>NC_139942.1:40550273-40992773 GCF_963454915.1 Gymnoscopelus microlampas | reverse complement strand
TAGGGATCATGTTGCTCACCCTGGGATTGAATGTTGCAAAGAACTTGATGTGAGGGTGGAACTCTGCAGCTGCATCCTCAAACGCCCCAAAATCTGAAAATGTATAGGCAACCATCAAGCTGTTTCAGAGGAACCGCCCCTGCATGAAATTACATTTATATCTTAATTTATAATCCATCCCATAATGGTGTCTCTAGCTGACAGGAACTGAAGGAGTGAATTAGTCCTTGTCTGCAAGAAAACACCATCATACTATATCGTAGATGCTTGACGGTTTCTTTCCAATTTTACATTAAAAACTGTGAAACTTACATGGTTGTTGCCAAATCCGTACTTTATTTTAAGTAGTTTGTATTCTCTAACCACCACTCCCACCCCATAATGATTAGTGAAAATTGGCAACAGATTAAAACATTTTCTCATGCATTCTTACGTTCAGACTTGAGACCCTTAAAGTAGCCCACCAGTTTGGTGTCCTCATCAAGGTTCTGGAAGCCTTTAAGTTCCCTCATGCTGTCAACAATTTCCACTGGGTCCTCAAGGACCTAGGGGAGCATTGTGTAGTCGGAGGAGACAGAGACAGAGAGAGGATGGACATGAGGCAAAGTAAGAAGCTGTCAGACGCTCCTTAAAAATAATAAGATTGTGACTCATGAGATAATTGTACTAGATAAAGCAGGCTATTAACTGGTAGCATATATCCTCACGAACATCATAGATGAACTCCACAAGCGTGTCTGGTGAAAGCTCTCCATCATATTCTATGATTTCATCAGCCGTGAAGATATAGATACTGTCGGGCTCATCGAGGTCTGGGGAAACAAGAGAGACGTTAAGCCCAGTTCATACTTATCTGATTCTCAACTAAATATAATTGAGGTAACTTATTGTCATGACCATCAGTTATTAATGGTAAGCTACACGGTAGTAGACAATTAGCCGTTAGGTCTCAAATCCACCAGAGGTCAGACTTGTCCATTGGTTGGTTTTGTATTCTTGCTATTGACTGCAGATAAGCATTCCAGTACAACCTGTAATTTATCCTTTCCACACCTTTGCCATCCAAAAGAGTTTGAACATTTGGGAGAAAAAGTCAGTGCTGGTCAATTTCTAATCAGAGAGGTTAGTTCAGATTGTGAATGGCATATTAATAATATAATAATAAATCTGATTTGAGAATTATATAACTTTCATATGTAGCAATCTCAAACTCACTGTGTATTTACCAAATTTCTTTGCGACATCCTTGTCCTTCTTCTCATCAATGAGACCGACCCCGATTTTTTCATCTTCAAATTCGTCTAAGACCTGGGCAGCAAGCTGAGAAATGAAACACAATGTTAATTGAAGATTTCAACTTCATTCATCTCAGATACTGAAGTCTGTACAACTTGAGAAAACATGACTATGTGATTGACTTCTCCACCAGACAGAGCACAAAATAAATGCATCATCAATAAATAATTTCCAAAGCAAAACTCTGTGTTATTATTAAATAACAACATAGAGCATCATTTTACACTTCACAAGGTTATGCCCCACACACACACACACACACACACACACACACACACACACACACACACACACACACACACACACACACACACACACACACACACACACACACACACACACACACACACACAGTGGCGGCCTTTCCTATGTTTCACCCGTTTCAATTGAAACGGGCCCCCAACCTCAGGGGCCCCCCCCCCAAAAAAAAAAATAAAATGTTTTTTTTTTTTAAATATATTTTTTTACTCGCATCCCAGTCCGGGGCCCGCCTGTGGCTGGCCGACGTCCAAGAATTTCATACAAGAAGATGATGTAGATCTGACTGAATCAGGGCTCAGCTCAAGTGAATCATGTGAGTGAGTTGTTTTAGCTGTCTGTCCATGGTGGAAGTGCAGATAGCCTAATTAATTTAGTTCGAAAATGCATCATTATGGATTGTGGAAGCAAACCAACTTCAGTCCACAAATTTATTTTTTTTGGGGGGGGGTTGCATATGGGGCCCCCATATGAGCTCTTGAAACGGGCCCCCAGATCATTAAGGCCGCCCCTGCACACACACACACACACACACACACACACACACACACACACACACACACACACACACACACACACACACACACACACACACACACACACACACACACACACACACACACACACACACACACACACACACACACACAGAAAGTTAATGTCCACATATTTAACATTGTACATTGTTGCAAGTTGTAACTTGTTATATTTGCCTGTTGAAAATGAATCAGCTGTATGGTCTAAAATAACTTTTGGGCAGTGTAGAATTTCTCAATTTCCTCTACCTTGAACCCAGGGGTTATGGTAGATGCATAGGACTGCAGATGTTCTTCATGCTGAAAAAACATATTACTCCCCCTTTTATAATGCCAACAAAGGCCTTAAATGTCAAAAGGTGGGCATTACCTCTCTAAATTCCTAAACTTTAGGAATGGTTTTGGTCTGAGAGTTTCTAATCTAAAATGTAATAATCAATTCATAGTGTTATGGTTGCTCAATCATTATGGTTAACCAGTGCCTTATGGTGTAAATAAGTTAACTTTTTAAAATGTTTTTGGGGTGAAAATCTTTATTGCCCCAACTTTCTTACAGACCTTAATCATCCCTCAGACATGGCGTGTGTTTGAGGGGGGTGACTATTCCCTATGACGATTCCCCATGACACTGGTTAACAGAAGGCATAGGCTGAGGTCCTCAGGACTGAGGAATGGCAAATCAAACATCAATCAGGTTGTACATTCACCAAGAGAAACACAAAATCAACGGAGTTCCATCCACCACAAAAGCAGTACTGTCTAAATATAGCAGCAGACCCCTGGGCTATTTTGGACAGGACGTGATCCGCTGACATGTACTGTACAGTGCTGAATCTGTCAATCAGGCAACAGAGCTGACCAGGCACTGCTGGTCCCAGAACCTCCAGTGTTGGCCTCCAGCATGTTTGACCAGGGCTTCTTCTCCAACTCAGAGGAGACAGGGCAGAGAGGATGATGTGATATACTCAGGAAAGCAACTTAGCAGTAGGTTGGTCTCTCTCTCTCTCTCTCTCTCTCTCTCTCTCTCTCTCTCTCTCTCTCTCTCTCTCTCTCTCTCTCTCTCTCTCTCTCTCTCTCTCTCTCACTCTCTGGCAGGGCAGAGAGGATGATGTGATATACTCAGGAAAGCAACTTAGTAGTAGGTTGGTCTCTCTCTCTCTCTCTCTCTCTCTCTCTCTCTCTCTCTCTCTCTCTCTCTCTCTCTCTCTCTCTCTCTCTCTCTCTCTCTCTCTCTCTCTTTCACTCTCTCTCTCTCTCTCTCTCTCTCTGGTGAGTTTGTGTCTTTCAGCCTCCAATGGGAATGAGTTCTCAAAGACATTATTAATGTTTGGCCTCACACACACACACACACACACACACACACACACACACACACACACACACACACACACACACACACACACACACACACACACACACACACACACACACACACACACACACACACACACACACACACACACACACACACACACACACACACACACACACACAGCTCTTTCAATCTAGTCTATAAAATATACTGAATACAAACTACTGTAGTTTTTCTCAGGGGCGGATTTAAGAAGTTAGGGGCTCCAAGCAAAGCTGTGGTTCGGGGCCTATTTTGCGCGCGCGAAAAATGCGAAGAAAAACATTTCTAATTAAGAAAAAAAAAAAAAGGGGGGGAGGTGGGGGCTCCCATGCCTTGGGGCTCCAAGCAAGTGCTTGGTATGCCTAGTGCAAATATCCGCCCCTGGTTTTTCTATATCCAATCTTTCACGTATTATCTGGTTTTATTATTAATAATGGGTCTGAGAAAAGCCTGAATGATTGATTATGACTTGGCTTTTTAGAAGATCCTTCGTGACTGGTCATGAACTTGGTTATGGGTGTAACAAAGTTAAAATATCCTTCTAAATTTAAAAGAGCAGCCATTTAATTAGATCTGAATGAGCCAAGGCTCCAGCCAGTAACCCTGGGAACTGTGTAGAGCTTGCTGAGCCTTGCAGTTGGTCACAAGACAACCTGACCCTAAGACGGGATGGTGACAGTGGGAGTCGGTGGTGTATTCTGTATGGTGAACTAAGCTACCTGAGATTTATTGTGACGATGTGCAGCAAGGTTTGGTTTGATGTGCAGTATCAGCATACAAATCAGATGGTCAAGAAACACTGGATCTCTTGCAGGTCGTCAGGGTGTGCACCCAGCCACATGAATATCAAAGATAGAAATGGACCAACTGCTGTAACAGCTGCCTTCTGGTTTAATGGTTTTATGTTTTCCCGTAAAGCTTTGAAACATATCTGTTGTCATTGCTCTTTGAAATAAATGGATCAATATGCTATCAACCCAGAAAACACCCAAAATATAGTCCAGACTGCATTCCATGAAGTAGGTCATTCAGGCCATCTGTTCACTAATTTCAATCCATGCTGGAGATATATAGGTTACTCTGTAGTATTTCTTCACAGATCGGATGTACAGTAAGTGTTTGGTCTCAGGTGTCATCAGATGTACTGTGGTCTGAGAGTTTAGTTTAAGATTCTATTACATATGGAGATGAGTAATAATATTAGAATAACAACAACAACAACAACAATAATAATAACCATACAACATCAACTGTATAGTCCTTTTCTGAACACTCAAATATGCTTTAAATAGAAAAATAATTTAAAATGTGTGACCAGTACTGTGGCTCCATATAGTCACTTTGGAAGTCTCACACAGCACACGTTCTTCTTGTCCATTTTACCATAAATCATTGCCGTTATCTAATCAGCTAAATGTTGCTGTATGTTCTAAGAAACATCCAGCTAAATTAGACACATTAATAAACAATGTATCAACATCTAACTGATGTTTTGCACATGATATGTTGGTATTTGAATTTTGAACCTATTTCTTCAGAAAACATTTTCAACGTTAGAGCACTGGATGATGAAAAAAGATTGTGGTTCAAGAGGTTTATGAGTGATGCCACTGAGGCCATAAGGCAACAGCTCGGGTGTAAATGATGATGTAACCTCTGTTCCTCAGAAAGGAATGAGGTCCACTGACCATCTCACATGACAGAAGTACCTTTGACCACTGCCCCTACTGTAAGCATACAGTAGTTGTTAGGGTGCAATGTTATGCTGATGGATGTATGTACATACACACACACCCGTACCGTACCATACACACCCAAACACACACACGCACGCAGGAACACACGCACGCACGCACGCACGCAGGAACGCACGCACGCACCCACGCACACACGCACACGTGCATGTATGTATGAGTCATGAATGCAATACTGTGAACAACCATACACCAGTATGACTGCTGTGATCTGGTGTCCTCAGGGATCACCGGATCAGCAGCACTCTTGGCCCCATGCAGGATGCTGTCTCATAGCCTCTTGAACACCATTTTCAGTTCTTCAGTTATCAGCATTTCTCACTCCAGCAAATCTATTTTCTACACAGCATCATCCCTCAAATATCCTCAGCCTGCAGCCCCTCCCATCTCTTGTATTTCATTTCAGCATTCAATATAATGTCGGCAATGTAAACAATATGTTTTGTTGCCAAATTCTACCCTACCCCCCTCCCCCCCCCCCACCCCAGCCTCACCTACACCTCCTTGATATTACCAAGAATACGAATGTACTCTTGAACACCTCACCTGCCGAAATATTGGTTTAAAACTGAATCTGTTCCAGCAGAAGCACTCAGGTTAAAGCTGAAATCTGTACATCAATGTTCAACTAAAATATCAAAACACACCCACCAGAACCTACACTCCTTTATAATAGCCTACTCCTCTCAAATGTCCACCTTATCCCGAACCCCTATCTATACGATCTGGCCGACCCCCAATTGGTTGTCCAACCCACCTCAAGGGCGAGCTCCTCCATCTGAAACTGTCTCTGGGCGACACGGCTGCTCCCGGGATGCTCATGGTAGTACACCACCATCACATCGTACTTCTTCATCACAGCTTTATAGTTCTTGGCGCTCAGGTGATGTACTCGGTCCTTGCCATCATACTCAGGGAAGTCCAGGCCATTATCACCCCATGACAGTCCCCCGAAAGACAGCAGGACCGCCACAAGCACCCAGCTCCACTTCATGGTTCCTCTCTGGTTTTGGCACAAAATACAGAGATAACACTGTAGTCTCAAAAGGTAGAAATGTGAGAATATCTATAAAAAAAAGAATGAACTGGGGGAAATAATAAAGGAGCAATTCCGAACCGCGTCACCCAGAAGAGAACAAGACCAACTCCTGAACCCTCCTTATTAAAAACCCCACATGGGGAACTGGCAACAAGGCATAGGGTGTGAGAGGGGTTGGGCTAAGTTCTGATATAGGTGTGTGTGTGTGTGTGTGTGTGTGTGTGTGTGTGTGTGTGTGTGTGTGTGTGTGTGTGTGTGTGTGTGTGTGTGTGTGTGTGTGTGTGTGTGTGTGTGTGTGTGTGTGTGTGTGTGTGTGTGTGTGTGTGTGTGTGTGTGTGTGTGTGTGTGCAACTGTGCATATGTTACAAGTTTGAAGTGGGTGGAGTAAAGAGGTGGGCAACATCCTGCTACCCATGCAGACAGAGGACAGCAGAAGACAAGAGCGAAGAAAGAGAGAGAGTTAGAGTGAGAGAGAAATGCAGAGATGAATAAAAAGAGCGAGGATGGAGGAAGAGGAATGGAGGGGTCTGACCTCCGTTGTACTATGTGCGCCAGCTATCTTGAGCCAAACGAAGGAAGATTGGGAAGATGAATATAGAGACTGCTGTGTGTGAATACGAGGAACTCTTTTCCCATATTAAGAGGGGATGGTCGCTCGGATCCTGGCTAAAAATAATGGATGTAAGGAAGGCGAAGTACATATCAGGAGCTGGGTCGCTGGTGTCCAGTTTGCTGCCGCTGGCTCTGGTGTGGTGCTAGAATGTGGCCCTAGGTTACTCAGGGACAGGGAGGGGGAGGGGGGGGGGGGTTGATGCACCTGCTAAAGATTCGTTAGACTGACATGGGTGTCAGCTGGAGTCATGGCCAATAACCAAGGATCAAGGACAAACTAAAACAGTTAAATCATTCTTAAAGTATTTTTGTTGGGGGGCGGGAGGTGTCTATGTGTTGATGTGCCTCAATACATGCACAACTACTATGTAATCTGTGTGGTCTTAACAGCATAGCGTGGTATGGTATCTCTGTGTGTGTGTGTGTGTGTGTGTGTGTGTGTGTGTGTGTGTGTGTGTGTGTGTGTGTGTGTGTGTGTGTGTGTGTGTGTGTGTGTGTGTGTGTGCGCCTGTGTGTGTGCGTGCGTGCGTGCGTGCGCGTGTGTGCGTGTGTGTGTGTGTGTGTGTGTGTGTGTGTGTGTGCGCGTGCGCGTGCGTGTGCGTGTGTGTGTGTGTGTGTGTGTGTGTGTGTGTGTGTGTGTGTGTGTGTGTGTGTGTGTGTGTGTGTGTGTGTGTGTGTGTGTGTGTGTGTGTGTGTGTGTTGATTACTTGCAATATTTGTTTACAAATGGAAAGGGGAGAAGTGAGTTATAAATAAAAAAGACCTGCCATATGATCTCATATCTTGTCCCTCGTACTGGTTCATTCCATAGCTGGATGTGCAAGCCCACGTAATCATTAGTATAGGCTACTGTAGGATGCAGTATGAAGTGGATATGTGTGTCAGGGGAATGTTTGGGACATGAGAGGTGTACTGACGCTTGAGCTGAGATGCACCAAGTGTAGCATGGTGTCACTAACCGGGGGGAAATCAGGCTGCTTGTGACTGTGGCTCAATGTGTCACATTTACTGTAAACATTTCAGAAAGATAAGTGATGGGTAGACTGAGAGAGAGAGAGAGAGAGAGAGAGAGAGAGAGAGAGAGAGAGAGAGAGAGAGAGAGAGAGAGAGAGAGAGAGAGAGAGAGAATGAAGATGGGTAGACTGAGAGAGAGAGAGAGAGAGAGAGAGAGAGAGAGAGAGAGAGAGAGAGAGAGAGAGAGAAAGAGAGAGAGAGAGAGAGATTAGACACTGATTCATGGTTCAACATAAAGGCTCAGGTGTAAAGAAGTGTAGGTTATAGGCCCACACAATTAAAAAAGCTCATATGAATATATAAAATATGAAGTCAATCCTTTAAGAAAATGTGTAGACATGGACAACCTCAGTCATTTATTTCCCTTATTTAGTTAGGGAATTAAGGCTGAGGAACATTTTGTCTCGGAAAATATTGTATATTTAATATACAAATGCACATTGTGGTCCATCTTCAAATGTTTGAACTGTTACCTAACATTTTAGCTGTCTGGCAGCTCTGTCAGAGCGGTTTCAGCATACAGTGATAGCAGACCAAAGCAAAAGGATCCATACCAGTGGTTCTCAAAATGGGGTACGGGGACCCCTTAGTGACCTGGAGGGGGTTCCAGGGGGTTCCGCAGCGGCATTAGTTAATTTAGCCTCAAAATCAGTTAAACTCTATACAGGCCTGCATATTTGAAAATAGCTGATCTACAAGTTTTCAAGACTTTGCAATGCAACGAGTTGTGAACTTGTAGATTCACTATTTTCAAAAAGTATTTTTGAAAGGTTATTTTGAAAAATAGGGATTTATTATTTTTTTTTTTTACATTTTAACAACGGAAATCTGATATGGGGGTGGGCTAGACTTTCAGGTGCAGGTAAAAGGAGACATAGCCATTGATGACTATTGATGGCTAATTGGCTATTAGGCTTATATTAGGCTACTGTCCTGACTCCTGTCGCAATGCCTGTTTGCTGGTATTCCAGTGTAACGTTTTCACAGATGGCTGCTAGGTGGCGGCATTCAACGAATTTAGAACGAACTAGCCACTGTATATTTAAAAAGTGGTTTAAAGTGGTGGAAGAAGTACTCATATGTAATATCACATTAGAGATTCTCTGTTACAATTAAATGTCCTGCATAAAAAAATAACTTGAGCAAAAGTACAAAAGTAGGCTATAAACCTATATGCTCATTGTGCAGAATGTCTCATTTTCAGGATTTTTTACATTAGTGTTTCCAATTTTCAATACTTTTACTACTCCACTAGCCTGGCTCCACCCCCTGAATCGCTACTGCATCTCAGAGGTAAATATTGTACTTTTTACTCCACTATAATTATTAGAAAACTTGAGTTACTAGTTACTTTGTAGATTTTGATTACAAAACATATATTAACCACTTCAGCCCTATTTAAACTTTGGCTATTTGAAAATAGACGATCTACAAGCTCACAACCCTTCGCATCATTGTGAGCTTGTAGATCTGATATTTTCTCATTTAATACATTTTATACATTTGTAACCTATGACCTGCATAATGAGTAGGCTACTTTTACTTTTGATATTGTACATTTTGAATTGCGGACTTTTACTTGTAAGTAACAGAGTATTTCTACATTGCAGTATTGATAGTTTTACTTAAGTAAAAAATTGGAATACTTTTTCCACCACTGATTATACAGTGCAAGGCGCGCCTTCGCCGTTTTGATGTGCGCTTTCACAGGGCGAGTCTGGTATTTTGGACCTTTGACAATTCCGTAGGAGGAAACAACAGATTTCGTAACACGTTTCATAACATTGCAGCTGAGAAGAAGGACTCAACGGTAAGACGATATTATTTACCTAATGTTTGCATCATGCACTGTAATTTTAGGCAGCCGATAAAACACCTAAAGTTATTTAAGTTACTCAGCGGTAGGCCTATTTCTATTATGAATGAATATGAACGGGGGCGGGGCTTCCCCAATACTGACACTTCCCCAAGGTTTGTGCTTGAACTTCAAGCACAATCATCTCTTCAAGCCTTGAAGAGATGTTTTATTCTTATTAAAAAAAAAATTGTGCACGCACACACACATGTGTGATACAAGTGTAACGTAACGTTGCATGTTTATTTTGCACTGCAGTGCTGCATAAATGCATTTTAATTCATTAATGATCTGCACTATGAATTGAGTACATGGGGACCCCATTTGAAACAAGCCATTAGGCTTTCATGACCTTGAATCTAAACTGTACTTTCATGTGCTTTTTTGACCTGCAAACTTTGCAGGACAACTTTTTGTCCTGCAAACTAAGTATTCAATCAATCAATCAATCAATCAATCAATCAATCACTTTGTTACAGATGGCTTTAGCTCTGGCCGACAGAGCTCTAGGAGCCATAATTGGATCGGCTGTAGCAGATGCAGCAGGTAGGTAAAACACTAATTCATCAGAATTGTGTTAACTTAACCCCCTAAAAGATCAGGTATCAGTTCCAATTGTGTCTGCTCATCATTAGTTTTTTGTTTCATCACTTCTATTTGGAATGGCTTGCAATCAAATTAAGGATGTTTGGCATTGCTGTGCTCATTAAAGTAGGACTATTATTAAAAGAAACATGATATGTGTGTGTGTGTGTGTGTGTGTGTGTGTGTGTGTTCATGATATTTATTCAGGTCGACCTTCATCAGATAGATGATGATGGTCTACTGCTTAATGAAATGACACCCATCCATCCATCTTGTTTTAATTGCAATCATAATAAATATATTATATGGCATAATTCTTCTTGCCAGCAGCTCATGTCATGAAGTACAAGTTGTAATCCTGTTGGGAATCTGCTCCACCAGTTCCTTCTGTCAGATGAATGACCTTTTTGTCCCATCATCTCGCTGCAGCCCAGCCTCTCCACTGGGTGTATGACCTGCAGAAGCTGAAAGGTTTCCTGTCCGAGAATCCTCACCCTGAGTTCCGCCCTGAGTCTGCCAACCCATTCTACAAGAGGGAGACGGGCAATCAGAGTTGCTATGGAGACCAGGCCTATGTCCTGCTTGAGTCGTTGTCCATATGTGGAGGTAGGCTTGTCGCTCCAACCTTGTTAAGCTTAATTTATACTCCAAGCTCCAATGTGAGCAGTGGTAATCATCGTTCTACAGAGTATATAATTAGCCTAGCACTGTGATTCAAATAAACACATGACGTCAAAAGGCATCTTCATGTTTTGGCAATGTTATGTGTTTTGTGTCAGTCTAATGTTTGATGTGAAGAATGTTGTCTACAATGTGGTTATTCCCTATTTGACCAGGTCTAAATGTTGATGATTTGAAGAAGCGCACATTAAAATTCTTTGGACCCGGGTCAGAGTATGATACACCTGTCAATGATCCTTACAGAGAGAGAGGAGGTAAGGAATTTGGTGCTAAAGAGGAAGGTAATTCCCTACTTTAAACATGGATAGTGGATGAAACTATATTTGTCAAAGGCCACAGAAAATAAACATTTTCACAATGACAATTAAAAGTAAACTTTGATTATTGTTCCTATTTTCATAATGATAAGGTAGACTGTAGGTTAAGTGTTATAAGGTTACAGTTTTGCTGAATGACTGCTTTTAAGAATCATAAAATGGCAGAGAACAAAATGCATATCTGTATTTTTCATTTTATCTTATGTATTTATTCATTTATTGTTGCTATACCAGGCCCAAGACCTCAACTACCCATTGAGGGACCATGGAGACATGCAAGTTTAAAGAGCTTCCTGAAGAATGTAGATGCAGGCAAAGAAGAAACTGGTAAAACTGCAATGCTAAATCTATATGCAAGTAAAGTATGGTAACTGGGAAGCATTGTAATGTTTGCATTTCTTCAGGTTGTGAAACAGACTGCCAGATTGATGGCATCACAAAACTGGCTCCTGTGGTGGCATGCTATGCAGGGAAACCTGACATGCTGGAAAAGGTTGAGAACGCTGTCCGTGTCACACAGAACAATGACGCATGTGTGGCAGAGACTCTGGCAGCAGCAAGGTCAGTGCATTTGACAAGGGGGCTCATGTCTGGCATGTCTAACCCATTGACTATACTTGCCATTACTGCCAAACATTTTCCAAAACATACTGTGGTTTGATTTTCACTGGATCACTGGATTCCGTTACTTTGAGTATGATATGAAAATCAACTTGCAGGGACTTGAAACTTGATTGAGATAGGTAATCCAACACAGTTAACTTAATTTTGTAGTTATTTTGTTACCTTTTAATGCATTTTAAAGCACAGACTGATTTGAAAAGTCTTGCCAAAATAATCCCTGGAAAAATATTTAATTAATAAAAATTCTAACATCTGTGACTTATTAACTTTGACTCAATTATTCAGGTAAGGGTTTAATAACTATGGAAAATGTTAACAAAAGCAACATCTGTACAAAAAGCCATCCGTAGGAAAATGTTTTTTTTTTTTGTACAATACATATATGGCAAATTACATATAGACAATTACATTTATTATGGTCATTTAAGTGGCTATTATTCAATGTATTAACTTTATTAAATATTGATAATGGCTTATTAATGTAGAGAAAAAACAGGCCAACCGGGTGCTCGCAGAAGATACAAATGTCTTAAAAGTGTATGGTGCTTCTAGGATCAGCGGGAATGTAGACTTAAAAAGGAAGAGGAGATCCGAGCACTCAAAAAATGTGAAGGAGAACTAATTTTATTCTATAGAAATGCCAACATATTTAGACCGGTTAAGGGCGAGAACTTAGACCATAACTGGTTGAAACATGTTGGCATTTTTTTTTAAATAAAATTTGAGTGCTCGAATCTCCTCTTCCTTTTTAATGCTTATTAATATATTTCTGCTACCTAAAAATGTTCAATGACAACTTTCAAATTGGGTTGATTCTGCACAACATTGGCTATTATTGAAAACATGAGAGATGAGCATTATAAAAATATTTACGAAAATAATATTTTTTGTATATATGTAACATATTTATGAAAATCTGGTGTCCACTAACAATGGCCAAATACAAATCTAATGTATGCTCAAAACCCTTTTAGAGGGAGGAACAAAATGACCAAGCGACCTCTGCAGTCAAGGGGGATCTCGCTGACAATGTGAGTAAAATTAAAGACAAGCTGAATTATTTTCCAGGTTCCTGGAACATTTCATCCTGAATGGTCCTGATCCGAAAGCCTTGGAATCAGTGCTGAAGCAGCTCAGTGACCCGAACAGAAAGCAGCCTCAGGACCTGGACAAAGCTGTGGTTGGTATGTGAGGCACACAGCATTTTCACTTCATCACACCAAAGTCATGTGACCCCAGTCACGGCATTCAGGGGTTTATTCTTCTATGTTAATAATGGTCTCATCATTATATTGGAGGGGCTTTTCCTTTTCCTTCCTTTTTAAAGTAACAATGCCATTTGTTTTTCTTTGACCTGATATTGACGGCAGTACTATTTGTTAGTTAAACAAATATATGCACAATTTGTCTACTATATAAGCATGCACACACAATTACATCTTTTGGGTTTGGCATAATGATTGTTGTATCCTTCCAAGTAAAAAGTTCTAATTTTTGTTTATTTTTCAGCGCATATTCATCAAGTAAAGGATAATTTGTCCAAGACTCCCCAGGAGCTAATCCCCACTGTGTTTCCAAATACATGAGGTAACTGCAATAGTCTCTCTTGAATTCTGGCAACAGCGTACTTCTGATAGCTTCTGAAGTTTGTCAACTTGTACTTACTGTAGAAATGTCTGTGTATGTCACTTATCCCTAAACCTAAAGGTAGGGTAAGTTATTTACTTTGGTTAAAATCAGTGTTAAATTGCTCTATATTTTGATAGTGCGATTGGTCTCAATAGAGACATTCAGGGTGCTTCTTAAGGACACACCACATAGTGATTGCACCTGTTTCATGTAACACTATGTTTATTTGCATCTGTGACATTGTAATGTGATTCAAATGTTTGTTATTGTTTCTCATTATGTATGTATTGTATATGTTGTTATCAGGGCCTTGAAAAAGAGAGCTTGCTCTCAATGGGCTTCCCTGAATAAATAAAGGAAAAAGAAAAAGAAAGAAAGAAGGTACTCATTGCTACAGAGTGTTTGTTCAGTAAAAGGAGTCTCCATGTCTCTCCAGCTCTTTATTAAACAGAAAATGCATTTTCAGTGCTCTCTCTTGATTGGCTTAAAATTTGTCACCTACCTGAAAAAGTATTATATTCTGTTTACTGAAGAGCTGGAGAGACCCCTGTGACCGAACAAACGCTCTGTAGCGACGATTACTATAAGAATATAGTACTTTACCCTTTTTAACAAAAACATTTTTTTACCCAAAAATATCACTTACCCTACCTTTAACATGGTGCTCCATTAATTCTCAGTAACTTTTTACAAATGCAGCTTAAAAGAAATGAACACTCCCTTGCTTCATTCACACTATGCACTTTTATCCCTTCAGGTTTGCCCGGTGCATTTCAAGCAGCACTGCATGGAGTCCTGACGGCCACAGAGTATGACCAGGCTGTCAGGGACACCATGAGCTGCGGGGGATGCACTAGTAGCCGGGGCTCCTTCATCGGGGCCTGTCTCGGGGCTCAGGTACTGAGAGCATGAGTTGCTGTCACATGGGGATATCTCATATCTGCCATATGGAATTGGTTTATACCAATGGATTTTTAAATGGTTTTATTTGTTCTAGGTTTTGTACAGGATTGATGATGTTTTAACCTATTAAGACCTGAGGCCGATTCTACATGTCTCCTAAATCCCAACAGTATTCTGAAAAGCGTATGTTTCTGTATCAGTGGTGCTCAATCTTTTTCATGTCAAGGACCCCCAAAATGATATGTATTTGGCCGCGGACCCCCATCAAAATATTTTGTTCCAGGGACTCCCCAGAAGCAAAGATTTGAGTTACAAATGTTCACTTTAAAATATATATATATTAAAAGATTTGCACACATTTTCACAAATTTTCAAAAATAGCAGCTTGTATATCTGCTATTTTTGAATAGCCCAAAGTGTAAAATAATGCTTTTTAGCTCAAATCTAAAAATGACACAGTTCCAGGTCTTAATGGGTTAATCTAGCAACAACAATACATGTCATTGATTGATTGGTTATTTGATTGATTCAGGAATTGAGTTACTAGAACTAGTCTGCTCAGTGGCAAAATAAAATATAAGTACGCTTGTGAAACAACTTTGTAAATGCCTGGTTCTGTAATTAAATAGAATAATGTTGATACCTATATAACTGTTTAACCAGTGTGTTTTTATTTTCCATAGATTGGGCTTCAGGGAATTCCCACTACATGGAAGAGCAAGACCCTTCGATATGACTCTCTGCTGGAGCATGCAAAAAAGATAGTTGAACACCAACAGTAGTCATGTTATTTCTTACAACGAAGAAATGTTAACAAGTTAAGGTTACTGGGAACATCTGAGAGACTGTTGAGTTTTAACAGAACAGTAAATGAAGGTTTTTGTCTAAAGTGTTTAGGGCAGGAACTAGATGTGTTTGTTTCTGTTAAAAGCACAACATGTTGATTCACATGTGTCCATGAAATAAAACGGTTTGTAACATTCATATTGGAAAGGTTGAGCCTTTGTTTTATTATTGTGCTTGTGCTTAATCCTAAGTTGATGAATTCTGGAAATCGTTATCTATTGCCTTTGTATTAACACATTGTATTGTATCACCCTTGTTTCAATCAATGTTATAACGACGTATTGAATTATAAGCAGAATGGTTTTGTAAATGTATGTATTTAGATTTGTTTTTAAGAAAACAAATAGCCTGTACAAAGTTAGACATCTGAGTTCAGATATGTACAAAAACTAAACAAAAAAGATTTAACAAATGATAGAGAAATGAATTGAAAATAACATAAGAGACAATGTAAAAATAAGGGACACTTGTTATAATGTTTGATTTCTTATCATTTACACGTTTCAAAGAGTGGTAATATTGGACCCCTGGCCTAGGCCCCCGGACCCCCTGAAGACCCAGATGATTAGCGAATCAGTCTGGATTCCAGGCTAAAAACAAAATGTCTCTCAAGGGCGCCTGGCACAACATCTTCGCAAATGGATGTCCGCTGCCCTTTATGTATAATTTTGGAATATGTGGGGGTCTGGCTTGACATCGAAAATGTTTTGACCTAAATCAGGGGTCTTCAACCAGTGGTCTGGGGACCACCAGTGGTCCTTGAGGGGGTTCCAGGGGGTCCCCAGCCAAATGAATAGTTAGGAACCAAATTGACCCTTATACTGTATGTCTGTAACTCTGAGAGTGTACAAAATGGAACCAAATGGACCCTAACAGGTCCATTTGGTTCCATTTTGTACACTCTCAGAGTTAAATGAACACTGATGATGGTGATGCAGTGTCGATTGGGACCCCCGATAAACCTAAATGGTTGAGTCCATGGCATGTTTTTTCAAATAGGGGTCCGTGGGCTAATATGTGTCAATTTGGGGGTCCTTGAGGCGAAAAAGGTAGAAAACCACTGACCTAAATGTCAAGATGGAGCCTTGCGATTTTAGATTGTCCTAACGGCCCTCCGTAGTGTGACGACATCGTTTGGAGGAGGAGCTGAGCCAACGGTAAACTAAACTGTTGTGTGGATGTGAAACATGGCTGCAGGTAAAGCAGGCAAACAGAGCCGTCCCGGGCTGTCCGGTAGGAAAGGCGAGCAGGAGGAAGAGGAGCAGCCGCTGCAGGCCGTGCTGATCGCTGACAGCTTCAATCGGAGGTTTTTCCCCGTCTCCAAAGACCAGCCGCGGGTATGCTGCCTTATGGGTTGATAGTTAGCGAGCTATGCTACATGGGATGCTAACGAGTTATGCTGCTGTTGAGTGAGTGAGTGCATGCTGTTGTCACTGTAGACAGTGTCACCTCAGCATGATGACACACAGCCCATTCTTTCATAGTAGAATAAATGATGCATGACCAGTCATCATCAACGACTTCTTATCATAAGAAGACTTTAATGGCAGTACACACTACAGTACTGGTTGCTTGACATATCTGAAAGAGCTCCATCGTTTTCTGATGATAAGGCAACTTAATATAGACAGTGATTTTATGGAATTAACTTTCACACTAATCACATCTACATATTAATTTTGGTGGAAAAACTGTACGAAATGTGTACTTAATATTAACTGTAATTCTCCAGTAGTTGATGTCGCACAGCTGTTTGTATACAAACAGCTGTGCGACATCAACTACTTACAAATTATCTTATTATATTAGCTATAGCTTATGACAGCTGTGTGACATATATGTCACACACCTGTCATAAACTATATCTAATATAGTATGATAATTTGTAAGTCGTTTGTTTATGACAGCTGTGTAACATGTCACACAGCTGTCATAAACAAAAGCTAATATAATATGATCATTTGTAAGATATCAATATGAGTTTTATAGGATTTCTTTAAAAATATTCACTATCGGCTAACTTAATCTTTAAAGGATGCATCCTTTGGTTTGACTATATGATGTATTCTCCTCTCATGTTCATTCACAGGCGTTGCTACCTCTGGGCAATGTGTCTATGATCGACTACACCCTCGAGTTCCTCACTTCAACGGGGGTGCAAGAAACATTTGTGTTCTGCTGCTGGATGTCACATAAGATCAAGGAACACTTGCTGTAAGTATGCTGATATTGCAATTACATTTAAAGCTGCCATCTGTACGGTTTACGTCCTACCTGACATTTGAACCCGGGTCTCCTGTGTGGGAGAATCTACCACTCTGGTCAGGGGAGATATTGTGCTTATGAGTTTCTGGCTGTACTACTTGACAACCAATAGGTGTCTACCTCAGTGGTTCTCTACCTTTTCTTGCCGTGACCCCCCAAAATAATCATATTTGAACTAGGGACCCCCCCACCCTGACAAGCACTTTGTACGAGTTGAGGCATTACATTTAGTTTGACTGGGTTCCATAGATAAATATTGTGAAAATAGCCTATCTGTAAGCCGTTGTAAGCTTGTAGATCAGCTATGTAGATCAGCAAAAATGTTTCCTCTTTCTTATATTATTTGACAATTTGGCCAATGTATGACCAGTTTTATAGTATAGTTTGTTGATTACCTTTGATGCAGTAATGGTCTTTTTAAATTTCATTTTCTTTTTTTAGGTATTAAAACGGTCTTAAGTCCTTAAATTGTCACTTTACTGTTATCTGCCCCCCCCCCCCCCCCAAAAAACAAAATCATTTGGAGACCCCCCTGGGGGTCCCGACCCACAGGTTGAGAACCAATTGATATTAGAACTAAATGTCTCATATCAATGGAAGAGTAGGGAGACCACCTCCTCCACCAGCCACTGCAGATGTGCTAGTTATATTGCATTAACATACTCTACCATACGGATTGGTTACAATTTAATTTTTCATTCATTAAAATAGGTTCTGATTTGCAGGTTTAAGCCTTATTTGGGTCACGTCACACGCTGAAAATAGCCGATCTACAAACTCACACCGTGCGGCTATCTGACGTGTTGTGAGCTTGTAGTTCAGTTAGTTTCAGCACAGTATAATTTAAACAAATGTAAATGTAATGTTGGAACCTTTTAATAATGTTGTTGAAATACTGTAGTTCCCTATGAAGCACTTTGTTAAGGACGTTCTTGTTTGAAGTGCTTTATAATGTTGAAAGTGGATGTGATATTTTGTCTCCCTCTCCAACAGGAACTCAAAATGGTGTCGTCCCACCTCTCCCAACGTGGTCCACATCATTACGTCAGACCTGTACCGTTCCCTAGGCGACGTCCTGAGGGATGTGGATGCCAAGTCCCTTGTGCGCTCCGACTTTGTGTTGGTCTACGGAGACGTGGTGTCTAATATTGACATCAGTCAAGCACTGCAAGAGCACAGGTGACTTATCATTTAGACAATTGTTATCATTAGTCAAGTGGGGTCCTTGGACCCCAGGGATCCTTGAGGGGGTTCTAGTGGGTCCCCAGCTATGATTGATTGTTAGGAACGAAAAACAAATACGTTTTTATTTCCTGACACCTGTAAACCTCTGATGTGAAAATAAAGCTTCTAATTCTGCTCACGATCATTACCAAGAACATCATTTTGTTTATCTATGGGTTTATTTACTGAAATCAGTCATTGGTATTATTACACTTTATTACTGAAGGCATCGGAGAAAGATTGAGAAGAACATCTCAGTGATGACCATGATCTTCAAAGAGTCTTCACCAGGACACAAGTCTCGCTGTGAGGAAGATGACATCATTGTTGCCATGGACAGCAAGAGCCAGCGGGTCCTGCACTATCAGAAGACGCAGGGGCTGAAGAAGATACAATTCCCCATGGTGACCAAATAATCTTAGGCATTTTACAGCACATTTTACACACTGCAGTACTATGGCATTCATTACTTATCTTAACTAATTGCACAACATTTACTTTGACATGACAGTTGCTGTGATTTTTTCGTTCTGCAGAACATTTTCCATAGCGGAAGTGATGAGTTTGAAATCAGACATGATCTCTTGGACTGTCACATCAGTATCTGTTCACCACAGGTCAGTCTCCAAGCTGAAAGAAGGTCCGCACATTGTAATTCCCACTACACCCTAGCATCCCTATTCTGGAGCTTGTATTTTTGGTGACATTTCAAGCTAATGCTATTCATCAACTTCTCTCACTTCATGAGTCTGATAAAGAGCACTGGCTCAAAAGTTAAACGTCACTGGTGGATTTGCCAATACATTTCACTTAAGGAATCTACAGGGTGTGGAACTTCTTTCTTGTTTTCTCTGCTTTTGGTTCAGCACCTGCTTTTTGGAGAAGCGTGATTATGTATTGTCAGCCTCTAAGCTTAGCCAGAAACCATAGTCGGAATGATAGTGATTAATGAATGTTTTCTCTCCTCTCAGGTTGCTGAGCTCTTCACAGACAACTTTGACTACCAAACGAGGAATGACTTCGTCAGAGGGCTTTTGGTCAATGAAGAGGTATGATGACTAAAGGAAAAATTGGTATTTATGAACTCACTTGTGAATTTGTGATGGTCCCCAACTTCCATTCAGTACAACTTGACTAATGTAAGGCCTAATACTTAATTTATACTTGAAAATAGCTGAGATCCGCTATATATGACCGATCTACAGTATGAAGTCATTTGTGGATTTGAGATGGCCCCCAACCTACCTTCAGTACATCTTGACCAACTTGACCAATGTAAGCAGCAGAAGTGTTTTTCTCCTCTTGACTTGCCGTAGATCTTCGGCAACCAGATTCACATGCACGTGACGAAGGACGGTTATGGTGCCCGCGTAACCAACCTGCTCATGTACGACTCTGTGTCGTCGGACCTTGTTCGCCGGTGGGTCTACCCTCTGACTCCCGAAGCCAATTTCACAGACCAGAAGGGGCGGAGTTGCACATATTCTCGCCACAACGTCTACAGGGGATCGGGGGTCAGCCTGGGACACGGCAGCCAGATGGAGGAGAACGTTCTGATTGGCTCTGACACGAGTATCGGCGCCAACTGTCACATCTCTAACAGCGTCATTGGCAACAACTGCACCATAGGTACCAGTCTTATATACTGTGACAACTTCTGACCTGTTTTTCTCAAGGCAACGTGATTGTGTATTGCAGTGGTTCTCAAAGTGGGGTCCTGAGACCCCCAGGGGTCCTTGAGGGGGTTCCAGGGGGTCCCCAGCAAAATTAGTTAGTATAGCATCAAAATCAGTTTGACCACTTTAACCCTAGATACATTGGCTATTTGAAAATGGCAGATCTTGACATGAAAACGTTTGAGAACCACTGGTGTATTAAACAAAAAGAAAGACAAATATACATTTGTATAACAGCTGAGTGAGCATACCTCTCCTTGTGGTCCACCAGGTGACAATGTAATCCTTCACCGTGCGTACATCTGGAATAATGTCCACATTGCCAGCAAAGTGGAGATCACCCAGTCGGTGGTCTGCGACGGGGCTGACGTCAAAGAGGGTGTCAGAGTAAATGAACGATGTGTCTTAGCGTACAATGTAAGTACAGCATGTTTTCTGTAAATTAGTAGCAATAGATGACTTATTGTTGTAGTTGATGTCAGAATTACTTGGTGTCTAAAGTGTCTACGGCGATGTAAGCAATTTAGTCCACTATTCTAATTGACTTTCTAGGTGGTGATTGGCCCAAACGTCTCTCTCCCTGAAGGCACCGTGGTGTCCATGCATCACCCAGAGGAGGAAGAGGAGGAGGATGATGATGAATTCTTAAGTGACGATACTGAAGTTGGTCAGAGTAAAGACAAAAACAAACAGAAATGTGTGTACTATCATTTTTCTACTTTTCTTAACAAAATTCAGTCACAAAGCAACAGTCGCTGATAGCAGGCTAACCTTTCATAAACTTTCAGTATTCAACCCTGCAGAGGTTGGCACGGAGGGGAAAGGTTACATCTGGAAGGCCAACAGTCTGGATGACACAGAGGAAGAGGAGCTGTCCCAGTGTCTCTGGGGTAAGACAGACAGGCAGACAGCTCAGCTGGCATGGCCGGTCCATAAGCCTGCAGTTGCCACCAATTACTAGAAAAACGGCATTTCCCATAATCACACATAATCATACACTTTTCTTCTTCTTCTTTTTGCTTCTTCACAAGGCTTGGTGTTGAACCCTGACCCTGAGAGTGAAAGTGAGGACAGTGAACCCGATGACACAGACGAACCTGTCATTCCCTCGCCTGAAATGGACGATGTCAAAGGTGTGTGTGCGTGCGTGTTAGGGAGACTAGTTAACAGTCAATATTTTATTATTCTTTTCTAAGTTATTTAAATTGTCTACACTTGACACACATGACACGTTATTTATTACTTCTATAGTAGCCTTGTATTATAACTTGTATTACTGTACTTGTATTATACCTCGTTTTTATGATATATTTGACAATGTTTGCATAGTCTGATGTAGTATGCCACATTGCCACCACAAGATTTCACTGCACATACAGTACATAGTATGAGCATGTGACCAATAAAACGTATTGAATCTTGAGATCTCCTCCTTTGACTGGCCTGTCTTCCTGTCCTGTTTTCACGTGCAGTTTTTGAGATGGAGGTGCTGGGAACTCTGCAGAGAGGGTTGGACGAAAACATTGGCTGTGACAATCTGGTTCTAGAGATCAACTCTCTGAAGTAAGCAGTGGCTTAACTTGGCCTGAAAGTTGTTGTCTTCATTCAAAACAGTGTTAATATTGACAGCAAATTCTGATTTAGTCTTTTGAATAACATACCATTTAGTCTTAGTCCTATTTTAGTCATCTGAAATTATTTAGTCTAGTCTTAGTCGACTAAATATCAAAATATTTGTAGTTTTAGTCTGAGCATGAGTGCGAGAATTTCTCGGGCCGCGCCCGCTCGCCTCACCGCCCTTCAACTTCTAAGTTCTCAGCACGTCCCAAATAATCGAATCAAAATTAACACTGATTCACAGTAAAAAAGTGTTATTTTATCCATTTGAGTGTGTACAAATCTAGGGTCCATTTTGTTACCACTCTCAGAATGTTACATATTTTTCCTTAACGCTCAGCATCCACATGTGTATTTTGCATTGCAGGTATGCATACAACATCACCCTGAAGGAGGTGATGCAAATGTTAACCAGAGTGCTTCTAGAGTTCCCCTTCCAGCAGCATGGCCCACAGCTCACGACATCCCAATACGTCACTCATCTTCTTCCTGTGAGTAATACTAGGGATGTGGCCAACTTGTCTATTAAACGGTGCTGCTCCTCCTAATCAACACCGAAATACTTGTTGGTTCAACTATTATTTATTATCGTAATTTTATTGTGTGAAAATACATTGTTTTAAAAATTTGAATCCTACCGCAGTCACAGATTGTTGACGCTGATCCTCCCTACCTCCAGAATTGCTCATGGTTCTTGTTTTTTAAAACAGCGGCTGCCTCCAAGCTTCACTTCAGGGGAAAATAAAGTACCTTCCCCATTAAAAACACACCGGTGTGTAACAGCTGTCAGAATTCAATGGAGCAGCATACTTCAATTCATAGAAGTTCAATGAACCATATTTTTCCCCCCATTAAGATTTAATTTGAGAAATGTATAGATTTCCAAATTGTTGTCTGAAATTAAACATTTTGCTGAATCAACTATGCATTTCTTCTCTTGCAATTTTTGCAGGATAACAATGAGCCTAATGCTCATGGTTACAAAATGCCATACTTTTCTGCAGCATTTAACATAAGAACAGGTTATTTGAATATTATATTAAGCATTTCTAATGTTTTTTATATGCTCACAAGATTCTTTCCGATAAGGTTTGGCCTTATGGATATGCTCAGAGTGTTTCCTTAATTTTAGACCAGTCGTGTTGTCAGTTTTAAAAGGTTTTGTTGCGCACATCCCTACACACTACATTTGCTTAACATCAAAGCATGTATTATAGACTAACTATGATTCAGTTGGCGGATAGCAGGGTGTAGCGTTGTTGTGTGTAGAGATCAGCAGGCATCATGTCTACATTATCACATCACCAAAACTTGAATGGAGCATCAAACCCCAAAACCGCTCCAGTGGTGTAGCGTTGCAGCCAACCTTGCACTCTGACTTTTCTGATGAAATGCTTGTTGTGTGTGTGTGTGTGTGTGTGGGGGGGGGGGGGGGGACGCTAGGTTCCAGGAAAATAATAGTCTGTCATCATTAGTTATGTTTTTTCTTTCTCTCAGCTGATGAAAAAATGGGCGCCTGTGTTTAAAAACTACGTAAAACGAGCACAAGACCATTTGGACTGCCTGGCGGCCTTTGAAGAGTACTTCCTGGAGCAGGAGAGTCACTGGGGTGCAATGGTCAAGGTGTGTGTAAACCAAATACATATTTAACATTTTTGATCTTCACTCTAACTTCCTTAGTGACAATTTAACTCTGAAGATTGCACAAATTGGTGTTTATTGTAACTTTTCAGAGTTAAATTAACACTAAGGATTTTATTGTGACAAGATGTAATCTTTCGAAAGGTCTGCTGCAAATATATACTACATCACCATTACAACAGACAGCTGGTGGATCTCTATAATACAGATCTATTTGACTTTTTCAGAACCATAACTTAAGTTAATTTCTAATTGGGGAAATTGCTGTGTTCTTATACTGCATTTGATCTGCAAGCGCATCACGGATGACCGCTCAGACTTAACAGCACAGCACATGATCTGGATGTGAAGTGGGTGTCAGATCATGTGTTTAGATGGTGAAACATGACATGCTGTGGTGCTTCCACAGGTGTTGATGAACATGTACCAGCTGGAGATCTTGGAAGAGGAGAACATAATGCGCTGGTTCTCAAAGGGAGCCTCCACTGACAGGAGCAGAGAGCTGCGCAAGAATCAAGGGGTAAGTACAAGATAGGACTACAGAAGAATACACAGACGGGTGACAACTTAAAGAAAAAAACAACATAAAGAGTGTTGGACCACCACAAGCTGCCAGCATAGCTTCAGTGCACCTTGACATGCATCTGATTTTCATCTGATCGTATCACTTTTTTCCACATCTCTGTGGTGAACTTTGTAATGAGGTGTTTATGCCCTGCAACCCTACTATAACATCGCTCTCTATGTAGTGTTCTTGCTGACTGTTTGATCATGTCCTGCATTGACATTCTCACTCACATGAAGAGTCGCTCTTCTGTTTTTCCTTACATATCGCACTATTGGACGAGCATCAGTCATTTAATGTGTGCTTCCAAGTTACCCTACTTACTGATGTCTTTCCCATCCGTGCCCCAATAACTAACCCTCTTTCATAGTCACTTCTTTTGCCATCTATCTATAAATTCCAGGAATTTCTGTCCGTAATCTGTATCTATCAGTCCTTTGCAAATCCAATCACACTCAACGGGTGTATTGCAGAGGACCCAAGGAAGTGCAGTGTTGAATGTTAAGTTGATCAGATGAGCGGTTTTCCACTCAGTATGGGCATGCATATCTTGCCAACTGCTCAATGCGATCGACTTCACACTTGGTGTGTGTGTATTACTGAGGACCAAAAGAGTGTGAACTCCATCAGATGAGCAGTTTTCCATAACTGGCCTGTTCCCGCTCTTACATCTGCTACAGAGCTTGACAGGATGTTGCCATTCTATCATGCAGTGCACCTGTATGGATGCAGATTAATTGTTTCTCCACAGTTTTATTCAGGTGTTTTCCTTGACATTGCAATAGAGCAGTATATGTTACAATTGTATTTGTGTTTTCCAGCTTCAGAAGTTCATCAAGTGGTTGGAAGAGGCAGAGGATGAATCGTCAGAAGAGGAAGGCTAATGATGAGAAATTGCTTGATAAGAGAGATGAGGACTAAATTAAAGACTTTGAGACTGTTGTGTTCATCATCAGGCTCAGAGATTTGTTTTTGAAATTATTTTCAGTTACCTTAAGTCTCAACAGCTTTCCATCACTAATCTACATCAATATCAAACTGTTAAGTTTTATTATTAAACATTGAGAACTGACATGCATTGTTTCTCATAGGGCCACAACAGGGTTGCATTGCTCATGGGACGACCTTGCACGCCGTGCAGGAACCTATTTGACCAGGAGCACGCGCAGGCACATGCATGGATTTAAAACGGCTTTAAATTCACACCTCAACAAAGTTTACAAAGGCTCCGACTCATACCAGGTGAATTAACATAGGAATGAGCCTAGATGCATATCACAATTGTCCATTGTGTGACCTGTAGTGTGGGTGTTAAGCGACGTGCGTGTCACGTCATCAAAATAGAATGCAACCACGTTCCAATTCAGCAATGCAACACTGGGCCACAACATGTTTAAGGGCTGTGTGCTATGAATGTCGACATTAAAAATAAAACAACCCAGGACCCTTCGGAAAATGATTTACTTTAAATCATCCTCCTCATTCATAAGATAGGTCCAAACAAACAGATGTGCATGTTATTGTGAGATACTGCATATAGTCATTAAAATAAGTACAGTAAGTAGCTATGGTCGTTATCAACTCTTTAGCACAGTACAAATCCAAGCTGACCTGTCTGAATATGCTGGACTGTCAACATCAATGTTGGAATAAAAGTTAACTAGGGTTGCTCAGTAGAGCACAATTCATGCCCTCCCTCCTGCCATCTTTCTGTTTGGAAGATGAGATATATCAATGTTTCGGGGTTACGCGTGATGAAAAGGCATGGAAGGGAAAGGACTGTCTATACGTCATTACAGTGCAACCAGAGAAGAAACTTCTTTGAATGGTGGACAGCTTGAAAAGTTGTTTGGCGTGTCATCACTAGCACAAACATGACGTTAAAATGTGTGACCCTTCCAGCAATGGGATCCTGCACATTATTCTGAACAGATCTGTCATTCAATTTTCTGTGTAGTCTGCTAAGTGTGATTGGTAATTCCTTGTGTCAGGTTTTTGATACCCCAGTGTCGATTTGTGCTTTGGCTTGCGGTGTCCACAAGAACTATAATGCAGATCTGCCTAGTAGAATGTGAGATTAGCTGTGGACAGACATGCACCCACACATGGGTGAAAAGTTCAAATTACTTTATTGGAACACTTGTTTATAACATCATGGAGGGGGGGGTTTCCCTGCAACATTGGTCAGGGTGCCCTCCAAAAACACACAATCAGAACAAAATCAGATGACAAATTAATTCCCCAAAAACATTCCCCATAACAAAAAATGTCTGTGTGCACCCTGAGCCATGCTGGAAAGTGTCATCAGACATTAACCGTTCAGGATGCAACAATAATAACTACACATTCACATTTAAAATGGGGGTTGAAGTGATAGATGGACAATGAAAGGAATACAAAGTTATCAGCCCTGCTATAATGATTCTGTAAAAAAAGGTAAATTACAACATACACAGTAACTAAATGCATGAAGAAAATAAGCATCAATCTGTCAATGTTTATTTAAAGGGCTCATTTTTTTTAGGCTGTGTACTTCCCCTTAGACTTTAAGATAAATCTAGGTCACAATACATCTGTGGTCTCCAGTGAATTGTTGAATGTTACAGTATGTAATACACTTTACATTCATGGCTCAATGATGATAACCTTTTTTGGTGTCATTTTGGCTCAGAGTAACCTCAAAGGTTAAAATAGTACTCTGTATGTAGCAGCTTTATGATGAGATACGTTACCTATGAGGACTCCCTAAAGGAAGTCACCAGGCTATAGTGTTTAATATAGAGTTTGCCACGTATAGTAGGAATAGGGAGATACGTACTAGACTAGACTAGACTATATTCTGGTATAGTACTGTAGATGCATGGAGGGATGTTTTTGTGATGGAAAAAAATGCCTTTTTTCTCAAGTGTTTTCAGGAGCAAGTCATTAGACAATCACTGCGCCACCTGGTGGTAAGTATGTTTTAAAAAATTAAAAATTATTCATATCTTTATTGCCCCAACTTTCTTATTCCCTTACTTTCTAATCCTAAAGCTCCTTGTGAAAAGCCCCATTTGAATGTAAAAGAAAATGTTAAAGACCCCTTTTTTAGGGTTACAGTTGATTCCTTCCCCTGCTTTTGAGGCCCAATCCTGGCATTCATCTACAGTCAAACTCACTATTTACAATAGTGAGTTTGAGTACCCCCCCCTGGGGTTTAGCCAACTTACAGACCTATTCCCTTTTGCCGTCCTGTTTTCCAATCAAGCTACAGATGATTCCAGCCAAGAGAGTGGCCCCTGTGGCCCCACAGAATGCTGTGGACACCATCCACATCGTTGCTGAGCTCTCGTGCCTGTCCATTAAGCTCCTGTAGTCTGTGGGTACTAAGACAAAGCTCCGGCCGTCTTGTGGAGCCTGCATTCTCATCACTTTACCTCCCTCCAGGACCACCTCGCCGAACCCAGTCATGGTAGTCCCAACACGCAGTATCGACTCGCTTTCTTTCTGTGCCACCAGCTTCTCGCCACTGATTCCCAACAGCACCACATCCATCAGGCCCTCCTCGACGCGTTTCACCCTGCTGTAAACCTGCTCCAGGAAACACCCAGAGGCCTCCAGCGGTTTCTGAACCTTCATGCACAAGTCGCTGGTGTACGCGCCTGGACTCACCAGACTGAAGGGCACCGAGTTGTTGGTCTCCTTTCTATTCATCCAGCGGGAGTTCCTGGGAAAAAGGAATCCATGTTGTGGGTGTTTTTGATAAAGCCCTCTTGTACTTGATCATACGACTGTGTCGCTCGCCAAAAATGAACGATTTTCAGTAGATTTTAGGATTAAGACAGTGATGAAAACAACAGATATCAAAGTTGCAATCCGTAACTTTTATGTCCTACCCAGGATCATTTGTAGTGCTGTGCTATATGGAATGCCTGGTTGAGGATACATTGCGCTTCGACCTTCCTGCAATACCCCACAGGATATATGATTCGCAATAGAAGGGCAGGTAGACCAACTATACAACCACCACAGTTGTATTGGTTATATATCAACATACTCTACCATGCAGATTGGTCAAATTAACATTTTACTCACTAAAAAGTTATGGATTGCAGCTCTAAGATGAGATAAACCTTTATAGACCATATTCACACGGCGGCCATATTGCCATTAAGTCAATGAAATGCCACCCCAGTTGCCACAGCAAAGCAATGTTAAATTCCAAAATGGCCACCGTGTGAATATGGACTATAGATGTCCAGAGGGAAATAATATTCGGAGTTGACCTACCATGTTTTGGTGACAGAGTTCCAGAATCTCCACTGTTCCTCCACAACTATCTGCTGAATCACACCAGAGCATCGTGGGACAAACTGGCTGGCCAGAGGCTCCCCTTCTGCTTGGATCAGTCCTGGAAACAGAAACAATCCCACCGGCTTTGTCTTTACAATCTGGTACTGTGCACTGTACAGTCTCTATCACAGGTAAGTGTACACACAATTGTCATGTGCAGTAAATTGGCGTAATGCTTGTTTTGGTAAAAATATCCCTGCATCATATACTTTCCTTGGGTAAATACATTTACGACTTTTGTACCTTCTACAGCAACATAATGTAGTCGTTTGTGGGCTGATGTCTTCAGTATTTTCAACAAATGTTGATCTGGCCTGAAATTAGGGATTTCCTGAAGGAAAGCAACAAGAGATCAGCTTTCAAATAGGGTTCAAGCATCGTCAATAACTGCAAATAACTGATGTTGTTATTTAGTTTGTCTATACTTGCCTTCAATTTGCGTATCTCCTCTTTCTTGTCTTGGTATAATTGATAAAACAAGCGTGAGAGTAGGAAGCTGGATCCTGTCCCAATCAAAAGCAAGGGACTGATAGGAAAGTCACTCATTTTGAGTCTCTGTGACAAAGAAAATAGGAAACAGGAAACATGAAGCAGAAACAGTGGTGGAATAAGTACTCACATTTTTTACTTAAGTAGAAGTATCAATACTGCAATTTATAAATACTCTGTTACAAGTAAAAGTCCGGAATTCAAAATGTATTTGAGTAAAAGTACAAAAGTATTGATATCAACAATACTTAAAGTATCACAAGTAGAAAGTACTCATTATGCATAATGTCCCATTTCAAATGTATGAAATGTATAAAAATCATTTGAAAATAGCAGATCTACAAGCTCACAATGCTTGTAGATCAGCTATTTTCAAATGGTCGAAATGTATATAGGGCTGAAGTGGTTAGTATGTTTTGTGATAATCATCAAAATCTACAAATTAACTAGTAACTAAAGTTTTCAAATAATTGTAGTGGAGTAAAAGTACAATATTTGCCTCTGAGATGTAATGGACTAGAAGTAAAAGTACTAGAAAATTGGAAATACTCCAGTTAAGTAAAAAATACCTCAAAATTGTACTTCAGTACAGTACTTGAGTAAATGTACTTAGGTACTTTACACCACTGAGCAGAAACACACCTGGCTGCAACTGTAAACTGTACAACAACTCATAAAGCTAAATTACCAGGAGGTTTGGACTGAATCTACCTTCTGTGTGCTGCTGTTTTCAAATGAATGAATTGTAAATAAATAAAAACTCACCTGTTAGAAAGAACGAGGTCAGATTATGATAATGTTGTTACACCATGTAATTTGGAGGACATCGAAAACAAAAGCTACTTGTTTTTTTTGTGTTTCATTTCCTCGTCTGGTTTGTCTGTATGACGTCAGCTCCGTCAACCAATAACCTCGCCTCACCCCTCGGAGGAAAAGTCAACCAATAGGACAGGAGCATATTGCAGTTACACCGAAATGGATTACCTATTGAAATGTGTCAGGAAATACATTAGAAAAACACCAAAAACGGTTTGAGGTTTGTCCATAGAGGTATGGGTTTGTCTCATTATGTTACGTGTTTTGTAATTATTTTTCATTGCACATTGCTCTTTTTTTCCTTTTTAACAGTGACCTCTGGCGTTTCATAATTTGATAGATTGCACTTTTCGGTCAAACAGTGTTTTCGTCTTGTGAACACTAGGTGGCAGCAGTGTCATGTTTTGGTAGCTTGTTGGTACTACCAATACAAGAGAACTAACTGAGCACTATTATGAAGTGAGCATTGTGCAAATCTGTAGCCTATATATTTTATGAGTTTTTATACTCAGATTGGTGTACCACATTCACCTCATTTGTTTGGTAAAGTATCAACTATAACATCAAGCATTTTCTTCATGTATTTTGAGCTGAGAAGTTGAGCAAATGTCTGTCTGTCTGTCTGTCTGTCTGTCTGTCTGTCTGTCTGTCTGTCTGTCTGTTTGTTTGTCTTTCTCTCAATCGGCTTATCTGTCGCCTGTCATTAGAAATGGGTTTTAAGATGTAAAACAGGGAATGGGCCAGTGGGACAGAGAAATTACCAGTTTCTCTCAAGTGACTCACTCTCTCTCTCTCTCTCTCTCTCTCTCTCTCTCTCTCTCTCTCTCTCTCTCTCTCTCTCTCTCTCTCTCTCTCTCTCTCTCTCTCTCTCTCTCTCTGTATGTATGTGTGTCTGTGTTTGGACCCACGTGTGTCTGTGTTTGGGCCCACATGTGTGCCAGATTTCGTTATCTTGGTGAACTTTGACTTTAGACACACACTCACCATGACCACCAAATAATATGCCCCCCCCCCCTCTTTAGAGAGGAGTTAGTGCAGAAAAGAGGGAAAAAAATTGAGTTGTTTTTCTTAACTCTCATACAGCCTTGACCATTCATTTCCAGTTGACTAATACTATTCACAGCTAGTTTTAATGGAGGCTTTCTTTCATAGCCGCCTCCATCTATGTCATGGTTAAGACTGAGTCAGGTGTTGATTCATTCCTTTTGAAAACGGCTGTCCTTGGCTTGCAGTGCATTCTATAACCACTGCAAAACAATGGCATTCTGGAACATTGCAGTAAGTGGTAAAGTAAATAGCAGAACTGCATGTCAGCCTGGCTTGTGTAAGGACCACTTCAGAAAATAAATTCTTAACCACTTTCAATCTGGGGTCCCTTGTGGGCATGCAATTGTTGGTGAAACGTTTAAAAAGTAATGAAAAAATATTAAAATTGTTTCCAAACCAATGAAAACAGATCTACAATCTCCTAGATCAGCTATTGTCACTATTTTAGGGCTTAAGGGTAGGGTAGGCCAAGTGATATTTATAAAAACTAAAGGTTATTTCTTTTTGTTAAAAGGTTAAATCACTATATTCTGATAGTAATCATTGCTATAGAGCATTTGTTCAATAACAGGGGCCTCCCCGTCTCTCCAGCTCTTTAATAAACAGAAAATACATTTTCAGGTGGGTTGCCAATTTCAACCAATCGGGAGAGAATTCTCATTCATCAGCTTCAATTTTATAGTGTTCCAGTTCAAATTTTGTCTGCTAATTTCTTTGTGTTATCACTTTCAGTTTCGCTTGTTTAATCTGTATCCTGTGTGAGTTCTCTCTCCTGACTGAATGAAATTGGTATCCCAACCTGAGAATGCCTTTTCTGTTTACTAAAGAGCTGGAGAGACAGGGAGACTCCTGTTACTGAACAAACACTCTATAGCAAGGAGAACTATCAGAATATAGCACATGTGTAACAAACAAAACAATATTACTTATCCTGCTTTTAAGTGGTTAACCCAGCAGGTCAGAGAGGCCAAGAGCTGAGGACTATCTAAGTCCTCAATAATAAACAATTTTGAATGTCTGATTTTGACCAAAGCAATGGAAAAAACAATTTGCGATTGCTACTTTCACAGATGTGCTTTCACATCATGAAATGTGCATTTAAAATGGGGCACATCATGTGCTCCCTATATTGTATATACGTATCAGATGGTGGGCACAGGGCATGCATACGTGTATACTGTATGTACTGTACTGTATGTCTTCATCTGAAAACTAGTTCACCACTTAATCCCTCTAATCTTGTAAAACTGATCTGAGTTGCCTCTGTACTTGGTGCACTTTTTTGCTCCCTACACCAAATCTCTTCATTGAGAGTGGCCAGTTATTTTTACCCCCTTTTCTCCCGAATGTAATCGTTATGCCAATTGATTCCTCCCCAAACACATTTCTGTGTTGTCACTGCTTTTGTATCCTACTGACTCACCTGCCAGTGAGGAGCCCCCACCGGGAGGATGTAGAGCCTTCACCTTCATCCTACTCCTCCCGCCCAACACTTCCCACTGACAGGTGCCGCCCCAGCCTGTAGGAGTACGTGCAATGATCAATATCACCCTCCCTGCCCGGCTTACCTCCCCGGAACACGGGCCAATTGTGTTCGCATTGACGCCCGACAAAGCCGGATTTGAACTCACAACTTCCGTAGTGGTGCACGGACTTTACTCTCGAGCAGGAAATGAAAACCACAATGACACTTGCAGTTATATTGTATAATTCAACAGAAACATTAGAAATGTTAGAGTACCATGTGGTATTTTTCTCTAAAATTAATTCATTTAAGATACTGTATCCCTAAATAGAGCTTTACATGGCTCAAGTTAGATTTTTGGAAGTCAATGCAAATGAAAAAGGTATTGGTTTTGATTATGAAAACATGTGTGTTTTACTTGACATAGCTGACCCTCACTCTCGTAATGACTTATGCATTTATTCTCATTATACATTAGACAAATTAGACATTGCACATGTGGCCTATCCAAACAAACCCACCCACCCCCACACAGGCACATGCATGCTCGTGTGCGTGCTCGTGTGCGTGCCTGCGTGCTTTCGTGCGTGGGTAGATGGGACCAGAAAGAACAAAGAACCAAGTTACATACTAACTTCACAAGAACTACTGGTTCTACTACTACTGGTTTTAGTCAGTCCCCCAATGACCCCGCTCATTGTCAAACAGACATAGGAAAGAACAAGGTGTCACCCCACTGACCCCAGGTAGATCAACATGGATCCAACAGACTGCAGTCTGGGTTGTCATGGCAATAATGTGTATGCTTCCTGGACAAAATAATCCTATGGTGTGCTCTTAATTTTCACAATAGCATGTGACTGCAGAATGACACACATTGACCAAATCTACAGACAAAAGGCAGACAGAGATGACTGTGTTGGCCCCGCTACACTCAGTGTCACTCATGTGTATGTCCCATGGACAACAGCATATTATGAAATAAGCATTGTGTCTTCCCACTCTGCACAACATGCGACTCGTGACAGACTGAATATTAGACCACCAAATACACAACCCCATCCCAAACAAAACAAACACAACACACATACCCACACACTGCTATCATAAGACAACTTTTTTGTCCATTAACTCGTTATGTCACTTTCTCAGAATTACATCAATGCCCTATTAATTCCATATCTGGAGTTGGATCATTGGAGTGTTTAATACTATTTGAATTGGATGAAGACTTAACATAATTGTATCTATAAATGATGTGCAAGTAGAACTTAATTGTCCACTAAAATAACCAAAGTTACTCTGTTGTTATGCATATTCTAGTTTTTTTTTTTTTTTAATACAGTGAATGGGAATCAAGGTTTCTGGTTATTCTATTTTGTCTCTAGGGCAATTTCTATTGGACAAATACCAGCTGCCACATAACAATACATGCAATTATAAAAACACTGTATATGGAAATGTGTATTTGCATGAGTGGATATGCAAAAATATTCACTGATATATTTGTCTCTGGGGCTTGTGTGTTTTAAAAACCTCCAGACACACAGAAAGCCCAAAATAATATTAATAATAATTATTATTAAATAAATAATAATGATTATGATTGAATATAATGTATTATTATTAATAAATGATAATGAAATACTATGTTAATATTCTTCTTTTAAATAATAATAATAATAGTAATAATAATATTAATATTAATATTAATAATAATAAATAAATACAAAAAATAGATTCACTATTTCTGAAAAATATATTTTTTTATGTTTTGACATTGTTGTTAATTTTTGTATTAAACATTTCTTTTTTGATTGTTTGTTTGAAAATTTAGCCAAAAGACATGAGAGGCCAAGGTTAAAGTGGTTAAAAGTGAAAGGAATTCGTTTGTAGGTGTTTGAGCGACGCACACCCACCCATGTCGACATGACGTCCACAGACATGCTATCAGCTTCTGGTCCATTGGTTAGTTGTATCTACCCGCACTGTTAGGGGAGTAGGAGGATTTCAACACCACAGATAGTACTGGAACTGGAACTGCTCGTCTGGTCCGACGGTGGATTATTACAGGGACTTGTATATAGACTAATTTATTGTCGCAAAAATATATATATCTTCAAAGAATATAATAATGGAAGTTTCCTTAGGCGTCTTTATAATTCTCTTCTGCGTGTTGCTGGAACATGTGAGTATATCTACTCTGATGTGTACCATGCTGCAAGTTTGTCAAGCTGTTGTTGTTTAGCCTACTATGTTGTTAAGTTTATGACAGTTGCTCCCCTGTAATTAGTCAATTAATGTATTGATCAAACAGTGTTTTGTGCTGCTGCACAGCCAAAGAGTCATCCTGCCTGCACAGTGGAGCTCACGACCCAGCTTATGAACTGTGTAGAGTAGGGGTCTTCAACGTTTTTCATGCCAAGGACCCCTTAGTAGAGAGAGAGAGAGAGGGAGGGAGAGAGAGAGAGATGAAGCAGGGACCCCCACTACATATTGTATAAAACTGTGTTGCAGATCAAACCTTTTCATAGATGTCATAGATAGTTGGATTGGATTCATTAGACAGTTAACCTCTCAAACCCTCTATATTTAGTCAACTTGACCGTTGCCTCTGTACTTGGTCTGCACTTTTTTCCCTCTACACCCACTCTGAAAATAGCCGATCTACAAGCTCACAATGGCTCGCGCTGCAAGGCGTTGTGAACTTGGAGGTCTGCTATTTTCGGCGATAAATAATGTTCCCCATCATACAAAGATTTTGGCGGACCCCCTGTAGTAACTCCGAGGACCCCCTAGGGGTCACGGACCCCCTGTTGAAGACCCCTGGTGTAGAGAAATGAAAGCTGTAGGCCTACTGATGTAAATGTTAGCTCATGTTCGCACTGGAAACAAAACGTAATCCATCTTTATTTTTATTTGGATGGCTCAGACTTCTTTGAACCCGTTCGGATCTTTTCTCCTTCTTTCTTTTTCTTTTCTTTTCTTTTTAACAATTGCAATCAATCTATCATCCTATTCTAAGAATGCATTCACTGGATACGTTTTTTTCTCCTTATAAATAAAAGTGAGGAAAACTTTCCCCCTCACGATCGAGTCCAGACTGCGCTCCTACATTACGCACGGAGCCTGTTCACCTTGGCATGTCTTTAGAGCAGCGGTCTGTCTTCAACCTTTTTCAGGCCAAGGAGGACCCCTTAGCCGAGAGAGAGATGAAGCAGGGACCCCCACTACATTTAATTGTGTTGCGGATTAAACCTTTTCATAGATTTATTTTATTGATAGCTTGTAGATCTGCTATTTTTGGCTAAAGATCTCCTCAGAACAGGGATGCTATAGGGTTCAAGTGGTTAATGCATTTGTTTTTATCCTATCACACAAAGATTTGGTGACCCCCCCTGTAGTAACTCTGAGGACCCCCTAGGGGTCCCGGACCCCCTGTTGAAGACCCCTGCTTTAGAGCGCACATTTGGAACCCCGTTTGGGCCACATACACAACCATCTTGTATGCCTCACGTTTTCAATCATCAGAGACTGTTGTGCAGGAAATCGAGTTAAGCTATAGCCAATTTAGCACCAAAGTCTTGGGACAAACTTATTAATTTCCTGTTACTGTATTGAGATGCTTTATTAGGCTTGTAAGCCTATGACTAAGGTGAGTTGAGCAATAGTCATAAGCGTCTGCCTATCTCCTTGTACATCCTACACCATGGCAACAGACTCTGTTCCAATAAAGCTGCGTGTCCAGCCTCTATGGAGAAACTTGATTCATGCTGGAATGTATACACTATACAGTATAGTTAAGTGTAGCACTCAGCACTCTAATTGAATGCTCTATAGTCTATGTAGCACAATGAAAATAAAAAGCCTCCTTGGCTGCTGTAGGCAGAGATGAGATGTTGCAGATTGTAATACTGTATATCACTTGCTCTTGGCAAAATTAAACATAAGAAAGCATTCTAAACAACAAAGAACAAAAGATAACCCAGAGAAGAGTGAAGCACTTTGCTGACGAAGTGGGCAGTCATGAGGACAGTGGTGATGATGGTGAGAAACAGCTTTCTCTTGGTTGTAAAACTCAGTCCGCATATGGTACGTCACACCATAGGCCTATTCCCCTTCCAGGTGCGAGAGAGGCTCGAGGCCATAAGAGTATTGGCGCTAACAATAGCCCTGTACCCTCATTTTGATTCATGTCTTCTCTGAGAAGATATTCATTCCCCTAAGTAACAACTAATAAATCTCCAGGTCCTATAAGAGGACGGTGCGGGGTCTACTGATAACATACAGTATTCTCCAGTGATGATAATGCCAAGAAATAAATTGACTTCAGCTGCGAAAAGAGTGACTGTTAAGTGTGATGGCTGGAGATTCATGGAAAATATTTCCTAAACAAACACACATGCAGAGCTGTGTGGGATACTAGGCTATATGTTTAAATCACCATGAAAGGGTTGATTTTACGTCCTCCCTGGGTGTCTTAAGGAGAGATGAACGGCAGCCCAGGTCAGGCTGATCTCATACCCACTCCAGCAGAGGTGATAGTTTGCCCATAGATTCGATGCACAATTTAGGCACTGCAGGAGTCAGGAGATCATAGATCTTGTGGGGAGAAGGGGGGGGGGGGGGGGTTTGGTGGTCCATGTCTCTGCTTTTGATATCTTCCTCTTCTCATTTATTTCTATCACCGGTGATGCTATGTTTTATTTTATCCCAGCCTCAGGTCAGACTGAATTCAGACTGTTTTATAATATCACAATAATAATTTAATTTAAAAAATGATGTTAACCACAACCCTGGCATCCCTATTTCGGCTATTTTCACTATTTGTCATTTGAAGAAGTATATAGGGTTGGGTTTATAGGGTTTCTTTACCAATCGAAACCTATCTGTGATTATTAACCACTATTAACCACTAACCTCATCATCCATATTCTGGGAGGAACATTAGCCAAAAATAGAAGATCTACAAGCTCACAACAGAACCCCAGCATACATATTCTGGGGGGGAACATTAACCAAAAATAGCGAATCTACAAGCGTACAACGTGGCGTGAGCTTGTAGATCGGCAATCTTTGGCGAAGAGATTTGGTGTAATACAGAGCCAGCTCAGGTCCAGTTTACTAAAGAGGGTTTAAGTGGTTTTGGTTAAATGCATGATTAATGATTGACAATGTAAAGCATAGACTGTAAAAAAGAATGGACAAAGCCACTCCCCTGCTTTCTACAGAACGAAAATGAAGCCGATAGTTCAGGAACATGCATTCCTCCATCGTTAATATATACAGTTGGCCACGCCGGAACTCAAACGCTATTGGTTGAGACCAGACACGTGACCAGCGAACCGGAAAACACCCCCAAAAATGCTATTGGTTGGGTAGCTTGTCAATCAAGAGCGGGGGCGGGGAATGAATGCTATTGGTTGTGTAGGTTGTCAATCAAATCATCCCGCCCCTCCTGGAGCATAGCCTACTTTATCGTCAATTTTAGAATAAATGGGACCATAATTTAGCAAAACGCATATCATGATGATTGAAAGGAGACTTTAAACTAGCGACTGGAAGCATATAGAATTTATGACAATTTTTATTACGGTAAGAAAATCTAGTCTAAAGTTTGTCAAAAACCCATTCACTTGCGCTAAAATAAATTCTTTCTGACACTTCAGGTCGGCGCAGGGTAAAACAGCGCCACTCTGGCCATTCATAAGCTTCCGTGTTGGCCTCATCGTAAATATCCAAGCCTTGGCCCTTGGTGTAAAGACATCCAAGACATCTGCCTGATCTTGTTCTTAGATGAAAGCATGTAACCACCACAACTTATCTCTCCTTGACAGACGTCTTCGCTGCAGATGTGTGATATCATGACAGAAATAGAGAGGGAGAGAGACGCATGTTCTGCGCAAATTGAGAACAGAACATCAGGTATGTGCTGTTTGTTTGGTGTGTTTAACATGTTCCTGTTCTAGGCTGCCATGTGAGTGTACTGCCCACTGATTTACTATATCCACAAGTGCGGATTGATGGGACTGACATGGACAATTAGGCTGCACTGCAGCGTTCTTAAGACAACAAGTCTGCTTTTAGCCCTCCTATGATAACATCAAATGATTGGCCACATGGCTGAACAGTGTTCTTTCATTTGTGGTTAATGCTGTACCCCTGGCTGTACCCCTGGCTCTATTAGCCATTTGCTGTTGTTATTGTTGTATTGTTGTTGTGTGTTCCATCCCCCTTTATAAAAATACAATTTTCTTTGTCGGTTTGATTAGATCTGATTTCAGAAAATGTGCCTAGAGTGAGGCCTGTACCCTGTGCGGATTCATTTAATCAACTGATGTGATGTTTCAATTTATCACAGCTGAGACTAAATGTATGTGCTGCTATAGTAAGCGGGCATCACACACTGTACCCATGTATTGTACCAGAACAGATCAATATGCATCCTTGATCCTCAGTCTACAACCTCTGTGTTTAATTCAGTTCTCTTTGACATGGGCACCCTCCAAAAAAACTGCTGTGTATATTTCCCCCACCCTGTACAGCTCATTACAAATCAATTACCATTTTACTCCAGAAATTGATTGTTTGCTTTGTACATATTTTTCCAGAAAAAACGAACAAAAAAACATCGCTGTAGAGTGAGCGCCATAGCAGTTTAGAAAAACAAAGTAAATGCTAATGACGGACGGAATGAAGGACGGGGACCGATTTTATTAGTCATGGTGGTGCGGTCCCGGGGGCCGTAGCAGCAGTGGACCTGAGTAAACACATTTCAGCTGCCATGGAAACCTTGAATGCTCCAGGTTCATGTGTCCTACTAAAGAAACACAAATCAGTTTGCCCATTGTCACCGCGCTTATCCCACTGTGGATTTTAAATGTACTTTGTTCATAATGGCTGGATGGTTGTATGTATGTGTGTCCGTTTGTAATATCTTGTCCTCACATGTTTGAGCCTTCCAGCATCTCTTCACTGCTCTGTTTGTCATTGTATTTCTCTGCCTCTCTCTTTATCTCTGTCTCACTGTGTGTGTCTCTCTCAGGTTGCAGTGGGATGTGGGATAAGGTAGTGTGCTGGCCCAGTGCCGACGTCGGCGAGGTCGTCACCATCCCTTGTCCCAGATATTTCGTCTTCTTCAGTAGCCACACTAGCCACTTCTATGTGGGTAAGATCCATTTAACAACACAGGGTGGTGCTTGTGCCTGTGTGTGTCTGTGGAGAGAGAGATATAGATAGATAGTTAGACAGACAGACAGACAGACAGACAGACAGACAGAACGAAAGAGAGAGAGCACATGTTTACTGTACTGCAAGCATTCCTGCTGGCCTGAGGGTGCAGGGGCCTACAGACAGACAGGTGAAGTCAAAAGGTGCAATCATGCATTAAGAAATGGTCTCTGGGCATTCAGAAGGATGACTGAATAATGGGACTTTATATATCTAGCAGAAAGACCATAATTCCTCCTCTTGTTGTTATAATACACCAAGGATTTATATTTTCATATATCACTTTATTTTTTCATAGTTCATTAAACAAATGCACAGGGAATACAATTGTACATTTTCATATTCAAAACATCAGAGAGAGAACCCTCAGGGCGTTTTGTTTTTACAGAAAGTTAGTGTCCCAGTGGCCCCATAGACTGAAGTGAATATATTAAACTTGTGACGTCAGAGGATTGAATCTGGGACATGACCTCTGTTACATTCCACCCCTCTTTCTCCAAACCCAGTGGTTTTCAACCCTTTTCATAGCAAGGTCCATTATTTATTTGGCATTTGAGCCACGGAGCACCATTTGATGAGATTTAGCCTCTCAGACCCAAAACCTTAGATGTTGTCAAAATAACAATTCTTCTACATTCTCTAATTGTAAATTAAGTCATGCAGATGTTTAACAATAATTTAACTCTCGAGAGCGTAAAATGAAACGGGTCCATTTGGTTTCATTTTATGCTCTCAAGAGTTAAAGATCTAGGGTCCATTTGGTTACCAACTCTCCATCATTTAGCTGGGGACCACCTGGAAACTCCTCAAGGACCACTGGTTGTCCCCGGACCACTGGTTGAAAACCAGTGCTCTAACCTCATCTCTTCAGACTCCATCGCATCCCCTAGCCTACAACAGTGATACTCAAACCGGTTAGGGTCCTTTGTTTCCATTTGTACACTCTTGGAGCTACAGACCTTTAAAGGGATAGTTCACCCAAAAATATTTTTTTTTCCTATCGATTAGTCACCCCATGGATACTTGAATTCATGGATATTATTTTGTTTTTGTCGCATTCCTAAGCCAATAATTTGATGACCATGCAGCGATTCCGGTAGGAGACACAAAGGAGACTCTTTGTGTCTCCTACCGGAACCGCTGACGGTCATCAAATTATTGGCTTAAAGGTAGGGTAAGTGATATTTTTGGGTTAAAACAAAAGGTATTTTGTTAAAAGGTTAAAGCACAATATTCTGATAGTAATCATTGCTATAGGAGTCTCCCCGTCTCTCCAGCTCTTTAATAAACAGATAATGCATTTTCCGGTGTGTTCCAGTTCCAATTTTGCCTGCTCATTTCTTAGTGTCATCACTTCCAATTTCACTTGTTCAATCTATATCCTGATTGAGTTCTCTATCCTGATTGGATAACATTGGACTTATTTTAACCAAAGAAAATCACTTACCCTACCTTTAATTAGGAATGTGACAAAAACAAAGAAATATCTATTAATTCAAGTGGGGTGACTAATCGATAAAACAAAAGCATTTCTTTGGGTGAAAACTTACATTTTCGTAGCACTGAAATGTCACGATTTCTGTGTCCTCCTCTGATCAAAGGCACAATCTGTGGCTATTATTTGATGTGCTTCTACACTATGACTTGTGTGATGAAATATGTAGGTCTACTGAACAATTACTGTTTCAAGTTTTTGATGTTTTGTGTTTCCACATCTCTTCTCACTTAGGACATGGCTAATAAAGATGTTGATTAATTATGCATAAAGAAACCCATTGGCTCTTGGAATGGCTGTTAAGAGTTGGCAAGATGGATTTACTTTGAGCTTCTGCTATCTCTAATCTTTCATTAATTAGTGCGTTGTATCTCCTCTGTGTAATAGCGCTGTGTCGCTCGCATTAAAGGGAATTGTTTATTTGACTTCAGTTGAGCTTTGAGGCCTCTGTCTCAAAGCAGCGCCGCACTTTTGAGACATGTTCTCTTATCAGTTTAAGTGGCTTCTAGAAACAAATTATTTATTTTAATGACATGTAGCCTTTCATCATAATACAGTGTACTTTTTACTTTCAGCAAGTAGTGCAGACTGAGGTTAATTTGAAATCTAGCACAACGTCTTTACTAATAATGACTTTTTGTCTTTTTGTCTATTTAGTATCAAGTATCAAATAGTAGTTGTAGTTCATACCTCTCATACATGCGTACATAGTCCTACATGTACTTGCTATTTGCTGTGTAGTTATCTCCGCCAGGCTGAAGGCAAGGGGGGAGCTTATGTTTGCACCTTTGTCTGTCTATCTGGGGCTAATCTCACAAACTACCGGACCGATCAGCGCCAAATGCCCCTTTCCACATATTTCTTTTTAAAATATTTAACTTTAATTTAATAATGGAAGTGAAAGGCAAGTCAGATCAGGCTGAAACCAGGGGCGCCGGAATGGAATATGACCTGGGGGGACACATCAGGGACACATGCACGCTCGCGGGTTATTTCGGGTGGGTTTGTTGATTTTTGGGGGGGATAATTCGGTTATTCCGGTTAATTCGGTTCGCCTCGCGCTCGCGGTGGCCGCGAGGTGCGGGGGACTGGACTGATTTTATTATTTATTATTTATTTTTGTATTATTATTTTATTATACAAAAACATTTTTTAAGCTGTACTGAATAGTGGGGGGACACAGTGTCATTTAATTAAACAGGTGCAGGCGCCACTGGGTGAAACCACGGCCAAATACGGAGTAATACGTCACGTTATAATTGAAGGACATACATACTGGACACCCGGCCTAGTGGAGATACAGTATGCATATGATGTATCATCTGCTGTTTTCCATTGTACCAATAATGTATGTCTCAGTGGCTATGTCAGTGATTATGTCAGTGATTTGCAGCTGACGTAACTAGAGTCTATCCACATTTATGCCCCTACAACTCTGGGAAGTCTACTATGGCCTCTTTACCACGCTATAAAGGTGGGCAAGCCTCCTACAATCCATCCTACTTTTCCCATGATGTCATGTTCAGGACATGGGAGGGGCTTAGCCTTCAGCGGGTCCATCCATCATCAACATGTGAAGGGTTCACAAGCAGAGACAGGAGGGCTTCTGGGTAGGAGTGATGTGACCCAGATGGGAGACAGGTTGACCTGAGAGAGGACAGAGCACCCCAGGGAATAGAGAGAGAGGAGAGAGAGGAGAGAGAGGAGAGAGAGAGAGAGAGAGAGAGAGAGAGAGAGAGAGAGAGAGAGAGAGAGAGAGAGAGAGAGAGAGAGAGAGAGAGAGAGAGAGAGAGAGAGAGAGAGAGAGAGAGAGAGAGAGAGAGAGAGAGAGAGAGAGAGAGAGAGAGAGAGAGAGAGAGAGAGAGAGAGAGAGAGAGAGAGAGAGAGAGAGTGTATTTGGATATTTGGGGTTGAAGGCAGCAGAGGTGTATTTCACTGACCTGTCATCAACAGTCCCATTACTCTGCACAGGGGTGGAAAAAGTACTCACATTTTGAACTTAAAGGGATATTTCACTTTCAGAAAAACTTTTGGTGATTTTATCATCTACTCAAGCCTTTGTGAGCCCCCCAGACAGTTTTTAAGTTGCTCGATTCAGTATTTAGATATTTGAGACAGACACGCCCCCTTCCTATACAAACCCATTGTAACTTCAAACTCCATTTTAACCATGTTAGATTCATCAAAAACACCCGTCCTTGGTTCTGGTGACTCATCCTGCCCTCCTATTGCGTGAGGGGGCCGTGTTTTTAGAGATTTCTTTTTATTTATTTTATTTTATTTTTTTGTTGTATTTTATTTTTTTCATTTTCCAAAAAAAATATTAAAAATAAATGAAAAAAGTAATTGAAAAAACACGGCCCCCTCGCGTATTAGGGGGACGGTAGGAGACGGGTGAACCAAGGACGGGTGTTTTTGATGAATCTAACATGTTAAAAATGGAGTTTGAAATTACAATGGGTTTGTATAGGAAGGAGGTGTGTCTGATAAAATGAATATCTAATATCTAAATATTGAATCAAGCAACTTAAAAACTGTCTGGGGGGCTCACAAAAGCCTGAGTAGACGAAACAATCACCAAAAGTTTTTTTGAAAGTGAAATATCCCTTTAAGTAAAAGTATCAATACACTATATTGTAGAAATAGTCTGTTACAAGTACAAGTTCGGTATTAAAAATGTACTTGAGTAAAAATACAAAGGTTTTGGCATCAAAATATACCTTAAAGTACCAAAAGTAAAAGTACTCATTATGCAGAATGTCCCATTTCGCAAGTTTTTAAATGTATGAAATGTATAAAAATCCTTCGAAAATAGCAGATATGTGACGCGTTGTGGGCTTGTAGAGCAGCTATTTTCAAATAGCCAAAGTGTATATATATATTTTTTGTAATAGTAATCTAAATCTACAAAGTAACTAGTAACTAAAGATTACAAATAACTGTAGTGGAATAAAAAGTGCAATGTTTTCCTCTGAGATGTAGTGGAGTAGAAGTAAAAGTATATAAAATTGGAAATACTCCAGTAAAGTAAAAGACGAACATTCTGCAAAAATAGCTGATCTACAAGCTCACAACGCGTTGCGTTGCGACACATTGTGAGTTTGTAGATTTGGAGCGGAAAAAGGAGTGGATCAAGTGTAGAGGCCTGCGGTGCCCCGGTCATCGAAGTCAGGAGTTAAAAAGAAAACACACAAAAAAACAGGCAATATGCTTTCTTAATTATTCTGTTATGGAGGTTATACCGATGACACATTACAACACCACCGTGTGTTGAGTGTTTCCAGTAAAACCTGCGCTGCTTTTGATTCATATTTAGATCACATTTAGACCGTGTTATTAGGTGAACCTGTCTTGTTTATTACCACTATAGGTTCAGCAAATGTCACTCTGTTTTGCAAATATCACTTCAGTAGGAGTTATATCATCTTTGTTGTCTATGTTCTTGTACTCTATACTATAGAGTACATGAATGTGCATGTGCGTGCACTAGGTTGAGACATCCAGTATAGGTTTTTCAAGGCGATTCTCAACCTTTGCCGAGACCCACTGGTGGGCCATGAGGATATTGCAAGTGGGCAACCAAATAATTGACAAAACACCACGATTTTTAATGATAATATAACATTGATAGAAAAAAATGATAATGTTAAAAAGTCATGGTATTTTTTCTTTAAAACCTTGAAAAACAGAGTTTTCATTGTGATACTGATAAATACGTTGGAAATACCCGGAACACAATGGATTGATTAATGTGCATGCTCTGAAAATGCACGGCCCACCCACCTGACCACTTAACACGACATGTTAAGTGGTCGCGAATGGGTGGGCTACGAATGCTTTCCAGATTTTCAAGTGGGCCCTGATCTAGAAAAGGCTTGGAACAACTGCTTTAGTGTTTATAGTACACCTTAAAAACCTACTGGATGTCTCAACCTGCGCCGTAAAATCCTCATCCGAGTTCATTTAAGGTTTTATAATGTACACACTATGTACTCTCAGAAGGAACACTGAGGGTTTTACTGTGTGGTTTGCTGCTGGTTTTGGTTATCATTTAGCTGTCAATCACAGTTGCAAAAGACTCTCTTCTGACGCACTTAAGATCAGGAGACGTTCATTTTATATGTCTCATCCCCAGCAAAACAAGCATTGTGAAACATGGCGTCACTGAGATTCATGGGCCAAGTCATAAATTCAGCTGGGGGGGGGGGGGGGGGGGGGGGCTTGGAGTTGTCTTTGCACTTTAGAATACTCAGTGGTGGAAAAAGTACTGACATGTTTTACTTAAGTAAAAGTATGAATACTGCAATATAGAAATACTCTGTTACAAGTAAAACTCCGGAATTCAAAATGTACTTGAGTAAAATTACTCATTATGCAGAATGTCCCATTTCAAGTTTTTTTGTATTTAGGGCTGAAGTGGTTAATGTATGTTTTGTAATAATATACAAAGTAACTAAAGTTAAAGTTAAAAGTATAATATTTGCCTCCAAGATGTAGTGGAGCAGAAGTAAAATTATTGGAAATTGGAAATACTCAAGTAAAGTACAAATACCTCAACATTTTAAGTACTCAATGTACTCAAGTACAGTATTTGAGTACATGTACTTAGCTACTTTCCACCACTTGGAATACTTCACCTGGGAGATCTATTGCTAAGCACACGGCCATTCCTCTTCTTGCAATGACACAGCCAGCGCACAGATGAAGAATTTAATTTCAAAAACAGATTTCCAGTATTTTGGGGGGAAAAGTGACTCATATACACACACAAAAAAGGACTTGTAGGTAATTTCGATAACTGGTTTACAGACCGAATCAACAGTATTACCGAACTATGTTGAATGCTTTCCAAAACGGTTATGCAGTAGTGATGAGCTATTAATATCCACACAATCTTGCCATGCTGTACAAGTTTGCAATGTATCAACATGTCCTCAAACATTAATGAGGACGTTTGATCAAGACCGATGCCCTGTGCACTGCCATACGTCTTCATTTACACTCACAGTCACTTCTGAGAAATGGCAGATGGCAATATTTGACTTTGTGAAAACTCATTAGGGGACCGCTAAAGGAAAGTCCCTCTTTCAAGATATGATAAGGTGTGATAAAGCAGTTTCTGGATTATGTCACCGCAAGGGAACAACCCCCTGATCAAAAAGATGCCGGGCTGATAAACTCATATGAGCTCTCCAGTCCTACTTCGACATCGAAAATCCCAGTCTTGTTTTGGGAGATGATGAAAGCATTCTTCTGGCGATCCCTCAAACAAGGTCATATCCAACGGTGGCATGAGCTAAAACAGCATGGGCTTATTACATCCTTTGTGTCTTGTCATGTTGTTTGGGATGGGTAAAGCCTGATTTATAGGCTACTTCGTCGCACGACAGCCTAAAATAGCAGATCTACAAGCTCACAACGTGTTACGGGTGCACATATGGCACTCAGTGTATTTGCCATCTGAGCAGAGTTTAAAAACAATATTACAGCAAAATAAGTTTGAAAGGCATTGAGATCGGTGTTTTCCAAATGTACCCTGGCCTTATAATATGGTCATGCAATGTCATTGGAGGAATGTCTTACAGTACTTTCAATCTTCTACCCACAGATCTATTTGCATAGATTGTGTCACTGTTGAAATAAGGAACAGAGTGATTTGAAGACGTGGGGATTAGCTTGGCAACAATACGGACAGCTCTATCCCTTTATGAACTGGGAAGAAATAGCTAAGAATAGGTATTGCACAATATGAGGCTGAACAAATTTAGAGACGTGCATTTCTGTTTCTTCTGCTGTTTACAGGATTAGATACGGCTCGTGAGTTTTGTAATGCAGGCCTTACATTACAACAAATGATTAATGGTTGTTCCTCCTCATCTGAATATTCATACATGCTGTTAGCTGATGATACATTTGGAAAATTTAGAAAAACAAACAGCAGTGACATTGTGATTTATTTATTTTTTAATGGTTATGATCCTGCAGTTTGAGATGCTGCCCTTTAGGAGGCACTACAAAATGCCATGGGCAACCACCGTGAGGGCAACTACCCTGCCAGCAAAACACATCTCCACCAAAACGATTGTTTTCCTATGGTATGGCATGCTTGGTGTGCACTTTGTTAACCAGGAGCGCTACAGTGTATAGGGCTGGGTGATATGACTTCAAATCAACATCATGATTATTTCATACTTTTGCCTCGATTACGATTAATGAACGATTATTAAAAAAAAAAAAAAAAATAGTGATAGCAGAACTACAAGCTCACAACGTGTCGGTTACTTTCACTATTTATGTACACCACCATTGTACAACAAAGTATAATATAGGGTTAATTGGTTAATCAGACTAATTGATTTAGAAATTATTAAAACAAACATATTCAAACATTTTCATGACCATTTGTTGACATAAAAACACCAAAAACAAAACAAATCTTGTTTCTCCATTATTCGGTATAAGTTGTTTATTGCTTCTAAATATCAGTTTAGATATATTTTCGGTTAACTGCCCAGCCCTACTACAGTGGTAGAAAAAAAATGCTTCCTGTCACATCCCCTGTTTGCAAGGAAGAAGGGTCTACTCTGCACCTGTAGCGACTCGTTTCGGTGTGATCACCCCTAAGAATGTCCAGACATTCAGTAGATGGTGGAATTTAGCCCTACATTGCAGCCCTACATTTGCACAAAAAGACTTCTCTGTCTACTTTTTAAAAATAATTCTTATTCTTAAAAGATTCATTCATTTTCATGTGGTATGTGTCCTATGATAGCCCTAAAGTTCTATTCTGTTCTGCTCATGTATTATCAAATAAGAAATGGAGGAGTGTAAATGTATTCTCAAACAAGAGCACATTGTGTCTGTTTGGAATGGGAACAGCTGAAGTCAATAGTGTATCATTGGGTCGCCTGTTGTCTATGTACTCCACAGCCATGGCCTCCTGGCCTAACCAGACCGTAATCTTCCTGGTCTATCTGTACAACCAGACAGTAATGGGGGGAAAAAAATCAGATTTAGCCTATAAGTTCATTGAAGAATCTCACACTGAGTCAGTGTGAGATAATTAAATGTGGCTAAATGTACTTTAAAGAAAGCCATTGCCTCGCAGCACCCGAAGAACGCTGCATGGTTGTTGTTGAATATGAATTCACCCCATGTCTCTCTGCTCCTCAGGAAACCTATCAAAAACCTGCACTGGAGATGGCTGGCCCCAGATGAACATAGACTCCTATTCGTTTGACTGTGGGTACAATCCTAACAGCACTGTGGATGATGAGGCGGCCACGGTAGGTACTCTATAGCAAGCATAAAGTATTTGACTCCTTCGTAAGAATGTCTCCGCACCAAGATTTATAAGCAAACCCTTAACAGCATGTTTTACATTCTATGAAATCTTGGGATATTTATGAACTGTGACTTGACCTGTTGTGCTTTTAACTTCAAATGCATTTATGTTAATATGGTGTCACTGTGCTTGACTACTACTGTAACTAATACTTCTTTAATTGGTAGAGAAAATAGTAGTAATATTCATTGTACATGCTAAATATCATATTTACACTGGATCAATTTTTAAATTAAACTTCTTCTGAATCAAATTTTTTCCCCCCCACATTTTTGAGACGCCGCCATTTCTGTATCATACTATATCAGTCAGTCGTTAGTCACAAGGGGTTACACTTTTTATACTTTTTCCACTAAAACACTACAGGTTTCTATGATCAGATATTGAAAACAATTTAAGCATTTAATGACCAGATAGACTCAATACGCTTTTAGGGAAAATAAATATTTATAAATGTAACTCCATGACTAAGAGTTTCTATTTCTATTATATGCATTCAGATAAACTAAAGACCTCTTGCACTATTTCATGTGTCCTCAACCATGATTTATGTTTATGCACACCGGTGTAAATATCTACAACCTCATTATCATTAACATGTCGCGTTGCAAGCTTGTAGATCTGCTATTTTCAAAACTTGATTTCGTTAGAAATTTCCTCTGACATAGTGATGCCAGGTTGAAAGTGGTTAAAAATCACCGGCTGCATAATTGCCAAAACAGATCGTCGTCCAAAAAGTCAAATAATGGCTGATACATCTACTAAAACGATATATCAGTCTGGCTCTAGGGTCAACTGATATTACCAATTCAATCACGTCCTGAACAGCATTGAATCTTTTTTCCAGAATGAGCCGTATTTCATGTACAGCACCTCTTCCCCTGTCCCGCCAGCAAGACTGTGGCCATCTGCAAAAAAAAAACTAGACATGTGAATCAAAATCCACCTGCACCTGCATTTCAAGATCAAAGATGTCTGTAATCAAGCATCTGGCAAAATCCACACAAGGATATTCATACCTGTCAAACTTGACCTTTACATTCCTCCTCCACCTCCTCCTGCTCTGCCCACTATCTCTTTTCAAACTCTTTCCACACCCATCAAACGCACGCACGCACGCACGCACGCACGCACGCACGCACGCACGCACGCACGCACGCACGCACGCACGCACGCACGCACGCACACAGAGTCAAATCTGGAGGGTTAATTTAACTGAGAGTAAAGATGGAACCGTAAGGGTACTGCACTAACCACACACCTGTACTAACCTGCTGATTGCTATTCATTCATTAAACTGGGTGTGCGGGTCTGTAATGTTGCCTTTCAGGGGGATTTCTATGGCGCGATCAAAGTGGGTTACACCATCGGCCACAGTGTCTCTCTCAGCTCTCTCACTGTCGCTATCATCATTCTGTGTCTCTTTAGGTAAGTGGATGAATCCAAATGATGCTTCTGCTTGATTTATGCTTTGTCATTCAGCGCTGCCTTTCGTACGGTGAAAATAGCAGATCTATACGCTCTGTGTCGCATTGTGAGCTTGTAGATCTGCTGAATTACAGTCTCCTCACGTATTAGAAGGACAATATTAGTCACCAGAACCAGGAACGTGTGTTTTCAATAAGTCTAACATGGTTAACGTGGAGTTTGAAGTTGAGGCTTAAGGGTGGGGTGTCTGATCAAATGAGTAATGAATATGAAATATCAAGGAACTTAAAAACTGTCTGGAGTATGCACAAAAGGCTGAGTAGAAATGAAAATGACCTCAGAAGTGTTATAAAGTGAAATGCCCCTTTAACAGCTTCTGTGGGACATCTGGTCCAGATTTGACATTATCTCCTGTTACAAACAAAGTGTTTAAGAGAGCATGAGCAGCCATAAAATCAACTGCTCAAGGGCCAGCGTGTGTTCATCACTAACCCATATCTGTGGGGATGAGGAGAAAGTGTGTGTGTGTGTGTGTGTGTGTGTGTGTGTGTGTGTGTGTGTGTGTGTGTGTGTGTGTGTGTGTGTGTGTGTGTGTGTGTGTGTGTGTGTGTGTGTGTGTGTGTGTGTGTGTGTGTGTGTGTGTGTGTGTGTGTGTGTGTGTGTGTGTGTGTGTGCGCGCGCACACGCGCACGTTTTTGTGGGTGTTAGGTTTAAGGGGCCTTCCTGTATTGCTTTCAAAAGATCAGACGTTATCTAACTGAAAATTCACGGCACGCACGACTGTGTGTGTGTGTGTGTCTCTGTGCGCATGTAGACACCAATACGTGTTCCTGCATGACTGTTTGTTTGCATGCGCGTCCATGTGTCTATGTGTGTGAGCGGGCGGGTAAACAGTGAGTGATGTGTTTATTTCACAGGGTCAGGCAGTGAGGTTAGCATATTTCTTGACTGAGGGGTGGTCTGCTCACACAGGATGTGCAGAGCATCGCCCTATTTATGTGCAGTTGCAGACTCAACTTTTCAGGCAGCTGGTTGATACTGTGTGTCATCACACCCATTCTGCCATGATTACTCGTCTAATGGGCTTATACAATTCTCCCCAATCACAGGACATCACTGGGAAGGCATTTGTTTGAGAACACTCAGAACACAGTATTTATAGCAGTGGAACTCATTTCGCAATACCAACCAATTTGTTGCCTCTGGACTCACTGTCAGTTCATACACTCATGCACTTGTTTTATGGCTGGCCATACAGTGTAACATATCGTCGCTGTTGGGTGTAAACCCCGTGAGTCCAATACTGTTACTTTTCAGGAAATGGATAAAAGAGTGTTCCAATGGATCCAATGTAGTTATTATTTAGTCACAAGCTCTTGTTAACACTTTTCATTGGTTCAATATCCTATCTTAAAATTGGCTTAAGGGAGGACCGACAGGCCAGACGGACCTCTGACGTCACGCTCATGTCACCAGGACCTCTGACGTCACGCTCATGTCACCAATGGCTCAGCCATAACCATATAAGGAGTTCCCAGTGCAGCTACACCCAAATATGGAGTATGTTGTCTAACCTCGGGCGGACCTCTGACGTCACGCTAATGTCGCCATGACTCAGCCATAACCATATAAGGAGTTCCCAATGCAGCTGCGCAGAAATATGTAGTGTGTTGTCTAACCTCAACAAATCAGTCAGCTCCATATATGGGCACCAAAGGGGGTATACCCATATATGGGTATATACTGATGACATGAGGGATCTCCAGATATGGGCATAAAAGGGACATGGACTGAGAGATACAGAGATCTCCATATATGGGTATAAAAGGGACAAGGACTGACAGATACAGAGATCTCCATGTACGGGCATTTCAGTCGGATTGGCTGTGCGACTGAACCTCTAGTTTATAAAACCTACCGACATACTTAACCACTTTCACTTTCAATTTCAACTTTTTCAAAAATCAAAAATAGCTATGAATAGCAAAAAAAAATTGCTGCTTTTGTGTGACACTGTGGTATGACAAAATAGGGCATTACTTTACGAAAAAACATAAAAAGCTGAAATATAGAAACACAAGGTTTCTGCCCGACAGCAACGATTATGTACCTTTTCAAATGTGATATCACTTTTAGATTCATTAATTACCTTTATATATTCAGATTACAAAAAAGGTTATACACTCTCTACACTTAGCATTGATACTGTATATTCTTTTATAGGAAGTTGCACTGTACAAGGAACTACATCCACATGAATCTGTTTGTGTCGTTCATACTGAAAGCCATCGCTGTGTTCATCAAGGACGTGGTTCTATATGAAGGTGGTGAAACTGACTCCTGCAACTCCTCTGTGAGTACTTGCATTCATATTGATCTCAATACAGTATGTTGACAGGACTTTATTCTCTCACTATTTTTCCATTTAGTCAATAGCTTTACACAGTGTATTGGTTTTATTTGTGCCTTTTTCAAACTTTCAGCATTGTAGATCATGTCATGCATAATTTATACTCTGTCACACAACAGGGTTGCGTGCTGAAAATAGCAAATTGGCTATTTAATATGGTACACAACACGTGTACCAGACGAATGACGAAGTATAAACCAGACTTAAGTCTCGCATTTATGAGCTACAGCAAACTCTATCGCCTGTGTTGCACAAGCTTTCTTTTCTCTTGGCATCTGTACTCAACCAGCGCTGTTAGTTTTAAATGCTTTGTCTCCAAGTTTGCTTAACAATGATCATTCAAGAACTCCTGGGTGTAGCAGTGTTTGTCAAGGCCTTAAACTCCTCTGACCAGTGTTTCCAACGAGCCTCTCTGTTCAGCAGGATGTCGTGAGAGTTACTGTTGTGTTTGCATACTTTAGCCTGAGTGAGGACTGAAAAAAAAGCCTTTCTCAATCACTTTCAAAAGTGACAGCATCACAGTAGCAAAGCTACAGTATGAGGGACAATTAATACTTCTGAATAAACTACTATAGAAAGAGACACAATCTCAAATAATGCTTATATTTTAGTCAAATTGAGTCAGTTACTTTTCATTTATCTTTACATTTTATAACACACAGGAACGTTTTTATGTTCTGCAAGCGATTAATGGCTGTGTTTGAGGATCTGTCCTCAAGGGACACAGATTACTGGTCCAAACACAGCTGCTAGTCCTCTAAAAGGACCTCAAGCACTCCAGCCAAACATGGGTGGTAGAAAATGAGATTATGTACGGTTCTACATTAACTCCAGGGCAGGACAGCACTAGACCAATATGATCCTGTACACCTAACCGGTACTGAACAATTTGACATTCATAACGTTTGAATCCATATTTATCCATCCAAGTTGGCTATTGCACGTTAGTATTTATTGAAGCAGTCTCGAAACAAACACACTCTAGCCTATATAGGTTTTTCATAGTCCGGTATTGTTAAAACAGCATGTATTAAAAGTATTATCTGTTATGCCCAGGTCCGCACATTTGATCTGATAAACTTTGGCCACAAGCCCATTTCTCCAGCTTTCAGACTAGTTTATGTTTTACTTCCTGTTGACGTGATTGGGTGTCATCGGGATTGGAGCTTGATTGTCCCTTGCATTAGCCAGGCTCCAGCTACCATCATCCTGCCGTTCTTTGGCTGAAATTGACCATCACATGTTACCACAGGATCTGATCCTGTTTCATTTGACCATCTTCATATTGACTGATTGATTGAATACTTTATTGATGACTTTTAAAAGTACAGCTGGTTAAAAACATGCCAAATGGATGACTCAAAAAAGCCAAAGGCTTGTTTCCAACGTGATTCATTAAACATTCAGCAATCAAACATCTGGACAAAAACAACTACGCAATAATTTAGAAAATCTAAATGTACTTGGTGTTGTATTTTAGGTTGTAATATATGTAATTTTCCCTGTATGTAGCTTGGGTGTTTTAGTTGGTTATTGATCATTTTTTGAGAATTGTCATGTCGGTTCATTGTTTATGTATGGAAAAGTGTCCTGTAAGTCCATATGGGCTGGGCTTCTTTGGAAGCATAACACTTTAATAAAGAAAAATCAATCAATCAATCAATTATGTACAGTTTAAATTCATGATAATAATAACATAAAAGAATGTGGGGGCCCCGGGATAAGACACATTGAGGATGTCACTCACAAGGAGTGAGCCGCTTACAATCCTGGATGAAGGCTAACCGGGGAACAAATTTAGCTAAGTCCAATTTTGAATAACCAGTCAGCGGCCTCGAATCACTATACAAATGTACACAAAATAACTCTGTTTATGTGACTCAAAGGCTGAATGAAAACTGTTGATGAAATTTTTATGTTTACAGAGCAGACAAATCAGTTACTACTGTATCAGCATGTTTAGAATATAATCACATCCGAAAGGCAACCCATATACTGTATATATTACTGTGAAACCAAATCTGATAATCACTATCCAGTCTATCTGTATACAGTACATGTACATGCTTTCCATCAGCATGTTTTGCTAGCATGTTATCCTAGATACTTTGTAATAATAATAATAATAGCTCAGGTTTATACTATTACTGCTACTTTGTACCGCTACTTTGTAGCCCTTGTAATTGTTTTCTTTGCACTCTATTCACTTGGCCATTTACCCAGTTGTTTGTTGATTAGGGTTCACGCTCCTTACTCCAATCTTGCACTTTGCGAGTCTCTCTGGGTAAGAGCATCTGCCAAATGCATACATTGTAAATTGTAAATTGTTTGCTCACCATGGACTTTCTGTGAGTAAATTATCATTGGTTCACTTATCCCATTAAAACCGGGAAAGCATCTGTGTCATTTTACATTTTTGCGTTGTCTATTCACAAATAGCAGATATACAAGCTCACAGCGCGCCACTTTGTGCCGTGCTGCGAGCTTGAACATTTTCTTATTTTTGAACATTTTCTGAAAATCTTGAAAGTGTGCGAACTACTGATTTAGAAGGCATAGAATCGGCAACAGGTCTTTAAGGGTTAAATAAAGTGGGGACTCATGTCCAAGAATTCTCATCTTGGGATAAATGAAAGCATAACCTTAGAGGCATTGTTTGGAACAGAGTCTCCTTTTTCAAATTTCACTAATTAATTAAAACACAAGTTTTTCTGTTTGTTTTTTCAAAGCCCCACTGACTCTCTCACATCTCCTCCTAGACGGGCTGTAAAGCAGCAGTGGTGTTCTTCCAGTATGGGATCATGGCAAGCTTCTTCTGGCTGCTGGTGGAGGGCCTGTATCTCCACGCCTTGTTGGCTGTCTCCTTCTTCTCCGAGAGGAAGTATTTCTGGTGGTATATCCTGATTGGCTGGGGTATGTTCCAAATATACACATCGCTCATGCTGATTTTCTTTTCTTTTTAAGATATTTTTTGGGGCTTTTCTGCCTTTATTTCGAGGTATAGTGGAGGGTGACAGGGAACAGGGAGAGAGAGACAGACAGGGGAGTGACACGCAGGGCTCGGGAATCGAACCCACGACTCGCTGTCAGACTATATTAGAGCCTATAGTAGGCCCCACTCTTACTGATTTTCAAGGATGCCATCTGTCAATGGGCACGAGATGATATTTTGAATATTAAAATGTTGTTCGCTTAAAATCACTTCTACTCTTAACGACTGCAGCGGTTATAAAACAATAAATAAGAAATAAATGTGTTCATCCAAAAGTAAATAAAGTCTGTGTCTTAGATTACTTTTGATAGATGGTAATGGCATGGACTTGTCTTTACATCCGCATTTGATTTACATCTTGTAGACAGTTCTACATTAACATTGTTAACAGCAGTCAGCAGCAGTCAAGAATCCACTCTTAATTTAAATTTGAATTCAGTTCAGGGAGACGAGGAGAGGACATGATTACACAGCGTTTGACGATCATTCCTCTGATCTTGTATGGTGATTGTTAAGTTCATAAAGGACAAAGACGTGAAATCAGAGAAAGAGTTAACAATGATGTTACCCAGGAGACCCAGAATATTTTGGAAAGTCGACAGTGAATGCGGAGACAGTTTTCAATTGAGTCACAGAATGCTTGTTTGATTTGCTAATACCCAAAATCAGATTACTTTATGGAGGCATTATTAATAGCTTGGGAACCAACCAGAGCATACCTCTTGGTGCTCTCACAATCACTTTGCATCATCGTCTCTGTTCTGCACTGGAAGAGCATAAAATGTTTTGAAGCTTTTAGCCATCACAAGCTGTTACATAAGTTATTAACCAATTGAACCCTAGCTTCCCTATTCTGGGTCAACTAAGTGTATTAGTGGTTAAACTATGTACTCATAATGCATGATACACGTGCAAAAATAAGTTGCTTTTAACTGTGAAGTCGATTTAGGTCTTACCTGACCAGAAATGTAAAGTTAGTGAGCTAATGACATCTGCTCCCACAAAATTATAAACTATAACTAAAATGAAAATAAATTGGGTTATTTTGAAATGATTTTAGCCAACTTAAATCCTGGTTGACAAACTAGATCCTTCTTTTGCGATGTTGAATGAAGAATATCAGGTGCTGATTTCCCCCCCAAAAATGGACATGTGCTTTGCAGAGTCAATGCTATTTTTGTTTTAAGAGCATATAGACAGAATTGATAACATACATACATACAATGTATTGGGTTTCTTCAGCCCGCCAACATCGTTATCTTTTGGTTGTTTTTCTTGTTCACAGGGGCTCCATCCATCTTTATCACAGCATGGGTGATAACCAAGGCATATATGAACGATCCTGGGTAAGTGAATCATTCTCTTTGTTTGAACATTAAAGAGGTGGTGCCATGGTTTTGCACTTTTTCTGTTTTTCATGTGTCTATGAGGTTGATAGAACTTCATTAAGCCCCCTGGTGGTGTTTTTATGGTGTTTTATGTCTTCTCTGACTATTTTGATGGAGGCTGAAACCTTGAGGGTCAAACGTGCCAATAGAAAAACAGCCCTTTAGTGACATAGTAAAATTGTACCCTCCCCCTCATTATCATAACACAACAGGTGTGGGCATGAGGAGGAGGAGGGACTAGGTGGGTGGTGCTAAGGTGGTGGAGGAGGTGCTAAGGTGAGAACCAGGTATACTTAATGAACTGGAGGCGTGTCCACATAAAAACATAATTTTAACAATTTCTGTACACTTTTTTGAAAAAAATCTTCCTCCTAGTATAACCATAATACCTGGTGATTATGTTTTGGCGGGGGGGGGGGGGGAATCACTGAAAATCACGGCACCCCGTCTTTAAATTATTAAAATGATTCCACATTATAGTTTATACAAGAATTCAAATGTCTTCCACAGTCGTATGTAGCTTCTTATCGTTCACCACAAGAAGTAAGTAATATACAGTATGAGCGATGATCATTTTAGTTGTCAATACGTTTCGAATGTGGTTGTGACAGCGATTACAGAAAAATAACAGCACACTACGTACCGTCACTGTATGTATGAATAAATATCTACATTCAGGTGAACCATTGTAACAGGCAAGGACACCCTCGCTACCAGCAGAATTGTGTTTTGGAGCAGGGGTGTCATTTGGGGTCCCAGGGGATAGCAATTGCCCCCCCCCCAAAGAGTTAATATATATATATATATATATATATATATACATACATAATTTCTTCATTACATTTTTTTGTTTTAAAGAATGGGTTCTCCTCCTCAGCTCTTATGGCTTTGTCATTTCCAACAGATGCTGGGACACCATTGATGACAACCGTTGGTGGATCGTAAAAACGCCCATTTTAATGACCATACTTGTGAGTCACAACCTTCGGCAGCCTGGGCTTCATGTTGTGTTCAACACTGCATAATGTTGAGTACATGAGTCAGTCTTCTATTCTCTCCGCAGGTTAACTTCTTCCTCCTCATTTGTATAATCCGCATCCTCCGACAGAAGATAAATTGTCCTGACATCGGAAGAAAGGAATCCAATCAGTACTCGTACGTTTTCAAAACAAAAATGTCAGCGTCTCCCAACTTTAGGTTTTTATTATGCAATGGTTCAAGGTCATGTCTTATCAGGTTACGTGCACCGTAGCAAATTGCTTTGGCTGCTATTATGTTGGTGTTGAGCAAAGATATCTCTTGCACAGTGCAGAGAATTACTTCCACTCAGCTTTTGTCTAGGATGTGAGTTAGAACACGGCTGAATATCTTCTCATTTTGTTTCCGTTTTACTTGCAGGAGGCTGGCAAAGTCTACACTGCTGTTGATACCTCTCTTTGGGATGAATTACATTATATTTGCCTTCATCCCCGACCATATTCACCCTCAAGTGAGAATGGTCTTCGATCTTATTCTTGGATCTTTTCAGGTAAATGCTCCATTAAACCAGTAAACATGATCATAGGTAGTCAGATAGAACATGATTAACATTTTTGAATTCTCTAAGGGTGCATCTGAATAATCAGAAAGGTTAAGTCCTATGTCAGGATTTAGGAAAAGACAGCCGTGGTGCTAAGAGAATCCGACAACACACTACGTAATTAAACAGCGGTGCAAGTTATTGATGTGGGTCTCCCATGGTGAAACTACAATGATCCGAAGATGGACTACAAAAAGCGTTTCGTATTTTTCCTGTCAGATGACAGACATTTACGGCCAAGTATACATTACATTAAATGTTCTTTCAGGAATTGAAGGAACATAAGATGCCCCTACCCATCCAGAAATGTTGGTCACTATGATATTTCAAATATATTCTTTCCCAGGATTCACATCCATAGGAAAGCATATAAAATGCATAATATGATATTACATAAGAATAATTACAGATGAGAAATGTGTTGTTTGTCTTTTATTTTGTACTATAGAATACAAATATTTATCATGCAAGGAATTGTGGGCTAGCAAGTCTACTTTCCTTTTGTAAATGATGGTCCAGTGTGCCCTATGCCATAAGGTTCAAGGTTGTGCTTTATTGTTACATCTTGTGTACAGGTACATAAGAGTAAAACGTATTTTGTTCAGCTTCCTTCAGACAAAACAGCAGCACAGGTAATAATAATAACAATAATAATAATAAAACAGTAAAAAGATCCCTAATACAAGACAAGAGATAAGAAAGGAAGGAATGAAGCACATTTCATTTTAGCATTCAAAGAATTTGATTGGCTCTTATCATGGCTGCCACTCCGATGTTATTTCACCGAACTTCCGGTGTGAGTCTGACACCCAGTGCGACGAATCTGCCGGCTGTTAGATTAGTTCGGCGAATGGTTTGATTAGTTTGTGTGACTGAATTTGTATGTTTGAATAAGACAGTATGGCTCTTAGTGAGCCACTGAGCATGAAATCCAATGTAAACACTGGAAACCAAACTGAAGTGTGCAGGCCCATACATTTCAGCTAACTCGTAAGTGCATGTTCTCTAGAAATGGAAAAATATTCTTAATTTATAACTGTTTTTAACTGACCGACATCCCCTGGGGACTTTTTCCCAGTGGTCTAAAATGGCTGAACTTGTGTCGGTCTGAATTTGGGCATCATTATAAGATAATTTTTGTGCTGAAAGAATATTTTCAGTATTTCCCCAGCTGAACTATCATGCTCAGTATGGCAGTTATTTTCAAAGTCACTGTTGTCACTGGGGATTTCACTGTGTAATTATGTCTCTTTCTCTCTTTCTCTTTCTCTCTCTCTCTCGCTCTCCCTCCCTCTCTCTGGGTTAGGGTTTTGTTGTTGCCATCTTGTACTGTTTTCTTAATGGAGAGGTAAGACAGCACACACACAGGTGTAGATATTAGAGGGTTTGAATGTGCTCAATTCAATAAATCTCCCATTCTGTCCACTGCACAGTTGCTAATGCTTGTCCGCCTACTTCAATCTTGTTTGATTTTAAACCCTGTCTCATCTCTCCCACAGGTGCAGGGAGAGATTAAGCGTAAGTGGCGCAGGTGGATGCTACAGAGGTTCCTGGTTGCAGACACTAAGTATCAACAGCCGTCTATCGGCAGCAATGGGAACAACTTCAGTACCCAGATCACCATGTTGACTAAAAGCAGCCCAACTCCACGCCGGGCATCTGAGTGTGGGGAGCACCTATCTGCCTTCTGAAAATTAGCCGGATAATGCAGCCAATTAGTGTTTAGGCAGTCAGCTAGATGGCACAATCATACTACCACGTCTCTGTAAAGGTTGAAATAACAGTTGTTTCTTATCCATGTGTGCTGAGCGTTGTAACTGGGTCGTAATGTTGCCATCTTTTCTTACGGTCAAACAGTGCTTCAGACCATGTGTGATGTTTCATTACCTGCCATGCATTAAGGCTTTGGATAACGTTCCTAGTCTCCTGCTTGCACACACCATGCACTGCAGTCACAGACAGACCTCTAGTGGTGACATGGGTCTGAGTCCAGCAGATCATGACACATGTCTGATGTCATTCCCTCTCATTTGTATATCAACACCCTCATCGTGTTTAAGAGCCGAAAAAAACGAGAGCTGGTCATTGAGAAAAGACATGACAAACCAGAAATGTAATTCACTGTCATTACTGGTTAAATCCCACCACAGAGCGAGGTCTTGAGCATGGCCTCAGACAATTTTATTGGCTCAAGAGGTAATATAACTCTTGGTCAACATTTTCCATCTGATGCCAAGCTGTGAATGGAGAGCGCTATGGCAGAGCGGCATCCTATTTGAACCAATATGTTTATTAAAAGGGTGTGTTGCTCAAGAGGGCTCATACCACTTAAACTAATGGCCTACACAGTGTGTTGCTGATATTGTAGGGGAGCAATGGTAAGGATATTAATGAAACACACTAGGCTGAGCAATACTCATGTCGCTCAATGCACTTAGCTGTTTCTGACAGCCCTTACTTCAGAACATACATTCCACTGAATTACTGCCTGATAGCATTCCAAAGAGGAAACAACAAAAATCTCCCGGCCGCTTGTGAAATTTATCTCTTGGACTACAGATGCTTTTAGTTTTGTCTGAGTGCTTAGTTTGGTCAGCAGTCACTCATTTTAAGTGTCGCCTAAACTATCAGACCAGATGTATTCAATTATCAGTCCAAAAGCATTGCATTTTTGTTCTACACTATGACTTATACGATGTGGTATCTGTGATTAGCTTCCATTCATTTTTCAACACGTCATTATTAGTAAATATATGAGTAACTGCAGTGTAGTTTTGTAATATGATTCATTAAGCTTAATGAAAACATACGTGATGGATGTTGCAGTGGGTCTATCTCTGTTTAATGTTGTTTTAAAAAGCTGACATATCCGGAGAAACTAGCTATTCAGAAGAGTTGGTTAAAAAGGCATTTCAGTGTTAAATACTTGCCAACCAAATTTCCTGTTGAAGAAGATCTTACCTTACTAATTGTATGTGGAAGTGTGAGCAGGTGTGGTGAAAGTACCTCGGACTAAATGTCACAGTTTTTGTACATAAGGTGAAATACTATATACACATCTGAAGAGCAGTTTATGCTGTGTTATATTATTTGTGATGATTTACAGTTCTCAGGTGTTGACTGGAAATGAATGTTTACAGTGTTAGATGTCCTGCTCCTCCCTCTCTCATGGTATTTTCATGTGTACAGTGCTCCTTGTTTGTTGCAATATGAATTTTGTGTATAGTGTATGTAAATGTTATTGAACACACCATCAAATGAATATAATTGTATTGTGGATTAGCCTGTAGCCTGTACTTCTTAATCTTAATCAGTGAAAATGAAAGGCTATTCATTTCACCTTTGGTGTCTGTCTGCAGTAATTTGAAAGGATTAGTTCCTCTTTTGACAGTTTAGCCTTTTGGCCTTTTTGCAGTCTTCCTGGCCTCACTGCTCAACCACTTCCCTTCATATTAAAGTTAAATATTTCACTTCTTAAAAAGTGAAGTATTTAAAAATATATAAAAAAACACAAATAGCAAACAATGCTTGGTGGTAGGCTACTGGCAGAATGCAGGAGAAATCTGCCGCTGATCAGTCCAGTGGTTTGCGAGATTAGCCCTGGACAAACAAACAGGCTCACAAACCCGTTTAATGCCTCTTTTACAGAGCCACATCATAGAAACTGCACTGGATCAAACATTTGACATGACTAAATACTGTGAAGTATGCAAATTACTTGTGTGATTTACTTACAGTAAATTCAATCAAGAATTTAACCATACTGTATCTGCTTAGATGTAATAATGTATTGTGACAGTTGCAATGCATTTGTATTAAACAACAATTGGAAGAATTCTGGAATTGAAAGGATGGTATTGTTGTCTGCTACTGAAAGGTTAAAGTTACAGTTATAGCATACCCCAAGTTATAGCAAATACCCCTAAAGCTCTCATCGAGATTGATAATGAAACGAATAATAAACGAAAAAAGGAATGGCAGGTATTGGAGGCCATTGCCTCGATCGTAGATGCATCCACGGGAACCACATGACCCTTGATGAAGACACATGCTGGAGGCCGAGGAGATGCTGTAAAACCTTTATACATTTATTTGTCTATTAACAATAATTGAATATGACCCATGCCATCCAAAAGTAGAAAGGGTAGTATCGTTAAAATAGCACTTTTACAGCTTAGATTGGGGTCTGAGAGATTAAAACAATGTATCAACTGGGGGTATGTGGCCTAATGCATATCAAACTGGGGCTCCTTGAAATTAAAAAGGTTGAGAATCAGTATATCTGGACAGCAAGCTGAATAACATCAAGTGGCACTTTGCCAGCCGTTATCGACACAGGAGTTTCCCCCTCCCTCGTCCGCCAAGTAACACTGCCTGATGCTCACAACACACCGTGTCCACTGTGCTGTGGTCATCCATGATGCAAATTTGTACTGTAACTGGAGAGCGAGTGCAGATGCAAGGCCAAGGGACAGCCCTAAGTAATGGTGGCCAATAAAAAGCTGAACGAGTTCTGGCTGATGCACATCCAGGATAAGTACATCATTGGATTGGATCTACTCAAGACGATTGGGAAGCTGTGGTGAACATTCTGCGGACCCATCTCTATATGGGCCCAGTACAAGCCCAACCAACTGTCCAGAGTGTGACGACAGTCAACAGGGTCAAACAGAGGGGGTCAATACCACAGTCAGTCAATCACCAGTACTGACACCATCGGTACAGGGCCCATCAGAGTCCTGTGCAGCCGTGAGGGAGCTCTTTCAGCATAGCAATGAGGGATCTCTCTCATGCACAATGCCATTAGCTACTTGATCTACCTGGAAGAGTCCCTCAACATCTTTGCTGCCGGTCCTTTACCCACAGTGATTTCACTTGGCACAGGTGTGGATATTCGACCCCTCCTGGAAGAAGAGGGTGTCACCAAAGCTTTGCAGCAAAAAGACTGGGCCATGCATGTACTGTTCTGGAGAAGCGTGTCTGAAATGGTTGAAGCTGGTAGGGAGTCAGAAGGTAGTTTTCCACCTTGACTGGTTGGCATCTTACTGGCCTCTCGTCAGCACTGAAGAGAACTGGGTGGGGAGAGGCGAGGCTGCACTGGACGTTTCTCACCCTGGGTGGAAGTGATACTCCAGCACCTTTGGACTAAGTAGGGGCTGTGTAGTGTCCCAAGGTGCACATTGGACAATAAAAAAGTTGTACTGTATGTAGACATAGTCCAGATGATTCCCTTAAGTTACTACTAATAAGTACTTGGCAGAGTTATAACGTCATCTCGGGTATCAAAGGACTCGATTTCTGCTGTTCTCCGGATAGAAACGCTCTGCTTCCTTTGCAGAGTCGAATATGCGAGTTTGTCCGTTACGCAGGCAGGATGGCTAGATAAGGCCAATGTGTATTACTTTCCTTGTAATAGAGGTGGCCTGCTTCTTAGTGAGTGTGACATTGAAATCCTCAAAGATCCTGATGGGATGTCCCTTGTATGAGACGTTTCTGTTTTTCTTACACCACAGCAGAACATATTAGACATATTTGTGGAAGACGATGATAAAGGGCTGGGAACCTGTGTTGGCTTCTAACCCCCAAACTGCGGTGAGTACAGTCCAGTTTGATATCTTACAGAACGTCTCCTGTCACCTCCTCGAATAACAGTCATGAAGAGGCAAGTGTCCTTTCCCTCCGCTCCCTCTAGGACGCGGATCACACAGAGGAATGCAAAACCAGGCCCTCAACAGCGAGTTGCAAGTTTTCACACATCTGGGTAGGGGTCTCCAACTTTGATTTCAGTTTGAGTCTGATGTGGGGCCACGGTGACGGTTATCTTTTGGGGAGATGCCTGGATTGGGGCCATGGTGGTGTTCGAGGTAGTTTTCTCATTTTACGTGTTTACATAACTTCTAAAGCTCACCAACTGGCATTGGTTTAGTGTTAGTGGCTGAGCATTATCATCTGTTTGCTCTGGGAGCTGTTTTGCTTGTGTCCTCTAGTGGGCTAAAGTGGTGACTCAGTTGTGGTTGGGTTAGGCAACTGCTGTGGGATTTAGTCGTTCTGGCCCCAAAAAGGTTGCAGTATTTCTTATTACGGCTTAGGAAATGAAAAATTGTAACCGAAATTTAGAAATTGCAAGATGATATGATAAAGTATCAAGGAGCATACATACGCCTTGCGTACGATCACTGTCGCCATAACCAGCAGTCAATGTGTAAGGTCATATAGAACATAAAAAATAAAATGGTGTCCCCTCTAGCTGTTGTTGGGTTATTTACCAAGTACATTTGCACGTACATGGAATAAAATTAGGAGCAGTGGGTTCCATTAATTAACAGCGCCCGGGGAGCAGACCCATAATAGTCTGGGGGAGCTGGGGGTCAAGTGACCTTTCCGATTCCCAGACGGCCACTCTAACCACTCAGCTTCATATGTCAAAGTTAAACAAAATCTAAAAACAAAAATAAAAAACAACAACCTAGAAACACTGCATTGTATACTTCCTATGCTTCCGCCCACCGGTTGCAGTTTACATCCATGTCTATACAGACTTCATCTACTATGTATTATTATATACTGTAAATAAATCAAGGAATCTCTGTGGATTGGTTAAAACACTTGCCCATATATGGAGATCCCGAACTTCTGATTTCCAGAAATCAACACAGAAAAAAAAACAATAAATCAAACGTCCACTGAGGAGCAGAGGAGCTGATGAAAAGATATGGTCATGTTTGTCTTTGTCGGTTTTAAATTGTCTCCTAAAAAAAGTCTTCCCATTTGTTCAGAAATCAACACCCCTAAGCAGCAGCTGCTGAAGGGTCCAAGCAGACTTGTATTCCTGACGTTAATCCAAATGAATGGGGTCTTTTTTGCCCTCTGCTTCCACCACGCCCACCTTCAGGCAGCCTCCTGGGGAGCAGGCCTCTTCAAGTCCCTGATCTGTTTGACCAGGTACTTCTTTTCTTCATTGAACTGTTTATCCTCCGTCCTGTCATTCTGGAACTTGCTGAAGAATTCAATGAGTTTGGTCTGGTTCTTCAACAGAATATCCAAGATTGGTTGCGTCTTGTTGGAGTTGGCCACAAACACCTTAAAAACACGGAAAGTCTCAAACTGTATGTTGCGGCTTTCGTCTCGTAGTAGGTTCATCATTAGCTTCAAATTCTCTGGCTGGCTGGTGTATTTTGTCATAATGGTGAAGTTATGCGGGTCGAGAAGAAGCTCTTCCAGTAACTTGAGGGATTGCCGTTTGGTCACATAATTCTCTGAGTGGAGTAACTTCCCATATTCACTAAAGAAATTGTCGTAATGCTGCTCCAGGAACTCTGTGCTCAGTAGCTTGTGTCTTGTGAGCAAGTGCTTAAAAGTGGCAAATGCATCTGAGGCAGTGACAAATGTAGACGTCTCCATATATCTGAAGAGGTTATAGAACTGCTCTGACCACAGGATGATCTTGGCCAGGGGGTCATGTTTGATGCATTCTCTCAACATGATGCCACAGTTTAGGGCGATCTCTGGAAGCTCGTACCCTTTAAGCAACATGAAGAGGATGTTTGGTTGGGTGCACAGGTACTCCACTGTGGGCATCCGGGTGCCGATCTGACGCCCCAGGATGTTGACAAAGATCTGAGCAACATCCTTCTTCCCTTCAAAGACAATGAGCTGCAGGTTGGCTATGAGGGTGCTAAGCAGGCCACTGTTGTAGAGCTCCTGAGCAAGCTGGGCCACCGCCTCCGCTTGGGGCTCATTCTCATCAGTGCCGTACAGGATCTCCTTCATGGCCACAAGGCTCTTCGACAGCTCCTTTGTGGCCTTCTCCACCTTCTTGTCAGAGATGTCTTGCTTCTCCAACACCATCATGCTGTCCTTCAGGGTCTTGACGATGTCCACTGGTGACTTGTGGGACTTGTAGAAGAGGAAATTCATGATATGCATGATACAAGCCAGGTCGGGTGATCTTAGTATAGTGCACACACTATACTAAACTGTAAATCTCTAATTTACAAAAGTATCCTACTTCCCTATTACTACTAATAATAATCGGAGAGGAGCGCTGGCACGTTTATTTATATCTCCAAACTTTCCCATATTTGGGCATCACAGTTACATGCTGATTGGGCAGAGTATCTCTGATGTCACGCCAGCGGCGCTTTGGATAAAAGCACTATATAAATGCACCATTTACCATTTAAGCTCATGTCACTAACCATATAAGGAGTTCCCAATGCAGCTACCCCCAAATATGGAATCTGCTGTCTAACCTCAATTTGTCATCATGGCATCAGGTGCAAACAAATCAGTCAGCTCCATATAGGCCCCAATATATACATAGTGTGATTAGGCTATTTTTAGAAGTTAGATGTTTTAGCGGAAGTCAATGAAAGGTCGGATTGGGCTGAAACTTTGCCCAAATATGGAGCTGACTGATGTCACTTATTTGTATTTATTTTTGCATTTATTTAAAAAATAAATGAGAAAAGACAGGATTTAAAAAATATATATAAAATCATGCAGCGCCAAAGTTATCTTAAAGAAGCAGTTCACCCAAAATATTACTTATTTTCTATCAAATACACACCTTAAATTCATGTTTTTTCTTTTTTGTCGCATTCCTAAGCCAATAATTTGATTAGCATCTGACTATGAGTCTAGTTAAGACATCAGTCCCTATTCCTGACCAACACTTAAAGATGTGGCGTGGAGCAATCAAAATGTATGTTTTGACTCCCCCTAGGGCTATATTAAAGTACTGCAATTTTCAATTTCACATTTACAGCTGGAGTATTAGTAGCCCACTATTTTCTGTGTTTTCTTTCCACATATAATTGCATAGCGCATGACTGGAGCTGGAGCACTAACACAATGTCATTTTGACTATGCATGCACCTCATTGTTCTCTAGCAACCACTAAGGCGTTAAAAGCAAAACTTCAGACCTCAAAACAAACGGATCAGGATATACTTAACTACTACTTAAATGTCTCAATGAATTTAATACACAGGACCACAGTGGAAACAAACCCTTGGGACTTTTTGCGTTATTCCTTCAGCATTATTGTATAATTGTACCTCTGTACTATTTTGCAATCTGTTATTAAAGTATTCAATCAATCAATCAATCAATCAATCAATCAATCAATCAATGATAATAGATAGCACACAAGAAATCAAAATCCCTGTGTGAAGCTCCTCATTGCGAACGCGGAAGGAGGCGCGCCTCCGCCCAAGTGGAGCTTACTATGAAAGTCTGCTCGGCTTGTGTGTGTGTCTGTCTGTGTGCAGTGCACTGCCTGGTGCAGCTACAGTCAAAACACAAACACACACACACACACACACACAAAGTCCGTAAATACACAATATTTTCGAGATGCGTTCGCTTCCAGCGTTCGCGCGTCTTACTTGTTTAGTATACTGTACATAGCTCTAACCCTAATCCTAACCCTCAACAGCAAACAATAATTACATCCCGACACTGAAAGAAAACCAATGGCAGTCCATCATCTTTATTTCTACATCATGTAAATCCAACAAGTCATCAAGAAAAAAATAACACCCAGTGTGAAGAGAGTGGTGCCTTTGAAAGTGTAACTGGTTGCATCCGCAACAATCAGCAACAATATGTTGTCACGTGACACGTGACGCTTGACCAATCAGCCGTGCTCAAACATACGGACGGACATACGGACGGACACACGGACAAAGTCAAATGTAGGAGTGGTTGGCACCACTCAAAAAGAACAAAATATGTAACAAAAATGATATACAAATACGATTCAGGTCCAGGTACAGTTTAGCTTTTTGTACAAGAAATACATGTCTAGTTTAACCAACCATATCATGTTGATTGGATTAACACTGTACTTGAGGAATCACTTTTTTCTTCTCTTGTTGCATAACTTAGGGTAAAATAATACATTCTGTATGCACAACACTACACTGCGCCAATAGAGGCCAAATAAATATACCCTTGATGTTGCTGGTTTGGGCCTATGAAATTATCACAAATATTACATATTATGGTAATGATGTTTTTTTAAAGAGGCATCTCACCCCAAAAAGCTGCTTTCTGAAGCATGTACATTCACACATATAAAGTCTAAACTGGTACACAAACTAATTTGTCTTGAGAGTTGATGGGGATTGACTGTTGGCAGACAAGAGTCTCACTGGCTTACTTAGCACTTCAGTCATTTGGGATTTTTATAGGAATTCAAATTCAAAACAAAGCATAAAGACCAGACAGCAGTGAATATCCATGGAAAATCAACCACACGGAAGGCTATGAAAAATTGTGTAGCTGTTGAGATTTATAGCATGAAATGCCCCGCAGATCAGTTACAACTTGGTTAGACGCAGCGTATTGAGACGGACAGGAAGATGAATGGGGTCTTTTTTGCCCTCTGCTTCCACCATGCCCACCTTCAGGCAGCCTCCTGGGGAGCAGGCCTCTTCAAGTCCCTGATCTGTTTGACCAGGTACTTCTTTTCTTCATTGAACGGTTCATCCTCCGTCCTGTCATTCTGGAACTTGCTGAGGAATTCAATGAGTTTGGTCTGGTTCTTCAACAGAATATCGAAGATTGGTTGCGTCTTGTTGGAGTTGACCACAAACACCTTAAAAACACGGAAAGTCTCAAACTGTATGTTGCGGCTTTCGTCTCGTAGTAGGTTCATCATTAGCTTCAAATTCTCTGGCTGGCTGATGTATTTTGTCATAATGGTGAACCTATGCCGGTCGAGAAGAAGCTCTTCCAGTAACTTGAGGGATTGCCGTTTGGTCACATAATTCTCTGAGTGGAGTAACTTCCCATATTCACTAAAGAAATTGTCGTAATGCTGCTCCAGGAACTCTGTGCTCAGTAGCTTGTGTCTTGTGAGCAAGTGCTTAAAAGTGGCAAATATATCCGAGGCAGTGACGAATGTAGACGTCTCCATATATCTGAAGAAGTTATAGAACTGCTCTGACCACAGGATGATCTTGGCCAGCGGGTCATGTCTGATGCATTCTCTCAAAATGATGTCACAGTTTAGGGCGATCTCTGGAAGCTCGTACCCTTTAAGCAACATGAAGAGGATGTTTGGTTGGGTGCACAGGTACTCCACTGTGGGCATCCGGGTGCCGATCTGATGCCCCAGGATGTTGACAAAGATCTGAGCAACATCCTTCTTCCCTTCAAAGTCAATGAGCTGCAGGTTGGCTATGGGTGCATCCACACATGAGCGTATGCTGACGGCAAACGGTACGCTTACGCTACGCTAGCCCCGTACACACCCATGTTAAGTTAGAAACCGGAAGTTCCGGTCCGGTTTTTCCTATAACATGGGAGTGGACGGGACTTCCGACTTCCGGGCGTCAACTTGTCGCTCATGTGTGGATGCACCCACTGAGGGTGCTAAGCAGGCCACTGTTGTAGAGCTCCTGAGCAAGCTGGGCCACCGCCTCCGCTTGGGGCTCATTCTCATCAGTGCCGTACAGGATCTCCTTCATGGCCACAAGGCTCTTCGACAGCTCCTTTGTGGCCTTCTCCGCCTTCTTGTCAGAGATGTCTTGCTTCTCCAACACCATCATGCTGTCCTTCAGGGTCTTGACGATGTCCACTGGTGACTTGTGGGACTTGTAGAAGAGGAAATCCATGATATGCACAAGCCAGCTCGGGTGATCTTAGTATAGTGCACACACTATACTAAACTGTAAATCTCTAATTTACAAAAGTATCCTACTTCCCTATTATTACTAAAATAATAATCGGAGAGGAGCGCTGGCACGTTTATTTATATCTCCAAACTTTCCCATATTTGGGCATCACAGTTACATGCTGATTGGGCAGAGTATCTCTGATGTCACGCCAGGTACGTCAGACCTGGCACGAGCATTTAAGCTCATGTCACTAACCATATAAGGAGTTCCCAATGCAGCTAGCCCCAAATATGGAATCTGCTGTCTAACATCAATTTGTCATCATGGCATCAGGTGCAAACAAATCAGTCAGCTCCATATAGGCCCCAATATACACATAGTGTGATTAGGCTATTTTTAGAAGTTAGATGTTTTAGCGGAAGTCAATGAAAGGTCGGATTGGGCTGAAACTTTGCCCAAATATGGAGCTGACTGATGTCACTTATTTGTATTTATTTTTTCATTTATTTATTTATTTAAAATATAAATGAGAAAAGACAGGATTTTTAAAAATGTATAAAATCATGCAGCGCCAAAGTTATCTTAAAGAAGCAGTTCACCCAAAATATTACTTATTTTCTATCAATTACACACCTTAAATTCATGGATTTTTTTTTTGTCGCATTCCTAAGCCAACAATTTGATTAGCATCTATGGTTTAGTTAAGACATCAGTCCCTACTCCTGACCAACACTTAAAGATGTGGTGTGGAGCAATCAAAATTTATGTTTTGACTCCCCCTAGGGCTATATTAAAGTACTGCAATTTTCAATTTCACATTCGGCCAAAGTTTGACCTGTCTGTTTGGCCGCCAAACATGCATAGCACATATGACTGGAGCTGGAGCACTAATACAATGTAATTTTGACTATGCATGCACCTCATTGTTCTCTAGCAACCACTAAGGCGTTAAAAGCAAAACTTCAGACCTCAAAACAAACTGATCAGGTTACTACTTAAATGTCTCAATGAATTTAATTCACAGGACCACAGTGGAAACAAGCCCTTGGGACCTTTTGTGTTATTCTTTTAGCTTTTTTGTATAATTGTACCTTTGTACTATTTTGCAATCTGTTAATAAAGTAATCAATCAATCAATCAATCAATCAATCAATGATAATAGATAGCACACAAGCAATCAAAATCCCTGTGTGAAGCTCCTCATTTAGTATAATGTACATGGCTCTAACCCTAATCCTAACCCTCAACAGCAAACAATAATTACATCCCGACACTGAAAGAAAAGCAATGGCAGTCCATCATCTTTATTTCTACATCATGTAAATCAAACAAGTCATCAAGAAAAAAAGAACAAAATATGTAACAAAAATGATATACAAATACGATTCAGGTCCAGGTACAGTTTAGCTTTTTGTACAAGAAATACATGTCTACTTTAACCAACCATATCATGTTGATTGGATTAACACTGTACTTGAGGAATCACTTTTTTCTTCTCTTGTTGCATAACTTAGGGTAAAATAAAACATTCTGTATGCATAACACTACACTGTGCCAATAGAGGCCAAATAAATATACCCTTGATGTTGCTGGTTTGGGCCTATGAAATGATCACAAATATTACATATTATGGTAATGATGATTTTTTAAAGAGGCATCTCACCCCAAAAAGCTGCTTTCTGAAGCATGTAAATGCACACATATAAAGTCTAAACTGGTACACAAACTAATTTGTCTTGAAAGTTGATGGGGATTGACTGTTGAAATTTGCCATTCCAGTGATGTTAGGACGACATGGGGCGGGGGGACAGACAGACAGACAGACAGACAGACAGACAGACAAGAGGCTCACTGGCTTACTTAGCCCTTCAGTCATTTGGGATTCTTATAGGAATTCAAATTCAAAACAAAGCATAAAGACCAGACAGCAGTGAATATCCATGGAAAATCAACCACACGGAAGGCTATGAAAAATTGTGTAGTTGTTGAGATTTATAGCATGAAATACCCCGCAGCTCAGTTACAACTTGGTTAGACGCAGCGTATTGAGACGGACAGGAAGAATTGTTGCTCCCTCTGCATAGCGAATCTCTCTCAAAATCCCGTTCCAGCAGGTGTCTGATTCATCATACCTATTGGAGACAGTGTCAGTCAATTAGAAGAGCATGTTCTAATATTGTAGGGCCACCCCCCACTCTAAAGCACTGCGCCTCAAGTAAAGTAAAAGTTCCTCCTATTGTTTCTGAAGACTTGGTTGTTGTAGTTGAGGCTTTACACTCAAGTGAGCTTAATTTGATCTATACTTTCACTCAAGTACTGGGGGGGTCGAGTACGAGTACTTTGTCCAGCACTGCCAATAACAGCAACTCTCACCTCCAGATGTCGTTCATCTCTGTGGGCACAGGCTCTGGACTGCTTTCACTGGGCATCATGGCAAAACCCCCTATAGCGTACAGGTAACCCCCCATGGACATCAGGTTGAGGGAGCTACGCTCCTGTGGAAACTCTGTGAACTCAGACCACCTGGGATGTAGAATGACCACACACACACACACACACGCACGCACGCACGCACGCACGCACGCACGCACGCACGCACGCACGCACACACACACACACACACACACACACACACACACACACACACACACACACACACACACACACACACACACACACACACACACACACACACACACACACACACACACCACATAAATAGTAGAAAATTGGAATAAGGAACCAGTTCTTTCTAAATTATATCAGCATGCGTAAGTTATAATATGATTGTTTCATTATAGCTACCATACCATGGGTGTATGAATGATACAGCATCTCATAACTACTATCAACTATAGTCTATGAATGGACGATTGAATGTTGGCTTGGAATCTCTCAGATTGTAACCATTCATATTTATGTCAAAGCGGAGGAAAGGACAAAAAAATCTGGATATTTCTCAGCACAAAATAACACAGGCTTCTGTGTCTCAGCATGCATCTACCTGGATAATTGCAGATCTACAAGCTTACAGTGCTTTGCAATGCACCACGTTGTGAGCTTGTAGATCAGCTATTGTCCAGGTAGATGCATGTAAGTGATGTAAGTAAGCACCCACCCTGGAAAGATACCCCAGTTTTATAATAAAACAGTAGAGTCTCACTTGTTGGTGGCGATGTCATAAACCTCCACTGCACTTGTCAGACCTGAATCTGTGACGCCTGTCACCACGTAAATCTGGTCCTCGTGTACAGTGACACCAAACAGGGAGCGTGCCGTCTTCATAGGAGCCAGGTCCTTCCACTCAAACTTAGTGGGGTTATAGACACACACCCTCCTCATGCATTTTCTGCAAAGGACAGAACGATGGAGGGACAGAATATAAAACTGTTTGCTTTTTTTTTGCCACAAAGGAAGGTCACTCATGATAATGTAGGCCTGTAGAGTTGTCTTTCGGAATAAGATATCCAATGTATGGAAGACTTGACAAAACAAACAATTGAAAACCATTTAACAGAGTATAATACTGTAGGTTAGAATAAATTAATAAACAAAAGGAACCTTATGAAGATCCCAGTGATCAAAACCTTAGTGTGTTATAAATAAAGGCATTGTTGATCCTTAGTTGACAAAACAGTAACAAATGTGAAGCTGTTGACAACTCAATGACAAACAATGAAGTCGATTGAGAGTGGAAATACACAGAAAATTGTAATTCAACTGTAAGCTAATCAGTATTTATGTCAATGACAATAAGTACCACATACTTGCTCTCTGACTTTCCTCCCATGACGTACACAAGACCATTGTGTGATACAGTTCCATGTCCATACACAGCGTAAGGTAGAGGGTCTGACTCCCCCCATTTGAATGACCTGTGAAAAGAATAGAATATAGCGTCATGACTCATGAGGGATGATTCTGTACAGTTGTTCTTCCAATCCGTCAATTGACTAAGCATGTACTGTTGAAATGAAAAGTCTAAACAAGTGTTATATGTCACTTTTAGAACGACCTCATCAGTGTGTGATCAATGTGACATATATATATATATATATATATATATATTATGACAAATACTATACTTACTGTCTGTCATAGATCATGACTGAGTCTAAAACATGCTCTCCCTCCTTTAGTTCCTTGCCAGCCACGACAAAGATGGAGTTCTCTGCTTCGGTCAGCCCAAACAGACACCGAGGGTTGGGTAGAGAGGGCATCCCTAGCCATTCAGAACTCACTGGGTCAAACTGGGATCAAAGGAAGAACACAGAACTGAATCATTATTTTCAAATGGAATCTATTTTTCCATACATACAACACAAATTATATAGAGATGTATTTATCGACACAGTCCAGTTAGTTTAGCTCAGAGGGTGTAAATATTGACCCAAATGGATATGTAATCGTCCAATTTCATTGATCATCAACATAATTCGTTCTCACATTATGACAGGGATGTTGGTTATGACAGGGATGTTGGATTATATATATAATATACCCCTCATATATTCACACAATTACCTGTAGGAAGTACGAGCTGAATGGCTCATCTTTGTCCTCCTCATTGTAGATGAGTCCTCCGGCCACAAACACCTGGTTGTGCTTGGTCACTAAGCTGCAGTGATTCTTGGGAATTTCTGTGGACTCTGAGGCCACAAAGCACTCGTTTGCAACCGGGTCATAGGCCACCGTACCCGTATTACTGATCATCAGCACCAGGTCTGTCTCAAACATCCCGAATCGCGGGTTGTCGTTGAGGATGCCAGGAAGCATCCCGTCCTCATCTTCATCCTCCTCGCTGCTGTCCTCCCCCCCCGCTGCCCCTTCGCTCCTACTAGGTTTCGTGGGCTTTGGGAGTCGACCATTGTGTGCGTCCTTGATGAGCTCAAGCTCCTTCTTGACATCCTGGTTTAACCGTATAAGTTTGTGGCACTCGACTTTGGTTTTGAAGTAATCCACGGGTATCAGCCGGAAACGGACGCAGTGCAACAACTCTGGCAGGTCAGCCATTCGCTCTTTCTCATCATATGAAACCCACTCCATCAGGGACTCGAACACCACCTCCTCCCGGTCCACATTCAACGTGTCCAAGGTGATGATGGAGGCCAACTCAGCTGGGCCGAGTTGGAGAAAGTCCTGGTCCCTGACAATAACCTGGTAGCGTTCGCAGATGAACTCCCTGGCATCCACAGAGAGCCTGGGGCAGTCGAGAAGCAGGCCAAGCCTGAAGATTGCCAAGCAGTTGCCCAGCACCAGCTTCTCCTGGAGGTAGGATACACAAGCAGAGAAGATGGAGGGGATCTGGTACATGTTTGCCACCATGAAGATGTCCTGGACATTCTGCTCTGTCAGATTGATGTCAGAAGTGTATAAGTATCGCAGGATCATGCCCATAACTCCCGGTTCCACATCTTTGAGCTCAATCTCACGCTTCTTGCTTTCCTCCAGCTCTGACAGAAACATGGCCTTGAAGAAGGGGCTACTGGCAGCCAGCACCAAACGGTGGCAGGGAAACTCCTTGCCCTGGATCTTGAGAACACAGTCCACAAACTTGTCATTCTCCAAGAGGTCACAGAGGCCGTCCTGAAGCAGGGTCTGCTGGTACATCCGTGGCTGCTCCATCGGGTCTATCGTCATGGCCGCCATTTTGTCTTGTCTACTTAACCTGGTTACGGTTTCTGGAAGGGAGAGCTTTCGAAGAGGGGCACCCTACTCTAACCCCACACCAGACTGCCTGTATTAACAGTGCTGGATTGCTGTGGCTAGTGTCCACCAGCAGGCTGCGAGCTGCAGCTGTCTCTGGACATCAGTCACACTGCAAGTCAGAGGGTATTTATAGACGGGGTTCTCACAAAGCTGAGGAATCCATTTTGGTGGATAGGGAAGAGGGCCTATCCACTCCAGCACAAGACAGTCCCCCGCAAACAGCTGAATGAATAACCAAGTAGGTAGGTGTCACGATGTTAAATCCACCACATCCTCTCACCATTCAGCCTGACCGGGTCTTGTTACTTTGATGAAATATCTACTCTTTCACTCCACCTCCATGTTTTTTTCTCTCTCTCTCTCTCACTAATCTGAAACTGATCTGGATTGGAAACACTGACTGTCAAGAGGGAGGATGAGTCCACCATAGTGTATTGCTTTAGCCTAATAGTGAAAATAGCTTGTGAGCTTGTAGAGCTGCTATTTCGGAAACTTTCTGAAACTTTTTTTTAACAATGTTATTAGTGTACTTCACAATGATGTAACAAGTACGAATTAGCAATGATTTTCTGCAACATGTTTAACATTTTGGACCACCTCCAAACAGTCAAGACCTCACACCCCCCTGTGATCTTTGGCACCCACCAAGAGGGGCCTGCCCTGGACCCCATGTTGGGAAACACTATAACAAAGGGACATTTCTGGAGTCAGCTGTAGACATATTACATAATAAACCTCCCCTGACACCGTTCCAGTCCATAATGTTTCATTTCTCCCACTTACCCCTTTCAATGTGTGGATCTCCCAGGTAACTTAATTTAACACAGAGGACGATCATTAGGGGGCAAAATGTAAATGTTCTTTTGTCATTGTGTTTTATTTTAAAGTTGTTTATATATTAATATTGATAATAATAATAATAATAATAATAATAATAATAACTAGAAAAAGTGCTCCTCGGAGCACAACTCTCCGCTGTTGGGAATGTTGGGAATTTTCTATCTGTATAAGTGTCCTATCCGTCCTGTCTGTATAAGTGTCCTATCCCTCCTGTCTGTATAAGTGTCCTATCCGTCCTGTCTATGTAAGTGTCCTATCCGTCCTGTCTGTGTAAGTGTCCTATCCGTCCTGTCTGTGTAAGTGTCCTATCCAATTGTTACAGTATCCGCCATTTCTCAACCATTTCGTGATTGTTCCTGTCTTACCTCACTCTTACCAGACTTGTGTTGGGAATGTTGGGAATGTTCTAATTCTTATGTTCTAACACTGTCCTATCCATCCTGTCTGTATAAGTGTCCGATCCGTCCTGTCTGTATAAGTGTCCTATCCGTCTGTATAAGTGTCCTATCCGTCTTGTCTGTATAAGTGTCCTATCCATCCTGTCTATGTAAGTGTCCTATCCCTCCTGTCTGTGTAAGTGTCCTATCCCTCCTGTCTGTATAAGTGTCCTATCCGTCCTGTCTGTATACTGTAAGTGTCCTATCCGTCCTGTCTGTATACTGTAAGTGTCCTATCCGTCCTGTCTGTGTAAGTGTCATATCCTCCTGTCTATGTAAGTGTCCTATCCGTCCTGTCTGTGTAAGTGTTCTATCCGTCCTGTCTGTATAAGTGTCCTATCCGTCCTGTCTGTATAAGTGTCCTATCCGTCCTGTCTGTATAAGTGTCCTATCCGTCCTGTCTGTGTACTGTAAGTGTCCTATCCGTCTGTGTAAGTGTCATATCCCTCCTGTCTATATAAGTGTCCTATCTGTCCTATCTGCCAATTATGTATCAGCCATGCAGCCATTTCGTGATGGTTCCTGTCTTACCTCACTTTGGCAGTGGCAAAGACACTGTCAAAGTGATGCCATGTATTTATACAGTATTTCACCGTATTGTCACGTGTCACGTGAGGCTTGACCAATCGGTGTGTCATATTTAGAAAGTGAAAACAATACTCTCCTGCGGAGAGTAATAATAATAATAATATTTCATTTATATTATATCCGTACAAATATCCTTATGGATTATTTATTTTTTGAAACAAGACCCTCTTGCAGTGATAAATGATAGTAACTTGAATCAACAGTCAAATAGTACAGCAAACCTTTTATGCTATTTGCTAGCGATATTGATAAACTGACAATTCAGTATACCATACAATGGTATATCTACGTGTAAAACAATTACACAGACTTTTTTTTATTCCAACAGGTTTTTAATTCTTTCATCTTCACATTGTAACAAATGGAACCCAGAACTAAAACATTCTCTTTTGAAGTAATGTGTCAAATCAAATAAATGGAACCGTTGAAATGAAGATAGAAACCTGAAAATAGAAACATTTAAAATAGAAACCTGGACAAAAAAAGAAAAGAAAAAAAGTAAGGAAAAAAAGATAATAGCTGTCAGCAGGGATTTTCCACTGTCTGTGGAAGACACATTGCAGACTTTAGGAGACAGGCAGAAGGCAGCTGGCCCATATTCCCTGCTAGGCCTGTTACCTTTCTCAACAAACCCAGGGCCCCGGCCTCAGTGGCATGTTTCCAGCTCTTCTCATGTGAGAGGGGGGAGATAATGCAGAAATTTCAGTCACACCCAATCTCTTGTAGAAGATAACGATAGTGGGGGTAAAGCAACCATGCTCTCTCTCTCTCTCTCTCTCTCTCTCTCTCTCTCTCTCTCTCTCTCTCTCTCTCTCTCTCTCTCTCTCTCTCTCTCTCTCTCTCCATGCTGTGTTCAGTGTGGATGGGTCTCAGTGCTTTAGCTGAGCTGAATTCTATTTGATTTATTTTAAATGGAAACATCACTCATCAGTACATTCTATATCTAGTCCAAAGTGGACTTTAACATACAGCGCAATTAGCATTTCTGCTTTCGAAACAGTAGAGCAAATACGATACAGTATCCGACAAACAATATGGTGGACAGTAGTCTCAGGAGAACTCTATGTGAAAGTGGCACCTTTGTTTAGTGTTTATTCAAGTTTAAAACCTTTTTTGTAAAGATAAAGGTTAAGATAAGTTGTGATACTTGGGTAATAGTCTGAGGTAAAAATGAGACACCCTCGACTCATACGTTTGGTACATTAAAAATAAATGTAAAACAATCAAAAAAGGACCTAGTAGGAGTTCCATTACAGTACTGCATCTTCATCAATATATTATCTCTATCTTCAAAATATATTTGCCATGCCTATGATCTGATAAATAATTATCTGTTTTGGATAAAATACAAATGACACCATTACCATTATACCATAAAATACAAAATGCACCATTAGTGGGGTTGTGCCAAAGAACGTGTGGTAGCTATCCACAGCAAGGGCACTTCAGGACATTTCACAGTTCAAAACCCTTGCTTCTGACAAACAAAAGCAAAAACGTGGACTCGTAAGCAAGACTTGGTTGTCTGGTTCAGTCCATTTCTGAGGACCAGGCTGTTGTAGGTAAAGTCTTTAAACCTCCGTTTTGTTACGCGTTTTACTCTGCCTTTTCTTTGGCACCGTCTATCGGCTTTGCAGCTTCTGCCTCAGCCTCCTCCAGCAGGGCCACGTTTCTCTCTCGTTCCTTCACCAGCTGCACACCACAGTAGGTCACAAGTAACACTGACAGGGTAGATACAGGAAAACCTGGAGAGAGGGAAGATGGCATATAGGACATGGTGGAAAACGAAGAGGATATTCACATGCAGAGGTGTCATTTCAGGACTTTCTACTTGGGCTTTTGTGTGCACCCCAGAGAAATTGACAACACACACCCCTGGTTCTGGCTACTGATATTGTCCTTCTAATGTATGAGGAGACATTAGAAGGATTTTCCTCTTCTTGATTAGTTATTTCATTATGTCAATATTTCCTGTCATGTACATGTTACATCTAGTCCATCCAAGACTTCATGCTTGAAATAACTAATTAAAAAATGATGGAATTGTGCTCATGTATTAGAAGGACAAAATCAATCAATCAATCAATCAATCAATCAATCAATCAATCAATCAATCAATCAATCAATCAATCAATCAATCAATCATTCACCAGAACTAGGAACATATGTTTCCAATGAGTCTAACATGGTTAATGTGGAATTTGAAGTTGAATGATTTATATATGAGGGGACCTGTCTGATCAAGCAAGCAACTTAAATACCTGGGAATAAAGTTTCATTGACTGGACCCCAAGGAGAACTCTAAATAGAAAAATTGTCCCTGTTCACTATCCAACAAGTTTCTCACCTGTGAAAAGAAGCCTCTTTGCCACTAATTTAGCAAACTCCAGACTGTTGAGAGACAGAACGTTGAACAGGATAATTAGCCAGAAATTGGCAGCATTGAACAGACCCCTGATTCTGCGTGACATGGCTTCACCAATCAGACCCTGAAGACAGATGAGACAGGAGGATTTAATTGGGGTTATTGGGACTTGAATACATTGTATTGAACAGTGTATAGATTGTTACATGACAAATTTGATCATGTGGATCCACATGGGAATGGCGTGACTCTGATATGTATCTTTACAACAGACATGTATGACATATTGTTGATGTGGTATAGCCCCAAATCTAAGCAAGGTTTCAGCCCGATCAGAGCCCCATTGACGTTGTAAAATGAAAGTTTTATGTTATGTGAAGAATCAGTCCAGCAGTTTGCGAGATTAGCTCCAGACTCACAGACACACAGACACACAGACACACACACTCACGCACGCACGCACGCACGCACACGCGCACACACACACACACACACACACACACACACACACACACACACACACACACACACACACACACACACACACACACACACACACACACACCAATGAAAAATACTTCACATATACTTCAAAAATCTTTCTAAATGTTTTATGTCACAATGCTCACCTCAATAGTGGAGAATGGAGGAAAGGAGAAAAGCTTGGCCACCCACAGCTCAAAGTTGAGACCAAAGCAGTTGAAGAAGGACCAGAGGTAGACCAGTTCACACGGTCCAAGCCACAAGGTGGTGACAACAAATGTGGAGATAGTTGCCAGCAGCTCCTTGAAGATCTGGTCATGATTACAGCCGATGTAATCGTAGACATATCTGTTGAACAAAACAACAAGGGAACATACTCAGCCAAACTAGGAAGAATCAATTTAATGAAGAACCATGCGTAGACACATCTATTCGGTTTCAATGTCAATTTGAGAATGTAATATCTGTTCAATTCAATCAAACACTCACTTGCACAGCCATTCGTTGATGCCCCTGTCAAAGTGCCTATAAGAAGAACACATAATGTTGTAAATATCATGACAGAATTTCAGTGTTATGGATTCACAAAAACTCTACCATTATCATGTATTCATAACCACTTTTTTGTGGAACATCTTTGAACAACCCGAAATAAGGACACCAGTTTGAAAGTAGTTAACTTCAAGATATAAACAGAGATTCATTATCGTACTAATCTCTCGGTTCCCATGGACACTTACGTTTCAGCGAAGACATAGAGCATGGTGATACACTTGGGAGGCTGAGGAGGGTCCAGGTGGTCCAGTCTTGACACAGTGTTAATGACGCCAAACATGACCGCTGCCTTCACCCAGTCATACACCAGGTTGGAGTAGGCCAGACCAGCTGCAATAATAAGCCAAAGACAGAATTATGTTTTTCATAACTTCCTTTTGTACCTTTTTTTTGTATTTTTAGAATCTAAATAATTTGTCCATGTCATTTTCTATTTTGCTACGAAGGAAGGCACAGTGTCATTCTTTATACTGTACCTTCCACCATTCACTTTTACTATTATTATTAAAATTCTATGCTTGATAAAGCTGTGCCAGATAATGCCTTTGACTTACAATAAAGGGGCGATATGATGCTTTTGGCGTGCAGTTCAGTTAATAGTTATTATATTCGATAGAAACAACAATATTTATGATATGATCCAACACCTTTATCTCTTTTTCTGACCTTCTCTGTGTTCCTTCCTACAAGTATGATTCATTTGGTGGGCAAGCAACGGCCCGGCACACCTTTACAGTCTATTACAACCTGAGTCATATTTTTGGAAGTCAAGATTGCTATTCTGCCATAAATACATCTGGTGGCTAAGAACCAGGAAGTAAAGATAGCAGTCCCATTCCTAGATTTTACTCCAGTGATATCACTGGGGTAAATATTTCAGCTCAACTTGGAAGGCGTTTCAGAGACAGAGAAAAATGCTCCGATGTATGGCTGCTAATCTATTAATCCTACAACAAATACATAGAGGTCATGTTTAAAGTGATTAAAATGGACATAATCCTGATTTATACGTTATATCAACATTATCTCTATATACTTTGCTGTATAATGGTGTCACATGAAAATAGCCAATTGCGTTGTGAGCTCGTAGATTTCTTTTTTTAAAATAAAGAAATAAATAATTACATTTTAATTGCTAAATTGTGAACATGTGTGATTTTGACATTTTGAAAGATTTCACCTATAATGACATGCCCAAAATAGGCATGCCAGGTTAATAACACACTGACCCAGGGACCAATCAGACAGTTGTTTGACCAGCTTCATGTCACTGGGGATGGTCAGGATGTAGAGGTAGTGAAAGAAGACATCCACCACCATAATGACTCCTAGATGCAACAACGCCTGGGAGGTGATGTTCCACAGCTCCTTGTCCTTACGAGCCAGCTTGGGGACGTTAGTCTTGGAGGACATAGACATTGATCTTATTATTATTATTGTTCTTTTTTTTTATAGTTATTCATGTTCTGATAAATGATACAAACCTGGCAAACCTGGTGTGTGTGTGTGTGTGTGCAGGGTTGAGCTGTAGGGGGTACGGGGGTGTACGGCGTACCCTTAGTTCTGACATTGTGGGAGCTGGGGGCGCGCGTGCACGCACCGTCAGCGGCGGTCTTTAACGCCTTAAAGTTTAAAAACAATAGCCTCTCAAGGTTCGCGCCGTCAGCGGCGAGCCGTTCTCAATAGCGTCTACCTGGCTGCTTTGCATACATTAGGCTACTCGAGAAAAGACACGGACTTGAATTGAATGTGTTACATTCCTCTCACAATGACAGACAACATCTCTGCACTGCAAGGTGTGAAGGGGATTGCTTAGCAGAGGACCCAGTTCTCTGAGACAAGACAAAGACAAGTTGTCTGATTATTTTAAGTAGGCCTACTTATGTGTGGGTGAGTCTATGTAAAGGGCTTTCATATAAAATTAAAAGGAAAATAAAATAATTAATTTGAAACAAAAATAAAAACAACAAATTAACAATGCAACAATACAACAAAATAATACATATGATTACATTAATAATCACATGTTGAATACAGTATTTCAACTAGCACTGAGCTGAGTGGCTATGTGCGCGCGCGTGACGTCATAAAATACAGTACCCTTAGTTCAAAAATCCACAGCTCACCACTGTGTGTGTGTGTGTGTGTGTGTGTGTGTGTGTGTGTGTGTGTGTGTGTGTGTGTGTGTGTGTGTGTGTGTGTGTGTGTGTGTGTGTGTGTGTGTGTGTGTGTGTGTGTGTGTGTGTGTGTGTGTGTGTGTGTGTGTGTGTGTGTGTGTGTGTGTGTGAGAGAGAGAGAGACAGAGAGACAGAGAGACAGAGAGACAGAGAGACAGCGAGCGAGCGAGCGAGCGAGCGAGAGAGAGAGAGAGAGAGAGAGAGAGAGAGAGAGAGAGAACATGGAAGCCAACATGGGCTTTGTACTAAACCAAGATAAATTTGCCCTTTAGCTTATAAGGATCGGTCCTCTGACTGCATTTGCACTTTATAGGAGCAGAGAATGTGACAGAATCTTAAGTGTGTCAGCCTTCACCACGTTATAAATACTGCATTGGCCAGCTGCCTTCAAATGACTGTACAGCTAAAACACATGGCCAACTAAGCATGGATTACACAGTGTGGAGTGTTATGGTGTGAGCAAAAGTGACAGCAGTTCCAATTCCATTCAGCATAATCCTTGAAAACTCACCTGAGCATGGAACTGGTCGAAAGTCATGATAGGTCCAAAGAAGAAGAAAGGGAGGTAGAAGTTATACTTGAGCAGGTCACCCAATGTGTAGTTGCCATCCTTCTTCTCGCAGTTTTCCAAAGCAAAGCTCATACAGCGAAAGATGGAGAAACCAAGACCTCCATAGAACAGGACATCTTGCAGGTCAAACGAACCGGTCACCAAGGCTTCCTAAAGATGGATTCAGACATCAAACAGGATGATGTTCAACGTCTATGTACAGACACTAGAATTCAGCTTCAACCTACATCAAGCTGACAGATGCTATTATAAGCTTACAGCTAGCAGCTTAATTTGCTGCTTCGGTATTCCACTCTTGAATTTCGATATGCAACGATAGTGATCTGTTAATAAGCACATAGTACAGTGTAGGCTTACTGGTTTGGGTTTTCATCACAAGGAACAACCTACCTGCCAGGCGTTATAGGGTTCTAGCTTGATGGAAGCCAACGTGGCCAGGCCTGCAACGAAGCACAGCAACTTCATCTTGACCAGGGCAACGCTGTAGAGTATGATGCAGTGAGACAGTACCAGGGCGAGATACGTCCAGCCCATTGTGACCAGGACAGCCACAGCGCCGTACAAACCAAAGATCAAGGGTCTGTGCTGTGGGTGAGTAGGAGCAAACGTCAATGTAGTGTTTGAACATCATCGTTGTACCATCCAATATGCATACTGTACGCAGTACAAACAGTGAGTCATGTTAGTAGTACTACAACTACTGTGCTGACACGGCTAGGCCCAGGATGAACAGCAGATTAGAGTGTGTTAACAATGTTACAAATTAATATTCCTTCCACATATCAATGCTTTAGATGACATGTATGACATGGGTTACAGAAATGCATATTACGTTTATTGATGTTACCTTACATCCATCAATACCAATCTTCATTGCAATCATGAAACAAGACAGAAAACATGTTTAAAACATTTTGAGCTGTTTTAAATATGTACAAATATTTATTGAAAACTCATTGGCATTCTCAAAAACAGAGATCATCCAAATCGTTTAACTCATGCATGTTATAGAAAAATGATATTTTCTACATAAGTTGTATTTCTTGAAGAAGACAAATTACAGCATAGTCATTTTCTGTAAGAGTTCCTCTCTGTAGCCTAAGAACTCCCTTGCTCCCATCTCCCGCGTGCCTTTTTCTCCCCAAACAAGTATGTCCACAAAGATATGTCACATACTCTGCCACAGGGTTATCTTAACTTCTAATCACTAATCAGCAGTTCAGATCTGGTCATCTACGCTTTGAGGATGCAGAGTGGAAGACAGGTCAGGGCAGGGAGTGAATATTCTCCACCCTAGAGAGAAGTAATCTAAATAACGGCTAACCAAACCCAGTAGAGCCTGCTTTGTAGCTTGACTAGATAGCAAAACATAAGAACACATTTTGCATTTGAATATTTCTATGACATGCGTCAAGTCAAAAGGTATTAGGGCAAGGATGGCACAATAATTGTTTTGATTATTATTTAACCAAAACTTGTTAATGCAAAATAATTTGGGATATGGATACTGTTTATTTCTTACATGTTTACATAATTTCTCTTATGTCTCTTTCTCTTATAAGGCCAGAGATACTATGCAGTAACTGATTACCCTGTTGAGTACTTTTAAATACATTAGGAATATATGAATAAAGAATTTGGAAAAAAAAAATGTCCTGATTACAGTATACAAAATAAACTCTTCCCATTATTTGTTGTGCAGTCCTTGGCCTAATGTTGACAAAAGTGCTTCTATATAAACTATAGCCTACTACTTCACAATGTATGCAACACGCAACACATCACACATAACCTGTTATTTCACTTTCATTGGAGAAATGTACAGACATACAGATAGATACATAGTGTATATTTATTTATACACAAACACTGAGCATTACAATACAGTCATGCATGTATTATAAATGCAGATTATCACACACTCATGCACACACGTACCTTGGTAGCAATCAGGCTGAAAATCTTGGCAAAAACCACATGACCAGCGAGAGCGAAAAGGATATGATTGCGGAATGTAGAGAACCACATCGCCCATTCGAAGTCTGACACATCCTGTGGAAGGCATACATTGCATAATATACATGACAATCGAAATAAAAGATACATTGGGAATTCATTGAAAAATACAAAGAGAAACACAAACAAATAAAATAACTACTTACCATTTTTCTGCCAAAATAATGCCATCCTGGTTTCACGTGCTCTTTGAAGGCCTTCCTGTTTAGGTTCTCTGTAACGTACAGTCAACAAAATGTTATAATTTCGTCACCTTGCTAAACTAATGGCCTATGTCATTTTTTGAGGACAATTATATTTTTGCCTAAGTCAGCTCCTCATGACACTAGTGGCCACTTCTGGTAAAATCGCCCATCTCCTAATTGAAAAGGATCATGCTGTTCACTCCCCTTTTAGTATAATGGCCTAACTCCCTAGTGTGACTTAGGCCAAAATAGGCCTTTTTTTTGGCCTAAGTCACATGGTTTTGTGACTTAAGCCAAATTATTTACTGATTTATGCCATTTTGTTAAAAAAAAAGTCAGATTCAATCCTATTTAAACCAATTTAAATCTCTTATGTTACATAACTGACAGACAGTGTTATTTTTATTTAAATAGTCATAATTTGTTATAAACATTTTGGGTTAAATGATTAAGAAATATCATATAGTTTTGTTTTGGATCAGTTATTTATTTTTCCTGAAAAACTTAAAAAAATGACTTAGGCCATTAGTTTAGCAAGGCGACGATTTGTTAACTTATAGCAGTATGATCTATTGGTGATGGTAAGGCATCTGAGTTTGTAGTTGACATGCTCATGTTTGGCAGATCTCTTGTGTGGTACAAGTTGCACAGCATGCAGTAAAGTTGTTTCATGTTAATTTATCCATTTGTAACTCAGAGACTGCACAAATGTTATGGGTCCATTTTGTTACATTTGTACACTCAGTGTTCAATTAACGCTTTGGATTTTACTGTGTAGATTACCACAAACAGGTAACAATGTAATTGTTAGACAGTGCATTTAAGGCATGACAATTGCAGAGCCAAATATTGTGTAATATGCTTAGCACACATTTTCCCAATCACCATCTTTCCTACAAACGCAAACAATTAGGAGATTATGTTAAATCATAGATACAGTGAAATGATTGAACTGTAAGCTACTGGAAAAGATAAGGCAGCAATTAGAGAGACACAATAGATAAAAAATAAATATCTAGACAGGTTTGTGACTGTACAACCCCCCCCCCCCCCCCCCCCCACTGATTGCACTAATGGCCGTATAATAGGATATCAGAACGTAAGAGTTGGAAAGAGAAAGCCTCTTATTTCTGGGGAAAACCTGACTGTATACAGAATTGTGTACAGTAATTGCATTCATGGCAAATTACATGGCAAATTACTATTTAGATTGCAGCCTGATTCCATATAAATGCAATTTATATGCAAACACAAAGTTGCAACTAATTTAAGTGAGAGGGATAGAGACAGCAGCAGCCTGTCTGATCTTTAATAAGCAGTATTTGCAACACATGGGTGTGAGGCACCGTTTACTTCACACTGGGTGTGACATTTTTATTTACCATAACCCAGTCACTGGTAACCAGAGCACAATACAAAATAATAAATCTACAAAAGCACTACCACATGGGAATCGGAAAGTTCCTAGTCCGCTCTCTGGCTGTGTTAGGTGTCGAAGTGTGCTTGAGCCCCTAACTGCAATAAGCAGGTTGATGCCTTGCAGGTAGATTTCCCTGGTGAATGGATGTGTGAATGGGTGAATATAATTCACACTGTAAAGCACTTTGGATAAAGGCGCTATATAAATGCTAATAATAACTAAAATATATATTTTTTTAACATACAAGGTTTCCGCTCGACATCAATGACATAATAGTAAAACACAATTTGATCCTCCCTGCAGTGCTGTAACCCTCTCTGTCAGCACTCTGTCTGTGGCAACCAGATCCACCTACTGGATTACATAATTCATCTTTCAGTCTATGTAAATCATGCTTGAAGAGGCTGGTGGCAGTGTTTTACTGTCAGAATATGCAAAATGTGGGCAAAATTACCGCTGGGTGGATTGGCTGGTAAAGTGTTTGCGATCCCCAGCTCAGGAACACATTCTCTAAAACTATTCTCCAGCTATATTTTCATTCTTGTTATAGCACGATCATAAGCCACTAATTGGACCAGTTATTATTAGCTTTCATAATAATGCTGTTGGGCTTTGCATGGTTTGAGGTGGGGGTATTCCTTTCCATCTAGAACAGGGGTCTTCAACAGGGGGTCCGGGACCCCTAGGGGATCCTTAGAGTTACTACAGGGGATCCGCCAAATCTTTGTGTGATAGGATTTATTTTTTGTTTACCTTAACCACTTGAACTCTAGCATCCCTTTTTCTGAGGAGCACTTTAGCCAACCAGACCCGAACAGGTCTTTGATTACAAAATTGTACACAGGGATTCTGTTATATGTCATCATGTGTCACCACTCACCACTTGAGGCTTCAAATATCCAACTCGCTGCCCATATCAAGGCCCCGGAGAGTACAGCTGTGTAGAGATACAGCTCATATTTGGGGAGTCTAGCCTTGATCCCCATTTTGACTCTCGAACTCTATTCAGGAGCTCTACAGGGATGGAGAGCAAATATTAGGTCTGACTGAACACGCACGCGCGCGCGCACACACACACGCACGCACGCGCGCGCGCGCACGCACACACACACACACACACACACACACACACACACACACACACACACACACACACACACACACACACACACACACACACACACAGTCACAGGCACAGGCACACACACACACACACACACACACACACACACACACACACACACACACACACACACACACACACACACACACACACACACACACACACACACACACACACACACACAGTAGTAGTAGGCAATTATAAGAATTGTACACTTTGTATGAGATGACTAATTAGTAAAGTACGTTTAACATATACTGCATTAAATGTATATTATCATTAAGCAGAAGCCTGTTTCTGTAGGTATAGTTTCAGACATGCTGTGTCCATTCTCAACAGTATTGGTTTGAATATATTGTTTGGATCTATAGGCATAGTTTATACTTATAAAGTAGCCTCCTTTCTAACCTGCACCCCTTTGATTAATAACACTGGCAAGCAATATGTTGCCTTGCCTTGCCTTCATTGCTTTGCTTTAGTTTTATCCATACATTTATGAAATCAAATGACTTAACCTGTATTACATTTACAATCATACACCATGGGTCTGCATGAGAAAATGCATATTTTAATAAATATAATTTAAAGATCATAAACTCGTATTATTTTCATGCTTGATTTCAATGTCCCGTGTCCCTTGAACAATGTTGGCCTTAAAGTTAGACTAACTGGCCCAAAACGCTTTAATTGAGTTTGAGTGACATTTCTAAGCGACGGGCGGCCATGCATGTGACTTAAATAGGATTGCAACGCTCCGTCTCTTCGGAATCGGCACCGTCAGCTGCGCAACCCAACCTCCTCTTCCTATTTTAGCCCTTGCAGTTGGTTGGTCTTACAGCATGGGGCAGCTGCAGTGCTATGTAACACTAGGGACCCACTTCAGAGCATAATTAGCACTGCCTAGAATGACCAAGAATGGTGCATCGGTATATGAAAAAAATGGTTGAGTTTTATTTTTATGCATGGCAGTTTAGTAGTCTACTCTGGATGCAGAATAACTTTCAAATTCGTTAATTTCGTGTGTTATAATGTAGGTTTGTCGCAGTATAAATTGAAGTTATGGGAGTTGGAAAAGCAAGCCTGGTGACTGGTCGCCCATGCCAAGAAGTTCCCAAGCCCAATGAGAACACCGTGCAGAGTGTCTTGCATACAAATTAAGTGCTATAGATGTTGGGCCATTGTTCATGCGAAGAATCCTTACTAAAATATATCAAATAAAATAAAATAAACAAAAATTGCCTTTGATTTGTGTTTATTTACTCAAACCAATCAAACGGTTTAAATAAGAAAGCACTTGCTTTTACTAACCTTGTATCCGTTTCACTCTGTCAAGATGAGGGACATAAGAGTTCTCAGCCTCCTCACTCCTCAAAATGCCAAATGAAAAGAGAAGGAGTTGTAACAGCAGGTTTCTAATTCATCCGTGTTGCCTGCTACAGTACAGTGGGCTTGCCACTGCCGATGTTGGGAACCCAACGGGAGGAGGAGGGGGGGAGAGCCCACAAGATATATTTATCTGTGAAGACCTCATCCGCATTGAGGGGTGGTCCCGGTCCAGTGTGTGTCCATCAAACAGTGATGAACGTTCTGTTCTGCTCATGACAAAACACGTATATGCACAGACTACTTAATGGTACGGCATGTAAACGGTTAAAATTGATATGGAGCAAAGCTCTTATATAAATCAATATCTAGCCTACAGCTTCTACCCTCTGCACTGCACCAATATGCAGTATATGCTACTGTTCAGCTCGAGTTTCAGACAGACTCGCCATACTCGTTCACAATCATCATACTGTTCAGACTGGTTATGTTGGTTGGTGACAGGTGTTAATTAGGAGGATGCGATCTCATTCGCCTGAAACCCTTTTGAACAAAGTGTGCTATTTGTTGTAATGTAGGCTACCTACTAAACAATATTATACAGATTGATATACATATATATATATATAGGACCTACATAGGAATTAACATTGTCTCGAGCAAATTATGATAATGTCAAATGTGTAATAAACCACCAGTCATTAACAGTGTGGAACTTTTCCCAAAGAGCGCACACACGCACGCACGCACGCGCACGCACGCACGCACACACACACACACACACACACACACACACACACACACACACACACACACACACACACACACACACACACACACACACACACACACACACACACACACACACACACACACACACACACACACACACACACACACACACACACACACACACACACACACACACCAATTTAAACTTGTTCAGTCTCCATATCCTTTATTTGGTCCCAAAATATTTTAAAAACCACAATGAATATAAAACACAATGGGAAAAAATAAAATAAATAAATGATTGATTTCATTGCAGTTTTTTTAAATATATATATATACATATATATTAGGGCTGTCAAATTAACTAAATTTACTGAGTTAATTAATTCATGGAATGAATCGGATTAAAAATGTTAACACAATTAACACATGTGCAGAATGACCCGCCCCTTAGGCTGTATTATACATCCCACAATTCCACCCACTGCACTAACTTGTCGCTTTGTTATCTGATGGCTGATAGATCAAAACAATTGATTGATTGATTGATTGATTGATTGATTGATTGATTGATTGATTGGTTGGTTGATTGATTGATGTTTGTTTGATTGATTGATTGATTGATGTAGGCCTACTTTATTTAGTAAGACATGAGAAAAACAGTACATGGAAGTACAGATTCACAATACAAGGTCTACTAAACTATAAGGCTCATAAAGCACTAAGCTTGTTTAAAATGAGATCGCCACGTACACAAATCATGATGACATAAGAGACAGACAGATATACACACTACTATACAGAATGTCATACAATCAGCTTACAGGTTACTGGTATGAAAAATAAGAAATTATCAAACGAGAACCTGTCTGCATGGGGAAGGGTTAGTTTACGTAGGCAGCGGTCAAATCACATATGGGCACAATGAGGTGAGAGCGAGACAGACAGAGAGAGAGAGAGTCATTTATCAACAATGTGAAGGCATGACATGCCCAAAGAGTTATTTCCACACTTCCACCACTAGATGGCGTCCACGATCTTTTCCCTCAAAAGGAAGGGAATACCTTGACGTGTTTGTATTTAGTATTCCCACACATTTCGTGCATTTTCAATTACTTTAAGCATTGACTGAAATATATTTCAGTTTTTAAACACATTATGTTTTTATAGAATAAAAAGCATTAGGGAATGTACCCAAATGTAAATATTACGACCAGTAAGTAACCAAGAGCAATGCAAGCTCCTCTCGCAAAAAAAGAAAAAAGAACTGATCTACAAGCTAACAATAACAACCCGTCGCGATGCAACGGGTTGTTATTGTTAGCTTGTAGATCAGTTCCTTTTGGCCAGCGACACCTCCCACTTGTGTGTGTGCTTCTTTTCATGCGTCTCCAAAATACATAAAGCCTCCATGTTGCACAGCAGGGCATCGGCGGGGAACCCCAGGATAAGCCATGATTAGAAACAATTCAAATTCGTCTGGAAAGAAAGTGTTTTACGCCAATATTATATTAATAATACATTAATAACATATAATCAACACGTCTCGTGCAGGTTTGTATTAACAACTGCCATTTATTTTTATTGTATTTTTAGGGGGAGGGCGGGGGGGGGGGGGGGGTACGGGGGAACCTCCGTTGCTGCTTCTTCACGCGCGACGGCTCGAGCTCCTTCTCCTTCTCCTCCTCCTCATCGGTGTTTTCGGCACGAGCGGGCGTCACATTTTTTTGTGTGAGGATCGACGGTCATTAGCTAAAAACCCAAGCTGCTGGCTAGCTTATAGCGGCTAACTGGCTAACTTGTGAATCGATTTGCCCGGTTGTTTTTTTGGGATTGTTTTTGTTTTTTTTGTTTTTACGCACACATACATACGTTTTGTCCTTGGGATTAATTAATTTAGCAGATATCGCGATAAAGCGATAGTATTGTTTTGCCTTTTTTTTGTTGTTGCCTAAAGCCCTAAATGCCAGCCCTGAACTGGCTCCCTCCTCCTCCTCCTCGGACGTTAGCCGTTGTTAGCTCTGTGGGCTAATATAGTAACCTGAACGTTTAAAGCTCGCCAACGAAGCAAGCAAAGCTTCGCTGGCAAGGGAAGGAAGGAAGGAAGGAATACAAACAACTCAGGGGGAAAAAACTCAAGCAAAAAGGAGGAATAACCCATCTGTCTAAATGGACCACACGTCCATAATAACGCAAGTTTCCAATCCCAAAGAGGAGGAAATTCTGTCCTTTAACCAGGAGAAAGGTAAGTTAAAAGGGTAAACAGAAGTCCGAATAGCCTTAGTTGTACTTTCTTTAAATGGGTTTTTTGTCTTTCTCGCGGGAGCTTTTAGCTTTCTTGCATATACACACATGACGTGTTTTCTACAACTGTGACAGCATTTTAAATAGAAAACATTGTCGTTACAAGGCTCACGTCGACACTTCTTTCGGCATAATAATAATAATACGTAATTTTTGTTGAGTGATTGAGGGTCGCTCCTCGACTAAGTATAATATAAACTAGCATTTAGCCTTGCACTAGCTGGTTAGCTAGTAACTAAACACACTGGTTGCCCTGTGCGTGTTGGTCGTAGTAACGTTATAGGGCCTTATTTAAACAACAATCTAGATAGAGATTAGTCAGTCTCCAACTAGTTTATTGGTGATGGAGGCCTCTGCCTTCTGTCAGCTTAGCTTGCTTTTGTGTTGTGGTGTTGTAATGTCAACCAGTGTTTAAGAGTGACATGTTGATCATTGTCAGTTCTGCCTTAACATTGCTTGTATGCTTCATACATGGATGGTAAGAATTACTGGCTGCGAATTATGAAGAGGCAACAAGTTATATTTTTCTTCAACAAGGGTGTGGGCGGTTGTAGTGAGAAGTTCTGGAGGAGAGCTTGGCTGAACCAATATGTTGGGAAAACTGCGTGTGTGGGAAGCTGCATGCAAAATTTACAGCTGACTTGTAGTTGCATTCTATTTTTAGACGTGAGCCTTTTGTATTGGCTGTGCATCATGCCTGTGACCATTACTCAGGTTCCTTTATTTATTTGTCCTGCACCGTTTGACCATTGTAGTATTTGTTCAATTAAGTAAATGACATCACTGATTTGCTTGGTGCATTCAAATGTGGACCTCATTAGCGCAGTTTATCTTATCATTGAAGTATCTCGACTCTGCAGATTATGGCAAGCCCATACTCTGTTTTGACAAGTAAACTTAGTAGTTAATGGGCAACGAATTAACAGCCAGACTTGTGTTTGAAGCCAGGTATGGGTTGGTCAAGACAGACGCAGTTCCAGATATGCACTTGACTCACACTCATATGCACTCTCTGTCACACACCTCTTTGATCTCTCTTCTATTACTATCTTGCATGATACATTGGAGTGCAAACCTCATCTGCAAGTCCATGGCTAATATTGTCCATTCTTTCCCCCCTACGTTGTGGCCACTGTGGCTGGCTTTCGGGTCATTCAGACCCACGGGTAGTGTATCAATATCACGTCTCAAGCTACACTACACAAACCATTAGTAATGTGAGAACTTAAGTCTCTCATCCTGAACAATGACTTTTCCTCTGAAAGGAGCAAGGGGATCCCTCCTCTGCAACTCTCATGGATTCTCTATGGTATGGAACTATGTGGGTGTCATGGGAGAATTTCATTACATTCAGGGTTTGTGACTTGAACCATAATAACCCACATAGTTATGATTCTGGCTTAGCTTTAGACTTTTTAAATGTCAACATTGATGCCTAAGATTTTACTAAAAACATCAAACTTAAATCTGTGCTGGCCATTTTATCTGATGACAGGCTTGGTCACAGCAAGTAAGCAAGTCTTGTTGTTACATGTCAAAGAAGACTAACCTGTAATATGAAAGATAACAAAAAGAGGAGCACCTTTTCAGTGAGCTTGATCTCACAGTTTTTGTACTTTTTTTTTGTGGCCTTGTATGCATTGTGGCTCATCCTTCATGAGTAAGTGTCCGGAAAAAAGTAAACCATGCTAAAGCTGTATTTAATGGTGTTGGGAGAGGTTGGCATTGTTTGTGCCACCCCATGATCTCTTCCTTCACTGTGCATTGCAGGCAGAGTTCATGAGGGAGGGTGGCAAAAGCAATCTGCGATGCACAGATCATTATGGTCAATTGGTCAAAGGGACACTTGTCAGTCCTGTAATAGTCTGGCCAGTGGCCACTAATTTGTTTGAGGGGATGTGATAATTCATCAAAAACAAGAGGAATGAGCTGAGGGGTTCAGGATTTAGATTTTGGAGTCCTAGACCACCGATCACCAATGTTTTGACCAATATTTTGTAAAAAAAAAAATCATAAGACACTTGGATTTGATTAAAGTTTCTATTAGAACATTTAATGTATTATAATTAAACCAATAAAGAATTGTTTCGAAACTTTTTTCGCCTATAATGACAAAAATAGGGACGCCAGGTTCAGAGTGGTTAAAAGTTGAAACACATTTGCTGCATAATTGCAGATACTGGTCATCAAAAAAGTTAAATAATGGCAGATATCTGTCGGCCCACAGGTCCCGTCCTTTAGGCTCTGAGGTATAAACCTTGTATTCAGGGTAAATCTATTTCTTAAGTAAACATATGTTGCATGAACGCAACATGTGATTACTCTTAATTTGTCATTTGCGCACACCTAGCAAAGGTCCAATGACTGTCATTTACCCATGTGTTATTAAAACAGTTAACTAAGCCTGAAAATGAACACATGACAGGGTGCGCTGACAGCTACTTCTGTGTGAATGTTTGGTGTTAATGTTTCTGTTGGCCCAATACCTCTTTATGAATGAGAGATGTGTGGAAACACCACACACACACACACACGCACACGCACACGCACACGCACACACACGCACACACACACACACACAATTTGAGACTAATTTGAGATTTGCTAAAAGTGTTGTGTGACTGTGTGTAAACGCCAGATAAATGTGCTGCTCTGGTAGAGGTTCTTTGTTATAAAGACTGAGCAGAGCTGGAGAGTGACTTCAGTATTCAGATTTTTCCTACTGTATGTAGTCTTGTGTAGTGGCAGCTCAGCGAAGCTGCTGCTGTTTTGTTTCTGAACCATTCTCTCTTCCAGTCTCCTTCACATGAGTCAGAGTCTTTCTCTCAGGGCCAATGCAAACGTTACCATGATTACAAGAATGGTATGGCAGTGTCTGCTGCCTTCCCGTGCTATTTGACTGGGCCTTTTGGTAGAAGAAAAGAAGTTGGACTGTGAGGGACATTCTCATTGGAGATATAGTTTGATTTAACCTTTTTGCAAGATCCCTGGAAGCTTATTTGCGAAGACTGGCTGTTGTGAAGGGCCCAGCCAGTGACATGATGCGATCTTTTATAGTCTTCCATACGCTACACTTGCATATTGCGATGTAAAAGTCATTGACTTGGCCAACATTCTAAAATGCACCCCATCCCAACAGCCGCCCCTCAGAAATTTAACCAGACTAACAACACAAAATGTTCCTAGTAAATAAATGATATATATAGTATTGTTTTTTTTTAAATAGAGAAAATAGTAAATGTACAAGTGCACATGTGAGCTTGTAGATTTGCTATTTTTGCTATTTGTTGTTGTACAAAGTATATAGGTGCTAGTAGTTAACAGGTAGGCTCCTGTTGCTTGAACAGGCTCCAAATTGTCTGGTCAGGAATTGACCACCTTTGCCCTTAGTGTACCTCTGCTGGCTGTCCTCCAACATGTGTCTGCTTTTCACACTGTTTGAGCTGCCAGGCAGCAGCCTAAATATAGTCGCACTGCCCTGCTGGCCACAGCTCTGTTGACCTCATGGCCCAGGATAACTACTTGCAAAGTTGACAGTTGCCATCTTCTTTATTTTAGTACTCCAACTCATTTCAGTTGAAAAATTGCTAGTGGATTGCTGCATTTCCACTGCGTGGTACCGACTCGACTCGCTTGATTTAGTTTTCCACTACAGATTGTACTCCTTCAATGCTGGTCATCACAGCGACATCCAGTTGTCTGCGTAGGAGAGTGCTAAACAATGCTAAAAGTAACAGCTAATGCGTTCTGGAAACGATCGCTATATGTAACTTGTACCAGTGATGTTGAAACGTTTTTAAATGTACTGAGTACCTCGCTGGGACCCACACGTGGTCGTTCTAGTCTAGTGGGTCACAGAGAAATTGAGATGGTCACCGATAAAACGGTTTGTTTGACAATTGTGTTTAACTCATGTTTGATCTTATGTGGTTTTTATGGTTATACTCATGTAGGTTAAAATTTTCTGAAAATTAAACAAATAAAGTAGGCTATATACTAGGCTTTCAACAGAACTCAAAAAATATTTCAATTCATTGAATATATTCAATTATTGTTAATTGCATTGAAAATAATGCACATAATCCAGGTTAAATAATGGGCCAGGGTCACTTTGCAAAAATGTATTGTTGGCTGTCTGTCAGTCACAACTCTGCAATAGTTTGTACTTGTAGTTGTCCAACTGTCAATAGTGAGTTAAACTGTAATCGTTTATATCTGTCATGTTTTGTTTTTGTTTGCTGTTTTTTAAGGCTGGCATTTATACCAGATGGATAAAAAATGATTGACTCGCTTTATTTGCAGGAAATGGGTTATAATTTTTCGGCTGCTTGGAAGGATGAGGCTAACAGTGGTGTATCAAAGACCGTCAGTGGGTGCTGTTTAGGCCAATAAAGAATCATTTGAATCGAGTGGTAGCTGCTAATTTAGTTTTTCTATGATTGCAACATGGATTTGTTGTTCACAATGAAGCATTATCAGGGAAAATATAGGGTGCATCCCTTGGACGCATCAATCAATAGTGATTCTGATGTCCTTTTGGATTATTTTGCATCAGAGCTATACATTCCAAGAAAAACGTTTCCGATAATTGTTTTGGAGAGAAATAGGTTGGTCAATGGCAAATGTAACAGTATTCGGTAGCTTTCATGGAGTATTGGGGAGTGCGTCATAATGCAATGTTAATGACCATTCTTTGACTAATCAGTAGTCCGTAGTATTTTCATGTCACATTTTGATATCGCCTCAGCTCGCTTGGAACCTTGACGGAGATGATAGCTTAAAAATACCTGGTACTTTTTGCTAATGAAAAAAAAAAAAAAAAAGACCGAAGTCGAGATGAGCCGGTTCCATGCTGTCAAAAAATGGCAATATATTTTGTGAAATCTGTCACTTCTAAGTCAGGAGGAAATGCTTGTGGCTCTAGCATGATTCTTGGATCATTTTATATATATTTTTTGGTTGGGCACTTGCAGAGACTTCTGGATGAAGGGGGATTTCAGTTATTTAAAGCAGCTACTCTACTCGGGGTGGGCTGGCTAGGGCCTTGATTTAGACACTGAGATGAATGGGCTCCTCTTACATAGTCCTTTTACCCTCTGACGGTGACTCCTGCTCTGTAGTGGAGCCTCAGAAAAATGTTTTATGGGAGTGGTGTGTGTGATGAGCACTGTTGTGGTTAGGCGTCTTTAGCCTGGCATGGCCAGACTAATATCACTGAGTAGATATTAGTCTGGAATCTCTATGTGGAACCTGCATTTCCAAGGGGCGAATTAAAAAAATGCCTCTGGTGATGAACCTTCCCCATATTTGCATGGAGAAATTACTGTTTACAACAAAGGTCCTTCATTTTTTTTAGTGGGCACAAAGATGATTATGCTGCTTGCTAGATGAAGCTTTTGTCTATGACTAAAAATAGGCCTAGTCAGATGCAGTTTCCTTTAAAAGAAGGCAGGTCTTTCTTGTACTGTTGTTGTTTGCATGGAGAAATTGGTCCCTCACTACTTCGGAGGGTGTGAAATCCAATCGCAACTGAGCGGTGCCAGACCAAATCTGCCGAGGGCAAACATTTTGGCAATGGCAGATTCGTCTGGTTTCCAGGCTAAGGCTTCTTGACTTCAACCAGACTTTTGCTTCTCATCAGGGTTGCCGCTGTATCCAGTGTTCCCGTTGTTACACGGTGTGAGTTTACTTGCCCACTGATGCTCACTGTGTTATTATTTTATATTATTTTCTTCTTTATAATAAAACACATTTAGTTCGTTTTTGTATGGCACCCACCACGTTCTTGCAACATACTAAGTGCGTTATCAATACTGACTTGCAGTACAATTTTATAAACTGAAAAGAGACTGCTCCGCCTCGGACCGAGTCTCCGTCTGGACCTACAGTGGGCTGCACACATTGTGAGCGTAAGTCACATTATGAGAGCGAGTAGGGGGAGACAGAGGGCTCTAAAGTTGCTTGACAACAGCTTATTTGAACTGTGCACGAGCTTATAACTTCATGAGCAATAGTGCTTTATTTACTTCAATCTGTGGATTATTTGTGATCAACCAGTCTTGCTGTTTATTTCCCATTTGTGTCTGGCTGCTTATACTACTCTCTGATTGGATGTACTATATGTCTGTCTACTTGTATAGCCCAGAGCTATTGAGAGAGTTGCAACACTTACGAGTTAGGACACTCCCATAGACTTCTGTTGTGAACGATCTATCATCCAGCTTCCTGAAGTGTATTAGTTGGAGGGAAAATCTCCACTCCAAGGAAACCCTACTTCTATAAATGCACTTAGGTAAAATGAAAATTATTCAGAAATGTATATTCATATTTATTACTCTGAAATTATGAAATATATGGAATCACTCCAGTTCTTTTTTGTATTAACTTTGGCCAAACTATGCAGTTTCATTAGGGGGGAAATGGTAGTGGTAGAATCAGGTCCTGAAATATTTTTTTATAAATGTGTTGAATTCTGCCTTTACATGCTTCATTGGTTTATGTGATGGGGGAATTACTTAACTTAACTAAACATTGTCTGTCTCAGTGCATTTAGTCACACTGTTCCAATTTAATGGATTCCCTACCTAAACTATGCTGTAGGTGGCTATCTCTTTCTCTTTATACTCTGTGTCCTTGAGTCTTAGTAATGGTGGCTCACTCTTGTCCCCATACTCTATTCTTGTACTCTTTCCAATTAAAAACTTTGTTTAAAAAGTAAAAGAAAACCTACACGAAAAATACGTTTCTCACTGTGATTTTTGCCTGTGGACTCATCCAGTATTAAGGGAAACACAGGACTTTTTAGCACAGCTTTCTGTGTGTTACATTTATAAGCATGATATATACAATGACGGTGTCGCACAACAAAAATAGCCGATCTACAAGCACACAATGCATTGTAAGTAAGTACATTTTATTTATAAAGCACCTTTCGAAACAGTGTTACAAAGTGCTGTACAATCGAACACAAAATACACACAATTAACAAGATATAAACAGGGTATTATAGTACAAAATAGTGAAAAAGTACAAAACAGCAAGGATAAAAACAAAGCATTGACCTATGTGAGTCATTGTGAACTTATAGCTCTGCTAATTTAGTCTGTGACACTGTCACACAACAGAGTGCTATAAGAATATCCAGTGGAGGTGGGAGGGGGGGGGGGCGGGGTCTTGCTTGCCTCATAGACTTGTAGAGGGAGACAGACCTGAATGGTTCTGGAGATAGGGTCTTCTGTCATTCACACAGCGGATTATATTAATGTCGCCGTAAATGTTTTTTATGGGCTTTTCTGCCTTTATTTGATTAGTGCAGAGTGAACATGAAGAAGTGACATGCAGCAAGGTTGTTGGGCTCGGGTATCGAACCTGCAACTCGCTGTCAGGCTGAATTAAAGCCTATTTATGGTATGCACCTTAACCACTAGGCCATCGGCGCCCCATGTTGCGGTAAATGTGTGTGGAAATCTTTCACCTTGAAAATGCTAAATTTGCAGGAATAAATTAAATGATGCACAATATATGCAATCCTGTGCCTAATTTGTTTCACCTGCATGTTTGAAATAAATACATAGATAAAATTCAGGCCCGTTAATGAAGTTCTATCCCAGGCTAGATTACAAACGGAAATGACACCATTATTTATTAGTGCGTTCCTGTGTTCACACTATTGCCATTGGTGCTGTGAATAAACTATTAACTAATTAAAACAACTCGGGACTTTTCAGGGGATGCCACTGCCATCTCTTAACTGCTCAAGTCTACCATAGTGTTCACCTTGGAAACACTTGCACTGCTCAGTGCACATAAGCATTACCAAGGGAGTGTAGGAGCGATGAGGCTTCCTACTGTGCTGAAGTCACAGTCAAGCCAAAACCATACAAGACCAGCTTGTGTGGATGAGGAGGAGTGCATCCCAAATCTTACACAAGCACACAATTATACGATGTGTCAACAGCCACAAACCCACCCACGAGTCTGGGCCGCAGCACACAATCCTGTGCCAGAGAGGGAGGCTGGTGAGCCTCTGGAATAACACATTTTTCCTGGTTAGACCCATGCTGTAGTTGTTGTCACACCTACTCCCTAATGATTTATCAGTGTGCATGTGTGTTGACAGCCTGGTGCTGTATAAAGTTGACAGACTTGCACCCAAGACCATGAGGGGGACCGGGGGAAATTTTTGCAATGCCAAATCATTAGCTAAAGATGTATGATAATTTGTATTAGCTTGAAAAGTCTTGACACGTGCAACAGCATCTGCAGTAGGTATGTGAATATAAGAATCATTCTGAAAACCTTGACCTACAACTTTGTTCACAGAGCTTATTACAGCATTTAGCATGGTTGGACCTATTATCAATATTGTAGCCATGAACCGCAGGTGTGTGCCATGTTAAGATCTGGAAGTCCGGGGTGGCTGTAAGGATCTTTTGTATAAGAATCAATATACTGTTTATAGTAATGATGAGTCATTGAATAATGGCAACTGCCTCAATGTCTCCTGGTTTTATTATAGAACAGAGCAAACAACAACAGTACAAGAAAGACCTGCCTTCTTTTAAAGGAAACTGCATCTGACTTGGACTATTTTTAGTCATAGACCAAAGCTTCGTCTAGCAAGCAGCATAATCATCTTTGTGCCCACTAAAAAAATGAAGGACCTTTGTTGTATACAGTACCCTTTTAAAATGTTCTAACCTGGTGTTAATCAAAGGGCTCACACTGCAAACCCTTAAATGTTTTTGTCCATGCAATGCCCGCTGTTGCAGGCTTCTGTCAAGTTAGGTATTTTCCAATGGATTGGATCAGATGGTGGTCTTTTTATACTGCGGAAACGTTTGGCAGCGTCAGGAATTTCCTACACTTCCTGTTTTATTCCCATTCTCTCTTTGCACTTGTAGCATGCCGCCTCTTTTTGTTCTGGACACTAGAAGTAGACACATGTTGACCGCAAGTGTTTGCCATGAGTATGCTCTGACCTCAACAACCGTGTTTGTTGCACTGTAGGTCGATACATTTTGAATACTTTTTTTGTATATAACCTGCTCAACTTGTGTTATATTCATCTGCTTTAAGCATATTGTTTTCTTGTTTTCAGCACTTTGCTTCTATGTCTTTGTGAAAATGTTCTAAAAAAAAAAAAGGCAGGTTTTGTTCCTTTTAATAGATGCCTTGCATGCTTCACATTTATTTCATTGTTAGTGGGTGCTTAGTACTGTAGTTCATCACAGTATCTCAGTCGGTCTCGAACTGAGTATAGATTGTACTCTGATCAGATAGATATCCAGTGGGACGCGCCCCTGCAAGAGGCACTAATTAATTTGACAGGAAGTGATGGAGAGGAGACTAGGAGAGAGCTTTTCATGCAGCCAGGACATCCCATCTTTCCCTCAGTGTCTGATGGCAGTCTGGTCCTTTGCTTCAGGAGTGCTCTCTCCATCTCTAGAAATATACCTTTCTAGCTGATCCCACAGCCTGAAAATAGTGAGGTATTTTTAATTTCTAGATCACTTGTCAAACCTGAGTTAGAAGAAGTTGTAGTAATGCTCAATGTGCATGAGATCGTTATTGTTTTTGTAGTTAGTTTTTTACTGACAGTGCATTGGTGTGACGTTTAATGTTTTATTTCTATTTTACTTTTGTGGAATTTCACAGAATTCACACGGTGCCTTTGTCAAGGGTCATAAATCCAGAATAGTAACATCCACTTAAAGGTGCATAAAAAGACTTTGAAGAGATTGTATTCTCTTGTGTTTTTCATGAAGGTCTTCAGTTGTCTTCTGGAGGCCGCCTGGTTTTGTGTTCTGAGGGGGTAAAGTGAGCTTGGGTGGGTTATGTCTTTTGCTGCAGGGGAGTTGAGAGGAATGCAGCCTTGTATAGGCTGAGAGGGGGTCCAAATGCCTCCAGACTCCCCTCCCTTTGCCTTGTGTGCATGTCCAGGCTGCTCTGCTTCGCTCACCTGCCAGCCGGAACACGGCAGGGAAGAAACGTAGGCTGGCCTTCGAAGGGGAGGCGTTGAACCAATCAAGTTACAAGAGTCAAGGCAGGGGCGGATGAGAGGAGGAGCATTCAGCTTTCAACTTGTCACTATTAATAAAAGCCCAGTGTCTGATTTAGGCCCTGCACTATGGCCCTGGAATGAAGGGGGGTATAATCAGGGCAGGGCGCTCTGTGAACTATGGCTATGTGTGATCGGTGATGTCACTTGGTCGGCCAAAGTTATTTAATGAGTTGTTTTAAATTTTAATCTATTGCAGTGATAAATGTAGACTGCTATCTTCTGGTCTGTCACAGGAATTATCAGTTCACGTGACGAGGGACATGACAGTGGTTTAATCTTTTTTTAATTTGGACTGTTGAATGCACAGGTATCAGCCACAGTACAGTATGCAAAAACCGCGGCCCGAAATAGAAGCCGTTTGAAGTTCCCCAGCTTCAGCCTGCTCATTCCTACAGTCTAATGAAGAGTGCAGTTCTGCATATCGTTGCTGTTGGGCAAAAACCTTGTATCTCCATATTTCAAGTCTTTGTTTCTTCATAAACTAATGCCCTACTTCGTCGTACAAAGTTGTTGCGCAAAAGTAGTGAAAATAGCCGCTCTACAAGCATGCGAGCATGTAGATCTGCTATATTTGAAACATTTTGAAACAGTTAAAGTGGTAAATTGTGCCTGTGGGTTTTATATAAATATTGAGCCAACGAAAAGCATTAAGAGCTTCTGACAAAATGACTACATCAATTTTGGCGACGATATTCACTTTACACCCCCCCTCTTGTTTTGTCAGTGTCACAGTCCAACAGCAGTATAAAGAAGCAGAGGAGTCGGAGCATCTTCAGCTCGTTGTTCTGCTGCTTCCGCAACTACAATGTGGAACCACCGGCGTCTAACAGCACCACCAGCTCCCTGCCTCCACCTGTGGAGGAGAATGGAACACCTCCCAAGGTGAGTACCCCCCCCCCCCCCCCCCCCTTACCCCCTGCTCGTGTGCGCGCGCGCACGCACACACACACACACACGCACACACACACACACACACACACACACACACACACACACACACACACACACACACACACACACACACACACACACACACACACACACACACACACACACACACACACACACACACACACATAAACACACACACACACACCCCTTGAAGGTACTCTCTTGAAAGTGAATAGAGTCAACAAGCGGTGACCTTTCACAGTGACACTCAGCAAGATAATTGCATGTTACAAAATTCACCTGTAACTCGGCTTAACACAAATCATCTGTCATTAAAAAAAGAGAATTCCTGAAATATTACCCTCTGTTGACTTTTAACCATATGTTTTCATCTGTAAATTGTCCATGAGTGTGAATAGTGTTTTTCTCTTTCTTTTTGGACACTTTTCTTTTGTGTTTTGTTCTCCCTCCTGACCCTTTGTCTTTGTGTGTGTGTGTGTGTGTGTGTGTGTGTGTGTGTGTGTGTGTGTGTGTGTGTGTGTGTGTGTGTCTATCTCTTTCGTGTTGTAGTGTGACCAGGTCGAGGTCATCCCTGTCCCTTGTGTATGTATTGCCTTGTTTTTTTCCCCTTTTCCTCTGCATGCAGGCCGACTGGGCCACTGGTGGGCTCACATCCTACCTGATGCAGGCTTCACCACTCTCTGGAGCACCTTAACTCCATTGCTATGCTTCAGCTAATTTTCAGTTGAGAGCGACGATAGAGCGAGTAAATTGCCCCAATGCCTCACCTGCATGATTCATAATGACTCAATTTATTGGATCTTTGTAGAAAACTCATTGACATTAACAGAGTATAACCATGCCCAAATGGTATCAATGAAGTTTTGCTGCTTAAATGAGATGCAAAACTGATGAATCTACCCGGTCTTGTCACAGCTGAAATACATAGTTTTGATGCAGTCTCTGCTCAGTTAAGAATGAGCTAAAACCTCAATAGGAAGTTGACACCATCTACTGCTGAAAGGGTGGTACATTTAGGCTCTGCCTGGTAAGTTTGGGTACTCTGCCAGACACGTTTGCATGCAGACAGTCATAATGAAAACAAATGTTATAAAAATGTATTATCTTGTAATATACCAAAAAAGACTAGTTGAGGTGAGACTGTATTGGTTTCCTATTTTTGCTGACACCAACTTTGACACTATTTCTGCTCCCGCAAGAAGATTGGACTAATTGAGCTTGTTATCTAGTGAGGCAAGGACAAGGAACGACACAGTAATCACATAAAACATTAAGATAAAGACTCCCTGATGCCATTGAATGTGTACTGAGCTTAAAATATAACACTAGCTCAGGGGTAATGTAATAACTGGGTTGTAAATTGGCATGTTCTGCCAGTTATTGTTAAATTCAAGGGGAATATCCTCAAAGCCAGTTTTGCAGTAGCTGCTAACTTTTGCATGGTGCCTGTCTGTGAGAATGTGTGACAATGGTTTATTTAATCTCTGCAGATTAGACAAAAAATAATAATAATCTGAGGGATTAAAGATGACATTACAGTTAGTGGGTTGGTGTGTGGTAGCCGAAGAAGGGCCTACCCGGTGAAGGGGCTTTTCCTGTTGACAGTTAAGGTCTAATAGACCCCTCACCAAATTAACATGGCGCTTGCTTATCTGCTCCGCCTTTCACATTCATTTATACGATCAAATTATGATGTTATTGCTCTCTCCTGCTCATGGTCTCTCCCACTCTTTCTGTCAGATGCTCTCACCCTATCACTCTTTATCTTTGCTCTCCCTCTCATACTTCTTTCTCTCTCTCATGTACTCTCAGTACATCTCCCTCTCTTCCGTTGCCCTCTCTGACATGATATGCTCTGTCTGCCCTGCAGCCTCCAGCCAAATACCTCCTACCAGAGATGAACATATCCGACTATGGCAAGAAGTGTGTTGTGATCGACTTGGATGAGACCCTTGTCCATAGCTCGTTTAAGGTAAAAATGAACAGCAAATGGTGATGAAGTTGATAAGTCAAAGGCGCATTCACGTTGGACACAATAAACAATATCACATTGCTTGAATCATGGGAAATGTGTTGCTGTGTCGCATTGAGACCAGACTTAACATTTTCACAACACACACACTGGCTGTCACTCTCTTCGCCTTGCCAAAAAATGCTTGTGTTGAACATATTCCAACTTACTGCTCCGAGAGAAAAAAACGAGCCAATTGTTTATGTTGTATCTTTATATTAACTTAACATTGAATTGCATCGTTCAAAGAAAATGGCAATGCGTCCGGTGTGACCGCACTTATGTCTAGTGTAAGGAATCATGTTAAAGACATGTCATTTTACATCCAAATAAGCCTTCTTTCATTTTGTTTTACCCACCAATAATGTAAACTACAAGTGTGCTAGTTGAGCTCTAGTATTTACAGAGATGATAAAAACCTTTTAGTAGAGAGAGAGAATCCATTAAACAGAGACAGTTTGGTGGATGCAATACTGAAATTGTGTATTAAAGACTTTTTTAAATTAGAAAAAAGTCAACAAGCACCATCTAATGTTAGTGTTTTGAACGTGAAAGCTCTTTGACTAGCTGGGTGTCGCAATTCAGAAAGTCATTTTAGTACTCCCTTGGCCGCTCCTCCTTTTTCTCTCCTCCTCTTTTCTGCTCCACCTCTCGTCCAGTTTCTTTCTCTGAGGGCTGCCATCTTGTTGTCGAGTCTGTTGGATTACTAGAAAGGTTGAGTAAGTAAAGAGGACAGGGAGGAGGGGTTTGTTTTGGTGGAAAAGAGACAGATTATTTTCTTTTCCCTGCGAGATTGACAAGGCATGGAACATGCTGTTTGTGGGGAAACACATGTGCGCCCTCTGCTGTTAAGATGCAGCATTGCACCATCTGAGTGCGTGTGTGAGACACTGATATGTTGTTTTTGTTCCTTCATACAGCCCATCAGCAATGCTGACTTCATAGTTCCTGTGGAAATCGATGGTACTGTTCACCAGGTATGGGACGTGAATTGCATTTTGAATGAATCAACTGAACACTGGGGTTATTTTTTGTTTGTTTTTAATAGGTAGGAGAGAATAAGAGAAGAGGAGGGTTGTGACCCTGTTCAAGTAATCCAGGATAGGCTGTGTGTATACCCTGTTGGCCTATTCATGATTACTTGCACTGGGTGGCGGCCATGGACTTCAGAAGAAAAAGTCAACGGTTGGGGTCTCTATTGGTCTCAAATGCATGGCCATAATGTTGGGCATATCTGATGAAAAGAAGGCAAACCTCAAATCATAGACATAGACTGGAGAGAGCCTGTCAGTGATGATCCTAGAAAGTACCGAATATAGGCTACACTCTCAATGCTACAGAACACCTCACTGCAGAGGCTATAGTAACTTACTCATTACTGATTGTCTGTATTCATCTAATGCAGTGTTACCCAACCTGGGGTCCTGGCCCTCCTTGGGGGGGGGGGGGCATTGTGAACTTGTAGATCGGCTATTTTTGCTATTTGTCATACTAATATAGGGTTTTAAGTGGTTAAAATGTTTGAAAAAACAAGTGTGTGTGCATGGATTAAGGCTGTCAATGAATATTCCATATTCGAATATTAGAAATAAAAGAATGTACCACTATAAAAATTATAGAATTCGAATTAAAATATTCTGCTCTGCGAGTTCTCGCGAAACTCTGGCCGCATGTACCCTTAAACAGCAGCTGGACTCGCAAGATCACAGAGCTGTAAGTCTGAGGGGCAGAAGGGAGAAGTCTCCCCTCAAGGCTTTACTTCATAGTACGACGAAGGATAAATCAGCTGCCTCGCTGTAAACGCAGACTTCACAACGCAGACACACACACAGAGTAACCAGACTCGCTCGGTACTAGAAAGCACACTCACACAACGTCGAGCTGAAATGGGTGATTCATTTGGTAGTGAAGGCAAGGCAGACGGTTTACAACGAAACTCAACCGAAAAAGCGATGTGAAAACTATGTTTGGATAACTCCCTCGTCACATTTCTCTTGTAGCCTACCTTAATTTGATTTAAACCAAAAACAAATAGATTGTTTTGATTATAATTTCCCGTTTCATGTTCAGGTAAAAATTGTTCCAACTTCCATCACAGCACATACAATGAGCACATCCTTGGAGCCATGCGTCTCTGTTCTCCAGATAAGTCCGGGCTTGTATCTAAACCATTACAGCTATATTAAAATAAATTAATCATTCATTTGATCTCACAAGAGAGCGCGTTTCTTAGCACCAACCGTGACTGGAGCATATAGAGAAAGAAAGCGACTTCTGCTGTGTTTGAATTAAGTTTTACTGCATACAATATTTTATATAAAAAATAATATACATTCGAAAATCGATAGGTTCAAATGGATCGAATCCACGTGGTGTTTTAAAAGGAATATTCAAAAGTCATTTTTGGCCAATTCTGACAAATCTAGCATGGATGCACACATTTATCAGATGCAATAAGGGGGGGGGCTCCAAGGAAAAAAGGTTGGGAACCACTGGTCTAACGTTCATTTCTATGCTGATAACACTATGCTTCCTGAACTCTAATACCCACACTAAAACCTGTTGCGTTGCTCCAGGTGTATGTGCTAAAGAGACCCTTCGTGGATGAGTTTCTTCAGAAGATGGGCGAGCTGTTTGAATGTGTGCTCTTCACGGCTAGCCTTGCCAAGGTTTGTTAAAGTCTCTGGCATTCACATTGGCTACACATCACTGGTCACCATAGCAGCCAGGAGTAGCATTTTGTTTATGGTCCGTTGTCCGGTGGTCTTGCTATCCTAACCTGTCACAACTTCCTTCTGTTCTGGCGCACACCTTTGTCTTTTTCATAGTAACCCCTGATAACATGGGTAAGTCGGAGTGAAGAGAGAACAGTAGTCATGTTAAAGACGCCATGTACGCTAGAGGTTAGCTGTAAGTGATGTCCTGTAGTTGTTAGCTCCCAAGGCATTTTTGCTTCTAGGTCAATATTGCAATAAACTGCGCTCTTCCTCCTGTGTAGTTTTTAGTTTGTGTGCACATTGTTTTGATAGCTACCTAGCTGTCAATCTAGGCAGTGTTAAAAAAACGTAGCACTTGTTATACTTTCTAATCTAATACATTATTTATAGTGGACCATTGTATTACATGGGAATTCAGGTAGTATCAAGTATTTGTCTACATATCAGTCTAACTTGTGGATCAAAACAGTATGCTGACCCTGTGGCCGACCTGCTAGACCAGTGGGGGGTGTTCCGTGCCCGGCTCTTCCGAGAATCCTGCGTTTTCCACAGAGGAAACTACGTCAAAGACCTCAGTCGGCTGGGTAGAGAACTCAACAACGTCATCATCCTTGACAACTCGCCTGCCTCGTACATTTTCCACCCTGAAAATGCTGTAAGTTCACTCATCAGAATCTGAGAAAATCCATAAAATATGTAGAGATGACATGACTTACTTGACTTAAACCCTTTTGCTCTTAGGGGAGCATAGGTCATTTATGAATTTCCTCAAAATCCAACCCCACGTCTAAGTCGTGAGAGGCGGTAACAGCTAAAAAGTACGGGATTGCCAGGCAGGGCGAAGTATGGCGGGTGGATTGCCACCCAGGCCGTTAAGGTAGCCATGAAGGCCTGCCTGGACCTACCTGAAAATATGCTGGCCAACGGGGCCCTGGTTAAGCTAGGTGGACCAATCATTCGCTTAGTGGATAAACATGATTACAGAAACATTTATGAAAAACATCCAAGAGATGACATCAGGTGAGATTAATTATTTTTATCCCAGTCTCTTTGCTTTAATTTGTCTGTTTTAGGCTGTAATGATTATTACTCAACGACTTGTTTTGCCACACTTGAACATGGTGTCAATGCTGGTGATGAAGTCTTACCGAAGCCGTTACTTAACGGTAGATCATTGACACTCTTCCCCATTATACTAGGTCCCTGTGCAGTCCTGGTTTGATGACATGAATGACACGGAGCTCCTGGACCTGCTGCCTTTCTTTGAGGGACTGAGCAAGGAGGAAGAGGTCTATGGTGTCCTGCAGAACCTGAGAGGCAGGTAACAGAGAACGCAGCAGCAGCACCACCACTGCTAATCCGTGGCCTCTGTTCTCTCCTCCCACATCGCTCTCTGCTCCACCTCCCCCTCTTATGACCACACCACATCTCTCGGACTCAGGCAGAACCTCCCTCAAATGCCCTCCCTTCTTGCCTCTGCTCCAAGGGGGGGACGTCTTGGAGTCTCACTGTGGAAACGTCCCTCCAAGTATCACCCCCCACACACACGCACCAATCGCCCGGTGACTGGCTGCCTTCGGACCACAGTCAGGGAGAGGAGAGGAGGGAAATGAAGGCACTCCACATCCCAGGAGCACTGTGTTTCACAAAAACAAACAAAAAAGAAATCACCCCACACCGGACAGAAATAATGTACAGAGCGTTGCAATATTTTGGGGGACAAAATGCAAAGAGGAACGAGCTCTAGTCTTTATTTTCCAAAAAAACAAACAAACAAACAAAAAAACTGTTTTACTATTTGGTGAAGTGCTTATTTTAAAACCAAAATATATATATATAAACTCAACCTTTCTTTTCCCGTCTGAAATTTCTTTTGTGATTTTAAACACAAAAGTGAGAAGATTTAGTTCCTCGTATTGTTGCTATGCAGGCAGTTTGCTGGTAGTGGAAAGGACTGTGACTCTTCTGTTTGTTCTCATACTGAATGAAGTGCCTTGTGTGAATGTCGTTTTTAAACGGGGAGATATTTTGTACATGGCATATTTCTGGACTACTTCAAACTTTTCAAAATGATATGCTTTAAAGTGAACACACAGAGGAATCTTTATCGAAAGGCTGTTTAAATTTTTGTTTTTTGATCATCAAACGCTGGGTACACATCTCCATTGTAATGTTTTTTTTTCTTTTTTCCAGTTTTGCTTGTGCCATTTATTTAGAAGTGATTTTTCTTTTTTTCTTTAGCCATAATTCATTATACATAGAATAGTGTCTAATTTGTTTTAAGCAAAGGAATATGTTTGCAATTGTGTGAGTTTGGCCCCAGTTGCAAGTAAGTTCTTCATATCTGTGATACAATTTCAATTTTGAAAATTTGTGCCATTTGTTTTGTTCCCCCTTTACTTGTTGTTATATGCCAAATAAGATCTTTTCAGTTTTGGTAGTCCTAACATTTTTGATGATAATTCAGCCCCCAAATGTCTTGTTTTTAAAAGCTGTCATTAGAGGTATACATTTATGGGTTTTGATGATTTTAGATGTCAAATTAAGCCTTATTTTTAATGTGAATAGGTCCTACTTTTTGATCCTTCTTGTTGTTTTAGACCGGTAGTTTTAGCCAGTATGCAAAGCATTTTTGCCATGCACTTTTACAAGTGTTGCTGTTGTAGTCATCTCACCTGTAGGGGGAGACCTCTCTCCAAATGTCACTCGTTCATTGTTCACAGTTGCAAAGGTATCCCTTTCGTTGATTCAAATGGTCTGGAATCTTACAGCTAAATGGATAGAGTGCCATGTTTTTGTTTTTAGTTATAATTGATTTGAGTCTATAGAATAGGATAGTAATGTTTGGACAGTGTTCAAACCACATTGTCATCTGATTTTACACACAGCGATGACTTGGCCGTGGCCAGTCTAGTGTAATACCAGTGGAAAACACACTAGTCTCTCCTGCTCTTCACCTCAGTGCCTAAAGCCCGATTTATAATTCGTTGTACAGTACGTCAGCGTCGCATGCCGAAAATAGCCTATCTACAAGCTCACGACATGTCTTGGATGCGACGCGCAGTGAGCTTGTAGATCTGCCGTTTTCATCGCACGACACCGTCATACGATGGAGCATAAATTAGGCATACGTTGAGAGGAGCCACACACACCCGAGTGCTGCAACATTAGTTACCATGGCAATAACCTTTTTCTGTGGGGAGATTCCATCCCAGGGTTTAGTTTTTAGTTTTAGGATTCTGGAGCACTTCATAAAGGCTATATACAGGTTTGGTTCAAACTAGGGCTGGCCCCTTTTCAGCCATTCAAAGGTTGGTTCATTGGTGGTGTTCGTCAATGAATCTTCCAAGTATTCATTTTAAAATATGCAAAAGATAACCTACAACAGTCATACCTGAAAGCAGTTGCTGTTGTTTTAGTTGACTGGTTGGTTATTTGTTTTGACATTAACTGATATGGTATCTTGTATACAAATATTCTGCTGAGAATGATCATCTTCTGAATCAGTTTACCATTCTGAAATTGGCTTTGCCTCTGGGGGAGGCAAATGGTGTGGGCCAGCCCCGGTTGACACTGGTCACCGTGTACGGACCGAATATCACCTCATCGCGGCAATGATGCCTTACTGCTTGTGCCAAGATCCTATTCTTAACTGTATAGGATCTAGTGCAGAACACTAAAATCCTGAGCGTTCATTTAACTGTTGGCGTACAAATGAACATTGTTCACTCAGAGATGCATATCCATAATGTTCCATTTGTATACTCACAGTTAAATTGACACAGAGGATTGTGCTGTGTAGCTTTGTGATTAAGCAGTGAAATAAACTGCTTGGCTCCAGTCCTTAGGAAGGTGTCCAACAAACCTGTTTTTGCTTTGTTATGATTATCATGAAGCTTTAAAAAAAAAAGGACTAATATTGCTTCATGGAAGAATGCTTCCAAGGATTATCTTTCAGTCATAATGTTGCTGCTCCTTCATGCATAATTAAATAGTTTGTCTTTGGCATACATGTTTAAAAATATTTGTTTTTGGGTGAGTGTTAATCTCATGGTGACGGAATCGATGCAATGTCATTTTTATAAGAAGTGTTTGGCCTACTCTTCTCAACCTCTCTGACAACCTTTCTCTGAAGACATTGTTCGAATCATTGTGATATTTTTCTAGTTACCTTTGTCAGTATTTGGTTTTGAAAAGTTGCATATTACCCATTGTATCCGACTGGTGTTTTTCTTTCTTTCAGCTCAGTAACGTCCCTCTCACTGCCTTTTTGATAAAAAAAACTAAAAACTAAAAAAAAACTATACAATTCTCATTCAGGTCTCGTCTTCCCTGTCAGGTGTGTCTGTGCGTGTGCACGCATTAAGTGTAGGCCTATGTCTGTTTGTTTCCCCTTACAGGATCACTTCATTGGGGGGTGTTGTGTGTTTTTTTTACCCCACTCATAATCAGAGTACCCTTTTCATAGTGACTTTAACACCAAAGTGTTTGAGTCATCATGCATATTGCAGTTATTCTCCATAACTGCTTTTTCTTTACGTTGGTTCTCTTTTGTTTACTGTAAATGCAGTCTTCGGGTTTTCATCCCAGACACCCCCCAGTTTCACTTTCTTTCTCTGCTCTCTTTCAACCATAATAAAGGGGTTAATTGAAACCATGCTTTGTACACGCATGTTGTGAATTATTTTTCCCAGTTGTCTAATGGCCAAAGGATCGTCACTAGGCTAGTGTGATTAACCACATTAACCCTGGCGTCCCTATTTTTGGGCAATCCTTCAAAATCTCCAAAAATATACATTTATTTTGTATTTCTTCAGAAATGGCAGAAATAGACAATCTACAAGCTCAGAATGCGTCACAATGTGACTATTTCTGAGCTTGTATATCGGCTACAGATGTTCGCTGCTGATTGTACCATGGCTTAAGTGGTTAAGAGTTTCATGAATCCTCCTGTGTGTACCTGCTAAGGACTATAAATGACATGAGTCATGAGAGGGATGTTACTGTGCCCTGTTTGTAGTTTATCTTTACGGAGTTATTCATGATTTTGCTGCATATTTCCTTCCAGACATGTCACAATAAAAGCACCTTTTTATGAAGAGATACTGTATTTCTCACCTTGCATCAGTTTGTGCTTTGATTCTTAGTCTGAACTGCTAGAGAATGTGACAGAAACGACATACATACATAATGACAGCTCTACCCTGTCTGTACTCTAGAGCAGTGGTTCTCAACCTGTGGATCGAGACTCCCAGGGGGGTCCCCACATGATTTTGGGGGGTCCCCAGACTGAAATGTCAATTTAAGGACTTTTAAGACCTAAAAAGACGAGAAAAGGATCATTACTGCATCAAAAGTAATCAACAAACTATACTATAAAAACTGGTCCAACATTGTAAACATAAACAGGTAAACATTTTGAAAGTATTTATCTGTGGAACCGAGTAAAAAACAATGTGCCTCAACCCCTCCTAAGTGCTTGTCAGGGTTGGGGGGGTCCCCAGTTCAAATATGATTCTTTTGGGGGGTCACAGCCTGAGAAGGTGGAGAACCACTGCTCTAGAGTCTAGAAGACTATAGAGAGTCTAGTACAACCTTTAACAAATCAAATAATATATTAGAGTTAAAAGGTTTACAACAATATAACAGTTTAGCCAAACTCAAGATAGGCTTTCCTACCCTGTTGTTTATTTCATATTCATGTGGCATTTTACAAAAAAAATGTACGTATGTTTTGTAATAATCAGAATATACAAAGTATCAAGTAACTAAAGTTTTCAAATAATTGTAGTCTATGGAGTAAAAGTAAAAAATTGCCTCTGATTTAGTGGAGTAGAAGTTAAAGTATTGAAAATTGTAAATACAGTTAAAAGTTAAAAATACAAAAATATTGTACTTAAATACGATGCTTGAGTAATTGTACTTAGTTACTTTTCACCACTGCGTTCATGTTGTTCCACTTTCAAAATGTTACGTTACACTTCCAAAATGTACTTTCCACCACTGATATTGACAGTATCCACAAGATAAAATAAAAAGATAAGAGCACAGTCTACACATAGAAAGTGCATTCTATTCATACCTGCCAACCTCAGACCGTCCGCTAACAGGAGATTTTTTCCCAGGGGGGGAGGGGGCTCTTGACCACGCTGGGGGTCCCCCCCCCCAGGATTTTATTTAACAGAGTAGATGTAATTTCCAGTGTTCTGGTGGATTTTGGGAGTTTGACACTTTTATCAGGCTTCATAGGATCCATTAAAAAGTTAAAAGTAGCAATAAAAGAGCCATATTTAATAATAACATTTTGCTGGGGACCCCCTAGAACCATAGGACATTTACCCTAATTTGATCTGCAAAGATAATAATTAGTAATAGAAATTCAGAAAATTCACTGAGTTGGTCATAGTGACATCATTATTTCTCAACCACAGGAACCAAGCTTTTGTTTGTATCAGACCAAGGACCACAAAGACTATAGTACTCTACCGACTTTATTATTATTATTTCACTTTCTAGATAAACTTTTTTTCTAATCCCTACTCCTCCCACAGTTTATTTTTTCCCAATTTCGTGCCATAAGTCAAAATGACCGGCTTCAACGGGAATCCCGTGCTTGTACTTTGCTAAGAGACTGGTTACATAGTTTAATTGATATTGATTTATTAGTGCATTAAATTTCCCCATCCACTTTAATGGAAAAGTGAAAAAACTCAAATTCAAGTATTTTTTTCTCAGAAACCGTAAGAGCTAGAGTTACCAGATTTGAGGAGGGGAGGTGCATGGTTTATTGCCAAATTATTGAAACAAATATTACACCATTCGGCCTCATGGTGGCGCTATAACAGCCCACTTTACCTTTTGGCCTAAAACTCTTGAACCGTAGGTCGTAAAATAAAAAATCTTTACCCCTTGATTCCTTGGGTCATGAAGCAACTCCCCATATAGGCCACGCCCATTTGCGTCTGGATAGATTTTTAGCTGCGCGGTCCTGCTCTATACCTGACTTTGTCCGTGTTCACCGTCAACGCTCTGATTGGTCAGACCCGTCAACGCTCTGATTGGTCAGACCCGTCAACGCTCTGATTGGTCAGACCTGTCAACGCTCTGATTGGTCAGACCCGTCAACGCTCTGATTGGTCAGACCCGTCAACGCTCTGATTGGTCAGACTCGTCAACGCTCTGATTGGTCAGACCCGTCAACGCTCTGATTGGTCAGACCCGTCAACGCTCTGATTGGTCAGACCCGTCAACAAAGTGATTGGTCAGACCCGTCAACAAAGTTATTGGTCAGCTTCACGTGACACATGGCTATAAACACATTATAAACACATATCGATGACAAAATGTATCAAAGGCGCCGCTACCTTCACACAGGGTGTGATTTTTTTATATTGATTTGTTAGTGCATTAAATTTCCCCTCCACTTTAATGGGAATTGCAAAAACTCCCATTCAAGTATTTTTCTCTCAGAAACCGTAAAGGCTACAGTTACAAGACTTGGAGGGGAGGTTCATTATTTAGTGCGAAATTATTTAAATAAATATCACACCAATCGGCCTCATGGGGGCGCTATAACATCCCACTTTACGTTTTGGCCTATAACTCTTGAACCGTAGGTCGTAAAATCAAAATGTATTTTTCTCTAGATTCCTTGGGTCATGACGCAACTCCCCATATAGGCCACGCTCATTTGCGTTGGGATACATTTTCCACCATTTTGAATTTTCTGCAAAACACACTTTTAGCTCATCCTCCCACAGATTTTGTCAAAATTTCACAAAAATCGGAACACATGATCTCTGGGCCCATTCGGTAAACATATCCAAACGGCATTTTACTGTTCGTCCGTAAATGGCTTCCAAAGTTAGCGGGAGGGGCCCGTTTTACAAACAAGACCAAAAATCACAAACGAAACCTCCAGTCAATCCCAAATTTGAATCACATGTCAAGGGTGGTTTACTCAACGGATCCCCAAAAGCATTTCCACTTTGATCCATAGGGGGCGCCACAAATAAGCAAAATGTAACCGTTTGATGCAAAAACATTATTTCGGGGTGGATCAATCCTCTCAAAATGAAACGCAAGTGATCTCATGAGAGACGTGACAATGTAATTGGCGCAGCCTCCGACAGTATTCCTCCCAGCGTATTCCTCGAGTCCCGGCGGCCGCAGCCCGCGACCGGCGTCGGCGCAACCACACTTTGCAATTGCCCTGAATTGCGACGCGTCTAGTTAGCATTGTATTTGTATTTAACTGTACTTTCTGTGCTTTTTTTGCAAACTGCTAAACAAAGTATTCAATAAATCAATCAAACCAAGGCGTCCGCCCAAAGATCTTTTAGGAGCATGCGCACGGCCATGCATCGATTAAGAACAACCCTTAAAGGGCAAGACCACTGTGGTAGAGGTTTGGGTTGTGTAGTTGTTACCTTGCCATGATGGAACTCCAAAGGTGGACAAGAAATGTAAAATAATTGTTCCAGTGATTAGAAATTGATAATTGAAAATATGCTCCCCATTGACTTACATAGTACTGTAAACAGCTCTCAAAGTCACTCTTTTAGCACGTAAACGAGCACAGCTTAGCACATAAGCGGATCCAGATCTTCAAATAGTACCCCCCACTTTCTTTTTCTTCTCTTGTACATATTTTTCACTCTTCATACCAGTAACCTGTAAGCTGATTGTATGACATTCTGTATAGTAGTGTGTATATCTGTCTGTCTCTTATATGTCATCATGATTTGTGTGCATGGGGATCTCATCTTAAACAAGCTCAGTGCTTAATGAGTCTTCCAGTTTAGTAGACCTTGTATTGTGAATTTGTACTTCCATGTACTGTTGTTCTCATGTCCTACTAAATAAAGTACATCAATCAATCAATCAAAATCAGCAGGAAGTTGACTTTAAAAAAAATAATTAACAGTACTGGGTTTTGTGATGTTTATATTAGTATATATTTATTTTTAAAGCCATCTCGGGAATGCTCCCCCCTTTTTGTTCTATGTTGGATCAGAACCCTACTACATACCAGACCTGCTCGAGCGATCTCCTGACACTCAAGGTTCCTTTTGCGCAGACAGAGTTAGGCAAGACAGCATTTTCTGTCAGTGCTCCATCTGCCTGGAATGAGCTCCAGAGGTCCTTGAAAATCAAATCACTTCAATCCTTATAGGTTATTTCAGGGAAATGGTTTCCAATATTTTTGTTCAGAATTGTAACTGCTTTATTTAATTATTTATTTTTGGTATATCTGTTCTAGTTCTCTCTTTTAGTTTTTTGAGTGCTTCTGTATTCTGATTCATTATTCATATGTTTTATGTTGCTGTATGTGAAATGAATTTCCATTCCTGTTGATTACTGTGTTCTGTATCTCGGCTACATTGAAAATGATGGCCTGCCCCTCAACTGTACTCCAAGCTGAAATAAAGGCTATGATGATGATGATATAGGTGTCTATATTGTAAAAGAAATTCCAACGATATAAAATGCAATTCCAATTGGTATTAATGAAGGGGGGAAATAATTGACCTAAATAACGTTTAAGTTTTACTATCCACAAGTTTCCTAGGGCGTTGTGGGCATCACTTCCTGTCGATTTGATCCAATCAAATCCATGAGAAGGATTTGTGTTTAAAACTTTAAAATAATGATCTGTTATCTATGGAGTTTGAACACAGGACCTTTGGGACATGTAGAGACTAGAGAGCATCTATTATTGTGCTTGCTGTGAGTCTAAAGTCAAATAGATTAATCACACACACAAAAAAGCCTATAGAAGCTTGTTTCCATAGTGCTGTCTCCATATTCAAGCATCTAAACAAGGAACAAAAACAAAAATAAAAAAATGAACTGCATATCTTGATATATTTAGTTTGTTGTTAGTTAAGCCATTAAGACCGGGAATGCATGTGTGTCATTTTTAGATGTCTTTGGCTATTCAAAAATAGAAGATCTACAAGCTCATAGCATGGCTATGAGCTTGTAGATCTGCTATTTTGAAAAATCATGACCATCTTTGAATATACATTTTTTAAAGCAAACATTTGTAAAATATGTTGTTCCAGGGGCCAAATAAATCTAAAAATGACACAGATGTGTTCCCGGTCTTGATGTGTCAGAGTGGCTCACGGTGATAGGACACTGTCTACATAATCCAAAGCTTGTGGGTTCAAATCCTCCTCCTGCATCTTTACTCCGAAGCATGTGTTGAACACTGACATCCAGGAACCACAATTAAATGTGTCGAGGTGCCGTAAGGCAGTGGATAGTTGGTGGACACCTCTGTGGGCTTTGGCACAGAAAGCCACACGGCGACCAGGGCCACAGGTTCAATTCCCATCTCTGCAAGCAAGGCCACAAGTTCAAGTCCAGCCTAGCACCGGCACCGAAGCCAATACTCATGGATGTACTCAGTACAGTGGGGGCGTTGTTTCCACACAGTAAAAGTGGGTGTTATGGCAAAATAAATAACACCCGCTTGAACTTTTATAAAAAACAGTGACTTAATTGTCATCATGGACAGACTGGAAAACTGCTGTTTGGACGCCATCTAGTGTCCATCATCAGACACTACATGTGTATGGAGATTAATATGGATCTATAAATCAGTTCTCAAACTTCTTCATGTCAAGGACCCCCACACATTAATGTATGCATTTGGCCACGGACCCCCATCTGAGAATATGTTGTGCCAGGGACCCCAGAAGAGAAGATTTATGTTAAGAAATTCAACATTATTCAAACTTTTCCAAACATTTTCGAGATTTTTCAAAACATTTAAAAAATTGCAGATCTACAAGCTCACAGCAAGCCACGAAGTGACGCTGTGAGCTTGTAGATCTGCTATTTTTGAAAAGCCAAAGTATAAAATGTGGAGCTTTCTGATTCCACACAGGTGTAGATGGTTTAGTGTTGATGATGATGACTGATAGCAGTCTGGGGATCAACATCCAGTTGGAAAACGGAAACGGAAATGGTGCGTCTATGTCTTGTTCGCGTCTTGTTCAGCGCACCGGATCCAGTAGGCGGGGCTTTGGACCGGATGTGAATACGGGTTGAAATTGGACGCATGCGCACAACGTCTTCTTGATTCGAAAAGTTTGTTGTGAACCGTGCCACTGTGTGCTCTAGAAGGTAAAATAATGTTTGATTTATATCAACATGACACGTTTTTATCCACTAATATTTAACACAATTATTATTTAAGCATTCGAGGTGTTGTAGGACTGTGAATTATTATGACACCAAACATGGACAAATATAAGAAATATTGTGTTTTATAACCGAGGGAGAAAATGCATCAAACTAGTCATTTTTATCCGGTCTTGACTTTTACTTCATAGATATAATATGCAAATGTCTAAATCGATTAATTCATCTATTATAGACTCCGGGCATAGCGACGTAACATGGTCGCCACGCCCTTAAATCGTGCCACTTCCGCCGCCATCTTGAGGGAGTAGATTGACAGCTGCCACAAGTGTAGAGTAGTGTAGTGTAGTCTGTAGTCCTGTGTTTGTTGTCCAGCAAGTAGACGGTGTACATTATTATCTATCTCTAACTTGTCTGTTGCTCTAATTTAGCAATGGTACGACAGTGCTGCATTATCGGATGCAATGCCAAGGTTTCAGACGTTAAATTAAAAAAGTTAAATTGCACACATTTCCAACCTGGAGGAAAAGCTGTTGGAGATCAGATGTCGGAGATATCAAAGAAACGGCTTGGCATGGGTATCTTAAATACAAATGGGTATCTTACATACAATGAGATTGAGCTAACAGCTAAATTGTGTTTCTCTATGTGTCCAGTCTGAGAAACGTAGTCTAACGTGGGTCTAACGTGGGTGGCTCACGGTCACGGTGGCTGAGTAAACAGCTGTCTGTCTGTCAGCAAGTGTTCAGACGTCGGAGATATCAAATAAATGTAGTATGGCTTGGGTGTCAGCTGACGAAATAACATAACCTTCAACAACATTCCCAAACACATATAAGCTCAAACGAGCATGACAGCACACAATCAAACATAGATATAAACATCTGTTGGAGGCGAGGTTAGGATCAGCATCAGCGTTGCCATGTCGGCTTATTATAAGCGACTTTGGGCTTCTTTTTATGTGAAGTTGCTTGTAAAATTAGTAGTTTTGTATGGCTTATTTATAAAGTGTACTTGCTTATTTAGGCTTATTTAGGTGCTTGCTTATTTAGGCTTTTTTTTAAAAACAAAAAAAATTAAACCAGTGGTTCTCAAATCTTTTCATGAAAATGTTTTGTGCCAGGGAGCATTTGTGTTGTTAGAATGTTTTAAAAAATATTCCAAATGTTCTTTATTTTATTGCAAGAGTTTTTTTTAATAACCTATGTACAAGCTCACGTGAGCTTGTAGATCGGCTATTTTCAAGTAGTCGATGTATCTAAGCCACTTCTTTTGGGCTTGTTTTCATAGACCTGGTTGCTTATTTCTCTCGCAAAATATGGCAACACTGATCGCAGGTAGCGTGCCTTTGCGTCTGCATTCAGCTTCTCTCTGTATGGTAACTCTCTGTCACGCATTGCCAGGTCCATCTTCTGTCCTTTACCAATAAATTCGCTGTAGTTCAGGACACGTCGTGACTCGTGGGTAACTGTCAATGTTGTTGATACTAGCTATTGTTATGGAGCTCCCTTAATATGGCCACCGTAACTACTTCAGCCTAAGCTTGGCCACGCCTTTTGCCCGGAGTCTATAGTCTTGATTCAAGGCTATAGCATCAAACATACATATTTGTTCCAAATGATCACAACTAAATTGTCACCTAAAGTTTCAACGTTAAACCACACTCACTGTGAGGTTTGTAGATCTAACCCCGCCATATATACATTAATGTGCGTTTATAATCTATTTTAGCCTTGGAACAAGACGGTCAGGGATTTTATTGATGGTGATCGAGTCTGATGTTTGTTAGTAGTTTTGAACGGCTCATAAATCCCCATAAATGAACCCAATCCAACACATAAAGTGTTTAAACAAAGACACGGATGTAACTCGTCAATACGGGTCTGTTGTGTTCCGTAATATTACGTAAAGTTGAATAAAGACGCGTTTTAATCCCGTGTGTGTCGGAACGCAGTTCTATTTCCACATTTACATGGAGTGTAATACCTGCGTTCACCTGCTGCAACATCCCCACTTTACCAAATATTTTGTGGTTCTGTGTTTAAGGCTCGTGCGTCTACGTTTATGTATGCATTGTAAATATAAAGTGAATATCTGAAAGCCACAGATGTTATCCTTACATACGGGGTGTTAGTGTTCAGTTAATATTCAGTATAGTTTAATAAAGAAGTGTTTTAATCCCGTATGTGGATGAACGTCATTGTATTTCCTGGATTACATGGGGTGTAATACCTGCAACAGCGCCACTTACACCCATTGAATGATACAGTGATGTTCAGACAGACCAGATTGAAACATTTATTCATTGAATAATACGGAATATTAGTCCGTATGGTGGGATAACATCTGTGCCTTTTAAACACTTTATATTTAGAATTGATACATTTATGGAGATGTTTGAGACTTTAACATGGAACTAACTACAAACACCATTTTGGAGAGTTCAAGAATGTCATAGATGAGATCATAATAATAATAATAATAATGTTTTATTTGTGCAGCCCTTTTCACATTTCATACTTGTCATAAAATATCTAGAACAAAACAAATGTAAAAGCCTAAGGATAGGATAGATAACGGAGCTAAGTTGTAACATAACATAACACTCAGGCAGGAGAATAAGTAGGCTAATCTAAACTAAATATTGATATCAAACTCGATAAGAAGAAATCTGAGTCTTGATCCAATGCTAAAATGAAACTATAATATAGTCTTTATCGGCAGGAAACCTCAGAATGTCCAAAACGGTTACTTTTCAGGATTCAAAAATGGCAAAAGTAGCAGATCTACAAGCTCAAACCGTGTTTTGTGCGTTTCAAGCTTGTAGATCTGCTACTGTTGATGCTTTTATGCGATGCTGTAGTATGATCAAGTAGGACGAGAGGTTGAACCACTTTAACCATTATCTTATGCTTTGGGCTATTCAAAAAATAGCAGATCTACAAGCTCATAGCGCGGCACCGAGTGCCACGCTACGAGCTTGTAGATCTGCTATAAATAAAAAAAAACATGGACATTTTTGCACATTTTCAAAATATGTTTTAAAGATTTACATTTTTAACTCTAATATTTGCTTCCGGGGGGATTCTACAAATGTCTTCTAAATCATAACTGTTTTTTGAAAAGAACTTATGTTGCTATAATCAAACTTTTTCATGTCAAGGACAAGGACCACCCAAAATATGTATTTGGCCGTGGACCCCCATCTCAAAATGTTGTTCCAGGGACCCCCCAGAAGCAAAGATTTGAGTAAAATAAATATGCACATTTTCACGATTTTTCAAAAAATAGCAGATCTACAAGCTCATAGCGCGGCACTCGGTGCCTTGCTATGAGCTTGTAGATCTGCTATTTTTGAATAGCCAAAGTGTAAGATAATGGTTAAAGTGGTTACACTGATGCGTTCCCGGTCTTAAAGGGTTAACACTATAGCATACATGGGCAACTGGCGGCCCGGTGGCCACATGCGGCCCTCACCTTCACTTAGTGCGGCTGCAGGTTAATAGTGATATATTATTGATTTCAGCTGTTCAAATTCCAAACATGCAATCATGACCCGCTTTAATTACTTCAGTCTGATATTATTAGTTTAATGACTGTCCAATGTATTTGTATTTAAGTTCATAAAGTTAACTTAAGTATAACTAAATGTATTTTAAATTAAATAAAAAAAGATACGTTTCAGGATTCTAATTAAAAAATACCAAAAAATAATTAAGGATTCCGAAATAGCAAAAATAGCAGATCTACAAGCTCTGAGCTTGTAGATCAGCTATTTTTTTTCTGTCCGACAGTAACAATATGCAATGTGTCCTTCTTGAGTGGAGTGTGGAAATATAGTGGCCCTCTACATCATCAAAGTTGCATCACCCCTGCACTATAGCCTACTTAAAAACTCGATTTTCTATTATTGTTTTTATTATTATAAAATATATTAAATGTAATGTTGGTGTATATCTGTGTCTTGCAGGTTAATCATGTGGTGACCTTCTGCAGAGTGGACTAAATCTACTTCATACAGTGAGTTGAAAACGCTGAGTCATGGCTTCTAGCTATGACTCAGCGTTTGACTCGCTGTATGAATGCTTCAGGGAAGGTTCAAAGGATGGATGGAGTCATCAGGAGATAGCTGGTAATAGAGTGTCTGTAACTCAGGACAAGGGGCAGGAAGATGGAACCTCGACAACGCAACAACGAGCCCTGAGAGCTGAAACGTATAACGGTGCCAACGAACGCTCTCCGTTGGAGATACAAGGCGTACGGTGCTCGGGACGTGGTGCCATACAACCTACGCGGCTCTATTAATACCAGCTATCTTCAACCACGCGGCGGGAGACCCCACACGGTACGTACCTGTATCACACCTAGCCAGCAGTGGTGGAAAGTAACTAGGTGCATTTACTTGAGTACTGTATTAAAGGGCAAGACCACTTTGGTAGAGGTTTGGGTTGTGTAGTTACCTTGCCATGATGCAACTCCAAAGGTGGGCAAGAAATCAAAAATAATTGCTCCATTGATTAGAAATTGATAATTCAAAATATGCTCCTCATTGACTTACATTGTACGGTAAAACAGCTCTCAAAGTCACTCTTTTAGCACAAAAACGAACGCAAACAAAGTTGATTCAGACAATATAAAACATCACCAAACCCAGTACTGTTTTTCTTTTTTTAATAAAAATGTCAACTTCCTGTTGATTTTGCCATTTTAATAAGTAGAGAACCCGGACTGGATCCGCGGATCCGGATCCAGATCTTCAAATAGTAAAATCAACAGGAAGTTGACATTTTTATAAAAAAAAAAACAGTACTGGGTTTGGTGCTCTATATTGTCTGAATCAACTTTGTTTGGGTTCATTAACGTGCTAAAAGAGTGACTTTGAGAGCTGTTTTAACGTACAATGTAAGTCAATGAGGAGCATATTTTGAATTATCAATTTCTAATCAATGGAGCAATTATTTTTGATTTCTTGTCAACCTTGGGAGTTACATCATGGCAAGGTAACTACACAACCCAAACCTCTACCAAAGTGGTCTTACCCTTCAAGTACAATTTCAAGGGATGTGTACTTTACTTGAGTATTTCCAAATTTCAATACTTTTACTCCACTACATCTCGGATCCAAATATTGTACTTTTTACTTCTCTACATTTATTTGAAAACTTTAGTTAATTACTTTGTAGATTTTAATTATAATTACAAAAAATGTATTAACCACTTCAGCCCTATATACATTTTGGCCATTTGAAAATAGCCGATCTACAAGCTCACAATGTGTTGCGATGCGACACATTGTGAGCTTGTAGATCTGCTATTTTCAAAAGATTTTAATATATTTTGAAATTTGTGAAACAGGATATTCTACATAATGAGTACTTTTATTTTTGGTACTTTAAGTACATTTTGATACGTGCCTTTGTACTTTCACTCAAGTGAATTTTAAATTCCGGACTTTTACTTGTAACAGAGTATTTCTACATTGCAGTATTGATACTTTTAATTAAGTAAAAAAAATCAGTATTTGTTCCACCACTGCTGACCATTATAAACTAGGGCTGTGTCACCATTGTTATTATTATTATATATTATTAAATATAAGTTGACGATTCATTGTCACATAAATGATTGCGATCAAAGATTTAATTGTGTTTGACGTTGAGCATTGGAACATTATGAATACGAATGTAATTTATTTTAGGCTTTTAGGGCTTTGTAAATAAAAGTTGCACAAGGCAGATATGACAAATAATATACATTATTTAATTACAAAAAAATACATTCATAGTGGGATTAGCAGAGTGGAAATAGCCAATCTACAAGTTCCAAACGTGTCGCATCGCAACACGTTTTGAGCTGCTAGTTCTGCTATTTCCACAAAATGTTTGAAAATATTTGAACATTTTTAACATGGTAATGATTATGACGATTATGCAAAACACAATTGCAAATTCAAATAATTGCAATTAGGCTATTATGTAATAATTGTGACAGGTCTAGTATAAACCCTAGGGTTTATACTCATGGTAACTGATGACTGGTATCAGACCACACTTTGAGAGCCACTGGTCTAGCGGCTCAGAGCTGAACCAAGACGCCTGTGGTTTTATTTTCAAGCCGAATCCCAACCCTCAACATTCTGCCTCCACCAGTGTTATGGAGAAATAGGTGACCTGACAAAAGATGTGTCCATCTTGTGGACTTCACATGTCAAACATCCAAAGTCAATCGCTGTTAGTTTATGAACGGAGTTGCTCTGTTCATAAACAAACAAACGGTTGTTATTTACATTTGGACATGGTGATGTTTTTGTGAAGTCCACAAGATGGTCGCATGTTTTCTGAAGGTCACCAATTTCACTGTAACGTAACACCTTGCTGGAGGTAGGAGGCACAAACTGGAGTTTTGGAATCAGCGGCCATATTGGAAATAAATTGGGCCTCTTCCTCACTTCCCTTCACAGGTGTTACCAATGGTGCTAATGAAGGCTCTGTTCCAAACGGACCCTTACGGGTGTGTAACTCTTGAGTGTACAGATGTAAACAAATCACAGGTCCATTTGGTTCAATTTGTACACTCAGAGTTATGGGTGTCCTTTGAGAACCACTGTGCTGCACTAAATAAAACAGAGCCTTCATTGGTAACACATGTGAAGGAAGTAAGGAAGAGGTCCAATCCTTGTCCAAATGCATATTCATTTGGGGGTCCTTGATATGAAACTTTTGAGAGCCACCGTCTTTAGTTGTTTCTGGAACTTGATGAAATGATAAGCATTGTAGACTTTACTTGGTGTTTGATACAGGAATAGACGGCACCTCTTTGCTAAATTGGCAATGTTTCTCCCAAAATGTAAAACAAATGACGAATTTGCAAAATGTTCTTAAAGCAGGGGTCTTCAACAGGGGGTCCGGGACCCAGAGTTACTACAGGGGGTCCGCCAAATCTTTTTTACATTAACCACTTGAACCATAGCATCCCTTTGCTGAGGAGAACTTAAGCCAAAAATAGCAGATCTACAAGCTCACAACGCCTCGGGCTGCAAGGCGTAGTGAGCTTGTAGATCGATTTTTAGCAAAGAGTTATAGGTGTAGAGGGAAAAAAGAGCAGCAAAAGTTTATCTCAACACAATTTTATACAATATAGAGGGGGTCCCTGCTTCATCTCTCTCTCAGCTAGGGGGACCTTGGCCTGAAAACGTTGAAGACCCCTGTCTTAAAGGGATAGTTTAAAACAGTGGTTCTCAAACTTTTTCATGTCAAGGACCCCCTAATTGACACTTATTACCCTGCGGACCCCCATTTGAAAAGATAAGCCAGGGACCCCAATAAGAGAAGGTTTTTACGGCTCTAGCAGTGATTCTCAACCATTTTAATTTCAAGGACCCCCCAGTTTGACATGCATTAGGCTACGGACCCCCATCTAGTGGCATTTATACCTCTGGGACCCCAATTCACATTGTAAAACCAATGTCAATTTAACTCTGAGAGTGTACAAATGGAACCAAATGGACCTGTTAGGGTCCATTTGGTTCCATTTGTACACTCTCTGAGTTACACACCCCATAAGGGTCCATTTGGTTCCTGTCCATCATTTAGCTGGGAACCCCCTCAAGTACCCCTGGGGGTCCCCGGACCCCACTTTGAGAACCATTAGTCACCCCATGGAGACATGAATTCATGAATATGTTTTTGTTTTTGTCTCATTCCTAAACCAATAATTTGATGACCGGCAGCGGTTCCGGTAGGAGACACAAAGAGTCTCCTTTGTGCCTACCGGTCCATAATTCAAGGCTCCGTTGGGTGACTAATCGAAAAAAAGTATGTTTTTGGGTGAACTATCCCTTTTTAAGTAATGTAAAGTATACATGATGTGAACATGTACGGGTGGGTACATCATTATCAGACCTAAAACGTATTGTTTTATGCCCACAGTGGCTGTAGGCCAGTCAAGCATCTTCAAAGCATGTACTTAAAGGAGTAGTTAATTTACTTTGTGTCTCCTACCGGATACATTAGCCGGTAGGAGACGGGAATCTAATTATTGGCATAGGAATCCGACAAAAACAAATCCATGAATTAAGGCTTCATGGCGTGTGCAATTGATAGAAAATAAGTCATTTTGTGGGTGAACTACTCCTTTAAGTTACTTAATTACTTACTTTGAGGAATAGAAATGGCCAATTACACATTGAAGTGCCCACTTTTCCCGGGTGCCCACTCTTCTAGTTACTAAAATGTTGATTTATTTTCAAACATGTTCAATGTTCATGTACAATACAATTAAATCCTTAATCACAATTATTTGTGACAATTACTCAAGTAAAATGCCATAATGGTGACACAGCCCTGTCAGTGACCAGCTTATGGCTCTACAGACCATCTTGGCTTCCAAAATGTCACCCTGTAAGGCCTGCTCAACTCAACGTTTTTGTTTTCTTTTTTGTGTCTTTACAGAACACGAAGATGACAAGAAGTAGACGTCCGTAAGTGAAGATGGCAGGAAGGTAGGAACCTTTTGATTGCAGCTGCTGCTTGTTAAGGGGGCTACATGCTACATGCTACCATACCATGTATGTGGTAATTTGCGTCGTCTATCGTTTCACGTCATTTGCATCGCGTCATTTGTGGGTAAAGCTTCATCACGTCGGTCCACATCACATAGGACCATGTGCCTTTCTGTGATGTGGATTAATGTGATTTTATTTATTGTTTCACGTCATTTGCGCCCAAAACTTTGATCACATCGGTCCACATCACATATGACCATATGTGGTTGTAACTTCTCCTCTTTTTCTCTATTCTTTGCTTTAATAAAGCAATAACAAGATTATTTGTTTTTATTTACTTTTGTGTCTGAGTTATTTGATCGATTTTTTATTTTTGTCTATCTTTCTTTTCACAAACACATTTCTTTCTTCTTGCCTGTCTATTGCACTAGTTCTTCACTAGTGGTTTGTGTGTACAAATGTATGTGATGTGGAGCTATGTGATTTATGTCTGGTATCATTATGGTAGCATGTAGCCCCATTAACACTGTGTTAACAGTCATCTATGCTGTAGGTCTGTGCAAACTAAAAGAGAAAGCAAATGATGTGCGTGGTGTCATTTGCTTCTTAGTGTTTTTTTAATTTCATCTGCCGTTTGAGTCGTGGCTGCTGTTCAAGGTAAGTGATAGTAGTGACACGGTCTATCATTGGTTGTCGGGCAGAAACCATATATATATATATATATATATATCTAACTATATAAATGGCGACCGACTTCCGCACCCTCGGTGTCCACACCCCACAGCTCTGTTATCGAATAAACAACGCACCGCCAGACCACATGTCGCCAACTGACTCGCCACGGCGGCCGCGCTGAATTTACGCCTCGCGTAGGGGACATCTCACTGTTCACTACACCTTTTCCACCGCGCAACATAATTAATTCTACTCACCAAATGTCGGACAAAACGGAAGGGGAGGCAGCTTCGTACCGTTTACCGTGCGCACGACCTCATCACCACAACAGCAGGCAGCCGCTGCGGGGGTTTTTTCCTTGTTTTCCAAACTTTTTTTTTGGTCACCATTTTCTCCAGGCACCATTTCTGGTGTAACGTCGGGTGTTTCTTTTCACCAGCCAATCACCTTTCACGTTGCCACGTCCGTTGCCACGTCGCGCTGACGTACGCTAAACAAGCGCTGCCGTGCGCACAATGCAAACGAGCCCAAAGGCGCGCAAAAATAAGCCGACCATTGCTTAGACACAAAGTCAGACCTGGCAACGCAGCCTACGCCAATCATGTGTGAGAGATCTACAAGCTATGGGGCAGAGACGCCACCGTATCTTAGCAACAACTACAGCGCTCACTCTCATTGGTCCTGTCACGCTAAGAGCAGTCTCCAGACAATGGCATCGCAGACAGCTTGCTGTTACTGCTGTAGCCATCACAGGCAGTTGCAGCACGACGGACAGGGCGCTGTGATAGCTGCCATGTCGCTAACGCTAACCTGGTTGTCATGCCTGCAGCGGCTGTGCAATCACTTTCTCAACAATGCACGTTCGTGTGGTGAATGTCTATATTGCTGCTCAGTTCGTCCATTGTAGATGGTGTATGTTTGTGTGTGTCTTCTGGAGAACTATGTAGCTCCACAGCAACTACAGTAACTAACGTAATGGCAGGACCGCCCCGTGCAACGCCTGTTAGGCTGCATTATGGTCATGTAGTAATTTCAGATAATTTCGCTCCGATTAGAGCAGTGTTTATCAACCCTTTCACGCCGCCCCCCCCCCCCCCCCCCCCCCCACAAATACACGTACTTGATCTGGGACCCCCCCATTCTGTTTGACTCCGTTCCACAAGTAAATATTGTGAAAATAGCCGATCTACAAGCTCGAAACGCCTCACGTTGAGAGGCTTTGTAAGCTTGGAGATCGGCTATTTTCTACATGCTTGCCTCTTTCTTACATTCTTTGCCAATGTGGCCCATGTTTTCATAGCATAGTTTATTGACTACTTCTGTTGCAGAAATGGCCATTTCCTTTACTTTCGGTTTTTTATTGTCTCCGCCAGGCCGAAAGGCATGGCGCAAGACTATGTTTCACCCCCTGTCCGTCCGTCTGTGATAGCTAATCTCTCACATCCTTGACTTGATCGCAGCAAAATAACAGCCCCATGTGGAGAGTCACTGAGAGCTGGATAAACGACGTAAAATGTGTCAAAAGGAGTCTGTACGGCTGTCGATAAATGAACACATGACGTCGGTGGGAGAGGAGATATTGTGTCTTTTGGACAAACAGCAGCGTGGTGCTGATGTTTGTTGTGTGAAGCAGCTTAATGTCAGAGTGTTTGTGTTGGAGCGCCTCAGTGCGACTGCAGAGTTCATGTGCAACCTCTTCCACAGAGACACAGAGACACTAGAAACTCTGCTGGGGAAAAAAAACACTGCTGGCCATTGACTTTCCTATGGACATTGATCTACACACTGCAGGTATATCTGCTACACACACAACATCAAACTACACACTGCAGGTATGATGCAGCGTTTGCATTACAGCCAGCATGCCAGCGTAGTTCCCATATGGTTTCAAGGTGGGCTAAACCATATGGACCCCATGTCAGCAATGTCAGCGCCATCCACTTCAGTCCCAACTGCGATGCCCATGCAGGCTATAAGTAGCTTCTACCTGGCCCTTAGGTGGGCCCCAACTAGCCATGTTTATGTGGGACCAAGGCGGGTCCTAACTGGGTTTGCCCATGCAGGCTTTAACTGGGTTCTACCTGCGCCCTAGGTGTACCCTAACCAACCACAGTGCAGTGCCCATCGCTCCAATTGTTGTGACGTCAGGGCTCTCAATACTGCACATTGGTGGAGGAGGAGGGGCCGCAGGGCGACCGCACACATCGCTGAACCAATGGTAGCCCACGGATGTTTCCTCTGTGGATTTACAATCTGCCCCTCTATGCCACATATCATCCGCACTACAGGGTCTTCACTGACCGAGCCACGGCCCCACTGACCCTCATGACGCTACGCCACTTAAACGTGCGGCAGCATGCGCTGGGTTGCCAGGTTTGCACAGCCTGCGCCAGAAACAAGCAACCACCTTCATGAAAAAAAAACAAAACGAAATGGTCCGCAATGTTCCAGGGGTGTCCCCGCGCGTCCCAACACTCCACAGGGGGTCAGTGGACCATCAGGGGGTCCGCGGACCCCCTGTGGACCCCCTGAAACATAACAAATATTTTTTCTTCAAATTTTTTCCTTTTTCAAAAAAACTTTTCCACAGTTTCACTCCGGCGATTTGGGTCCCCCAATATACACACGGCCACGCTGGGCCCCGTGCGCGGCTGGGGTTGAGGGGGGCGTAGCCCCCCGAAACTCTAGTATATATATATATATATATATATATAATTTTGTATTTGTCGTAAAGACATTTCTTTACTTGGTCATACCGTGTGACAGTGTCACATACTAAAGCAGTACAAACAGCCGATCTACAAGCTCACAACGCAAAGATCATGATAATTATATTGGATCCATTGGAACACAGGTTATTTTGTGTCCATTTTAAAAAGTAACAATTTTGGACATACACGGTTTCTGCCTGACCTCCATACTTTAACTTCCCCTCTTTTCTCTTCATTATTTGCTTGAATAAAGTTATAACTTTTTTTCCTTCTAGTGTGTCTTTGAGTTTTTTACAAATGGAACCAAATGGACCCGTCACTGGTCCATTTGGTTCTATTCGTAGTACTGACAGTATACGTATCCAGGCTGTTTATGTAATGACAGGGTACAGTATATGTAGGCCTACGCTAAGCTGTATAATATAGTGACAGGGTACAGTAGATGTATACTAGGTTGTATAATATAGTGACAGGGTATAGTATATGTATACTAGGTTGTATAATATAGTGACAGGGTACAGTATATGTATACTAGGTTGTATAATATAGTGACAGGGTATAGTATATGTGGCTCTTGGTCACATAGCAAACTCACATAGTTAAACCTATTTGTGCTTTATCTATTTTTGATAAAGTTAAAAATATAGCTTTTTTTTTTTGCCCTGTCATAGTATCAACTAAACATTTTTTTAGCTTTAACTGTAAAATTTGCACTATCAGCGCTTGCGTTGCGTCATTTAACGGGTGGCGGGCCAGCGGTTTGCGTCGTTTGCGTTCAATGCCCGTCATTCGTGAAGAATATGTAAGGGACTGGACCATTTTTTTTTATTATTGGGTCACGGCCAGCGTTTGTGTGATTTATGTCTCGTAGCATTTCGCGTCATTTGCGTTAAGTAATTTGATTTGCGTCGCGTCTCAGGATTTCACGTCATATCCGTGCAGGTAAGTCTTCATCACGTCAGCCCACATCACATAAGTCCATGGTGTAGTGTAGTGTAGTATGTGATGTGGATTGATGTGATGTATGTGTTGTCATTTCACAACACATGCGGGTAAAAATTACATTTGATTTCACGTCGCTTCCGTCATATGCAGGTAAGTCTTCATCACGTCAGCCCACATCACATATGACCGTACACGGGGGCCGTATGTGATGTGCATTGATGTGATGTATGTCTTGTGTTGTGTCATTTCACAACATATGCGGGTAAAACATCATCACGTTAGTCCACGTCACATATGAACATATGTGGAGGTATGTGATGCATGTCGTCCTTTATGTCGTGTGTCGTTTCGCGTAATTTTATTGCCGTTGTACCGTTTCAGGCTATTTGCGAGTAAAGCTTCATCACGTCAATCCACATCACATAATAATAATAATAATAATAATAATAATAATAATAATAATAATAATAATAATAATAATAATAACATCACATTACTGGTCGTAGGGTTAGGGTTATATGTGATGTGGATTTATGTGATTTTGTGATTATTTCACGACATTTGCGGATAGCTCGTCATTCACATCGGTCGGCAATTTTTTCTTTTAGGCGAGGTACACGCCGTTGTTTACAGTAGGTCAGAACAGGGAGAGATGTAGGGCCATCATTCATATCATATGCATTTAACCCATTAAGACCTGGAACTGTGTCATTTTTAGATTTGAGCTAAAAAGCTTTATTTTACACTTTGGCTATTCAAAAATAGCAGATATGCAAGCTCATAGCGCAGCACCGAGTGCCGCGCTATGAGCTTGTAGATCTGTTGTTTTTGAAAATTCGTGAAAATGTGTGCAAATCTTTGAATATATATATTTAAAGCAAATATTTTTTAACTCAAATCTTTGCTTCTTCGGGGGGGAGGGGGGTCCCTGGAACAAAATATTTTGATGGGTGTCCGCGGCCAAATACATATCATTTTGGGGGTCCTTGACATGAATAAGTTTGAGAACCACTGATATAGAAACTTATGTTTTTCAGAAAACTGTTGGGATTTAGGAGACATGTAGAATCGGCTTCAGGTCTTAAAGGGTTAATGACTTTGGTTATTCCTGTTGCTTGTGTTGTATGTTGTGTATTAATGTCATTCATAGTGTTGTATATTGTGTACTAATGTCATTCATAGTGTTGTGTACTAATGTCATTCATGCTGTTGCTGTATTGCTGACAAATATTGGCACAATTGATTTTGCGTTGCGTCATTTGCGGTAAAGCTTAATCACGCCAATCCACATCGCATATGACCAGTATGTGATGTGAAGGTGTTTGACGGATGTCGGCATGTGCATCACGTATAGTTACTCGTTATTTGTGCCGTCATTTGCGAGTAAAGCTTCATCACGTCAATCCACATCACATAATAATAATAATAATAATAATAATATAATAATATAATATAAACGATACATACAACCATATGACCAGTATGTGATGTGGACTTCGTTTCACGTTGTTTGCGTACAATGCTCGTCATTTGGCCGGAGAATAATGAAGAAAATGGACTGATGCTGGACTGAGACTGATGCAGAGAATATGAAACAAAGAATGCTGCTGCCATTGCGTCATATGCGCCTCGTATGATTTATGTCAATCGTTCACAAATGATGTAAATTATACGAGTCTCTCTATCTATCCCTCTCTCTGTCTCTTTATCCCTCACCTCTCTATCTCTCCCCCTGGTAAGTATGTTGGTGAATGTAATGCACATTATAAAGTGCTTTGGTTAAAGGTACTATAGATAAATGCACCATTTAAATTGTAAACTTTGAATTGAACTCATAGGCATCAGCTAGCAGCCACTGTGACACTGTGTAAGAGGCAGTTCAGTCACTGTAGACTGTATTACTCCTGGAAAATAAAATAAACATTAGTCATAACTGTGTGATTGCATTCTAAACATTACAGTCATAACTGATGTCATTCAAAATGTGTAAGCTCTATATTTAACAGCTACCAGGCATTGTGCCACTGCAGAGGTTCCCAAACCTTTTAGCTCAGGACCCAAACTAGTGAAGATAATAGATTTGCAAGCTCACAACGAGCATGTACATCTATTTTCACAACCTTTTTTTTTTGTTTCTAATTTATTGCTTAGATTTGTTGTTTTCACGAAATGGCACATGTTCTATTTTGCTTGCTTATTATATGTGCTTTTAATTCATTTTAATTTTACTATTTGACCCCAGGAAAAATAGTCACTGTTTGAATCTGGATCTGATTTTTTTTATCAATAAACAAGCAATGGCAAAAACGCACTGGAATGTAAACATTTCAGTGTAAAGATTTTCATAACGTGTTAGCTCGAGACCCAAAAGAGAAATGTGATGTCTCCCTGGGACCTAGTGAGAATAGCAGATCTACAAGCTCGGCTTGTAGATCTGCTATTTTCATTACTCTTATTTTAATATTTTAAATGGAATTTCTTTGATTTTTGTTTTTAAATGTATCGGGTTCTTTAGAAACATAAGAACGTTTTACTACTCTAAATATGTTATTTTATTCATGTAAAACAAATGTAGGATACTAAAAGGAAAGAGGAATATTTACTGACTGATCTCAAAAACAAATGAAAACTGGCAGAAATAAAGACTCACTCCATAAAAACCTTAAGGAAAACTCCTTAGACAGAGACTAAGAACATATATTTTTATTTTATTTTTTTCTATGTTCATCAAGTGCTCCAAGTGCTCAAAGTGAAAAGTGCAGCAACACACATTTAGGTCGTAGGACCATCGTCAGTGCAATTAAAGCTTCATCACGTCAGTCCACATCACATAATGACCGTAGTGTAGTGTAGTGTAGTGTAGTATGTGATGTGGATTTCTGTGTTGTCATTTGTGGGTAAAGCTTCATTATTCATGCCGGTCAATAGGCGAGGCACTGACGATGGTCCTTTGACCCAAACGTTTGCTGCTGCACTTTTCACTTTTAGCACTTGGAGCTCTTTATGAGCATGAACAAATAAAACACTAATATATGTTTTTAGTCTCTGTCTAAGGTGTTTTTCTTAAGGTTTTTGTGGAGTGAGTCTTTTCTTCAACCGGTTTTCCTTTTGTATAAAGATGTTAACATGGCTTCACATTTATGGTCTGTAATGATTAAATTATTACAAATTTCTTCTTTTTTGTTTGGAAGAGTCAAGATTGTATTTCACACTTGTAAGTTCTGTGGATATTTTTGCTTTGTTTTTTTGATAAAAATATGATGTATTGTTTACCCGATGATTAAATGCATTATCAGGTTGTCATTTAAAAAAAAAAAGTAAAACAAAAAATCCACAGAGCTTTAAAAGTGTTGAATAAAATAGTTTTTCCTTTAAAAAATAATCTTAATTGTGAACTACATTTTGCTCATGTACAGAGCGTTAATCGATAGGGTTATGTTTTGATGTTGTAGATCTTTGATTTGATTGATTGAATACTTTATTAACAGGTTTGGGGGGGGGGGTTATTTACTCATGACCCAAGAAAATGTGTCCATGACCCACCATTGAGTCCCGACCCATAACTTGGGAAACAGCGGACCAGGGTCCATTTGTTGCCTTAAATGTATGAGGTTCTTTTGAAATATGAGAACTTTTTATTTCTGTAAGTGTTTTATTTAAAAAAAATGTAGGAAACTAAAAGGAAAAAGAGAAAGATTGATAGACAGAGATTAAGAAAATCTATTTTTGTTTTATTTGTTTCAAGATCATAAAGTGATCCAAGTGCTCAAAGTGAAAAGTGCAGCAACACACATTTAGGTCATAAGACCATCGTCAGTGCTATATCATCAGATCTAATCATTTGCGGTTAAAGCTTCATTACGTCAATCCACATCACATAATGACCATAGTGTATGTCTGGTGTAGTGTAGTATGTGATGTGGATTTATGTCTCGTATCATTTTGCGTAATTTGATTTGCGTCTCGTCTTATCATTTCACGTCACTTATAAGTCATTTGCAGGTAAGTCTTCATCACGTCAGTCCACATCACATAGGCGCTGTATGTGATGTGGATTTATGTGTTGTCATTTGCGGGTAAAGCTTCATTATTCACAGCGGTCAGTAGGCGATGCACTGATAATGGTCCTTTGACCCAAACGTTTGCTGCTGCACTTTTCACTTTTAGCACTTGGAGCTCTTTATGAGCATGAAAAATTAAAACACTAATATATTTACTTAGTCTTTGTCTAAGGACCCGCGGTTAGGCCTTTAGGAGGGCCATTCCAGCGTACCGCAAGCAGAGCTAATACCATTAGACAGCCCAATCTAGTGGTATCGGCCCAACGAACCATCACGCCAGAAGGAAATGTTTGGATCGGGGCGGTGCACCTGATCTGGCGCAGCGCTCAGGTCCTGGACCTGGTGAGACGAAGGAGGAGCCCGGCCAGGAGACAACCCACAGAGCCTAGTCCCTCCACGTGCCAGAGCCTCCCCGAGTCCCGGCAGAGTACTTCCAGAGAAGCGGACTGCCCTGTCTTTCCCTATAGGACTGACCGTGGGTGCTACTGGGACGTAAGTCGGGGCTTGATCAACCCTGGCTGGGTCACCTGGGCGAGGGTGTATGTTGTATGTTGCGAGACCCGAAACACCCTATGACCCCAGGCTACAACACTGATGATACGTCCCAGTTGCATCCATGTGATGTTTTTCTTTATAAGGAGTTTTCCATAAGGTTTTTGTGGAGTGAGTCTTTTCTTCAACCGTTTTTTATTTTTTATAAAGATAACATGGCTACCCATTTATGGTCTGTAAATGATTACATTATTACAATTTTCAAAAATATAAAATTGGTTGGAGGAGTCAAGATTTTATTTCACACTTGTAAGTTTTGTGGACATTTTTGTTTTTTGATAACAAATATGATCTATATGTCATTTACCCGATTAAAAGCATTATCAGGTTTTTATTAAAACAATGTCCACAGAGCTTTAAAAAAAGTGTTAAATAAAATGAAGTTCCTCTAAAAATGTCAATCTTAATTGTGAAACTTAATTACATGTTGCTCATGTACTTAATCCATAGGGTTAGGTTTTCATCTGCCGTAGTTGTAGATCTTTAATTAAATGTTCATTTCTGCTGTAGTTGTAGATCTTTGAAATGTGTAAATCAGTGGTTCTCAACCTTATTCTGGATCTGACCACTTAACATGGCAGCCGTGTTAAGTGGACAGATGGGTGGGCCTTTTCAGATCATGCTTTAAAGACCAATCAATCCATTGGTACTAACTTAGTATAAATGATTTATTTAGTATAACTTTTTTATATTAAATCTTAATGTTTATGCCAAATATTTAGGAGGAGAACCACTGGTTTAAATTTCAACTAAATGTAAGTTGTATGTTAAACAAATGATTCCCCTACTTTATGGAATTGCTTTTCTTTTTTTAATTGACTTTATGACATTAGTTTGAGCTTGTAGATCTTCACTCTTGTAGATTTTCATTCTTTTCTTTTCTTTATGGAATTTCTTATTTAGCATTTTCTTAAATTACATTATTTTGAATGTTTTTCTTCATTTTGTGACATTGATCTTGTAGATCGGCTATTTTCACTTTTTATAATGTTTTTTGGACATCAACAATATTCCAATATGTCATCTAATCCATTCAGAACAAACCAATGTCATTTTCAAATGTATTTAATACATTACAATGTTCAATGAACCGTAATCCACAGGCCTATAACCTGCTGGAAGCTTTGATTGAATACTTAATTAACAGGTTGGGGGGGGGGGGGGGGGGGGTTTATTTACTCATGACCCAAGAAAATGTGTCCACGACCCATTATTGAGTCCCGACCCATAACTTGGGAAACAGTGGACAAGGGTCCATTTTGTTCCATGTTTCCTTAAATATATGAAAAATAATGTTTTATTTCTGTACATTTCTTTCTTTTTTTTTATTGTAGGAAACTAAAAGGAAAAAGAGGAATATTTACTGACTGTAGCTGGTCTCAAAAACAAAGCAAAACTGTCAGAAAAAAAGACTCCCTCCACAAACTCCTTAGACGGAGACAAAGAAAAGCTATTTTTATTTTATTCGTTTCATGATCATAAAGTGCTCCAAGGGATCAAAGTGAAAAGTGCAGCAGCAAACATTTAGGTCATACGACCATCGTCAGTGCTATATCATCAGATCTAATCATTTGCGGTTAAAGCTTCATTACGTCAGTCCACATCACATATGACCATAGTGTATGTCTGGTGTAGTGTAGTGTAGTGTAGCTGTAGTGTAGTGTAGTGTAGTATGTGATGTGGATTTATGTCTAGTTTCATTTTGCGTAATTTGATTTGCGTCTCGTCTTATCATTTCACGTCACTTCAGTCATGTGCAGGTAAGTCTTCATCACGTCAGTCCACATCACATATGACCATAGGCGCTGTATGTGATGTGGATTTATGGGTTGTCATTTGCGGGTAAAGCTTCATTATTCACGGCGGTCAGTAGGCGAGGCACTGACGATGGTCCTTTGACCCAAAAGTTTGCTGCTGCACTTTTCACTTAGCTCTTGGAGCACTTTATGAGCATGAACAAATAAAATGCAAATATATTTTCTTAATCTCTGTCTAAGGAGTTTTCCTTAAAGTTTGTGTGGAGTGAAAACATGGCTACCTATTTATGGCCTGTTCATGAATTTTCCATGGCCAGACATTTGGGATCAATAAAAGTAGGAAAAAAGGCTGTTATTCTAGTCCGGACTTGTCCTTTAACATGGCAGCCTTGTTAAGTGGATAAACTAAATTGGTAAATGGATGAACTGTGACGGGATAGATGAGGGAGGTCAGCAAGAGTTTTTTTTTGTGCAAATATTAATTTGAATATCTGTTAGTTTATTGTATCTTATCTGTATTTTGTTTTAGTTTTCCCCCTTTTTTATTGTTGTAATGTTAATCATTGACATGTATTTTGGGTTATTGTTTTCCTGTTTTCTTCTTGGTCGTCATGACTTCATAGGCTTGTCAAAATTACATAATAGCATTAGTCTTTGATGGATAATATCATTGGAAATTATGTAATATTTGCACAAAATATATTTCAGTTGTAATGTATGTTTTGTTTTAACTTCCATTTACTGTATTTGAATGTGATGGTATTCTATGTATGTGTTTACCTTGTTTATTGTGAGTCACTCTGGACAAAGAGTATAGATGAATATCTACATTGAAAATTGTGAAGTGACTTTACTGTTGAAATTTAAATGAGTGAATGTTACCATGTGATTTGTAAATAACAACATAAAAACAAAGGCTCTGGTGTGGTTCTCCTGGTTTACCGGGATGGGGTTCAATTCCCTGCAGTGCCCTACTCATAGTGTTGTATTTACCATTTTATATGGTCTGTTTTATTTATGTTCATAGTGTTGTATTTACCCTTTATGGTTTTATGTTTTCTTTATGTTCATTGTGTTGTATTTACCCTTACATGATTTGTTTAATTCTTTGTTCATAGTGTTGTATTTCCCCTTATGTGGTTTATTTTATATTTATGTTCATAATGTTGTATTTACCCTTACATGGTTTGTTTTATTCTTTATGTTCATTGTGTAGGGTTGGGATCCTTCATTATCATTATAATTGTTGATGACCAAATGGACCATTACAGGTCTGTAACTCTTTAGTGTACAAATGGAACCAAATGGACCTGTTATGGTGGTCCTTGAAACGTAAAAGTTTGAAGACCACTGGTATTGTAATGGTTTATCAGACGTGAAGTCCACACACCAGCTCTTAGTGTGATGGATACCGTTCCAAATGCTAACGCAGCTACAAGCTCTTAGCCTGTCTCAAAGTGGGGTCCGGGGACCCCCAGGGGTCCTTGGGGGGATTTCAGGGGGTTCCCAGCTAGAGTAGTTAAGGTAGCATCATAAACATTTTAACCACTTTATCCATTTACTAGAGTCTCGGGGGACTACGCCCCCCGAGACCCCAGCCGTTGCGCGGGGCTTTGCGTTCGCTGGTGCCTACGTGTGTCTGTCTTTGTGTTTGTGTCGCTGTAGCACAGAGTGGGCATTAAGATGGGATGTATGCTCCTTTAAGGGAGGTGGATCGTGGGATTCTGTTGTTTGCAAAGAGGCGTTGTGAATATTGGCTCATTGCAGACTCACCTTAATGTAGTGCAAGCATAAATGACACATGGAAGAATGCAACAGATGTACCTCAATGGGGAAGAAGCAGATGTCCATGATGTAAGGAAGTTGGCACGTCATCAGGTTCCAGAGATTGGCAACGCAGGGCCTGCAGAATGGGAGTGAAAGAGCAGCCAGGAATCAACCACACAATGTGACATGTTGAAGAGGGATTATGTGAAAGGAAAGGCAGTGATATGTGTGTGAAGTGTTAAGCAGCAGCACTATTAGTTATGTGGATTTATGAGAAAGGAATGTAACAATGCATGAACCTTGCCTCAAGGGGGACGAAGCAGTAGTCCAAGAAAGAAGCTGCAAGGCCGGCAGGTGGCGCAGGTTGTCATGAGAGGCTCTGCAGAATGGCTGAATGGCAGCGGTGACTTTGATGACAGCGGTTGTGGTGCTGTGTGATGAGCAGAAGGGGGTTGTGACCTATGTGGTGCCAGAAGTTGTTGGAACAGTGCGGGATAAAAGTGTATCCCTGTATCACAACGACTTTGGCAACCACCAATTAGTCAGCTCATCGTCACGTTGATTAGGGGGGAAAACTGTAGTAATAGTAGTGTTTTCAAGTGGATTGTTTGTTTGACGGGGGGCCACTGCAGGTGGTGGAGGACTGCTGTGAGATGGTCTCTGGAACGGGCGCTGGTGTGCGGGCAAGGCAGTGAAATGTCTGTGAAGTGGTAATTTGCGTCATTGTCAGCAGCACTTATGTAGATGAATGAGAAATGGCACATGTGACAATGCAGCAGACGTACCTCTTTGTGAAGGAGCACTTGACCATGAAGGGAAGTTGCAACGGGCTGAGGTTACACAGATAGTCATCCATGACAGAGGCTGCAGAATGGGAGAAATGGAGAAGGCGGGAAGGAAGCACACAATGTGAGACGTCCACTATGGATCATGTGACAGTGAAGACAGTGATTTGTGTTTGAAGCGGTAGGTATTGTCAATTATGTAGAGCAATTACAAATGGCACATGGAAGAATGCAAGACTTTTACCTCAATGTGGAAGAAGCACTTGTTTGAAAACCACATTTTCAGTGTGGTATGTCTGGTGCGGTATGGCAAACGTCATGGCTGCTGGGTCACCCGTCCTTGAACTGGCAACATAAAGCTGTCCGTGGCTGAAGACAGGGGACTGTAGCCAGACTCCCACTCTTCTGAGGGTCTGCCCTTGGGACTTGTTGATGGTGGTGGCAAAAGCAGTGCGGATCGGAAACTGTCGTCTGGCCCAGTCAAAAGGGAACTGTCCAGCTTCAGGAAGGAACTTGATGCGAGGGATCAAGACTTCCTTTTGTGTGGCTGCGATTGTGCACAGCAGGAGCTTGTTGTTGAGGGACCTCTGGAAGAAGAGTTTGGTGCCATTGCACAGTCCATCTTTAGGGCTGATGTTGCGGAGTAGCATCAAGGGCATTCCAGGCTTGAGGGTGATGATGTGGTGGGGAAATCCACTGGGGCAGTTGAGATATTCGATGGTGAAGCGCATAACATCTTGGTAGTCCACCAGGGTGTCAGCACTGGTGAGCTTGGTAGCCATACCTGGCATCCAGGTCTCCATGATGTCATTGATGGTGTCCACCTCTTTGTTGGTAGGGGCAAGCAGTGATCTGCCGTGCAGCCAGTCAGTGCGTGCGTAGTTGGTAGGCAAGTCTGGAAACACTGTGTTGCAAAATTCTTTCATGGATGTGGCCTCTGCGACGTTGTTGCGATCTGTGTTAGGTTGAATGTGGAAACGCATGCTTTCAGGGATGGAGACGAAGTCGTTGGCATCATTTGCTGTGCCATCGCCAAGGCTGAGGGTCCACGTGTCGAAGTCCTCCAGACGTGGGTCTCCACTGGCCTTGACGCGCATGTTTTCTGTGAGGGAGAAGATGGAGAATTTTTCCCAGAGTGTGGAATTGTTCAGGCAGCTGTCTATAATCTGGCCCTCATTGGCCCCTCGAATCACTGGGAGACACTGTCGGAAGTCACCTGCCAAGACAATAATTTTGCCACCAAATGGAGTGTTTGGCTTCTGGAGTAGGTCTTGCAGTGAGCGGTCAAGTGCCTCTAGCAGGTGGCGGTGCATCATGGTGGCTTCATCAATCAGCAGGAGGCGTGAGCGGCGTAGTAGTTTGGCCAGGCTGCTCTGTGCTGTGATGTTCAAGGTAGTGTTCTTTGTGAGGTGGAGAGGAGCTTTCAGGCGCGAATGGAGCGTTCTGCCGAGGTGAAGGAGTTGGGCTGCAATGCCAGTGGTGGCCATGGCAAGGGCAATGCAGCCACCTGGTTCCAGACTCCGCACTGCATCTAGGAGGGCATTGAGCAGGAAGGTTTTACCGCAGCCTCCACGGGCAGATATGAAGATCTCGCGCACATCGTAGTTCATTTCTTCACGGATGAGGGCGTCTTCCATGTTGACCAGCCCATGGACAGTGGCCTTTTCAGCATCAGTCATTGGTTCCAGGAAAACGTCGTGGAGGTCCTGGTGATGTGACTGGAGTGAGGCTTGTAGATCCACTCGGACCATGGTTTTCAGCTGGTCCTCAGTGAAGGAGAGATTCCTACGCTGTGCTGTGCGCTTGAAATCATCAGTCCACTGTGACCAGTTGTCGTTGAACAGTGTTTTGGGGTCAGCTGGTTGGCAGAAGAGGAGGATGATTACGAATAAGAGACGAATCTGTGGGCACAGCTGTGTGATTGCAGCCTCAGTGAGGACAGTGGCCCACTCGTTGTCATCATCCAATAGGCCGAGCTCCCTGCACACTTCCTTGTAGGTTTCCAGGGTCCTGCCATTGAGGGAGTAGAGGTCGTCAAAACTTGTTTTCCCTCTGCAGTGGTCATGGTGGAGTAGCATTCTCAAGTAGAAGACGTCGCCTGCCACGGGGTTGACGGTGTGGACCCGACTGCCTTTTTTTTCTGAGCTTCCATTTTTTGGTTTGTGGTAGGTAGGTGTATTTCTGAGGCATGTCAACATAGCGCGGCATGGTTGTAGGGTCGAAGTGTGGACCTGCGAGGGCTTTCTGTTTGTCATTGTTGTCGAAGAAAGCAGTCAACTCTGTGGCCCTCTCCTGCTGCACCACAGTCTCCTCATGACCATGGGCAAAATAGACTTGCTGCTGCTCTTTCAGATGCAGGCGGAGGGCTTTGACAGGAGGGTGGTTCTTTGATATGTTGAAGGAGAAGAGTTTCCAGCAGGCCTCACTGGATCCAACTGACCGCATGTCCACATACTCGCGAATCTCATCACGTGCCGGTTGGACGCCATCCGCTTCAGCAGATACCATTGCACGGTCAGGCCCTTTGGCAGGCAAATGTAGATAGGGGTGTGGGTGGAGAGAGTAGTACATGCAGGCGTTGCATGTTGGTGTGTATGTAGTGTGGTGTGCTGTTTGTGGAGGGGGAAGCAGTGTATTAGTTATAGGGCATGTGTGAAATGACTCTGCCGTCGTGGAATGTGAAGTGCATGGAAGTGCAGAGGAGGGGCAACTGAGGAGCAGAGATAAGGGCAAAGAGGGCTGTGTGTTGCAGACAGAACATGCACACACACACACACACACACGCAATGCACAGGGAGACACATACCCAGACTGTGTGCATGTATGTGGTGTGTGAGTATAGGGTGTATGACAGTGCAGTGGAGAGAATGTGTGCAAGAGTGGAGAAGAGCATAAGTGTTTGTTTGGGAGACAGCTGCAAGGAATGTTGTGCTGTGGCTGCAGCCTGGCGCAAAAGTCTCAAGGAGCGTCTCGGTGTGTTGGGCTGCGGTTGGTGCTGCTGGCAGCGTGTGTTCTTTGCGAGGAGTTGAGCTGAGAAGTGAAGACAGTTGGCTATGAAGTAGTGTGAGGAGCAATTATGCAGTGTGGATGAGAGGTGCGTGAATTGGCAGTAAGGCAGTCTGTGTGATGTAAGTGATAGATATTGGGGGCTGGTGTAGTAGGTAGCTAGTGTTCAGTGTGAAGATGTACATAGGAATGAGGGGTGGAGACGGAAAGAATTGCACACACATGTATGTTGCGGTGTATATAGTGTGTGGTGCTGTTTGTGGAGGTGAAGCAATGTGAAGGTGAAAGGCAATGAGGGCAAAGAGTGTGATGTGAAGGCCAATGCAACAGCAGAGGACGTCCACCTGAGGACAACAGATGTGCGCAAGGACGTCTGTGTCGTGCAGACAATAGAGTGAAACACAGACACTCTGTGTGACAGAGAGACACAGACACACAGACACACACACACACACACACACACACACACACACACACACACACACACACACACACACACACACACGCGCACACACAGACACACAGGCTGTAGTTGTGTGTGCATGGTGGTGATGTGAAAGAGTAGGTAGTACATGGATGACAGTGGACTGCATGAGTGGAAGTAATGAGAGTTGCATTAGGCAGTACCTTGCTTGTGAGGCAGCTGCAAGGAAGGGCCTGCTGTGTGTGCAGCGTGCTCCGGTGTGTGGTGACTTTGTTGATGGTGTTGGTGTTGTTCTGTGCCAGTAGGCAGGTGTGTGCTGAGGCGATTGGGTTGATGGTCTGCACCTAATAATGGAAGACAGTTGAGGTGGATATAGTTGTTGCATTGGAAAGGCAAGTAAAGGCATCAATGAGCAATGTGTTTTTGACACGGTAGGTGTACTGTGGAAGAGAAGTAGGTGAGGGTGATGTGGTGAGGATGTGAAATAAAGAGGTCCCTGAAGTGAAGAGAATGTGTTGGAGGTCAATGTAATAGCATGAGTCATCACCTGTGGCATGGGGCTGGGTGCGTGTCCGTGTGTCTGGCGGCTGTTGCTGGTCGTGCGGGTGTGTGTCCTTTGCGAGGAGTTGAGCTGGGAAGTGAAGATAGTTAGAGATGAGGTAGTGGAATGAGCAGTAATGGCATGTGGATGTGATTATTGCAAGGACGGCTGCGTGTTGCAGACGATAAAGGGCCACGCACATAGACAGACACACAGACTGGCAGTGTTCCTCTGTGTGCATGTTGGTGATGTGAGGGAAAAGGTTGTACATATGCTTTTGCGAAGAGAATGGCTGGAAGTTTGGGAATGCAGTAAAGTCTACCTTGGCTGTCAGGCAGCTACAATGAAGGGGTGTGAAGCTGGCGTTGTGGTGTGGCATCATGACCGGCATCTGAGAAGTGATGTGGCACGTACAGTATATGAGGTACACATTGGATGAAAAGGATTAAGTGCAGGTGGGAGACGTGGCGTGCTTTGGGTGGACATAGAATGTGCGAGAAGGTGAGTGTAGTCATGATGGGAAAGTGTGCGCCAGTAATGAGCAGTAATGCGATATATGTGAATCAGTGAGACAAAAGAAGTGGTGGTGTGTTGTTGTGCTGGGCAGAGCATATGTTGGTGATGAGAGATTATAGGTGGGAAATAGTGTAGAGTGGAAAGACTGCATGGAAGGGATGCGGACAACAGAAGTCATCACCTTGGCTGTCAGGCTGCTGCGGTGAAGGTGTGGGAGGTAGGGCTGGTGATGTGGACTCACTTCGTGCTTGTCAGCTGAGAAGTGAGGTATGCATGTTAATAGTTGTTGAATAGGATTGACTGCATGTGTGGTGACACACACACATATGTATGCATAGTGGCTGTGGCATGATGTGTAATGCTATGCGCAAGGGAAGAGCTAAGGACATGCAATGGAGGGGACTGCATAGTGAAAGAGACGTACAGAGAAGGTGGTGAAATGGAAGTACTGCATTACCTGATGTGTGTGGCAAGTGTGGCCGCTTGCGTCGTCTAGCCAATGCAGGCCTTTTCCTTTTCATGACTGCCAGACAATGTGACGGTCCCAAGCAGGAGTGGGGTGGTTGTAGGTAAACTGTGAAGTAGGGAACATTGTGAGGCAGTGTAAGTGTGGTGTGACACCTTGTGAGGGCAAATGAAAATGTAATAACGGTGTGTACAATACAGCTGCGTTCCTCATTTGCTGTGCAAAGTGCTGTGGCCAACGAGAAGCAGCAAAAGGCACAATAGGATTGACAACGTAAAAGAGGGCCGAAGAAAACAATGTCTTGAAAGTAATGGGTCCAAGACAACATAACAGGCAGTGAGGCAAAGAGTGAAGAGATGAATTAGAACATAGAGAGTGGGAAGAGAGGAATGGAACTGAGTGCTAGACTGAAGGAAGAAGTGTCGGCGTGTGCTTAGAAACACACGTGCAGTAAGTGGGGCCACAGACAGCGTGTGAGGTGATGGGTGTGTATGGCGTTGTTGTGATTCAGTTAGATGGAGACATGGTGGCAGTTGTGGTGCGCAACGGCTCCTTAGTATAGTTTTGTGTGTGAAGAAGTTGTATTGAATGATGCACTGCCTTGGCATGAGATGACATTACATTGTTGGTATGTGAAGGCGTGATAGCATGTGAAACATTTGTAGTGGCAGTGTGTTAAAGAGCAGTGTGCTGAGGTGGTTTGTAAACATGTTATGGCATTAATGTTAGCAGTCATGAAACACAGGGGAAAAAAGCAGCATCCGTTTAGAAAACAATCATGTATGTGCATAGAAAGAGTGTGAATTAGCATGGAGAAAATGCGAGGTTGTGAAAAGCATGGAGATAAGATGGGAAGATGAAAGAAAGAGGTGAAAACATGAGTGTTAAAAAGGCATTACACATTACATTGTTGGTTTGTGAAGGCGTGATAGCATGGGAAACATTTGTTGTGGCGTTGTGAAAGTGGTGTGTGCTGTGGTGCTTTGTAAACATGTTATGGCATGAATGTGAAGAGGCATGAAATAGAGGCAAAAGAACGTGCATCCGTTGTAAAGACAATCGTACATGTGCAATAGAAAGGGTGTGAATTAGCATGGGGAAAAGGCAGCGTTGTAAAAAGCATACACATAAAAGCGAAGATGAAAGAAAGAGGTGAAAACATGTGTTAAAAAAGCATTGCAAAGTGCATTGTGTATGTGAGTGTAAAGAAAGGCTCCATACTAGAGAGTGGGCTCAACTGGGGAGATCTTGAAAGAACCGCTAAGAACCGAGTGAAATGGAGGACACTTAAAGGACAACTTTGGTTTTTTACAACCAAGGTTTATATTTTAGCTTGTAATTAAAGTAAATAAATGATGAGTGTAATTTTTTTTTCATTTACTTCTTTCTATAGTTTTAGCATTTTTTGCGATATTTTTTACAGTGGGCGGGGGCATTCTGTCCGGTGGCTAAATATGCCTTTTTTACACAATAAAAAAGGTCCGGCTGTCTGAGATGGCCAGATGTGAGTTATTGGGGGCTAGAAGAGCTAATGTAAATGATAATAAAGAAAACGCCGGGTTAATGTGTTAAAAAAATACATATTTAGCCACCGGACAGAATGCCCCCGCCCACTGTGAAAACACTGTAAAAAAGATTGTGAAAATTGCTAAAACTATAGAAAGCAGTAAATTTAATTTTTTTAACACTCATCTTTTATTTACTTTAATGACAATCTAAAACATAAACCTTGGTTGTAAAAAACCAAAGTTGTCCTTTAAGTCAAGTAAGTCAAGACTATATTATGTTGTAAAAGAAAGTATATGCTGTCATACTACGTTGGATGTTTCCATAGTGTAAAAGCAACACCACATGAAGCCACAACCTCCCCAGTTTGATTACAGAAAGAGAACATCAATTGCAGTCAAAATATCATCGCCGCCGCTAGCATCACTCAACGCCATTGTCGGGAGTTTACATCTTGAATTATTTAGCGGAGTGACGAATCTGCCGATCCACACAAACCATCTTTTGCCCTCTCCCTTCAACCTCAAATATGCCCTTAAACATCTCATCGATGTGAAAGGCCTGGCTGCACAAGAGAAGGTGGAGATGCTTCACAAATCTGATGATTGGGGGTTTGAATCTTAAAGGTCCGGTGCAATGACATTTTCTGATATTTTTATACAACTAGATTCTGACAAGGAGCACGTTTTTAAGATTGAGTAATTAAGATTGTTTTTTTAGGGACTTTTGATACAAAAATACACAAAAATGAGTTTAATTTGTTTTGGGCATCTATTGTTAGGTATGCCCATATAATAACGTGCAGCTATGAGTATCACACAGGTGAACAAAATCAAGATAAATTCATACTCATAAAAGTGTATATCCCTCCTCACACTTTCACTCACTCAATGACATATGTCAGTAACATGGTCAGTATCATGGTCAGTTAAAACTTAGTGTCAAAAGTAGCAGGGTAGCACTTTACAATAATGACCCGTTATAAAGCATTTATAAACGTTTATAAGTAGTTTGTAGACTATTAACAAATCATTAACAACCTGTTTGTTGACATTCGTAAATGATTACTGAAACCTTTATAACTACAGTTACAAATCATTTGTAAAGTATTAGTAAGTAGTGAACTATTCATGAATAAGCCATTTATATACATCTGTAAAAGATTATTAAATAATTTGTAACGACCCATTCTAAAGCATTTATAAACGTTTATAAGCAGTTTGTAGACTATTAACAAATCATTAACAACCTGTTTATTGACATTCGTAAATGATTACTAAAACCTTTATAACTACGGTTACAAATCATCTATAAAGGTATTAGTAACTATTCATGAATAAGCCATGTATAATACATCTGTAAATGATTATTAAATCATTTGTAACTGATGTTACATAATATATACAAGCTATTGGTAGCTTGTTCATGTTTAACATATGCTTTGTTAAACATTCCTAAAGTATCTATAAATCCTTAGTACATGTTATTATGTGCCCTATAGTAAAGTGAAGACAGTTCATCATTTACAACTGTCTGTTAATGTGTTTGTTCATGTTTAACATGCTTTGTAAAACATTCCTAAAATATCTATAAATCCTATGTACATGTTATTATGTGCCCTACAGTAAAGTGAAGACAGTTCATCATTTATGACTGTCTGTTAATGTGGACTTTCTCCTTACCTGTTGCAAACTACCTGGCTTTCATGAATGCAGACACCAAACAATTACTAGAATTATCATTCATGTTAAGCAAATGATGCGTAAGACATTCGTAAAGAGTATGTAAACCATTTGCAGACGTTATCATGAGCCTGAGCCTAGTTGCTTCTTTTGGGCTTGTTTTCATAGAGCTGTCTGCTTGTTTCTTTTGCAAAATCTGGCAACACACTGATTACCTGCATTACACCTGCAGTAGCCTACTAGGGAGGAAGTGAACAAGTGTTTTAACTGTCTTGTTGCAGGTGATCGAGGTAACATAAAATGGCTAATCTTACACACATGAAGTAGCATTATGACTAGGGGGTATTTTGATGGTGGCTGTTTGTATCCACAATGTTTGTTTTGATGTGTAGGCTAGTAATGTCCTCCATGCTTAGCAGTTTAGCTTAGCAGCTAAAGCTAACTTGCACTGGGAGGTGGTGACTGCAGAGGCTCCAAGCTGCTACTCTGTGATTCTGTTGTGATTAATTTCTTTGTTTAAATGTCAGTGTGTGTGCTGTGGCCAAGAGTTGCTACATTTTATATCTTAATAAATTGTTGTATACTTGTATACTATATAACGTTACTTTTGCCACTTTTTGATGTCACATGTTTTACTAATCACTGTTAAACATGAAATAATAATGCATAGTCTTCACTTTACAACAAGGCCCATGATAACGTTAGCAAATGGTCAACACACTCTTTACGAATGTCTTACGAATCATAATATTAAACATGAAAGATAATTCTAGTAATTGTTTGGCATCTGCATTCATGAAAGCCAGGTAGTTTGCAACAGGTAAGGAGAAAGTCACATTAACAGACAGTTGTAAATGATGAGCTGTCTTCACTTTACTATAGGGCACATAATAACATGTACTAAGGATTTATAGATATTTTACTCTACTCAGAGTCATAAGTTTACAAAATGTACTAAAGTACAGTGAATGTCTGTGCGGTTTGTCTTCATCACTGAAAATAACGTACATGTAAACTGATGTCATGTGCAGTTGGGGTGAAGAAACACAACCATTTCACTCCTAATAATACCTATTTGATTTGACATCCTGACTTGCTGCTGTAGCTGAGGCTTGAACCTGTTACCTGCGGCTCACTAGTCAGTGACTCTATCCATTCACCTACAGCTGTTTCCTTGGAATCTGTGGTTCTGAAACGTTTTGTTGTCAACCCCCCAAATTGACATGTATTTGGGCAGTGGACCCCAATGTGAAAAGATGTAGTGTCAGGGCCCCCCATGAAAAAGATTTATATTTATGCTGTAACACATTTTTTTAAAGTTATTTGTCTTGTTTGTTGTTCAAGTCAAAGCACCAGGAAGGCTGTACTTGTCAGCCATCTGTTAGCTCAATGGGTTGAGACGCAGTATTCATGATCCAGAGGCCATGAGTTCAAATCCCATTGATGTCTTTCCTATGATTCTTTCCTTTGCAGACTGGCTTCCAGAAGATCAACTGAAAACTACCAGGAAGGCTATATTTGTCATTCAACTGTTAGCTCAATGGGTTGAGACGCAGTATACATGATCCAGAGGCCATGAGTTCAAATCCCATTGATGTCTTTCCTTTGCAGACTGGCTTCCAGAAGATCAACTGAAAACTACCAGGAAGGCTGTACTTGTCAGCCATCTGTTAGCTCAATGGGTTGAGACGCAGTATTCATGATCCAGAGGCCATGAGTTCAAATCCCATTGATGTCTTTCCTATGATTCTTTCCTTGAGTGGGTTCGATTCCCACTCCGAGTCATGTGTCCCCGGTAACTTGGGGCAACGGATAAATTGACTGATATCCTTCGTGATGCTTCCCTTTGCAGAATAACTTCTAGAAAAACAAGTTAAAACCACCAGGAAACCTGTAACTCTCAGCCAACAGCATAGCTCAACTGGTAGAGCGTCTGTCCAATAACATGACTTGACTTGACTTGAGTGGGTTCAATTCCCACTCGAGTCAAGTGTCCCCGGTAACTAGGGGCAATGGATAAATTGACTGATATCCTTAGTGATGCTTCCCTTTGCAGACTAACTTCTAGAAGAACAAGTTAAAACCACCAGGAAACCTGTAACTCTCAGCCTACAGCATGGCTCAACTGGTAGAGCGTCTGTCCAATAACATGACTTGACTTGACTTGTGTGGGTTCGATTCCCACTCGAGTCAAGTGTCCCCTGTATCTTGGGGCAACGGATAAATTGACTGATATCCTTAGTGATGCTTCCCTTTGCAGACTAACTTCTAGAAAACAAGTTAAAACCACCAGGAAACCTGTAACTCTCAGCCAACAGCATAGCTCGACTGGTAGAGCGTCTGTCCAATAACATGACTTGACTTGACTTGAGTGGGTTCGATTCCCACTCGAGTCAAGTGTCCCAGGTAACTTGGGGCAACGGATAAATTGACTGATATCCGTAGAATAACTTGTAGGAGTGTGCTGGTTCAAATCCAGTACAACCCAGCGAACCCACTCAAGTCAAGTCAAGTCATGTTATTGGACAGACGCTCTACCAGTCGAGCTATGCTGTTGGCTGAGAGTTACAGGTTTCCTGGTGGTTTTAACTTGTTTTCTAGAAGTTAGTCTGCAAAGGGAAGCATCACTAAGGATATCAGTCAATTTATCCGTTGCCCCAAGATACAGGGGACACTTGACTCGAGTGGGAATCGAACCCACACAAGTCAAGTCAAGTCATGTTATTGGACAGACGCTCTACCAGTTGAGCCATGCTGTAGGCTGAGAGTTACAGGTTTCCTGGTGGTTTTAACTTGTTCTTCTAGAAGTTAGTCTGCAAAGGGAAGCATCACTAAGGATATCAGTCAATTTATCCATTGCCCCTAGTTACCGGGGACACTTGACTCGAGTGGGAATTGAACCCACTCAAGTCAAGTCAAGTCATGTTATTGGACAGACGCTCTACCAGTTGAGCTATGCTGTTGGCTGAGAGTTACAGGTTTCCTGGTGGTTTTAACTTGTTTTTCTAGAAGTTATTCTGCAAAGGGAAGCATCACGAAGGATATCAGTCAATTTATCCGTTGCCCCAAGTTACCGGGGACACATGACTCGGAGTGGGAATCGAACCCACTCAAGGAAAGAATCATAGGAAAGACATCAATGGGATTTGAACTCATGGCCTCTGGATCATGAATACTGCGTCTCAACCCATTGAGCTAACAGATGGCTGACAAGTACAGCCTTCCTGGTAGTTTTCAGTTGATCTTCTGGAAGCCAGTCTGCAAAGGAAAGACATCAATGGGATTTGAACTCATGGCCTCTGGATCATGTATACTGCGTCTCAACCCATTGAGCTAACAGTTGAATGACAAATATAGCCTTCCTGGTAGTTTTCAGTTGATCTTCTGGAAGCCAGTCTGCAAAGGAAAGAATCATAGCAAAGACATCAATGGGATTTGAACTCATGGCCTCTGGATCATGAATACTGCGTCTCAACCCATTGAGCTAACAGATGGCTGACAAGTACAGCCTTCCTGGTGCTTTGACTTGAACAACAAACAAGACAAATAACTTTAAAAAAATGTGTTACAGCATAAATATAAATCTTTTTCATGGGGGGCCCTGACACTACATCTTTTCACATTGGGGTCCACTGCCCAAATACATGTCAATTTGGGGGGTTGACAACAAAACGTTTCAGAACCACAGATTCCAAGGAAACAGCTGTAGGTGAATGGATAGAGTCACTGACTAGTGAGCCGCAGGTAACAGGTTCAAGCCTCAGCTACAGCAGCAAGTCAGGATGTCAAATCAAATAGGTATTATTAGGAGTGAAATGGTTGTGTTTCTTCACCCCAACTGCACATGACATCAGTTTACATGTACGTTATTTTCAGTGATGAAGACAAACCGCACAGACATTCACTGTACTTTAGTACATTTTGTAAACTTATGACTCTGAGTAGAGTAAAATATCTATAAATCCTTAGTACATGTTATTATGTGCCCTATAGTAAAGTGAAGACAGCTCATCATTTACAACTGTCTGTTAATGTGACTTTCTCCTTACCTGTTGCAAACTACCTGGCTTTCATGAATGCAGATGCCAAACAATTACTAGAATTATCTTTCATGTTTAATATTATGATTCGTAAGACATTCGTAAAGAGTGTGTTGACCATTTGCTAACGTTATCATGGGCCTTGTTGTAAAGTGAAGACTATGCATTATTATTTCATGTTTAACAGTGATTAGTAAAACATGTGACATCAAAAAGTGGCAAAAGTAACGTTATATAGTATACAAGTATACAACAATTTATTAAGATATAAAATGTAGCAACTCTTGGCCACAGCACACACACTGACATTTAAACAAAGAAATTAATCACAACAGAATCACAGAGTAGCAGCTTGGAGCCTCTGCAGTCACCACCTCCCAGTGCAAGTTAGCTTTAGCTGCTAAGCTAAACTGCTAAGCATGGAGGACATTACTAGCCTACACATCAAAACAAACATTGTGGATACAAACAGCCACCATCAAAATACCCCCTAGTCATAATGCTACTTCATGTGTGTAAGATTAGCCATTTTATGTTACCTCGATCACCTGCAACAAGACAGTTAAAACACTTGTTCACTTCCTCCCTAGTAGGCTACTGCAGGTGTAATGCAGGTAATCAGTGTGTTGCCAGATTTTGCAAAAGAAACAAGCAGACAGCTCTATGAAAACAAGCCCAAAAGAAGCAACTAGGCTCAGGCTCATGATAACGTCTGCAAATGGTTTACATACTCTTTACGAATGTCTTACGCATCATTTGCTTAACATGAATGATAATTCTAGTAATTGTTTGGTGTCTGCATTCATGAAAGCCAGGTAGTTTGCAACAGGTAAGGAGAAAGTCCACATTAACAGACAGTCATAAATGATGAACTGTCTTCACTTTACTGTAGGGCACATAATAACATGTACATAGGATTTATAGATATTTTAGGAATGTTTTACAAAGCATGTTAAACATGAACAAACACATTAACAGACAGTTGTAAATGATGAACTGTCTTCACTTTACTATAGGGCACATAATAACATGTACTAAGGATTTATAGATACTTTAGGAATGTTTAACAAAGCATATGTTAAACATGAACAAGCTACCAATAGCTTGTATATATTATGTAACATCAGTTACAAATGATTTAATAATCATTTACAGATGTATTATACATGGCTTATTCATGAATAGTTACTAATACCTTTATAGATGATTTGTAACCGTAGTTATAAAGGTTTTAGTAATCATTTACGAATGTCAATAAACAGGTTGTTAATGATTTGTTAATAGTCTACAAACTGCTTATAAACGTTTATAAATGCTTTAGAATGGGTCGTTACAAATTATTTAATAATCTTTTACAGATGTATATAAATGGCTTATTCATGAATAGTTCACTACTTACTAATACTTTACAAATGATTTGTAACTGTAGTTATAAAGGTTTCAGTAATCATTTACGAATGTCAACAAACAGGTTGTTAATGATTTGTTAATAGTCTACAAACTACTTATAAACGTTTATAAATGCTTTATAACGGGTCATTATTGTAAAGTGCTACCCTGCTACTTTTGACACTAAGTTTTAACTGACCATGATACTGACCATGTTACTGACATATGTCATTGAGTGAGTGAAAGTGTGAGGAGGGATATACACTTTTATGAGTATGAATTTATCTTGATTTTGTTCACCTGTGTGATACTCATAGCTGCACGTTATTATATGGGCATACCTAACAATAGATGCCCAAAACAAATTAAACTCATTTTTGTGTATTTTTGTATCAAAAGTCCCTAAAAAAACAATCTTAATTACTCAATCTTAAAAACGTGCTCCTTGTCAGAATCTAGTTGTATAAAAATATCAGAAAATGTCATTGCACCGGACCTTTAAGATTCAAACCCCCAATCATCAGATTTGTGAAGCATCTCCACCTTCTCTTGTGCAGCCAGGCCTTTCACATCGATGAGATGTTTAAGGGCATATTTGAGGTTGAAGGGAGAGGGCAAAAGATGGTTTGTGTGGATCGGCAGATTCGTCACTCCGCTAAATAATTCAAGATGTAAACTCCCGACAATGGCGTTGAGTGATGCTAGCGGCGGCGATGATATTTTGACTGCAATTGATGTTCTCTTTCTGTAATCAAACTGGGGAGGTTGTGGCTTCATGTGGTGTTGCTTTTACACTATGGAAACATCCAACGTAGTATGACAGCATATACTTTCTTTTACAACATAATATAGTCTTGACTTACTTGACTTAAGTGTCCTCCATTTCACTCGGTTCTTAGCGGTTCTTTCAAGATCTCCCCAGTTGAGCCCACTCTCTAGTATGGAGCCTTTCTTTACACTCACATACACAATGCACTTTGCAATGCTTTTTTAACACATGTTTTCACCTCTTTCTTTCATCTTCGCTTTTATGTGTATGCTTTTTACAACGCTGCCTTTTCCCCATGCTAATTCACACCCTTTCTATTGCACATGTACGATTGTCTTTACAACGGATGCACGTTCTTTTGCCTCTATTTCATGCCTCTTCACATTCATGCCATAACATGTTTACAAAGCACCACAGCACACACCACTTTCACAACGCCACAACAAATGTTTCCCATGCTATCACGCCTTCACAAACCAACAATGTAATGTGTAATGCCTTTTTAACACTCATGTTTTCACCTCTTTCTTTCATCTTCCCATCTTATCTCCATGCTTTTCACAACCTCGCATTTTCTCCATGCTAATTCACACTCTTTCTATGCACATACATGATTGTTTTCTAAACGGATGCTGCTTTTTCCCCCTGTGTTTCATGACTGCTAACATTAATGCCATAACATGTTTACAAACCACCTCAGCACACTGCTCTTTAACACACTGCCACTACAAATGTTTCACATGCTATCACGCCTTCACATACCAACAATGTAATGTCATCTCATGCCAAGGCAGTGCATCATTCAATACAACTTCTTCACACACAAAACTATACTAAGGAGCCGTTGCGCACCACAACTGCCACCATGTCTCCATCTAACTGAATCACAACAACGCCATACACACCCATCACCTCACACGCTGTCTGTGGCCCCACTTACTGCACGTGTGTTTCTAAGCACACGCCGACACTTCTTCCTTCAGTCTAGCACTCAGTTCCATTCCTCTCTTCCCACTCTCTATGTTCTAATTCATCTCTTCACTCTTTGCCTCACTGCCTGTTATGTTGTCTTGGACCCATTACTTTCAAGACATTGTTTTCTTCGGCCCTCTTTTACGTTGTCAATCCTATTGTGCCTTTTGCTGCTTCTCGTTGGCCACAGCACTTTGCACAGCAAATGAGGAACGCAGCTGTATTGTACACACCGTTATTACATTTTCATTTGCCCTCACAAGGTGTCACACCACACTTACACTGCCTCACAATGTTCCCTACTTCACAGTTTACCTACAACCACCCCACTCCTGCTTGGGACCGTCACATTGTCTGGCAGTCATGAAAAGGAAAAGGCCTGCATTGGCTAGACGACGCAAGCGGCCACACTTGCCACACACATCAGGTAATGCAGTACTTCCATTTCATCACCTTCTCTGTACGTCTCTTTCACTATGCAGTCCCCTCCATTGCATGTCCTTAGCTCTTCCCTTGCGCATAGCATTACACATCATGCCACAGCCACTATGCATACATATGTGTGTGTGTCACCACACATGCAGTCAATCCTATTCAACAACTATTAACATGCATACCTCACTTCTCAGCTGACAAGCACGAAGTGAGTCCACATCACCAGCCCTACCTCCCACACCTTCACCGCAGCAGCCTGACAGCCAAGGTGATGACTTCTGTTGTCCGCATCCCTTCCATGCAGTCTTTCCACTCTACACTATTTCCCACCTATAATCTCTCATCACCAACATATGCTCTGCCCAGCACAACAACACACCACCACTTCTTTTGTCTCACTGATTCACATATATCGCATTACTGCTCATTACTGGCGCACACTTTCCCATCATGACTACACTCACCTTCTCGCACATTCTATGTCCACCCAAAGCACGCCACGTCTCCCACCTGCACTTAATCCTTTTCATCCAATGTGTACCGCATATACTGTACGTGCCACATCACTTCTCAGATGCCGGTCATGATGCCACACCACAACGCCAGCTTCACACCCCTTCATTGTAGCTGCCTGACAGCCAAGGTAGACTTTACTGCATTCCCAAACTTCCAGCCATTCTCTTCGCAAAAGCATATGTACAACCTTTTCCCTCACATCACCAACATGCACACAGAGGAACACTGCCAGTCTGTGTGTCTGTCTATGTGCGTGGCCCTTTATCGTCTGCAACACGCAGCCGTCCTTGCAATAATCACATCCACATGCCATTACTGCTCATTCCACTACCTCATCTCTAACTATCTTCACTTCCCAGCTCAACTCCTCGCAAAGGACACACACCCGCACGACCAGCAACAGCCGCCAGACACACGGACACGCACCCAGCCCCATGCCACAGGTGATGACTCATGCTATTACATTGACCTCCAACACATTCTCTTCACTTCAGGGACCTCTTTATTTCACATCCTCACCACATCACCCTCACCTACTTCTCTTCCACAGTACACCTACCGTGTCAAAAACACATTGCTCATTGATGCCTTTACTTGCCTTTCCAATGCAACAACTATATCCACCTCAACTGTCTTCCATTATTAGGTGCAGACCATCAACCCAATCGCCTCAGCACACACCTGCCTACTGGCACAGAACAACACCAACACCATCAACAAAGTCACCACACACCGGAGCACGCTGCACACACAGCAGGCCCTTCCTTGCAGCTGCCTCACAAGCAAGGTACTGCCTAATGCAACTCTCATTACTTCCACTCATGCAGTCCACTGTCATCCATGTACTACCTACTCTTTCACATCACCACCATGCACACACAACTACAGCCTGTGTGTCTGTGTGTGCGCGTGTGTGTGTGTGTGTGTGTGTGTGTGTGTGTGTGTGTGTGTGTGTGTGTGTGTGTCTGTGTGTCTGTGTCTCTCTGTCACACAGAGTGTCTGTGTTTCACTCTATTGTCTGCACGACACAGACGTCCTTGCGCACATCTGTTGTCCTCAGGTGGACGTCCTCTGCTGTTGCATTGGCCTTCACATCACACTCTTTGCCCTCATTGCCTTTCACCTTCACATTGCTTCACCTCCACAAACAGCACCACACACTATATACACCGCAACATACATGTGTGTGCAATTCTTTCCGTCTCCACCCCTCATTCCTATGTACATCTTCACACTGAACACTAGCTACCTACTACACCAGCCCCCAATATCTATCACTTACATCACACAGACTGCCTTACTGCCAATTCACGCACCTCTCATCCACACTGCATAATTGCTCCTCACACTACTTCATAGCCAACTGTCTTCACTTCTCAGCTCAACTCCTCGCAAAGAACACACGCTGCCAGCAGCACCAACCGCAGCCCAACACACCGAGACGCTCCTTGAGACTTTTGCGCCAGGCTGCAGCCACAGCACAACATTCCTTGCAGCTGTCTCCCAAACAAACACTTATGCTCTTCTCCACTCTTGCACACATTCTCTCCACTGCACTGTCATACACCCTATACTCACACACCACATACATGCACACAGTCTGGGTATGTGTCTCCCTGTGCATTGCGTGTGTGTGTGTGTGTGTGCATGTTCTGTCTGCAACACACAGCCCTCTTTGCCCTTATCTCTGCTCCTCAGTTGCCCCTCCTCTGCACTTCCATGCACTTCACATTCCACGACGGCAGAGTCATTTCACACATGCCCTATAACTAATACACTGCTTCCCCCTCCACAAACAGCACACCACACTACATACACACCAACATGCAACGCCTGCATGTACTACTCTCTCCACCCACACCCCTATCTACATTTGCCTGCCAAAGGGCCTGACCGTGCAATGGTATCTGCTGAAGCGGATGGCGTCCAACCGGCACGTGATGAGATTCGCGAGTATGTGGACATGCGGTCAGTTGGATCCAGTGAGGCCTGCTGGAAACTCTTCTCCTTCAACATATCAAAGAACCACCCTCCTGTCAAAGCCCTCCGCCTGCATCTGAAAGAGCAGCAGCAAGTCTATTTTGCCCATGGTCATGAGGAGACTGTGGTGCAGCAGGAGAGGGCCACAGAGTTGACTGCTTTCTTCGACAACAATGACAAACAGAAAGCCCTCGCAGGTCCACACTTCGACCCTACAACCATGCCGCGCTATGTTGACATGCCTCAGAAATACACCTACCTACCACAAACCAAAAAATGGAAGCTCAGAAAAAAAAGGCAGTCGGGTCCACACCGTCAACCCCGTGGCAGGCGACGTCTTCTACTTGAGAATGCTACTCCACCATGACCACTGCAGAGGGAAAACAAGTTTTGACGACCTCTACTCCCTCAATGGCAGGACCCTGGAAACCTACAAGGAAGTGTGCAGGGAGCTCGGCCTATTGGATGATGACAACGAGTGGGCCACTGTCCTCACTGAGGCTGCAATCACACAGCTGTGCCCACAGATTCGTCTCTTATTCGTAATCATCCTCCTCTTCTGCCAACCAGCTGACCCCAAAACACTGTTCAACGACAACTGGTCACAGTGGACTGATGATTTCAAGCGCACAGCACAGCGTAGGAATCTCTCCTTCACTGAGGACCAGCTGAAAACCATGGTCCGAGTGGATCTACAAGCCTCACTCCAGTCACATCACCAGGACCTCCACGACGTTTTCCTGGAACCAATGACTGATGCTGAAAAGGCCACTGTCCATGGGCTGGTCAACATGGAAGACGCCCTCATCCGTGAAGAAATGAACTACGATGTGCGCGAGATCTTCATATCTGCCCGTGGAGGCTGCGGTAAAACCTTCCTGCTCAATGCCCTCCTAGATGCAGTGCGGAGTCTGGAACCAGGTGGCTGCATTGCCCTTGCCATGGCCACCACTGGCATTGCAGCCCAACTCCTTCACCTCGGCAGAACGCTCCATTCGCGCCTGAAAGCTCCTCTCCACCTCACAAAGAACACTACCTTGAACATCACAGCACAGAGCAGCCTGGCCAAACTACTACGCCGCTCACGCCTCCTGCTGATTGATGAAGCCACCATGATGCACCGCCACCTGCTAGAGGCACTTGACCGCTCACTGCAAGACCTACTCCAGAAGCCAAACACTCCATTTGGTGGCAAAATTATTGTCTTGGCAGGTGACTTCCGACAGTGTCTCCCAGTGATTCGAGGGGCCAATGAGGGCCAGATTATAGACAGCTGCCTGAACAATTCCACACTCTGGGAAAAATTCTCCATCTTCTCCCTCACAGAAAACATGCGCGTCAAGGCCAGTGGAGACCCACGTCTGGAGGACTTCGACACGTGGACCCTCAGCCTTGGCGATGGCACAGCAAATGATGCCAACGACTTCGTCTCCATCCCTGAAAGCATGCGTTTCCACATTCAACCTAACACAGATCGCAACAACGTCGCAGAGGCCACATCCATGAAAGAATTTTGCAACACAGTGTTTCCAGACTTGCCTACCAACTACGCACGCACTGACTGGCTGCACGGCAGATCACTGCTTGCCCCTACCAACAAAGAGGTGGACACCATCAATGACATCATGGAGACCTGGATGCCAGGTATGGCTACCAAGCTCACCAGTGCTGACACCCTGGTGGACTACCAAGATGTTATGCGCTTCACCATCGAATATCTCAACTGCCCCAGTGGATTTCCCCACCACATCATCACCCTCAAGCCTGGAATGCCCTTGATGCTACTCCGCAACATCAGCCCTAAAGATGGACTGTGCAATGGCACCAAACTCTTCTTCCAGAGGTCCCTCAACAACAAGCTCCTGCTGTGCACAATCGCAGCCACACAAAAGGAAGTCTTGATCCCTCGCATCAAGTTCCTTCCTGAAGCTGGACAGTTCCCTTTTGACTGGGCCAGACGACAGTTTCCGATCCGCACTGCTTTTGCCACCACCATCAACAAGTCCCAAGGGCAGACCCTCAGAAGAGTGGGAGTCTGGCTACAGTCCCCTGTCTTCAGCCACGGACAGCTTTATGTTGCCAGTTCAAGGACGGGTGACCCAGCAGCCATGACGTTTGCCATACCGCACCAGACATACCACACTGAAAATGTGGTTTTCAAACAAGTGCTTCTTCCACATTGAGGTAAAAGTCTTGCATTCTTCCATGTGCCATTTGTAATTGCTCTACATAATTGACAATACCTACCGCTTCAAACACAAATCACTGTCTTCACTGTCACATGATCCATAGTGGACGTCTCACATTGTGTGCTTCCTTCCCGCCTTCTCCATTTCTCCCATTCTGCAGCCTCTGTCATGGATGACTATCTGTGTAACCTCAGCCCGTTGCAACTTCCCTTCATGGTCAAGTGCTCCTTCACAAAGAGGTACGTCTGCTGCATTGTCACATGTGCCATTTCTCATTCATCTACATAAGTGCTGCTGACAATGACGCAAATTACCACTTCACAGACATTTCACTGCCTTGCCCGCACACCAGCGCCCGTTCCAGAGACCATCTCACAGCAGTCCTCCACCACCTGCAGTGGCCCCCCGTCAAACAAACAATCCACTTGAAAACACTACTATTACTACAGTTTTCCCCCCTAATCAACGTGACGATGAGCTGACTAATTGGTGGTTGCCAAAGTCGTTGTGATACAGGGATACACTTTTATCCCGCACTGTTCCAACAACTTCTGGCACCACATAGGTCACAACCCCCTTCTGCTCATCACACAGCACCACAACCGCTGTCATCAAAGTCACCGCTGCCATTCAGCCATTCTGCAGAGCCTCTCATGACAACCTGCGCCACCTGCCGGCCTTGCAGCTTCTTTCTTGGACTACTGCTTCGTCCCCCTTGAGGCAAGGTTCATGCATTGTTACATTCCTTTCTCATAAATCCACATAACTAATAGTGCTGCTGCTTAACACTTCACACACATATCACTGCCTTTCCTTTCACATAATCCCTCTTCAACATGTCACATTGTGTGGTTGATTCCTGGCTGCTCTTTCACTCCCATTCTGCAGGCCCTGCGTTGCCAATCTCTGGAACCTGATGACGTGCCAACTTCCTTACATCATGGACATCTGCTTCTTCCCCATTGAGGTACATCTGTTGCATTCTTCCATGTGTCATTTATGCTTGCACTACATTAAGGTGAGTCTGCAATGAGCCAATATTCACAACGCCTCTTTGCAAACAACAGAATCCCACGATCCACCTCCCTTAAAGGAGCATACATCCCATCTTAATGCCCACTCTGTGCTACAGCGACACAAACACAAAGACAGACACACGTAGGCACCAGCGAACGCAAAGCCCCGCGCAACGGCTGGGGTCTCGGGGGGCGTAGTCCCCCGAGACTCTAGTAAATGGATAAAGTGGTTAAAATGTTTATGATGCTACCTTAACTACTCTAGCTGGGAACCCCCTGAAATCCCCCCAAGGACCCCTGGGGGTCCCCGGACCCCACTTTGAGACAGGCTAAGAGCTTGTAGCTGCGTTAGCATTTGGAACGGTATCCATCACACTAAGAGCTGGTGTGTGGACTTCACGTCTGATAAACCATTACAATACCAGTGGTCTTCAAACTTTTACGTTTCAAGGACCACCATAACGGGTCCATTTGGTTCCATTTGTACACTAAAGAGTTACAGACCTGTAATGGTCCATTTGGTCATCAACAATTATAATGATAATGAAGGATCCCAACCCTACACAATGAACATAAAGAATAAAACAAACCATGTAAGGGTAAATACAACATTATGAACATAAATATAAAATAAACCACATAAGGGGAAATACAACACTATGAACAAAGAATTAAACAAATCATGTAAGGGTAAATACAACACAATGAACATAAAGAAAACATAAAACCATAAAGGGTAAATACAACACTATGAACATAAATAAAACAGACCATATAAAATGGTAAATACAACACTATGAGTAGGGCACTGCAGGGAATTGAACCCCATCCCGGTAAACCAGGAGAACCACACCAGAGCCTTTGTTTTTATGTTGTTATTTACAAATCACATGGTAACATTCACTCATTTAAATTTCAACAGTAAAGTCACTTCACAATTTTCAATGTAGATATTCATCTATACTCTTTGTCCAGAGTGACTCACAATAAACAAGGTAAACACATACATAGAATACCATCACATTCAAATACAGTAAATGGAAGTTAAAACAAAACATACATTACAACTGAAATATATTTTGTGCAAATATTACATAATTTCCAATGATATTATCCATCAAAGACTAATGCTATTATGTAATTTTGACAAGCCTATGAAGTCATGACGACCAAGAAGAAAACAGGAAAACAATAACCCAAAATACATGTCAATGATTAACATTACAACAATAAAAAAGGGGGAAAACTAAAACAAAATACAGATAAGATACAATAAACTAACAGATATTCAAATTAATATTTGCACAAAAAAAAACTCTTGCTGACCTCCCTCATCTATCCCGTCACAGTTCATCCATTTACCAATTTAGTTTATCCACTTAACAAGGCTGCCATGTTAAAGGACAAGTCCGGACTAGAATAACAGCCTTTTTTCCTACTTTTATTGATCCCAAATGTCTGGCCATGGAAAATTCATGAACAGGCCATAAATAGGTAGCCATGTTTTCACTCCACACAAACTTTAAGGAAAACTCCTTAGACAGAGATTAAGAAAATATATTTGCATTTTATTTGTTCATGCTCATAAAGTGCTCCAAGAGCTAAGTGAAAAGTGCAGCAGCAAACTTTTGGGTCAAAGGACCATCGTCAGTGCCTCGCCTACTGACCGCCGTGAATAATGAAGCTTTACCCGCAAATGACAACCCATAAATCCACATCACATACAGCGCCTATGGTCATATGTGATGTGGACTGACGTGATGAAGACTTACCTGCACATGACTGAAGTGACGTGAAATGATAAGACGAGACGCAAATCAAATTACGCAAAATGAAACTAGACATAAATCCACATCACATACTACACTACACTACAGCTACACTACACTACACTACACCAGACATACACTATGGTCATATGTGATGTGGACTGACGTAATGAAGCTTTAACCGCAAATGATTAGATCTGATGATATAGCACTGACGATGGTCGTATGACCTAAATGTTTGCTGCTGCACTTTTCACTTTGATCCCTTGGAGCACTTTATGATCATGAAACGAATAAAATAAAAATAGCTTTTCTTTGTCTCCGTCTAAGGAGTTTGTGGAGGGAGTCTTTTTTTCTGACAGTTTTGCTTTGTTTTTGAGACCAGCTACAGTCAGTAAATATTCCTCTTTTTCCTTTTAGTTTCCTACAATAAAAAAAAAGAAAGAAATGTACAGAAATAAAACATTATTTTTCATATATTTAAGGAAACATGGAACAAAATGGACCCTTGTCCACTGTTTCCCAAGTTATGGGTCGGGACTCAATAATGGGTCGTGGACACATTTTCTTGGGTCATGAGTAAATAAACCCCCCCCCCCCCCCCCCCAACCTGTTAATTAAGTATTCAATCAAAGCTTCCAGCAGGTTATAGGCCTGTGGATTACGGTTCATTGAACATTGTAATGTATTAAATACATTTGAAAATGACATTGGTTTGTTCTGAATGGATTAGATGACATATTGGAATATTGTTGATGTCCAAAAAACATTATAAAAAGTGAAAATAGCCGATCTACAAGATCAATGTCACAAAATGAAGAAAAACATTCAAAATAATGTAATTTAAGAAAATGCTAAATAAGAAATTCCATAAAGAAAAGAAAAGAATGAAAATCTACAAGAGTGAAGATCTACAAGCTCAAACTAATGTCATAAAGTCAATTAAAAAAAGAAAAGCAATTCCATAAAGTAGGGGAATCATTTGTTTAACATACAACTTACATTTAGTTGAAATTTAAACCAGTGGTTCTCCTCCTAAATATTTGGCATAAACATTAAGATTTAATATAAAAAAGTTATACTAAATAAATCATTTATACTAAGTTAGTACCAATGGATTGATTGGTCTTTAAAGCATGATCTGAAAAGGCCCACCCATCTGTCCACTTAACACGGCTGCCATGTTAAGTGGTCAGATCCAGAATAAGGTTGAGAACCACTGATTTACACATTTCAAAGATCTACAACTACAGCAGAAATGAACATTTAATTAAAGATCTACAACTACGGCAGATGAAAACCTAACCCTATGGATTAAGTACATGAGCAACATGTAATTAAGTTTCACAATTAAGATTGACATTTTTAGAGGAACTTCATTTTATTTAACACTTTTTTTAAAGCTCTGTGGACATTGTTTTAATAAAAACCTGATAATGCTTTTAATCGGGTAAATGACATATAGATCATATTTGTTATCAAAAAACAAAAATGTCCACAAAACTTACAAGTGTGAAATAAAATCTTGACTCCTCCAACCAATTTTATATTTTTGAAAATTGTAATAATGTAATCATTTACAGACCATAAATGGGTAGCCATGTTATCTTTATAAAAAATAAAAAACGGTTGAAGAAAAGACTCACTCCACAAAAACCTTATGGAAAACTCCTTATAAAGAAAAACATCACATGGATGCAACTGGGACGTATCATCAGTGTTGTAGCCTGGGGTCATAGGGTGTTTCGGGTCTCGCAACATACAACATACACCCTCGCCCAGGTGACCCAGCCAGGGTTGATCAAGCCCCGACTTACGTCCCAGTAGCACCCACGGTCAGTCCTATAGGGAAAGACAGGGCAGTCCGCTTCTCTGGAAGTACTCTGCCGGGACTCGGGGAGGCTCTGGCACGTGGAGGGACTAGGCTCTGTGGGTTGTCTCCTGGCCGGGCTCCTCCTTCGTCTCACCAGGTCCAGGACCTGAGCGCTGCGCCAGATCAGGTGCACCGCCCCGATCCAAACATTTCCTTCTGGCGTGATGGTTCGTTGGGCCGATACCACTAGATTGGGCTGTCTAATGGTATTAGCTCTGCTTGCGGTACGCTGGAATGGCCCTCCTAAAGGCCTAACCGCGGGTCCTTAGACAAAGACTAAGTAAATATATTAGTGTTTTAATTTTTCATGCTCATAAAGAGCTCCAAGTGCTAAAAGTGAAAAGTGCAGCAGCAAACGTTTGGGTCAAAGGACCATTATCAGTGCATCGCCTACTGACCGCTGTGAATAATGAAGCTTTACCCGCAAATGACAACACATAAATCCACATCACATACAGCGCCTATGTGATGTGGACTGACGTGATGAAGACTTACCTGCAAATGACTTATAAGTGACGTGAAATGATAAGACGAGACGCAAATCAAATTACGCAAAATGATACGAGACATAAATCCACATCACATACTACACTACACCAGACATACACTATGGTCATTATGTGATGTGGATTGACGTAATGAAGCTTTAACCGCAAATGATTAGATCTGATGATATAGCACTGACGATGGTCTTATGACCTAAATGTGTGTTGCTGCACTTTTCACTTTGAGCACTTGGATCACTTTATGATCTTGAAACAAATAAAACAAAAATAGATTTTCTTAATCTCTGTCTATCAATCTTTCTCTTTTTCCTTTTAGTTTCCTACATTTTTTTTAAATAAAACACTTACAGAAATAAAAAGTTCTCATATTTCAAAAGAACCTCATACATTTAAGGCAACAAATGGACCCTGGTCCGCTGTTTCCCAAGTTATGGGTCGGGACTCAATGGTGGGTCATGGACACATTTTCTTGGGTCATGAGTAAATAACCCCCCCCCCCAAACCTGTTAATAAAGTATTCAATCAATCAAATCAAAGATCTACAACATCAAAACATAACCCTATCGATTAACGCTCTGTACATGAGCAAAATGTAGTTCACAATTAAGATTATTTTTTAAAGGAAAAACTATTTTATTCAACACTTTTAAAGCTCTGTGGATTTTTTGTTTTACTTTTTTTTTTTAAATGACAACCTGATAATGCATTTAATCATCGGGTAAACAATACATCATATTTTTATCAAAAAAACAAAGCAAAAATATCCACAGAACTTACAAGTGTGAAATACAATCTTGACTCTTCCAAACAAAAAAGAAGAAATTTGTAATAATTTAATCATTACAGACCATAAATGTGAAGCCATGTTAACATCTTTATACAAAAGGAAAACCGGTTGAAGAAAAGACTCACTCCACAAAAACCTTAAGAAAAACACCTTAGACAGAGACTAAAAACATATATTAGTGTTTTATTTGTTCATGCTCATAAAGAGCTCCAAGTGCTAAAAGTGAAAAGTGCAGCAGCAAACGTTTGGGTCAAAGGACCATCGTCAGTGCCTCGCCTATTGACCGGCATGAATAATGAAGCTTTACCCACAAATGACAACACAGAAATCCACATCACATACTACACTACACTACACTACACTACGGTCATTATGTGATGTGGACTGACGTGATGAAGCTTTAATTGCACTGACGATGGTCCTACGACCTAAATGTGTGTTGCTGCACTTTTCACTTTGAGCACTTGGAGCACTTGATGAACATAGAAAAAAATAAAATAAAAATATATGTTCTTAGTCTCTGTCTAAGGAGTTTTCCTTAAGGTTTTTATGGAGTGAGTCTTTATTTCTGCCAGTTTTCATTTGTTTTTGAGATCAGTCAGTAAATATTCCTCTTTCCTTTTAGTATCCTACATTTGTTTTACATGAATAAAATAACATATTTAGAGTAGTAAAACGTTCTTATGTTTCTAAAGAACCCGATACATTTAAAAACAAAAATCAAAGAAATTCCATTTAAAATATTAAAATAAGAGTAATGAAAATAGCAGATCTACAAGCCGAGCTTGTAGATCTGCTATTCTCACTAGGTCCCAGGGAGACATCACATTTCTCTTTTGGGTCTCGAGCTAACACGTTATGAAAATCTTTACACTGAAATGTTTACATTCCAGTGCGTTTTTGCCATTGCTTGTTTATTGATAAAAAAAATCAGATCCAGATTCAAACAGTGACTATTTTTCCTGGGGTCAAATAGTAAAATTAAAATGAATTAAAAGCACATATAATAAGCAAGCAAAATAGAACATGTGCCATTTCGTGAAAACAACAAATCTAAGCAATAAATTAGAAACAAAAAAAAAAGGTTGTGAAAATAGATGTACATGCTCGTTGTGAGCTTGCAAATCTATTATCTTCACTAGTTTGGGTCCTGAGCTAAAAGGTTTGGGAACCTCTGCAGTGGCACAATGCCTGGTAGCTGTTAAATATAGAGCTTACACATTTTGAATGACATCAGTTATGACTGTAATGTTTAGAATGCAATCACACAGTTATGACTAATGTTTATTTTATTTTCCAGGAGTAATACAGTCTACAGTGACTGAACTGCCTCTTACACAGTGTCACAGTGGCTGCTAGCTGATGCCTATGAGTTCAATTCAAAGTTTACAATTTAAATGGTGCATTTATCTATAGTACCTTTAACCAAAGCACTTTATAATGTGCATTACATTCACCAACATACTTACCAGGGGGAGAGATAGAGAGGTGAGGGATAAAGAGACAGAGAGAGGGATAGATAGAGAGACTCGTATAATTTACATCATTTGTGAACGATTGACATAAATCATACGAGGCGCATATGACGCAATGGCAGCAGCATTCTTTGTTTCATATTCTCTGCATCAGTCTCAGTCCAGCATCAGTCCATTTTCTTCATTATTCTCCGGCCAAATGACGAGCATTGTACGCAAACAACGTGAAACGAAGTCCACATCACATACTGGTCATATGGTTGTATGTATCGTTTATATTATATTATTATATTATTATTATTATTATTATTATTATGTGATGTGGATTGACGTGATGAAGCTTTACTCGCAAATGACGGCACAAATAACGAGTAACTATACGTGATGCACATGCCGACATCCGTCAAACACCTTCACATCACATACTGGTCATATGCGATGTGGATTGGCGTGATTAAGCTTTACCGCAAATGACGCAACGCAAAATCAATTGTGCCAATATTTGTCAGCAATACAGCAACAGCATGAATGACATTAGTACACAACACTATGAATGACATTAGTACACAATATACAACACTATGAATGACATTAATACACAACATACAACACAAGCAACAGGAATAACCAAAGTCATTAACCCTTTAAGACCTGAAGCCGATTCTACATGTCTCCTAAATCCCAACAGTTTTCTGAAAAACATAAGTTTCTATATCAGTGGTTCTCAAACTTATTCATGTCAAGGACCCCCAAAATGATATGTATTTGGCCGCGGACACCCATCAAAATATTTTGTTCCAGGGACCCCCCTCCCCCCCGAAGAAGCAAAGATTTGAGTTAAAAAATATTTGCTTTAAATATATATATTCAAAGATTTGCACACATTTTCACGAATTTTCAAAAACAACAGATCTACAAGCTCATAGCGCGGCACTCGGTGCTGCGCTATGAGCTTGCATATCTGCTATTTTTGAATAGCCAAAGTGTAAAATAAAGCTTTTTAGCTCAAATCTAAAAATGACACAGTTCCAGGTCTTAATGGGTTAAATGCATATGATATGAATGATGGCCCTACATCTCTCCCTGTTCTGACCTACTGTAAACAACGGCGTGTACCTCGCCTAAAAGAAAAAATTGCCGACCGATGTGAATGACGAGCTATCCGCAAATGTCGTGAAATAATCACAAAATCACATAAATCCACATCACATATAACCCTAACCCTACGACCAGTAATGTGATGTTATTATTATTATTGTTATTATTTATTATTATTATTATTATTATTATGTGATGTGGATTGACGTGATGAAGCTTTACTCGCAAATAGCCTGAAACGGTACAACGGCAATAAAATTACGCGAAACGACACACGACATAAAGGACGACATGCATCACATACCTCCACATATGTTCATATGTGACGTGGACTAACGTGATGATGTTTTACCCGCATATGTTGTGAAATGACACAACACAAGACATACATCACATCAATGCACATCACATACGGCCCCCGTGTACGGTCATATGTGATGTGGGCTGACGTGATGAAGACTTACCTGCATATGACGGAAGCGACGTGAAATCAAATGTAATTTTTACCCGCATGTGTTGTGAAATGACAACACATACATCACATCAATCCACATCACATACTACACTACACTACACCATGGACTTATGTGATGTGGGCTGACGTGATGAAGACTTACCTGCACGGATATGACGTGAAATCCTGAGACGCGACGCAAATCAAATTACTTAACGCAAATGACGCGAAATGCTACGAGACATAAATCACACAAACGCTGGCCGTGACCCAATAATAAAAAAAAATGGTCCAGTCCCTTACATATTCTTCACGAATGACGGGCATTGAACGCAAACGACGCAAACCGCTGGCCCGCCACCCGTTAAATGACGCAACGCAAGCGGCGCTGATAGTGCAAATTTTACAGTTAAAGCTAAAAAAATGTTTAGTTGATACTATGACAGGGCAAAAAAAAAAAAGCTATATTTTTAACTTTATCAAAAATAGATAAAGCACAAATAGGTTTAACTATGTGAGTTTGCTATGTGACCAAGAGCCACATATACTATACCCTGTCACTATATTATACAACCTAGTATACATATACTGTACCCTGTCACTATATTATACAACCTAGTATACATATACTATACCCTGTCACTATATTATACAACCTAGTATACATCTACTGTACCCTGTCACTATATTATACAGCTTAGCGTAGGCCTACATATACTGTACCCTGTCATTACATAAACAGCCTGGATACGTATACTGTCAGTACTACGAATAGAACCAAATGGACCAGTGACGGGTCCATTTGGTTCCATTTGTAAAAAACTCAAAGACACACTAGAAGGAAAAAAAGTTATAACTTTATTCAAGCAAATAATGAAGAGAAAAGAGGGGAAGTTAAAGTATGGAGGTCAGGCAGAAACCGTGTATGTCCAAAATTGTTACTTTTTAAAATGGACACAAAATAACCTGTGTTCCAATGGATCCAATATAATTATCATGATCTTTGCGTTGTGAGCTTGTAGATCGGCTGTTTGTACTGCTTTAGTATGTGACACTGTCACACGGTATGACCAAGTAAAGAAATGTCTTTACGACAAAAACAAAATTTTATTTATATATATATATATATATATATATATATATATATATATATATATATATATATATATATATGGTTTCTGCCCGACAACCAATGATAGACCGTGTCACTACTATCACTTACCTTGAACAGCAGCCACGACTCAAACGGCAGATGAAATTAAAAAAACACTAAGAAGCAAATGACACCACGCACATCATTTGCTTTCTCTTTTAGTTTGCACAGACCTACAGCATAGATGACTGTTAACACAGTGTTAATGGGGCTACATGCTACCATAATGATACCAGACATAAATCACATAGCTCCACATCACATACATTTGTACACACAAACCACTAGTGAAGAACTAGTGCAATAGACAGGCAAGAAGAAAGAAATGTGTTTGTGAAAAGAAAGATAGACAAAAATAAAAAATCGATCAAATAACTCAGACACAAAAGTAAATAAAAACAAATAATCTTGTTATTGCTTTATTAAAGCAAAGAATAGAGAAAAAGAGGAGAAGTTACGACCACATACTGTATGGTCATATGTGAAGTGGACCGATGTGATCAAAGTTTTGGGCGCAAATGACGTGAAACAATAAATAAAATCACATTAATCCACATCACAGAAAGGCACATGGTCCTATGTGATGTGGACCGACGTGATGAAGCTTTACCCACAAATGACGCGATGCAAATGACGTGAAACGATAGACGACGCAAATTACCACATACATGGTATGGTAGCATGTAGCATGTAGCCCCCTTAACAAGCAGCAGCTGCAATCAAAAGGTTCCTACCTTCCTGCCATCTTCACTTACGGACGTCTACTTCTTGTCATCTTCGTGTTCTGTAAAGACACAAAAAAGAAAACAAAAACGTTGAGTTGAGCAGGCCTTACAGGGTGACATTTTGGAAGCCAAGATGGTCTGTAGAGCCATAAGCTGGTCACTGACAGGGCTGTGTCACCATTATGGCATTTTACTTGAGTAATTGTCACAAATAATTGTGATTAAGGATTTAATTGTATTGTACATGAACATTGAACATGTTTGAAAATAAATCAACATTTTAGTAACTAGAAGAGTGGGCACCCGGGAAAAGTGGGCACTTCAATGTGTAATTGGCCATTTCTATTCCTCAAAGTAAGTAATTAAGTAACTTAAAGGAGTAGTTCACCCACAAAATGACTTATTTTCTATCAATTGCACACGCCATGAAGCCTTAATTCATGGATTTGTTTTTGTCGGATTCCTATGCCAATAATTAGATTCCCGTCTCCTACCGGCTAATGTATCCGGTAGGAGACACAAAGTAAATTAACTACTCCTTTAAGTACATGCTTTGAAGATGCTTGACTGGCCTACAGCCACTGTGGGCATAAAACAATACGTTTTAGGTCTGATAATGATGTACCCACCCGTACATGTTCACATCATGTATACTTTACATTACTTAAAAAGGGATAGTTCACCCAAAAACATACTTTTTTTCGATTAGTCACCCCACGGAGCCTTGAATTATGGACCGGTAGGCACAAAGGAGACTCTTTGTGTCTCCTACCGGAACCGCTGCCGGTCATCAAATTATTGGTTTAGGAATGAGACAAAAACAAAAACATATTCATGAATTCATGTCTCCATGGGGTGACTAATCCATAGGAAAAAGTGTTTTAAACCGTTGGTTCTCAAAGTGGGGTCCGGGGACCCCCAGGGGTACTTGAGGGGGTTCCCAGCTAAATGATGGACAGGAACCAAATGGACCCTTATGGGGTGTGTAACTCAGAGAGTGTACAAATGGAACCAAATGGACCCTAACAGGTCCATTTGGTTCCATTTGTACACTCTCAGAGTTAAATTGACATTGGTTTTACAATGTGAATTGGGGTCCCAGAGGTATAAATGCCACTAGATGGGGGTCCGTAGCCTAATGCATGTCAAACTGGGGGGTCCTTGAAATTAAAATGGTTGAGAATCACTGCTAGAGCCGTAAAAACCTTCTCTTATTGGGGTCCCTGGCTTATCTTTTCAAATGGGGGTCCGCAGGGTAATAAGTGTCAATTAGGGGGTCCTTGACATGAAAAAGTTTGAGAACCACTGTTTTAAACTATCCCTTTAAGACAGGGGTCTTCAACGTTTTCAGGCCAAGGTCCCCCTAGCTGAGAGAGAGATGAAGCAGGGACCCCCTCTATATTGTATAAAATTGTGTTGAGATAAACTTTTGCTGCTCTTTTTTCCCTCTACACCTATAACTCTTTGCTAAAAATCGATCTACAAGCTCACTACGCCTTGCAGCCCGAGGCGTTGTGAGCTTGTAGATCTGCTATTTTTGGCTTAAGTTCTCCTCAGCAAAGGGATGCTATGGTTCAAGTGGTTAATGTAAAAAAGATTTGGCGGACCCCCTGTAGTAACTCTGGGTCCCGGACCCCCTGTTGAAGACCCCTGCTTTAAGAACATTTTGCAAATTCGTCATTTGTTTTACATTTTGGGAGAAACATTGCCAATTTAGCAAAGAGGTGCCGTCTATTCCTGTATCAAACACCAAGTAAAGTCTACAATGCTTATCATTTCATCAAGTTCCAGAAACAACTAAAGACGGTGGCTCTCAAAAGTTTCATATCAAGGACCCCCAAATGAATATGCATTTGGACAAGGATTGGACCTCTTCCTTACTTCCTTCACATGTGTTACCAATGAAGGCTCTGTTTTATTTAGTGCAGCACAGTGGTTCTCAAAGGACACCCATAACTCTGAGTGTACAAATTGAACCAAATGGACCTGTGATTTGTTTACATCTGTACACTCAAGAGTTACACACCCGTAAGGGTCCGTTTGGAACAGAGCCTTCATTAGCACCATTGGTAACACCTGTGAAGGGAAGTGAGGAAGAGGCCCAATTTATTTCCAATATGGCCGCTGATTCCAAAACTCCAGTTTGTGCCTCCTACCTCCAGCAAGGTGTTACGTTACAGTGAAATTGGTGACCTTCAGAAAACATGCGACCATCTTGTGGACTTCACAAAAACATCACCATGTCCAAATGTAAATAACAACCGTTTGTTTGTTTATGAACAGAGCAACTCCGTTCATAAACTAACAGCGATTGACTTTGGATGTTTGACATGTGAAGTCCACAAGATGGACACATCTTTTGTCAGGTCACCTATTTCTCCATAACACTGGTGGAGGCAGAATGTTGAGGGTTGGGATTCGGCTTGAAAATAAAACCACAGGCGTCTTGGTTCAGCTCTGAGCCGCTAGACCAGTGGCTCTCAAAGTGTGGTCTGATACCAGTCATCAGTTACCATGAGTATAAACCCTAGGGTTTATACTAGACCTGTCACAATTATTACATAATAGCCTAATTGCAATTATTTGAATTTGCAATTGTGTTTTGCATAATCGTCATAATCATTACCATGTTAAAAATGTTCAAATATTTTCAAACATTTTGTGGAAATAGCAGAACTAGCAGCTCAAAACGTGTTGCGATGCGACACGTTTGGAACTTGTAGATTGGCTATTTCCACTCTGCTAATCCCACTATGAATGTATTTTTTTGTAATTAAATAATGTATATTATTTGTCATATCTGCCTTGTGCAACTTTTATTTACAAAGCCCTAAAAGCCTAAAATAAATTACATTCGTATTCATAATGTTCCAATGCTCAACGTCAAACACAATTAAATCTTTGATCGCAATCATTTATGTGACAATGAATCGTCAACTTATATTTAATAATATATAATAATAATAACAATGGTGACACAGCCCTAGTTTATAATGGTCAGCAGTGGTGGAACAAATACTGATTTTTTTTACTTAATTAAAAGTATCAATACTGCAATGTAGAAATACTCTGTTACAAGTAAAAGTCCGGAATTTAAAATTCACTTGAGTGAAAGTACAAAGGCACGTATCAAAATGTACTTAAAGTACCAAAAATAAAAGTACTCATTATGTAGAATATCCTGTTTCACAAATTTCAAAATATATTAAAATCTTTTGAAAATAGCAGATCTACAAGCTCACAATGTGTCGCATCGCAACACATTGTGAGCTTGTAGATCGGCTATTTTCAAATGGCCAAAATGTATATAGGGCTGAAGTGGTTAATACATTTTTTGTAATTATAATTAAAATCTACAAAGTAATTAACTAAAGTTTTCAAATAAATGTAGAGAAGTAAAAAGTACAATATTTGGATCCGAGATGTAGTGGAGTAAAAGTATTGAAATTTGGAAATACTCAAGTAAAGTACACATCCCTTGAAATTGTACTTGAAGGGTAAGACCACTTTGGTAGAGGTTTGGGTTGTGTAGTTACCTTGCCATGATGTAACTCCCAAGGTTGACAAGAAATCAAAAATAATTGCTCCATTGATTAGAAATTGATAATTCAAAATATGCTCCTCATTGACTTACATTGTACGTTAAAACAGCTCTCAAAGTCACTCTTTTAGCACGTTAATGAACCCAAACAAAGTTGATTCAGACAATATAGAGCACCAAACCCAGTACTGTTTTTTTTTTTATAAAAATGTCAACTTCCTGTTGATTTTACTATTTGAAGATCTGGATCCGGATCCGCGGATCCAGTCCGGGTTCTCTACTTATTAAAATGGCAAAATCAACAGGAAGTTGACATTTTTATTAAAAAAAGAAAAACAGTACTGGGTTTGGTGATGTTTTATATTGTCTGAATCAACTTTGTTTGCGTTCGTTTTTGTGCTAAAAGAGTGACTTTGAGAGCTGTTTTACCGTACAATGTAAGTCAATGAGGAGCATATTTTGAATTATCAATTTCTAATCAATGGAGCAATTATTTTTGATTTCTTGCCCACCTTTGGAGTTGCATCATGGCAAGGTAACTACACAACCCAAACCTCTACCAAAGTGGTCTTGCCCTTTAATACAGTACTCAAGTAAATGCACCTAGTTACTTTCCACCACTGCTGGCTAGGTGTGATACAGGTACGTACCGTGTGGGGTCTCCCGCCGCGTGGTTGAAGATAGCTGGTATTAATAGAGCCGCGTAGGTTGTATGGCACCACGTCCCGAGCACCGTACGCCTTGTATCTCCAACGGAGAGCGTTCGTTGGCACCGTTATACGTTTCAGCTCTCAGGGCTCGTTGTTGCGTTGTCGAGGTTCCATCTTCCTGCCCCTTGTCCTGAGTTACAGACACTCTATTACCAGCTATCTCCTGATGACTCCATCCATCCTTTGAACCTTCCCTGAAGCATTCATACAGCGAGTCAAACGCTGAGTCATAGCTAGAAGCCATGACTCAGCGTTTTCAACTCACTGTATGAAGTAGATTTAGTCCACTCTGCAGAAGGTCACCACATGATTAACCTGCAAGACACAGATATACACCAACATTACATTTAATATATTTTATAATAATAAAAACAATAATAGAAAATCGAGTTTTTAAGTAGGCTATAGTGCAGGGGTGATGCAACTTTGATGATGTAGAGGGCCACTATATTTCCACACTCCACTCAAGAAGGACACATTGCATATTGTTACTGTCGGACAGAAAAAAAATAGCTGATCTACAAGCTCAGAGCTTGTAGATCTGCTATTTTTGCTATTTCGGAATCCTTAATTATTTTTTGGTATTTTTTAATTAGAATCCTGAAACGTATCTTTTTTTATTTAATTTAAAATACATTTAGTTATACTTAAGTTAACTTTATGAACTTAAATACAAATACATTGGACAGTCATTAAACTAATAATATCAGACTGAAGTAATTAAAGCGGGTCATGATTGCATGTTTGGAATTTGAACAGCTGAAATCAATAATATATCACTATTAACCTGCAGCCGCACTAAGTGAAGGTGAGGGCCGCATGTGGCCACCGGGCCGCCAGTTGCCCATGTATGCTATAGTGTTAACCCTTTAAGACCGGGAACGCATCAGTGTAACCACTTTAACCATTATCTTACACTTTGGCTATTCAAAAATAGCAGATCTACAAGCTCATAGCAAGGCACCGAGTGCCGCGCTATGAGCTTGTAGATCTGCTATTTTTTGAAAAATCGTGAAAATGTGCATATTTATTTTACTCAAATCTTTGCTTCTGGGGGGTCCCTGGAACAACATTTTGAGATGGGGGTCCACGGCCAAATACATATTTTGGGTGGTCCTTGTCCTTGACATGAAAAAGTTTGATTATAGCAACATAAGTTCTTTTCAAAAAACAGTTATGATTTAGAAGACATTTGTAGAATCCCCCCGGAAGCAAATATTAGAGTTAAAAATGTAAATCTTTAAAACATATTTTGAAAATGTGCAAAAATGTCCATGTTTTTTTTTATTTATAGCAGATCTACAAGCTCGTAGCGTGGCACTCGGTGCCGCGCTATGAGCTTGTAGATCTGCTATTTTTTGAATAGCCCAAAGCATAAGATAATGGTTAAAGTGGTTCAACCTCTCGTCCTACTTGATCATACTACAGCATCGCATAAAAGCATCAACAGTAGCAGATCTACAAGCTTGAAACGCACAAAACACGGTTTGAGCTTGTAGATCTGCTACTTTTGCCATTTTTGAATCCTGAAAAGTAACCGTTTTGGACATTCTGAGGTTTCCTGCCGATAAAGACTATATTATAGTTTCATTTTAGCATTGGATCAAGACTCAGATTTCTTCTTATCGAGTTTGATATCAATATTTAGTTTAGATTAGCCTACTTATTCTCCTGCCTGAGTGTTATGTTATGTTGTAAACAACTTAGCTCCGTTATCTATCCTATCCTTAGGCTTTTACATTTGTTTTGTTCTAGATATTTTATGACAAGTATGAAATGTGAAAAGGGCTGCACAAATAAAACATTATTATTATTATTATTATGATCTCATCTATGACATTCTTGAACTCTCCAAAATGGTGTTTGTAGTTAGTTCCATGTTAAAGTCTCAAACATCTCCATAAATGTATCAATTCTAAATATAAAGTGTTTAAAAGGCACAGATGTTATCCCACCATACGGACTAATATTCCGTATTATTCAATGAATAAATGTTTCAATCTGGTCTGTCTGAACATCACTGTATCATTCAATGGGTGTAAGTGGCGCTGTTGCAGGTATTACACCCCATGTAATCCAGGAAATACAATGACGTTCATCCACATACGGGATTAAAACACTTCTTTATTAAACTATACTGAATATTAACTGAACACTAACACCCCGTATGTAAGGATAACATCTGTGGCTTTCAGATATTCACTTTATATTTACAATGCATACATAAACGTAGACGCACGAGCCTTAAACACAGAACCACAAAATATTTGGTAAAGTGGGGATGTTGCAGCAGGTGAACGCAGGTATTACACTCCATGTAAATGTGGAAATAGAACTGCGTTCCGACACACACGGGATTAAAACGCGTCTTTATTCAACTTTACGTAATATTACGGAACACAACAGACCCGTATTGAAGAGTTACATCCGTGTCTTTGTTTAAACACTTTATGTGTTGGATTGGGTTCATTTATGGGGATTTATGAGCCGTTCAAAACTACTAACAAACATCAGACTCGATCACCATCAATAAAATCCCTGACCGTCTTGTTCCAAGGCTAAAATAGATTATAAACGCACATTAATGTATATATGGCGGGGTTAGATCTACAAACCTCACAGTGAGTGTGGTTTAACGTTTAAACTTTAGGTGACAATTTAGTTGTGATCATTTGGAACAAATATGTATGTTTGATGCTATAGCCTTGAATCAAGACTATAATAGATGAATTAATCGATTTAGACATTTGCATATTATATCTATGAAGTAAAAGTCAAGACCGGATAAAAATGACTAGTTTGATGCATTTTCTCCCTCGGTTATAAAACACAATATTTCTTATATTTGTCCATGTTTGGTGTCATAATAATTCACAGTCCTACAACACCTCGAATGCTTAAATAATAATTGTGTTAAATATTAGTGGATAAAAACGTGTCATGTTGATATAAATCAAACATTATTTTACCTTCTAGAGCACACAGTGGCACGGTTCACAACAAACTTTTCGAATCAAGAAGACGTTGTGCGCATGCGTCCAATTTCAACCCGTATTCACATCCGGTCCAAAGCCCCGCCTACTGGATCCGGTGCGCTGAACAAGACGCGAACAAGACATAGACGCACCATTTCCGTTTCCGTTTTCCAACTGGATGTTGATCCCCAGACTGCTATCAGTCATCATCATCAACACTAAACCATCTACACCTGTGTGGAATCAGAAAGCTCCACATTTTATACTTTGGCTTTTCAAAAATAGCAGATCTACAAGCTCACAGCGTCACTTCGTGGCTTGCTGTGAGCTTGTAGATCTGCAATTTTTTAAATGTTTTGAAAAATCTCGAAAATGTTTGGAAAAGTTTGAATAATGTTGAATTTCTTAACATAAATCTTCTCTTCTGGGGTCCCTGGCACAACATATTCTCAGATGGGGGTCCGTGGCCAAATGCATACATTAATGTGTGGGGGTCCTTGACATGAAGAAGTTTGAGAACTGATTTATAGACCAATTATTTGTTTACTAACATTGAGCCTGGACGCACAGGTGATTGTTTCACGCAATCAATTCCCAACCTGTTTCGGGGTGCACTGGTTTCAGCACACCCCAACCCCCTCTTGTGTGTGTTGGCTAGTGAGACGCGTCCTAACGAGACCTGATATAATGGGTTTCGTTGCGCGCATACTGGCTGCGTGCAGCCAGTGTGACGAATAATCTCCATACACATGTAGTGTCTGATGATGGACACTAGATGGCGTCCAAACAGCAGTTTTCCAGTCTGTCCATGATGACAATTAAGTCACTGTTTTTTATAAAAGTTCAAGCGGGTGTTATTTATTTTGCCATAACACCCACTTTTACTGTGTGGAAACAACGCCCCCACTGTACTGAGTACATCCATGAGTATTGGCTTCGGTGCCGGTGCTAGGCTGGACTTGAACTTGTGGCCTTGCTTGCAGAGATGGGAATTGAACCTGTGGCCCTGGTCGCCGTGTGGCTTTCTGTGCCAAAGCCCACAGAGGTGTCCACCAACTATCCACTGCCTTACGGCACCTCGACACATTTAATTGTGGTTCCTGGATGTCAGTGTTCAACACATGCTTCGGAGTAAAGATGCAGGAGGAGGATTTGAACCCACAAGCTTTGGATTATGTAGACAGTGTCCTATCACCGTGAGCCACTCTGACACATCAAGACCGGGAACACATCTGTGTCATTTTTAGATTTATTTGGCCCCTGGAACAACATATTTTACAAATGTTTGCTTTAAAAAATGTATATTCAAAGATGGTCATGATTTTTCAAAATAGCAGATCTACAAGCTCATAGCCATGCTATGAGCTTGTAGATCTTCTATTTTTGAATAGCCAAAGACATCTAAAAATGACACACATGCATTCCCGGTCTTAATGGCTTAACTAACAACAAACTAAATATATCAAGATATGCAGTTCATTTTTTTATTTTTGTTTTTGTTCCTTGTTTAGATGCTTGAATATGGAGACAGCACTATGGAAACAAGCTTCTATAGGCTTTTTTGTGTGTGTGATTAATCTATTTGACTTTAGACTCACAGCAAGCACAATAATAGATGCTCTCTAGTCTCTACATGTCCCAAAGGTCCTGTGTTCAAACTCCATAGATAACAGATCATTATTTTAAAGTTTTAAACACAAATCCTTCTCATGGATTTGATTGGATCAAATCGACAGGAAGTGATGCCCACAACGCCCTAGGAAACTTGTGGATAGTAAAACTTAAACGTTATTTAGGTAAATTATTTCCCCCCTTCATTAATACCAATTGGAATTGCATTTTATATCGTTGGAATTTCTTTTACAATATAGACACCTATATCATCATCATCATAGCCTTTATTTCAGCTTGGAGTACAGTTGAGGGGCAGGCCATCATTTTCAATGTAGCCGAGATACAGAACACAGTAATCAACAGGAATGGAAATTCATTTCACATACAGCAACATAAAACATATGAATAATGAATCAGAATACAGAAGCACTCAAAAAACTAAAAGAGAGAACTAGAACAGATATACCAAAAATAAATAATTAAATAAAGCAGTTACAATTCTGAACAAAAATATTGGAAACCATTTCCCTGAAATAACCTATAAGGATTGAAGTGATTTGATTTTCAAGGACCTCTGGAGCTCATTCCAGGCAGATGGAGCACTGACAGAAAATGCTGTCTTGCCTAACTCTGTCTGCGCAAAAGGAACCTTGAGTGTCAGGAGATCGCTCGAGCAGGTCTGGTATGTAGTAGGGTTCTGATCCAACATAGAACAAAAAGGGGGGAGCATTCCCGAGATGGCTTTAAAAATAAATATATACTAATATAAACATCACAAAACCCAGTACTGTTAAAAAAAAATTTAAAGTCAACTTCCTGCTGATTTTGATTGATTGATTGATGTACTTTATTTAGTAGGACATGAGAACAACAGTACATGGAAGTACAAATTCACAATACAAGGTCTAATAAACTGGAAGACTCATTAAGCACTGAGCTTGTTTAAGATGAGATCCCCATGCACACAAATCATGATGACATATAAGAGACAGACAGATATACACACTACTATACAGAATGTCATACAATCAGCTTACAGGTTACTGGTATGAAGAGTGAAAAATATGTACAAGAGAAGAAAAAGAAAGTGGGGGGTACTATTTGAAGATCTGGATCCGCTTATGTGCTAAGCTGTGCTCGTTTACGTGCTAAAAGAGTGACTTTGAGAGCTGTTTACAGTACTATGTAAGTCAATGGGGAGCATATTTTCAATTATCAATTTCTAATCACTGGAACAATTATTTTACATTTCTTGTCCACCTTTGGAGTTCCATCATGGCAAGGTAACAACTACACAACCCAAACCTCTACCACAGTGGTCTTGCCCTTTAAGGGTTGTTCTTAATCGATGCATGGCCGTGCGCATGCTCCTAAAAGATCTTTGGGCGGACGCCTTGGTTTGATTGATTTATTGAATACTTTGTTTAGCAGTTTGCAAAAAAAGCACAGAAAGTACAGTTAAATACAAATACAATGCTAACTAGACGCGTCGCAATTCAGGGCAATTGCAAAGTGTGGTTGCGCCGACGCCGGTTGCGGGCTGCGGCCGCCGGGACTCGAGGAATACGCTGGGAGGAATACTGTCGGAGGCTGCGCCAATTACATTGTCACGTCTCTCATGAGATCACTTGCGTTTCATTTTGAGAGGATCGATCCACCCCGAAATAATGTTTTTGCATCAAACGGTTACATTTTGCGCATTTGTGGCGCCCCCTATGGATCAAAGTGGAAATGCTTTTGGGGATCCGTTGAGTAAACCACCCTTGACATGTGATTCAAATTTGGGATTGACTGGAGGTTTCGTTTGTGATTTTTGGTCTTGTTTGTAAAACGGGCCCCTCCCCCTAACTTTGGAAGCCATTTAAGGACGAACCGTAAGGACTATCAAAATTCTGTTTGCAGATGTTTATCGCATGGGTCCAGAGATAATGTGTACCGATTTTTGTGAGATTTGGACAAAATATGTGGGAGGAGGAGCTAAAAGTGTGTTTTGAAGAAAATTCAAAATGGCGGAAAATCTATACTTTAATGGGAATTGCAAAAACTCCCATTCAAGTATTTTTTTTCTCGGAAACCGTAAGGTCTACAGTTACAAGGCTTGGAGGGGAGGTTCATAATTTATTGCAAAATTATTTAAAAAAAGAATCACACCAGTCGTCCACATGGTGGCGCTATAACAGCCCACTTTACGTTTTGGCCTATAACTCATGAACCGTAGGTCGTAAAATCTAAATTTATTTTTCCCTGGATTCCTTGGGTCATGACGTAACTCCTTCTATAGACCACGCCCATTTGCGTCAGGATAATTTTCCGCCATTTAGAATTTTCTGCAAAACACACTTTTAGCTCCTCCTCCCACATATTTTGTCCAAATTTCGGTACACATGATCTCTGGGCCCATGCGGTAAACATATCCAAACGGCATTTTGATAGTCCTTACCGTTCGTCCGTAAATGGCTTCCAAAGTTAGCGGAAGGGGCCCATTTTACAAAAAAGGCCAGAAATCCCGAACGAAACATCCAGTCAATCCCAAATTTGAATCACATGTCAAGGGTGGTTTACTCAACAAATCCCCAAAAGCATTTCCACTTTGATCCATAGGGGGCGCCACAAATGCTCAAAATGTAACCGTTTGATGCAAAAACCTTATTTTGGGGGGATCAATCCTCTTAAAATGAAACGCAAGTGATCTCAGGAGTTACGTGGACAATGTAATTGGCGCAGCCTCCGAGCCTCCGAGACCCCCAGACGTTCGGATTTCAAATATAAAGTTTTTGACCCTGGCAAGGGTGGGAGTTGAAAATGTGACTACAACTAAATGTGACTACTTGTACTGCGGCTGCTCTATCCATAGCTCAGTCGGAAGAGCTCTTGACTTCAGGCCACAAGATCATGGGATCGAATCCCAGCTCAGGAATCTCGGCATCTGAGCAATCTGGCTCCCATGGGTCTATCTTTTTTCGCCTTTATCATAAAGTTTGCTGGACAATATATAGAGGATGAAATGCATAGTTAATTAAATAATATAAAGGTATTGACCTCATTATACATTTCTGAACTTTTAAAGGAGTATATTTCTAAAACTATGAAACATTTCAAAGATTCATTTTCAGGCAAACATGTCCACAGTAAGATGAACATTTTAAAGTATGAATGGGGTTACCAGGTGTAAGTATGTAGCACTAGTAGCATGCCAAAGTTTGTACGTTTTTCCCTTTAAATGTCCATTTTCATTGACAATAGCCTGGTTCCAGACTGGACTTCTCTCCCTCCGAAGTTGTCAGGGACCACAGAGATTCCAGACTAATATCACAGCGTTTTTTAGATATTAGGGAAAAAAGTTTCATAGTTTTAGAATTGTACTCCTTTAAAAGTTCAGAGATTTATAATGGAGGCCGATGGAAGATTTTGGGACCTCAAAAAAACACTTTCACCTCGAAACTCCACTCCAACTCAATGTCTTGCTCAGTGACACCTCAACATGTGTCCTGGCCTGGAATCGAACCTGGATTGACCAGAGCCTAATCTGGAACCCCCAGGTAAACTCACTGACCACTCAGCTATGGTCGAGTACTGCGCCTCACTGAATTATTTTCATATAATATTTATATTGTTTCTCTGTTATTACTAGCGTTGGTGGAAAAGGTTTGTTACAAGTAAAAGTACCAGTATTATTGCCAAATAATTGCAGTGGAGTATGTCTTGCTCAGGATCATACTGCAGCCACTCTATCCATTCACCTACAGCTGTTTCTATGATACATGTGGATCTAAAACATTTTGAGGTCAAGGCCCCCATGTGAAAAGATGTAGTGTCAGGGCCCCCCTTGAGAAAGATTTATATCTAATACTTAAAAATAATATATATATATATTTTCCAAATTTGACGATAACCTGGATCCATTTATTGCAGCCATGTTTCCTTTCTTGCTTATTATACATTTTACTTCCTTGTATGATTCCGGGGAGACATCAAATTTCTCTTTTGGGTCTTGAGTCGAACCAATTACTCCCACGGAGACATCAAATTTCTCTTTTGGGCCTTGAGTCTTGGGACTCAAGGCCCAAAAGAGAAATTTGATGTCTCCCTGGATCTAATGGGTTCGACTCAAGACTCTTTTGGGTCTTGAGTCTTGGGACTCAAGACTCAAATCCTGGAAATCAAATCCTGGAAATGGCAAATCAGCATGTGTCTGTCTCCCTGGGGTCTAGTGCTGTAATAGGGATAGACTCCTGTGTTCTTGGCTGTTGCTGACAATAAGCCCACTTGTAAAGTGCATGAGCCAAATGCCTTTAATTAATTTGGTGGAATGAGCCATCACGTTCATGTAATGTGAATGTACAAAGGTCAGTGTGCTTGGTTAGCTCTGTTGGAAGAGCTCTTGGCTTCAGACCACAAGGTCTGAGCAATTTGGCTCCTACGGGGCTACTATCTTTTTTCGCCTTTATCATAAAGGTTGCTGGACAATATATAGAGGATGAAATGCATAATTTATTAAATAATATAAAGGTAATATAAAATACATTGTAAAAAATTTGAGACATTATGCTTTATTAGCAAGACAGTCTTTTATTATATTATTCCTCATTTTGCTGGTTTCCCCTGAAACCCCTTTACTGTTACAGAGTAGAACTGCGTTAGAATCTCTGCTGATGTTGTGGCCATAGCTGTATGGTTAGAGAGTGTAGTATATTACGTGACACAAGTAGAAAGGTCCAGACCAGTAATGTTCCTCAAGTCGATTTATTGGACAAAACAGAGTACAGAGCACAGGGGCACATGTCAGCCTTGCTGCTACATGGTGTGGCCGGAACAGAACAGAGCAAGAAGAAGAAGGGCAAGGCAAGGGACTGTTTCTTTGTCCTCACAGTATTTATATGCCGACTTCACATGTGTGTGTATGTACTTGCATACATTGGATGTGCACGGAGCTAGGTGTGTGTGCTACATCTCTTGTGTGTGTGTGTGTGTGTGTGTGTGTGTGTGTGTGTGTGTGTGTGTGTGTGTGTGTGTGTGTGTGTGTGTGTGTGTGTGTGTGTGTGTGTGTGTGTGTGTGTGTGTGTGTGTGTGTGTGTGTGTGTGTGTGTCCATTGTACATAAGAACAACACCCCAAGACCCTAAAGGTCAGCTAAGGTCAGATGCCCTCTGGGAAGCCTCCTTTGAACTGGACATCTAGTGTTAGAGCAACCACTCTGGAATGTGCACTGTTGACCACTCAGTATCAGCCTCATGTCTCTGTGTGTGTGTTCAAATCCATAAATGTGTTTCAATATACTACATTCCCCCCTACGGAGGGCCCTATTGTCCTCTGTCCATACTACTCTGAAGTTTTCCTGTAACCCTCTTTTTACTTCTTGTCTTCCATGTCGTCACAGGGGTTGATGCTGTGAGGTTCCATCGTAGATCTGTTGAAAATCAGTTCTTGTCAATTTCCCATAGCCTGCTCCTCTGGTGGGTCTGCATCTGTGTAGGAAGATAGTCTGCATCTGGTCCGGATGAGCTTTCAAAAAAATCTTCTTCCCAAAAGAAAATCACAGCTTGTACTCCTCTTCTCAAGTTCTTCTCGTGTGGAACGGTCACAGACACTCCAGTGTCCAGCACTGTTGTCTAAAGAAGACCAAACCATTTACACGTCCTGGCTGGTTCGCCATTTGTGGTAAAAGTGCATTAATCTGTGGGACTATTTGCCCTTGTTTTAAGGAGAATGAAGGAGTCCAGGCATGGCTTCTACTTGGTTACTTTATTCAAGGAGAGTAAAGAGTTAACATCACATGGCAGCTTCAGCAGGAAAGAGACAGAATTCAACTTTAGAGTAGATATTTATACCCAGTGTGTATGCACATGCATGCTGTTTTCTATAGGTTTGTGCACGAGGTGTATGTGTTCTGATCCAGATGTCCAACTGTGTGTGTCCTGTGTGTGTGTGTGTATAGGCATGTATGGATGTACTTCAGTGTGCACGTAGGTGTGTGTGTGTTACAAATACTGAGACTATGTGTGTAAATGTGTATGTGCTAAATTAAGTAGTTTGGTGTGTGTGTAAGTCTATTGTGAGAGTTGGTTAAAACAATATAGTGGTCAGCTAAGGTCAGATGACCCCTGGATACTGGACATCTGGACCTCCTAAGAGAATGGGCCTTTATCTCCTATGAAAGGGTTTAGGGTTTCTGTAACTAATCGGGAATATAGGCGAACTAGTAAGAATGACCACAGTAATCAATGGACTATGTCTATTAGACCTTCAATAGTAGTATGCATAGTTATATTATAATGTGAGTGCATCACAATATGGGTACTAGTGAATTAGTGTATAATGGTGTATGATATTATGTATGGATACATGTAAGTAAGTACAAGGACCATGTGCTGTTTAAATGACTGTTCCTCATTAACCATCAGAGATTTCTGAGTGTGGCATCCTGCAGGGGATGAGTGTCTCTAGGTCTGTTCTTTGTGTGGCTCAAATCAGGCTCTGTAAGCCCTTATGTATGTTCATCTCAAGTATTTTCTAGATCTAGACTATATGCTTATTCTAATATACTACAAGAGCCTGCCTGGCAAGCCAAAAATCCCAGGTTTGATCAGAGGCCTCAGCAATGTGTCAAAGTGTCCCTGCAATGTGTCAAAGTGACAAGACACTTAAAAGAATAGTTCACCCAAAAATGTCTTATTTTCTGTCAATTACACACTCCATGAAGCCTTGAATTCATGGAGATTTTTTTGTTGGCGTGGTCATACTGACCACGCCCCCAAGTGGGCGGTGAGTGTGTGTGTGTGTGTGAGAGAGAGAGAGAGAGAGAGAGAGAGAGAGAGAGAGAGAGAGAGAGAGAGAGAGAGAGAGAGAGAGAGAGAGAGAGAGACAGGAGATGGGGTCAAATAACAGGAGTCTCCTGGTGAGAACAGAAGGGTTGGCAGGTCTGATTCTATTAGACAAGACTTGAATGGGACAGGAATGGGATGAGTCACTTCCTGTACCATAGAAAATCAACCATAAGCCTAACCCTAATTTGCATCACTTAATACATGTAGCATTTACGTATAGGCTAGCTAGATGATTAGTAGATTTGATGTTAACTGAAACTCAAACTGTTCCTATATGGCCTTTGATGCAAACACAGCATAACAATCTAATAATCAATGTGTTTTACACTTGAATTTCCATTTGTGTGTGTTGGGATTCAAACGTTTTGGAGAAAAAGGGAAAAGTTGGGAACATGTCCATGAGTTGTGCCCTTGAGCTGGACGCTGTGTCCTTTCCCACTAATTTCTTCCTACCTAAAGCGCCTAAAATGTGTGCAAGTGCAGCTCTGCATAGGACATTATATGGAGCATCTGTGTGTCTAAGGTGTGGACTATCCAAAGGTCACAAGCCATTATGTCTAGTAAGGTCAACTTTATTATCCGATAGAGAACATAAAAACACAATATGTAGTTCCCTGTTCCTTCCCCTTAATATACACAGACTCACACCCACATATACACAGACTCACACAGAGCATTTACAGGCACCCTTGCTCTAGCATAGGATTTTGGCTCCTTCGAGGCCTTCGTTCTGTATCCGGAGCTAATCTTGCACCATCAGCGCCAAATTAAGCTACTTCCACGAATTATTTTTCACATCGATTTTATACTCACTGAAACATTTCACCTAAACTTTATAATGGAAGTCTGTCATTAAGTCTGAGATCCATAGCAGAGCCACACCGTTCCCATGTGGATCTGAATTTCCTGTGTTGTGTTCACTACTGTTTTATAGCAAGTTAAGGTAGGGCAAGTGATTTTCTCATTGCTATAAATAAAGTGTTAAGTAACAGGAGTCTCGACGTCTCTCTAGCGCTTTATTAAACAGAAAATGCATTTTCAGGTCGGGACACCAATTTTATCCAATCAGGATAGAGAACTCAGACAGGATACAGAATAAACAAGTGAAATTGGAAGTGATGACACAAAGAAATTAGCAGACAGAATTGTAACTGGAACACTACAAAAATGAAGCTAATAAATGGGTACCCTCTTGATTGGCTGAAATGTTTCAACCCACCTAAAAATTAATTGTCTGTTTATTAAAGAGCTGGAGTCTGGAGAGACAGGGAGACTCCTCGCTGAACAAACACTTCATAGCAATGAGTACTATCAGAATATAGTGCTTAAACCTTTTAACAAAAAAAAAATCACTTACCGTACCTTTAATGTTGTACAGGCAGAGGATCAAACAAATTCTGCTTAGGGCCTTAACCTTGTCTATTAATTCACTTCCACCCCACTCCCCTAAACATTGAACATTATACTTACTTAAATATATACGCATACTGTGTATGTGTCTATACCCTAGAGCAGGGGTCAAGATTTTTCAGGCCAAGGACCCCTTAGCTGAGAGACCGATAAACAGACTCCCCACTACATATTAAAAGAAATTGTGTTGCAGATTAAACTATTTCATAGATAGCTTCATAGACTTGTTTGACAGCACTGTCAGTGTTGGGTAAATTAAAATTTTTTTTGTTTATTTGTTTACACATCTTTTCTATCAATATGTTTGATTCATGTTCATGTGTATTTTCAGACCTTAAACCCTCAATACTTAGTAACCTTGATGGATGGCTCTTTACTTGGTCTGCTCTGTTTTCCCTCTACACCAAAGTTCAAACCTCTTTGCCGAAAATAGCCGATCTACAAGCTCACAATGCCTGCTATTTTTGGCTAAAGTTCTGCTCAGAATAGGGATGCTAGGGTTCAAGAGCATTAATGTAATAATAAAAAGTGTTTCTATCACACAAAGAATTGGCAGCCCCCCTGTAGTAACTCTGAGGACACCCTAGTGGTCCCGGACCCCTTGTTGAAGAGCCCCTGCCCTAGAGTATGCTGTGTGGGAGTCCCCTGTGTTTCAGGATGGTTAAAATAAAAGAAACAAAAATTAAAACACCAATGTCAGTGCTTAAATCTATGGTCCCATACACACTTACAGTACACAGGTTTGCCATACCCTACTATACCATCGAATTGAAAGGAATTTAAATGTTAAACAAAACAAGAGAGGTATTCAGAGATTTCAACATTTTTATCAGACCGTGGATTTTTACAAAACGTTAAAATCAAGAAGTACAATCAGAAAATATCTCTAAATGTGAATCATTGCTGATGAACACAGCTAAAAACTGAGCACGTACATACGTCTTTGATTTATAGTATGCCGTCTTATGTTTTTCCCAGCGACATAGACAGAGAGTTGCGTCACAAGCTCGCTGCAAAGCGGGATGTTGCCTCCTGCAGTTCCAAACATTGGAACTTCCTCATTGAGATGGACAGAGAACTTCCGCATTCCATTCTTACAATGGGAGTCAACGCTAGTGTCGTCACTCTCATAGTTATATCACGCTGGTTTTTCCATACTATTCATTAAATGGCAACTTGAGTAACAATATTTAAACAGACAGATAATACAATACTTACTAGAAATGCAGGACAAGCAGCTTAAAAAACCATTACAACCTGAAGATATTTCAATACTAATGCAGCCAATTATAAACCAATTAGAACATACGTTTGTACAATGCAGTCCCTGTATAATGTATTTCAATTTGCTTAATATTAAGCAGCATTATAAAGTGTAGGAAATAGTGTGTGCATCCCACCCAAAAAACAAAAACAAACAAACTCCAATTGCAGTTGGAGGACTTCGGTTGTCAGCAACTGTCATTGTCATAGCTTGAGGATAGTGATTTTCTGCCTCTCTGAATTAAGATAATAAATTAACTATGAATCCTTTCCATAAAGAAACTAAAATAAAAGTAAAGTATACATAAAAATCCTTAGTAGAATCTGCTGAATACAGTATCAGGTTTCTTGTATACTGGTGGTGGTAGTGTCTTTGTCACACAGAGGGACAGCGAACTGAAAACATCTTATTCAGCATCAATGACCATGATATGTACAAAGAGTCCAGCTGAGGGAAGAATGTCTCCATTTTTGTTGAGCAGAGGCACTTGTCTGTATCCTGTTTGGGTGAAGAAGGAAAAACAAACGAGATTTGAGTCACATAGACAAAAACTGGACATGAAGGACTTTTTGTACAGTGTGTGTATAGTGGCCATGTATGTTCAACTACAGAGTAGAGGCCGAGCCCGATTTTGGAGAGTGCTACACCACCGATTACTAATGTTTCACCAATATTTTGTAAAGAAATGTAAAATCTGAAGTTTCCATCGATGAAATTCCATGCATAATGCTAATTCCTGAACTCACCCATTTGTAAGCTGGTGAAGGGTAATGTGTATTGACCAACAAACTCATTATCAGATGCAGAATCATGGTCCTCAATGACAAAACGCACCAGGGCCAACTCTGGCACGTGCACATCGAACTGGAAGTTTTCATTCCATGATGGGCTAAAACCTAGAAACAAACAAGACCAGATCAAGAAAGACAGACAGACATGAATGTCAGTGTAAAAAAGGGAACATGTGCAGTACACCGTAGTGTACAAATACAGTGCGGTATGTTAAAAGTGGGTTAAGTGATATTTTTGGTTAAAGCTCTATATTCTGATAGTAATGATTGCTATAGCTTGTTTGTTCAGTAACAGGGGTCTCTCTTTACACAGGAGAGAGAACCCATCAGCTTAAATTTTATCTTGTTCCATTTCCAATGGTTTACATAAATGTTTGTTTATTCTCGAATTTCACTTGTTGTCTATATCCTTATCCTTGTTGTCCTGTATGAGTTCTCGTTCCTGATTGGATGAAATCGGTATCCCGACCTGAAAAATAATTTTCATTTCCCTAATAAACGGGAGAGACCCGGTTACTGAACAAACATTCTATAGCAATGATTACTATGGGAATATAGAGCTATTTAACCCATAAGACCTGAGGCCGATTCTAATGTCTTCAAAATACGTAATGTTGCTATATCAGTGGTGCTCAAACTTTTTCAAGTCAAGGACCCCCAAAAGTTTTTGACAAGTGATAGAGAGAAAGGTTGTGAGGTATGGTACCGTTGTTTTCAACGTGCTGTGTCTCTTTCACAGCCACATCATCCGGGACGCCAAAGACCTCCACTTTAACAAGAGGATCCACAATGGATGATTTCTTCATGTTGACTTTGGGCAACTGCTGGGCCGATATAATCTGGTAAAAGAGAGACATCATGGTAAATGGTAAATGGTGCATTAATATAGCGCTTTTATCCAAAGCTCTTTACATATTGTGCATTACATTCACCCATACACCAATGGCAGAGGAAACCATTCAATCAACCTGCTCATCGGGAGAAATTAGGGGTTCAGCATCTTGCTCAAGGACACTTTGACACTAATGCTGGGGGAGCCCGGATCGAACTGGGAACCTTGCTGTTCCCATCCAGCCGCTCTACCAGCCGCTCTACCCCTGAGCCACTGCTGCCCCTTATCATAGTTCTGATAAAGCAGTGCTTCTCAAACATTTTCATGTCAAGGAGCACATGATTACAGGTGTAAAGGGGTGGGTTGGAATTCTTTTTGTGCAGGCTCTCAACTTAGAGAGAATAGGGAAGAAAGGAACATAGAACAAGTCAAATAGGAGGGAGGTACAGTCAAATCAAATTCCATACACATAAGGTGCATAATTCAAACTTTGCAATGGATAGATGGCACTATGGAAGGGCATATACCGTATATCCAGCGTACACAAATAGCAGCTTATAAAAATAGCAGCAATGTATATAAACTAGAGGTGCGGGTCGCTACGCGACCCTTCCGTCTAGTCGCTGGCGCGAGGCTCTCGTGTAGTAGGCTGTAGACGTTTTCGACACGCAAACCAAAAGCGAGAGCAACAGCAGTGTTTGTTTGGAGACGCAAACCGAAAACGAAAGCAAACTGAGAGACGGACACATTTCACCCGTTCATCTATCTATCTATTCACACAGGCTCTTGCAGGACCAGAATGTGCGGCACAGATTGATGAAGCAGCCCGCTCAGCTCAGCGAGACGGCGTTCGCTGCGTTCAACCCTCCCTAAGAGTCAGACAGACAGTATTTGGATGGGGGGCGGGGTTGCCGGGGTTGCCATGTCCAGGAGTTGTAAGCATGAAGTGGCGTGTAATTGCTTATGGAAAGTGCGTCCACGCATGCGCAGTGCGCAGGGCGGTGTTTTTGCATAAAGCTGGTTGCTTGTGGCTCGCGCGCAATCTGGCAACACTGATGCAACTTACAGACGTACAAACATTCTGGCGCATGACTGTAGATTCCAATTGTAAGGTAGATTCAGAGTTCAATGTGCATGGCATAGAACTGAATTTGGCTGTATCCGTCTGTCTGTTAACCAATCATTGATATAGAGTGTTTGTTCAGTAACAGGAGTCTTCCCATATCTCCAGCTCTTCAATAAACAGAAAATACATTTTCAGGTGGGTTGCAAAATTTCAGCCAATCAGGAGAGAGTACCCATTTATCAGCTTAATTGTTATAGTATTCCAGTTACAAATGTGTCTGCTCATTTCTTTGTCATCACTAATTTCACTTTAACCTGTATCCTGTCTGAGTTCTCTATCCTGATTGGGGGGGGGGGGGTCCCCAGATGACAGTGAAGTGAAATTTAAGGACTTTTAAGACCTTTTTAATACCAAAAAGAAGTGGTCCAACATTGGCCAAATTGTCAAATATTATAAGAAAGAGGCAAAAATTGATTGGCAATTTTCACAATATTTATCTGTGGATAGTAAAAAATGTAATGCCTCAACCACTCCAGGTGCTTGTCAGGGTGGGGGGTCCCCAGTTCAAATATGATTATTATGGGGGTCGCAGCCTGAAAAGGTTGAGAACCACTGCTCTAGTTGACACTCCCACAAACAGCCAGCCTGTATAGTGCAGCTTCATCACTGAACACCACTTTCTGATTCTGACAAACTTACTATCAACCACAAAAATGTTATGTTATCCAAGATTGTATTTCTCCCCATGCTTGAACTACTATGATGCCCTCCCTCTATTCCTATCTGAATCATATAGTTCCCTCTCCTGGTTTTCAAACACACCTGAATAAAAAACACAACTTTATAAATAAATAAAAAGTCTCTCTCTCTCCTCGGTCTAATTCCTTTGTAAATGTTGTATGGTTACTTTTGTATTTATGTATTATGTAACTGGCTGTTGTTTTGAAAAGTGCCATCTAATTCAAGTTTATCATTACTGCTACTGTTGAGAAGCAAATCACACTATATTTCTGTCCTCAAGATTACCATCTCACCATGACATGGAGGGTCTTTTGCTTCAGCCATGGTCCTCGGGTCAGGGTGATTGGGTCAAATTCAGAGGTTTGATCCCTGAGGTACGATGGCTTGAGGACGTAACCACTTTTCCCATTAACCAGGAATCTGCCCTGATTCACGTCCATGTCTGGGCACGAGGTCTGGAAGTTCAACGCCACTAAAAAAAATAGAAGAAAAGGCAAATGGGTAAGTGTTCTGTTCATCATTTTAATAGTACTGCACTACTACAGTATACACAATACATACGAGTCATTCCCTTCTTATGGTTGTTACACACCGGCGAATATAGCGAATATACGCAAAATTCGGACTCGTTCCGAATAATTAAAAGACGCTTTTTCGCTTCGCTTTCTCGCTTTTTCGCTCCATGTACGGAGCCATTGACTTTATAAGGTTTTAAAAAAAAACGCATTATTCGCACGAAAAGATCGCCCCGGTGTGTAAGGACCTTAAGTCTTGGTGAATTAATGAATAATTTTATTTTCGTGTCTTACAGGATTATTCAGACACAATTTAAAGAACAGTTTTTCCAGTGCCAACATGCTGACACCAAAATAATAAACAAAAGTATTGTTATGTTATTTGTAAAGAGATCATGTACCAATTTGACAGCCGGCGTTCCACAGGGGCACTGGGTTGTAGTTGGAGGAGTCAGTCCTGGAGCCTTTAGGGTAGATTCGGCTCAACTTGTCCACATTATGATGGACGTAGCCGTTAGCTGGAGAAAACACATGAAAGAGAAGAATTCAATGTCTTCCAATTTGTCAAAGCTTCTACTTCTTTGTGAGGAACCCATTCATAAAGGACCTTCAACAACTCTAGAAACACTCACCAGATGACATGAAGGTGAATAATCTCTGTGGCCACACCAAAATATAAATGTCGTTCTGATTGTCAATAATTACTTTTAAGCTGAAAATATGATTTTTTAGTTAGCTTGTGGGGACGTGTGTGGTTCTAAATGTACATGTACACGCCCAGGCGTGTGTGTCATTCGTGCATGAGCCCGTTTAGCCCATATGTAATTTAAAGTTTCAGCAAAAGTGCAGTGTTTTCTTAAATATTGAGTACATGGACTGGACACAGTGACAGACACAGACACTGTGACACAAGTTTTGCTGTTGTAAATATTGGACCTGTATTTTTTCAACTATTCTCTTCATTTTTGGATTCTTCGTTAACCGTAAAGAAATGCGATACAAATAGAAATTCTCCTTGTATTCAAGCCATGACGGGGTGAGTAATTGAAAGGTCATTTGAGGGTGAAGTATTCCTTAAAGCCAAACTGTCAGTGTCCACTTGCACACAAGTTATCAAACAAAATCTAATGAACGATTGGCATGAGACTTGCCGAGTTCATACATGTTCTCTGGAAGATGAGCCCTTGTTAGTTGAGTGATCCCATGACCTATCATATTCTAGCACCACCCTCAGGCCAATTTCAAGTTGGGTATAAGCAGCACGGACACTCTAAAAGTTGGGCTTTTAGATTCTTTGTCTTGTTGTAAGCTATCTATTTATTCATTCACATGTTAATTTATTGATACACTTAAAGCAATGGGACTACTGTAAGTTCAGTGAAGTAGAGGTGAAATACAGTCTAAGATTAAACGGAGCAAAACTGTTGAGACCAGTGACGGTCACAGATTATCCTCACCTGACTCCTCTGCCAGCTTCACCGCCTTTCCCTCTTTGAAGGAAGACATCTCATAGAAACCCAGGTTGTCTTGGGCATCCTCGAAGCCGTGGAAGTGGACACTCTTGCAGTAGACCACCATGTCAGAGAGCTCTTTCGCTAGTTTGAGCTTTTTTCCCTTCTGCAGGTACAATGGAAGTGAAGATTAAAGCCTAATTGAAGCTTTGTCGCCAGGTTCGAAAGACAGTTATTTCTTAGCAATGGACACCATCGTGTGATGAAGCATTAATTAGGCTAAAAAAAGAAATGTCTGGGAAAAAGAAATCATACAAATTTGTTTCACTGGCCTTTGATGTCAGCCTACCTTCTTTTTCTGTTCCTCTTTTTGTTCTTCTGCTTCTTCATCATCATTTGATTCTTCCTCTTCTGTCACATCATCCACTTCATCGAGTGGGGCCGCAGGAGCGAAGCTGGCTTCCAGTTTAGCCAACCTCTTCCCTTTGATCAGGAATCTGCCTTTCAGATCCTGGAGTACGCACGCACACACGCACAGCTCAAGGTTTGGTTTTATTGTCCCTCAAGGAGAAATTCGGTTTGCAGCCACAATAAACCACACATGCCAGTCACATGAATTATAAAACCAAAACATTACAAATCAGACATAGCAATACTATAGCTCGTTAAAAAGAATATCCCACCAGTTCTATTGCAAAATGCAAAAGCAATAAATGATGGCCAAGTAACTGCAGAAACAATAGGTCAAAGTCCATGCTAAATTATCTCCACATATGCACAAGCACACACACACACACACACACACACACACACACACACACACTAAATCACAGTATTTCACATGCCTTATACCTAAGGGTTGTACTGTAGCTGTTACACACACACACACACACACACACACACTTTCCTCTTACTAAAGTCATTTATTTGAATATTGCTGCAGTATTATCCCATAAGTTTGAATACAATCACAACCGTAGTGAGAATCTTAGAATGGTTCTCTAATAAGATCTTGAGCAAAGATGCAATTCTCTGCAATGATATTGTAAAAATTAGCATAAATTCATTTTCTTTCAACAACAAGAACATCCGTCAACACAGATACATATACATACCTCAGGAGATGGGAAGCCAGTGGGCATAGTGTCACCCAGGGGCTGGGTTAGCAGAGCGACGCCCAGGATGGAGCTCATGTGGTGGGCCATGACTTTCTGCTGCTCCACGCTACAGTGGTTCTCCAGGGAAATGATCACTGGGTAATCAGACGTCTAGGGGACAGTTGAAGATAATACAAGTAAACCCAGTGCAAACAGGCGGTCTCCCACCTTCACAGTACAGCTAAATTTGATGTATTCTACAACACACACCTCGAAGGCGTAGTCCTTGATGGCCTTGATGGTGTCTCTGAAGAGGATTTTGGAGGTTAGGGTGTATCCATGGTAAATCACCGGCTCATCGTCTGATCCATCCCAACAGTCCAGCTCCACACAGCGACAGCCCTTGAGAAGTGCCCTGCAAGGACAAATGTCATGATTGACTGAGTCACACCGGTATTGAACTGGAGACTCATCAGGGGTTGACTACAACAGCCTTAAAGCTGCAATCTGGAACTTTTGTAATGAATAAAACTTTATTTTGACCAGTCTGTATGGTAGTATGTTGGCCATGGCCAAGCAGGGATCCCCTCTTGAACGGTAGAGGTTTTGCCTCCCATGCGGAAGACCAGGATTCAAATTGTACGTCTTACAAGTTGCAGTTACCTTAAAGATTACAGCTTTGTCTTTATCTGATTCAAGACCTATGGTCACAGGATTGTGGAACACACATCTAAAAAGCAGAACAGCAGGGAATCACCCATAAGGGTTCATATGTTAAAAGTGTTTACCTGACATAGGCCTCTGTGCTGCTGGGTCCTTTGAGCTGGTCCTCCAGGAGGTAGGTGTTGTGCGAGGAGGAGATGAAGTAGTGGTTGAGGGGCTGACTCATGTCCTGGTACACCTGCTTATGGTCTGGGTTTAGAATCAAGCCCTCTGGCTGGTGCAGGTACATCAGGAAGCCATCTTTGCTAAGCAGGTTCTTGACTTTGGCTGAGGATTGTGAAGAAATAAAAACAAAATAAAGAAATGGGGATGGTGTGTTAACAGCATTTGGTGAGAACATAAACTCTCTCATTACATAGCGTTTAGTTTAAATAGTAATCTGATGGTCTTCCAGGTGTGGCAGGGGTAAGGTTCCTGACCACCAACATGGACATAATGGTTTGAATCCTCCACAGTGCCTCTGGCTTGGCACAATGAACACAATTGGTAACAATTAACACAATTGGTCGTGTTCGCGTGTGGGAAGCCATCTGTTCGGTCGCTGCACTAGCAACTCCTAAAGGTTTGTCAGGGCGCCTGTTCCGCGGGGAGCAGAACTGGGATGGATCGCGTGTTCCCCAATGAAACTCCTCACTGTCAGGTGAAAAAAAGCAACTGGCGAATTCATATCTTTGCTAATGGGCAGAAACCAGCTATCTCCATTTTTCAATTTTTTTTTGTATATTATTATAAATCAGTGCTATTGAACACTCTTTATGTCTGTGTGTGGGTTTTACAAATATTGAACCAATGAAATGTATTAAAGAGCTCTTCTGACTAAACCTCCTAACTCCATTGGATCGGATCGTTGTTTTGTCCATCATTGATTAGAATGATCTCCACATTAATGGTCAAAAACTCCACTTGAGCTGTACTTGGGTAAAGTGATGATAATATATACATTCAATATACTTTTTTTTCCCCTTTTCCTGAAAAGTTAATATTTTGAACATTGTCGGTTTCTGCCCGACAGCAGAGTTTATGACTCATAGGAGACGTGGTTGTCTGCACCAAACAGCAGGGGTCAACAACAACATTGACTACAAACTGGGGGTGGGGAGAGAGCTGATCTATTGGCACAAAGACTAAATTGGGAGAAAACTAATTCATATTCTATAGTCAAGGCAAGCATCTCTTGCATGTGTAATTATGATGTTTGCTGTCAAAAACAAACAAGTAAAGTGCTTCAAACAAAGAAGTACCAAACAACAACCAAAACCGGTATTTACTGCCATAAACAAGTACCTGTGTCATTTGCAAAAACAACCCATCACCTCAGATCAGTTTATCATCACCTTTTTCATCAAGCTCGTACTTCTCAATGAGTTTGTGTGCGTCTGCCAGCGTGGCTTTCTCTCTCTGTTCCCTGATCAGGAACTCCAGCAAGTTCTCAGCGCTCATGAAGCCAGTGGTTTTAGCGTACTTCTCATAAATCACTTCAATCTCCTCTCGGTGGGTCAACATCTCATAGAAATGTTCTATCTCCTCTCCGGCCAGGAAGCCAGATTTGGATTTGTCACATTCCTGTATGGTGGAAATTTGCAGGTTTGTACGTTTTTGGGGCAGAGATACACAGTAAAATCCATAGTGTTAATTTAACTCAAATTAAAAGTAATTAATCACTTGTTTATACATAACCTAGTATTTGCTGCTGCAACACATTGTCACATGCTTTCTTACATTTCCTTACATCGGATTGTCAACACTTGAGTGTCACTGTTGATAAAAAACATTCACTGATGTTTCCCAATCACTAATAAAGCTTCTTCACCTTGAAGAGTATTTCTGCATAGCTGTCATCCACCTCCACGTTGATTAGATGCAGGAGGTCTTTTATCTCTTTCTGACTCAGCTTGTCATCGCTGTTCTTGTCTGCTTTCCTCATGCAGTTGAAGATCCAACTGAAGTATTGATAATGTAAGGAGGTTATGTTCTCAATACTGTATAGCACCTATATGAAATGTGCAACGTAAACAAATAAAGTTTTATTATTAAGTAAATTAACTTTGGATACTATTCTTGTACTAGTACTGCAAGTCATTCTATTAAGGGGCATCTACTAAATGCCTAAAATGTCCAAAACGTAGACGCTGCAAAACATCTACACATAACATGTGCAGATGTTTTGTGTCCAGCATTACATTATAATCTCCATCATGGTGAGGATACTGTTCAGTCTTCTGCTGACTGCTGAGGTTGGTCATGGTGGCAATAATTTTCTCCAGGCTGTTGATCCACTGTTTGGCCTCCTCTTCGGAGCTGGCGATCAGGTCCAGGTTCTTACGTCGGCTCTTGAAGACGATGGAGAAGCAGCGTCCCTCCACCTGCTCCTCTGTGTACTTCTTCAGCCCCTCTGTCTGACGGCCAGGCCGTACGGATGAGATGTCGTCGAGGGAGACTACGGAACGGATACAAATAGGTTGAATTGAGTTTACCAGTCTGAAATAGAGATCTGTGTAATGGTGTGACACTAAGCATTAAATGTGAAGAACCACACGTTGTGGTGCATAAACAGAACTTCCAACCCATGATAAGATCATAACTAATTTAAGAATATAAAAGGAGTCTGACACCTAGGCCTGACAAATACTAACAAAAACAGTTAAGGTTCATTGTGAATGTCTCACGAGACACCTTCTATTGTAGTTCAAAAGCTTTACTCACTCCTTATCTACATCTTTTTATTTGACTTCTGTCTAACCACACCTAGATTAGTCAAGATTATCAGCAATAGCCCATGCAGCCTGGTGCAATATTATGAAGTCTTTGTTTTAAGAAATGAGAAGTGTTTTAAAGCACTGATTAGGTGAACAAATGAATGTTCTCAATCTATCAATAACCGCCAATAAACCAGTCCGATGTCTGTTAATTGTAGTGCATGGGAATTATTAATAGCCTAAATGTCCCAAAACCAAATGTATCAGGTGTTGTTAATTAAGAGTAAACTTGTTGAATCAGTCGGCATCTGATATAGCTTTACTATCTATACTCGTATAGAAAAAGACATCTATGGAAATGTGAGACCTGACCAACACCACTTAGCATTATTCGGCGGCGATTCGTGGAGTTTCGTTGGTCACACACATGTAGGTGGAATGCTGGGGCAGCACTCACAGGTCTGGCTCGACTTAGTCTTAAAGGTCTTCTTGGATTCGTGCCACATGGTTTTGCAGTCTTCTTGTAGTTTGTAGAAGCGGGTTTTCTTCCAGGATGGGGAGCGGACTTTGAGGAGGTCTCCCCCTGACAGAAGAAACTGGAGGTCTACATCTCCTTCCATGCCTTTCAGAAATCACAAACAGAAAGCAAAAGACAAGGAATTACAGGTGTGAAACAGACAACAAGTCTGATTATGAGGCCTCTTAGGCATATCTTTTCATAACGGTCACAACAGTAGCCTACCACACTTCGTCTAGACAGAGTATAACAACAGCAGGTGAAAGCTCCATTTGCCCACAGCATCTGATAATACCATCCTGTTGAATCATAAGTGTATTAGGCTACGAGCCTACTATTACTTACCTAAAAGCTTCACATTCATGTTCTGGATTCTTGCACTGTACAGTAATTCCTCTGATCTGCTGTGCTCTGGTTCTCTTTTTAAGCATTGCATATTGACTTATTCTACGATATCATGGGTAAAACACTAGTAAGTGTACTATTTGTACTAAGAATGGACCAATCTCTGTACGAAGTATGGACCAATCTCTGTATAGAAGGGTGTGTATAAGTCTACTCAAAGTTCAGTCACATGCGCTCCTTTCTTGACAGCGAAGTTGAGAAAACAGCCCATCCGCTTGTGCACATTGTGGTGACTGTGTGTGCACACTATTTAGGCTGAACAAGACTTATCCAGGCAACAATACATCCCAATATATCGCAATCAATTAAAGATGCTTGCTCAGCAGCAGTTGCTACTTCTCCATAGCGCTCACAAAGTAGAGAATCATGCAAATTACATAAGATAAGATAAACCTTTATTTATCCCCTGAGGGAAATTCAGGTGAATGGTGTTCGGTGCCAAGCCCTCATCTACACAGGAACTTCTCCGTCTCTGGTCCACCTAGGGACCAGCCCGACACTCCCCATTCCCAGTCTGGTTGCCATGACGCTCCGAGGACAATGAACCCTCTACACTCCCAGAGTGACGGAAATAAATGGTGGTTTAATAACACCCTGGCTAACCAGCTCGCTGATCTATCCAACCGCCGGCAGAAGTACTGGGACACTGCTGGGACACTTGCCCCTGATCCTGTGGACCGTAGTCAAGGACAAAATGCTTTGCACTCGGACTGCCACTGCCCTGATGTTAGGTCGAGAACTGCAGACCCCAGTGGGCGGGAATGAATTGGGTCTTGTATTGTGCTGGCGAAAACCCCTAGAGTGCACCTGGTGTGTGTCTGGGTGGGTATGGTAGTCTTCCTTCGCAACCGGCTAGCACCTTTACCGTCCCCTCGCCAGCACCAAAGAGAACCAGGGGGATACAGAGAGACCCCTCACACCAGATGACCCTCCCACTGGGGCAGCAGAGCCTACCCGGACTGGGAAGCCAAGGAGGCATCTGACTCAGGACTTCTGTGTGCAAAGGGTTATTGGGTACAGTGAAACCCCTCAGGGGTGTGTGTGTGTGTGTGTGTGTGTGTGTGTGTGTGTGTGTGTGTGTGTGTGTGTGTGTGTGTGTGTGTGTGTGTGTGTGTGTGTGTGTGTGTTTACTTTATTTAGAAGTTTGCAGAAAAAAGCACAGTTTAAATACAAGGTCAACTAAATAGGATTAAAAAGCCCATGAAAGCCTAATGGCTTGTTTCAATCAATTCGTAGTGACATTAAATGGCTGACAGATATGACAGATATACACTAACACTACTATGCAGAACATCATACAAACAGTTTAAAATTGTGTGTGTGTGTGTGTGTGTGTGTGTGTGTGTGTGTGTGTGTGTGTGTGTGTGTGTGTGTGTGTGTGTGTGTGTGTGTGTGTGTGTGTGTGTGTGTGTGTGTGTGGGGTGATATTTAGTTTAGGAAACAGATTAAGTTAGTTATGGTTAATGTTAGTTCATGTTCGTTTATTGTGTAATTAATTTGGTACCATGGCGACAGCCAGGGGAAGTTGCGTCGGACAACCCTGATGGCATGGAGTTGAGCTTTTGTTGTTGTTGGTCAATTGTTGGAGCCGTTTAGATCACTGCAAACAAACCGTTTCCTGTATCAAGACGTTGTGATTTCGCTTCCTGGGAATCTTCAACGCACCGGCCAATTATAATCATTTCATAAACTACTGTCTACCTCGCAACACAGTCAGTATTAGTCTGGCTACTTGTTGTAGTCTCTAGACTAGAGTGTAACAACAACAACAACAACAACAACAACAACAACAACAACGGTAACATTTATCGCTGCTAATCCCATTCAGGTCCCGTTGTGGATCATTAGTCCGTTATGATTTACTTACCCAAACGCTTCACGTTCATACGTGTCTGGTGCTGGCTTCGTGCACGATAGAGTTTTTCCTCCGATTTGCTGCGCTCTGGCTCTCTTGTTAAGCATTGCATATTGTCTTGATTGTATGTTACAAATAACGTGGCGTGGGTAAATTAAAAACACTAGTTAGAGCTGCTATAATCTGAGTTCCCAGAAGTTTTCGACGGCTCGGCGAGAGAGCTGCTAGACTACAGTCACAATATGTATGGAGTCTCAGTCTGGATCGATGTGTGGCTGTAGTAGTGTAGATTAGAAGGGCGTGTACAAGTCAAGTCAAAGTTCAGCCACATGGACTCCTTTCTTGGCACCGAAGTTGAGAAAACAGCACATCTGTTTACAGTTTCTGCACGTTGGAGACTGGACAAGCCTCTTGTTCAGTAGCCTGTGTGCACTGGCAAGATATTGACTTTTATGCCTGCCTGCGCTTTTATTTCTCGAGCATGAGAGAATCATGCGCCATATAGATAGCTTTATTGATCTGCGGAGGTAAATTCAGGCCTCACAAATGAGATAATCATGCAAATTGGCATAGTTAAACTTTTGTCTAACGTGATGCAATTGTTTTTCATTAAATGCTAAATTAATTGACATATTCTTTCGTTAAACCTCCCAATAACCTGCACCATGCAGGTGTCTACTTTTCATACTTTTCCTGGTAAGCCTGGTGAAGCAAGGTTAGGCGTCTACAGAAATTGTTGGAGATCGATTGTACAAGGGTTCCATCTAGTGGTGATATTATGTAAAGCCTTAAAAAAAACAAATCTGGCATTTTAAATTGTAAAATACACATAATACAGTATAACCCGAAGCAGGCCTACTCAACAAATTATATAACACAACGAAATTGTAGCCTGCTACACAAAGTTCAGAAATGTGTTTGGTACATTATTTCTCTGTTGTAACAATAGGCCTACCTTTAATACAGTTGGAAAGCCTGTTAATTTTTTTTAATGGTTCCCCATTTGTAGGGAGCATGCATTTGTAGAATGAGTGGCGCAGCTGAGTCTGTGGAGTACACCCATGAAAAAGCTTCCTACCCCAGATACCATGGGGTTGCCCATAGGATCGCACTGTAACAGAGCCCCTCAGCCCTCTCTCATGCCAGAAGGTGTATGTATCCAGTATCCATACATTTCCAATCTGTTAACCTCACCTCGATCCTGCCACTAGGTTAATTAGATCATCCACTCAGAAACTCCTTTCATTTCCCCAAACAAACCTTCAAAACCAAAAGGTGACCGGGCCTTCTACGTAGCCGCACCAAAGCTTTGGAATAATCTCCCATTCCACGTTAAGGCAAGCCCCACCATGAAACCCACCAATTTCAAATCCAATCTAAACACCCTTTTTTTTCTTGGAAAGCATTCAACTGCCGTTGTTTTTAAATGTGCTATATAAATACACTTGAATTGAAGGTCTGTCTCTCACATACGATTATGGAATGGCCCCTTAATAGCCTGGAGGCTTGTTAAGAGTTTGATCCTGTGGTAGGTATGTACTCCATCATGTACCTCATGTACCCCCAGGTAAGACCTACTATGGGTATAGGAAGATCAAAACAATAGTAACAACATAATAAGCTTTGTTGGCATTGGCAGAGACACATTTGTCATGGGTGCAACCAACATATTCATCTGCGTTGCATGTTCCTTACAAATGGGGCACCATTTAAAAGGGAATTAAACAGGCTTTCCAACAGTATAAACGTTATTGCCAAGAAGCATAGTTGTCTAGTTAACATTATGTAGCTTCTTCTTATTTAATCAATCCCTATCCAACCAAAATAGCAACTTCAGGTTCAATTGATTTATTGAACCTGAAGTGTTGTTTTCAATTGGGCCTATTATTTATTTCCTCAAATCAAGATTGCAATGCCAAATGTATTAATCATTAGGCCTATAGTTAACTCAATGGGTAACAAACTGAAAGTCGGATGACTTCAGTTAAAGGAGGAGTTCACCCAAAAAATGACTTATTTTCTATCAATTACACACCCCATGAAGCCTTGATTTCATGGATTTATTTTTGTTTTTGTGGCATTCCTAAGACAATAATTTGATGACCTTGTGTATTTCCGGTAGGAGACACAAATAATCTACTTTGTGTCTCCTACCGGATACATTAGCCGGTAGGAGACGGGAATCAAATTATTAGCTTAGGAATGCGACAACAACAAAAAAGAATCCATGGATTCAAGGCTTCATAGGGTGTGAAATCGATAGAAAATAAGTCATTTCTTGGGTGAACTCCTCCTTTAAGGTCATCTTTTTTTCTTTCTTTCTTTCTTCTTCTAACTGATGAGATTATGAAACACTTAAGTATAGCCTATAGAACAATTGGAAGTTAGGGGCAAAAGGCCATAGTAGTAACTTGTAAATGCCTTCCAATATAGGCTAGCCTAAATTACACCTAGCCTATGTGTTGCATGACACCCAAATCCCCCGGAGCACTTAGGAACCGTAACCCTATTCCACAGGGTTTCATATTGCCAGCATTTTATAGAGGAATATTAGGCTACATTCTGGCCTTTTTACCAATAAATAGAGCACTTTCGATGTTTTGACTTTATATGAAAGTGGGAAAAGTTTTTGTACTAGTAAAAGTATCAATACTGCAATGTAGAAATACTATGTAAAAAGTCTGGTTATCAAAATTTGAGCAAAAGTGCAAAAGTATTGGCATCAAAATATGCTTAAAGTCCCAAAAGTATGCTACGCATTATGCAGAATGTCCTGTTTCACAAGGTATAACATTTATTAAAATCTTTTGAAAATAGCAGATCTACAAGCTCGCATCACAATGGGTTGTGAGCTTGTAGATCAAATCGCCAAAGTTTAAATAGGGCTAAAGTGCTTAATGTATGTTTTGTAATAATAATTCAAATCTACAAAGTAATTAGTATCTAAAGTTTTCAAATAATTGTAGTGGAGTAAAAGTACGATATTTGCCTTGTGGAGTGGAAGTAAAATTATTGAAAATTGGAAATACTCAAGTAAAGTAAAAGTACCTCAAAATTGTACTTTAGTACAGTACTTGAGTAAATGTACTTAGTTACTTTCCACCACTGCTTTCTATAGCCTATTTGTAGACTATGAGTAGACCTAGGCTAGGCTATATTTGCAGAAAGACGGAATGTGAAAGAAAAAAAAGGGCCACACCTTTTGGCACAAAACTAAATAAATAAATAAATCCCTACATGAACCAATGATCTTGTTCTGCCAGTAGGCTAGCCTACACAACAGGGGGGTTGCGACTTTATAGGGGAAGATAATGTAGTATGGGGAGATTTATTAACGACATTAAATGGCAAAAATGAATTAGTTGGGTTCAGAAAGTATGAGATCACAAATTGAACAGCGTGTAAAGCTTAAAAGCTTAATATGTGCCATTGCAAAAGGGTGTGCAATGTGCATGCCAATGCATGGTGGAAGAAGTTGGCTACTCAGATATTTTACTTATATTTTGCTGTAGAAATACTTACAAGTAAAAGGCCTGTCCTGTGTTCAAAATGTTACTCAAGTAAAAGTAGATAGATCTGCTATTTTCAAACAGCCTATGAAAAATTGGTGTAATACAATAATTTATATCTGTAAAGTAACTAGTAACCAAAGTTTTCAAATATTTGTAGTGGAGTAAAAGTAGGCTACAATATTTGTCTCCAAGATGTAGTGGAGCAGAAGTAAAAGTATTGAAAATTGATAACGCTCCAGTAAAGTAAAAATACCTCAAACTTGTACTTAAGTACAGTAGCCTACTTGAGTAAATGTACTTAAGTTACTTTCCACCTGTGGCGCATGCTTGCCGAAAGAACTGTTCTACCACCAGGCAGCTAGCCTGCAAGCGACACCCGGCTTTCAGGTAGACTGAGGAAAAACGAATGAAATATATCACTAAACATAGCATTGCGACCAATGATGATGTGACTGTGAGCATACAACACTAAAACACAGCATTTCTCTCAGGTTTCTCTTACCACTTTTGTTGGTGATTCCGTTCGTCTCCATCCTCCCACGGTCTTTGTTTTATTACAAAAAATAAACGAAATCTCCCTATCAGGTCAAGTTGTTTTGTCGTTTCTTTCTCTCAGTATGCGCGATGACAAACTTCCATGTGTGCTCACTGTGCTGCTGGACTCGGATTTGTTCACACAACCGTCCGAAGCGAAGCCTCCACTCCACACACAACGAGGGCGCAGTGCGGTATGTTGCGTTGGTTAAAACAGGTGTTTTCGCTCGGCCAGTTTCAATAGTGGCGGTGAGGTGACACTCCTACAGGCGTCGCCGCGTCAACACCGGTTTGACAAGCCTGCAATGTGAGCTGTGACTCTGTGATGATGACACATTGGATACTTCATACTTGAGTGGCTTGATCAGTATGGTGCAACTGCAAAGTGCACACCAGTGATGGAAAAAGTAGCCTACTCACATTTTTTACCTAAGCAAAAGTAGCCTATCAATACCTCAATGTAGAAATACTCTGTTCTTAAGTAAAAGTGCAACGGTATTCGTACAGGAATGTACTTATAATAGAAAGTACTCATTATGCAGAATGTCCCAATTCACAAGTTTTCAAATGTATACAAGTCTTTTGAAAATAGCAGATCTACAAGCTCACAACACATGGTGATGTTTAAATAGGGCTGAAGTGGTTAATGTATGTTTTGTAATAATAATCAAAATCTGTAACCAGTAACTCAAGTTTTCAAATAATTGTAGTGGAGTAAAAGTAAAATATTTGCCTCTGAGGTGTAGTGGAGTATAAGTATAAGTAGCCTACTGAAATTGGAAATACTCCAGTAAAATAAAAAATACCTCAAAATTGTACTTAAGTACAGTACTTGAGTAAATGTAGTTACTTTATACCACTGCATATATGCCCATATTGTGTAAAGTCAGGGCCCATATAGGTCTACTAAATGAAATAAGATCAAGCTTACTATGCAGATTCTGGTTAATTTAGTAGGCTATACTTGCACAACCATAAGTTACCATAACATATCCAATTTTGATGTTCTTTACACTTTACCTTTGCCAAGAGTTCCAAGTTCCAACAATATTAATTGTATTGATATTATGTCTATGGGGACAAGAACCCTATTTATTTTTAACAAATTCAAAATGTGATCAATATCTGTGTTTGGAAATCATGGCAGATGTAGGCTATTACAGAGCAGTGGTTCACAACCACTATCATTTCAAAGACCCCCAATTCCATATTTAGGACACAGACACCCATCTGATACGGGATACTGATTTTTATCTGTGAGACCCCAATCCACATTGTAAAATCCTTGAACCAAATATAATAAAAGGCTTAATAAAACAGTGTTGCCTAATTGAAGCAGGCTCAGTTCAAGCCAGCACTAAATAGAAGGAAGATGCTGCATGCTGCCTGGTGGAGTTGAGAATGTAGCTGCTGCATGTGAAACCATTTGATACCAATAGAGTGGGGCAGTTTTAGAGTATTGGGACAATTTGTTATTATAAACATATGCCAATTGTTCAATAAAACATGAACATGTCCAAGGGCTGGTTTGTAGTTGCCGATGTACAATTTTAGAATGTGGGTTATACTGAATGGGTGAGATGAAGTTTTTGCTATCGTTTTCATGTTCAGCTCAGCCTTGGCAGGACAATAGCAAGGGAGTCGGTAGCTGAGGGGTGCTGTTGTGGCTCTCAGCAGTTCCCTTTCAGGCCTGGCTTACCCCCAGCGCACTGTCAGCAGTGGGCTTTAATAGTGTCAGGGGCTGCTTCCGGGAAGAGCCACCAGCTTTCAAATCCATCATGTTCGGTGAAGAAGACATTGAAGCAAATTATGGACACTGTTTTTCTTTTCTTCTGTTTTTGTCAGCACTGATGAATGTCTGACAACACAAGATTGAATTAATTTAGTATTAGGGCAAATTACGTTATTTTCTTGAAACCTTTTCTCAACTAAAGATATTATTAGGCCTACTGTAGATATTTATGCCCCTTTCCTTTCCCAGGGAAGAATTTTGCTGAGCTTACACTCTCTGTATCAGCACTTCCTTGCTTCACATTCACACAATTAACACTCAACACATTCATAAGGTCAACCAATATTCTATACAAGTGATTCTCAACCTTTGTAATTTAAATGACCCCCAGTTTCATATGCATTAGGCCCCAGACCCCCATTTTATATGATGTTCATGTCAGGGACCCCAATCCACAACCCAATCCACATAAATCAGTTTAACTTTGGGAGTGTACATATGGAACCAAATTTGGTTCCATTTGTACACTCTCAGTTACAGACCTGTAAGGGTCCATTTGGTTCTCGACTATCAATAATTTAGCTGGGGACCCCCTGGAAATCCCTCAATGACCCCTGGGGTCCCCAGACCCCATGTTGAGAAACAATGTTTTATATACTGTGGGACACTGAGCAGCTCAAATGGAACCATTGAGCCGTTTCAGTGCCTTGTTCAAGGGTGTCATCATGGCTGTACTTCAGGGAGAGGTGGAAGTCATGTTCCCTTTCCCTGCTGACATTTTCCCAGTGAAAAATCCACAATCCAGTCACCCGACAGATTCTGAGAAAGAAAGGAGCGCCTCTTGTCACCATGCAATGCACATGCATGGTTAACTGTAGGGAAAGAATACTGTGTGTTATGTAAATATGGGTGTGTGCAAATGCGATGAAGGTCAATGACAATATAAACTATAGCGTGAAGAATAACCAAATGAAAAGAATGTTAAAGACATATTTTACTTATGGACACTATACTAACCACCTGCACATGACATTGCACTGCTTAGTGAGTTCAGAGAAAGTCCTTTTCTGCTAGTTTGATGGGGGTTGTTGAGTGCTGGCTGTGATTCAAAATCTGTAAACTTACAACAAGAACCATTTCACTCCAAATGAATGATTTTGCTGTAAAATTTGACTGCTAACAGAAAACCAAAAGTTCCTGTGTGAAATTCCTGTGTTGGAAGAAGTACCATACTCACATTGTTTATGTATGTAATATATCAATACCATAGTGTAGAAATGTTCTGTTACAAGTAAAAGTCCTGCATTCAAAATGTACTTAAAAGTTAAAGTTAAAGTTAAAGCTTACACGTTTTCAAATTTATAAAATGTATACAAACCTTTTGAAAATAGTAGATCTACAAGCTCAAAGTTTTCAAACAATTCAACAATGGAAATACTCCAGTAAAATAAAATAAAATACCTCAAAATTGTACTTAAGTGCAGTACTTGAGTAAATGTACTTCATTACTTTCCACCACTGTGGAATTCCAAAGATTGTGAGTTGCTGCACTGTGGATTGCAGTTGTAATGCCTCAGCTATAAAATTGTCTTCCTTTGCTTGCTGTCTGTTTTTCCACAACAAGCTATGACAAGTCCTCTCATGCCATTGATGCCAGCCATAGTTTTACTAGTTTCAACAAAACCTCCATTCTCAGGGCACTGTTCCAGTGACATGGTTTATTTCATTTCCTTATTGTTGTCTGCATGTTGGGAAAAAAAAGAGGGATAAAACCACTTTAGCAATAATAATAATAATAATAAAATACAAATATAAAACATGCATTGGTTCGGAGTATTTCTACAATAGTCTAAATTACAATCATTGTTATTCGGTGGGGATATGCCAATAAAACTGACAATAGTTAGTTAAATGACTATAATGGCCTGTAGAGTTTTTTGACTTGGTAGAGGCCTATCCTATTAGGCCAGGCTGAGGCAAGCAAGGCAAGACAACAGACAAGGCAATTCAATGTGCTTTACGTAGAACATTAAGCAAAGGAAACACATTATAAAAGGACCTTAGAATACAATAAAAACAAAAGAAGTAAAAAAAGAAAAAGTAAGAGAGTACAATTACAGTGAAGATGTGTTGTAGGTTGCAGCTGTGATTTAAAAGAAGGAAAAGTTGCAGCAGACCTGCAGTTTTATGGGAGTTTGTTAATACAGTTTTCTGGGACTTTCTAACTTTGGGACTTTTGGGTCCCATTCTAACTTGTAGTCCCATTCTAACGTGTAGTCCCATTCTAACTTGTAGTCCCATTCTTACTCAGCAGGCCATCATCCATCATTGTGAACGAAAAGGGTAATTGCGCCCTCTAGTGAAACCCCATCACAGCTTCAGGTCGTTGCAAAAAATATACAATGTTGTCTAAAGTTCAGTTGTGTTGAATTTAGTTACTATACGGGGTTCGCGTGCGCTTTCTTTGCTGTCAGGTGCAGTCAGTTAGTAACGTAACGCTACATGGATGTATAAAGAAAACGGTGCGTGCGTGCAGTACATAATTATTATTGCCACACCAAACATGGCGGCTTTTTTGGTTCATAAAAAAAATAAGGGGAAAAAACATACGTTACGTAATGCACGAGGCGCCTGTCGCCAGTGTTTCCATGTCCGCTTATAAGCGAATTTGGGCTTGTTTTTCTGTGAAGTTGTTTGTAAATATTGGTAGTTGCGGGTTGCGTTTTTTTGGGCTTGTTTCCAAAAGTGTAGTTGCTTCCAAAAGTGGTTCTCAAATGTCTTGTGCCAGGGAGCATTTGCGTTGTTAGAATGTTTCAAAAAAAAAAAAAAAAAAAAAAAAAAATCCAAATATTCCACATTTTATAATTTCCAAGATTTTTTGAAAATAGCAGATCTACAAGCTCACACCGCGTCGTTGTGAGCTTGTAGATCTGCTATTTTCAAGTAGCCGATGCATATAGGTTTGAAACTCATGTGGCCTATAAGTTTCTTCTTTTGGGCTTGTTTTCCTAGACTAGGTTGCTTGCTTGTTTCTCTCTCAAAACCTGGCAACGCCGCCCGTCGCTGCTGTGTTGACATCAGCAGCCAGGAACTGTCAGCGGAGCAGCGAGTAGCCAGCCAGCAGCCTCCATCCTCCTCCTCTGTGCTGAATGGAGTAGTGATCACCACAAGCGCTCTCCCTCCTTCAATACAACATATCCCAGTTTAATCACGCTGTCTACGGCGCACCAACAGCTACAGGATGGCCGAGGACCAGAACGCCCAGCCCTGGTCAATCGACAAGGATGATTATCTTCTCCATGAGGTGATAGGTGAGGAGCTAAGCTAACCTTAGCATTGTTGGTAGCTAGGCTAGCTAGCTAACCAAACCAGCTCCTCACCAGCAAATCAGCCAGCAGCTAGCGGCCGATAGCCGTAGCTGCTAGCCTTACATGTCTATTAGCTATCAGCTATCAGCAGGCCGGTTGTACTTCGTGGGTGACCATGCAGAAGCGTTCTAGTGCTCAGTCGGTAGCGCTCTTCGTGGCGAGCTGGGAAAGTCCCTATTAGAATCAGCTAGCTTGTTGCCAATCTAGACTGCTCTTTAGCTAGCCTAGTGCTAGCTAGTTAACGCAAGTTGTCTCACTGGGCTGAAGGGTGAAATGTTGACATGGGTGGTGTTCATTTGCTGGACGTTAGATTATGGATTGTTGACTCAAACCTTTTAGTTTCGTCCTGACTACTCGTGAGTTAATAACGTGGAAACCTTGTAGTTCTTACAGTCAGATTTATTGTATTTTTTTGTGTACATTGTCAGTGACACACTCCATGGCTTAGTTCATGTGCTTCAGGGAACTTGGTCTGTGTTGAGACTGGGGGCTCAAAACCGATTTTTATTCAGTTTGTAATCAGATGGTTTGATCAAAACATTTACATTTATTTTTGCTAATTACATTTGAACCACATTTCTAAGTGCTTGGAAATCCAAATCTGAGGATGTCTCAGGCAGGACACTTGTACACTGAAGCGAAGCCTGATTTATACTTCATCATGTACTCAACGAAAATAGCCAATCTGCAAGCTCACAACAGCTTGTTGGATGCGTGACTTTGAGGACATTAAGCACGAAATGACACCTTTTCGGGTTATTTGGGTTTTCTAGGGGAGGCGAGATCTTAGTTGCCTCTACAGTGGGTACGCCACTGGTTTAAGTTTAGCATTACTCTTGCCTATGTTGCTGTGTCGTTACCACAGCAACCAAATGCACAATATCTGAAACACACAAATCCAGTCTGATCACTTGCAAATAGCAGTGTGGACAGTCAGTCCTAAATATTTGCCCGCAGTCTGAACAAAGCTTATGACACCTGATCACATCCATCACAGATTCAGTAACATGCATACTGACTTGTTCCATCAATTAAAGGCTCCCCCTTGAACTGTCACTAAGTTTGTCCTTCTAATGTTGTCCCATGTCCTCTACTTGGTGTCCCCCAGGGAGTGGTGCCACAGCTGTGGTCCAGGCAGCCTACTGTGAGCCCAGAAAGGAGAAGGTGGCCATCAAGCGTATCAACCTGGAAAAGTGTCAGACCAGCATGGATGAGCTTCTGGTAAAATGACTGTGGCGGACGATGTCTGTTGCTCCTGCTTATTTGGAAAATAGCAAATCCATAGAGTCTGTACAACAGACAAACGTGTGTGTTTGGAGGGAGGGAGGGGGGGGTGCTCTCACCTCTGAAGCAATATTCAAATCAGTTGGTCCATATGGTCATATCAACAGCTGGATGTGACCAGCAAACATGACAGCTACATCAGCAGCCTTTATACAGTATCACATCCCTAGCCTGCCCTGGATAGTTGATTCTCCCAGCCCCATGATCTTAATTAAGGATGTCTTGGCCTAGTAGCCTTGTGGTGACATTACCTTAGTCACTCCTTGGGTCTCCAGGGCTTGATTCCCTGCTCACTGCTGAAATAGGTTAAGCAGTCTGAAGCAACAAAGGAAGAATTGCCTTCTATGCTACAGTGAACTGAGATTATAGTAGGAGGTGATGTTCCCTGTCCTCTATATTATAGAGTCTATACGTCTACATTTTGTATCATTCGTTCCTCTGGACTGTTCTTGTCCCCGCAGAAAGAGATCCAAGCTATGAGCCAGTGTCACCATCGAAACATTGTCTCCTATTACACCTCCTTTGTGGTGAAGGATGAACTGTGGTTGGTGATGAGGCTGCTCAGTGGTGGTGAGTACTGTACTGTCAGTGAAACCTTTTTTGACGTGACTTGCACTCTGCTAACTCTTATCTTGAACTTGACTTTGACTTGACTTTCTGCAGGCATATCTCCCATTTTTCATATCTCTTAACGAGCTGTGATTGAACACTTGGACAGAGCGTTGAATTCCACCCAATACACACTTTCCCTCATTCGTAGTCATGGTCTGATTTTCAGGACTGAGTTTTATGAATTATTTAGAATATGTACACTTTCTCCCAGTATGTTACTTTTACTTTGTTACCTTGCTCTTTTCTGGTATGCAGTGCTGCATCTACCTAGAGAGGGCATTTCGCACCATTTACTCCCTAAGGAGACTTCCTGTGATAGCTCTCTTGTATGTGTGAAATAGCAGATCTACAAGCTCACAACGTGTTGCATCACAATGCCTTGTGAGCTTGTAGAGCTGCTATTTGTTCTTTTTTTTTCATTTTTGAATGTATCAGGTGTAAGCATTAGCGACATTGAGAATCCGTTCATTTATCACGCTCTCTTTCGTTGGCTCTGGTAAGAAATCACGGTGCGCGCAGTCAGATGATATAAATCAATCTTCCCCACCCTGTATCTCAGGCTCTGTGTTGGACATCATCAAGCATACCATCTCGCGTGGCGAACACAAGAACGGCGTTTTGGATGAGGGCTGCATCGCCACCATCCTCAGAGAAGTATTGGAGGCACTGGAATACCTGCATAAAAATGGGCAGATTCACAGGTGAGGTCCTGGAACGTCTGCCATGCACACGCATTATGTCGACTGTAAGGTCTCCCTACCTGGATGTGTGTCATGTTTTTAAGTCAACCTCGCCCGTAAGATACATCGCTTACTAGTTTCTAATTTCTCAACTGGATTAGTACTGAGTCATTCATTTCCGTTCTATTGTGTACTAGTCCTCTGGCTTTCACGTCGGCCAAGGTTCTTCAATATTTAAACCACTGGAAATGCATTATTTAGGTGGTTTGTTTTACATAACCATCCTTCCCAGGAACACAGTGAACCACCACTGAGACACAGGGTAGTGAATAAAGGCCTCTATATATCCTGTGAGTGCAGCTGTCAAGTGTAATTGTTTTGAAATTAACTCCTCATTTCTCTACAAACACATGGTTTCATGCAGTCGTACTGCAATGGCTCTGTTTGAAATGCACTCTTCTGCTTGAAAAACATTGTTAACCTTCAGCTGAAGGCTAACAGCAATTTATTTGTAATGTTTTTCAACTGCATTATTGTGAGAATTATATTTTGATTTCTCCAAGTAGATAAACCCAATTGAAGAAACGGTTAGTTTTCTGACATTACTGAGTGCATCAATGCCATTTGATGTGTATGGTCATTGCCTTTGCACAATTGTAGCGGTAGCTTAGCTGCTGATTGGCTAACTTGGTTGCATCTTAACAAGCAACTGAAAAGAGCTGGGCTTGGAGGTTGAGATATAAGGATATTTGCAGAACAGATCAGATCATTCATGCACTGTGTGTTCTGGCAAAGGAGATAATCCACTTAATTCCTTATGGAACATTTGGCCAAATGTATGTAAACACGGCAACAGTGGGTTGAGATCCGGTACATCAGGAGTTGCCAATCTTTTTCAGCTCGAGACCAAATAGAGAAATGTGGTGTCCATCCTGGACCTAAACGTACAAAAATACATTTTGAAGTTAAGCCCTTTTTTCAAGTTCTACAAACTTGTAGATCTGCTATTTTCACTGTTTTGGAGAGTTGCTCTGAATATTTGTTGAATTGTTTTTTAAACATAAAAAAGAAACTAGGAAATTATGTGGATCTTGGGATCCACATAGACAAAAGTCTGAGGTCTACAATACATCGGAGCCAAGACAGAGTTCCAAACTGAGGCCAGACCGTTTCTATGTCGTATGATTCCAAATTGGTAGCACGTTCACATATGTTAATTTGTTTGTGTCATTATTTAGAGACCTGCCACTCTGTTCTCATCTATTTGTAAGTTCAGGAAGTGAAATGTAAATAATACACATGTATTTATAGAATACACTATATTATACCATCTCACCCACAGACTTGTATTCTTGAGACGGGATTGCAGAGTTGCTGGATAGTTCACAAATAATGTCATGTAAATCAAAAGTCACAGGTTTTGGTCCAACGGCTTTGTGTGTTCATTCACAGCCATGTGAGGAAGACTCTGAAACAATACATTTACATTAATTGTAACTATCTCAGGACACGAGCATCAGCTAAATACCACAAGTTAAAAATGTGATAAGTCATTGATTTACCTCTTCATATACAGGGATCTGAAGGCTGGAAATATTCTTCTTGGTGACGATGGCTCAGTGCAAATTGCTGGTACAGTCTTTTTATTTTTTTTGTTTGCCATCTCAAAATGTGATTCACATCAAGTCGCAAAGGATCTTTCTGTGCCTCAATACTTCCTCATTCACACACGCTTTCTCTCTCTGACGCACACCTTGCCCAGACTTTGGTGTGAGTGCCTTCTTAGCAGCTGGAGGAGACATGACCAGAAACAAAGTGCGGAAGACGTTTGTTGGTACACCTTGCTGGATGGCCCCAGAGGTCATGGAGCAGGTGGGTCGTGTAGACTGGTTTCTCACATGCCTTTTGCTTCCATTCTCAAATGTCTCCTCATTACCTGCCCATTACCTGACCCTCAATTTACTTAACCTGCAGGTACGGGGTTATGACTTCAAAGCTGACATCTGGAGTTTCGGTATAACAGCCATTGAACTCGCCACTGGAGCCGCGCCGTATCACAAATACCCACCCATGAAGGTATATGCGTGCAATTTTACGCCCGATAGTAGAGCATCTACAGTATGTAACGTCAGTCTGAAACGGCTACAAATACGCCTAGAGCAAATAATATTGACTATTTTGTTTACTTTCTCGGCCAGGGCTCGCATGAAAAAGAGATACAAATCTTAGTGTGAGATTGAGGACACCATTTAAAGTAATAGGGGGACATAAAAGAACAGGGCGGCCGCATCCATTGAGTTCAATGGAGAAGTGGGGCCACGTTATATTCGGTTACACTTTCTTTTTAGGTAATGGAACACTTATAACCGGCAAAACGCTGGAAAATGTATTTACTTTTCTAGCAGTTGTGATTTTGTTAGTGACAAAGCTTATTTATGTTGGAAAACTTTGCGATGCAGCACCTATAATTTCCAGTGGAGAGATTCCTACTGGGATATGTGTGTTCCATTGATTGATTGGTTGATATAGATCCGTAACATCACTATACAAGACAATACAGAGACATCCAAGACATCACATGACTTCACAGCGAGGCACAAAAAGAGCAGGTTTAAGTTTTGAACAGCATACCGTAGCATAGCATGGGTTATATGGACATGGGCATAAGAGGGTTAGTATGAACACGTAAATACAGAGAGCTAAATCTTATCTTCAAAAGTAAATTACTAGATGGCACATCTGCTGGTCTTATGTACCCTATAGAGTTGGTCTAATGGCATTAGTTCATATTGGTAGAAGAGGGGCTGGGTTTGATCATTAATCATCATACCATGTGGAGTAATGCAGACGATAAATGCATGTTGGCAGGTGCTGATGCTGACCCTGCAGAATGATCCGCCCTGCCTGGAGACAGGCATCACAGACAAGGAGATGGTGAAGAAATACGGCAAGTCCTTCAGGAAGATGCTCTCCTTGTGTTTACAAAAAGATCCAGAGAAAAGGTCAGTTACTCAACAGAGGTGCCATAATAGAAGTTTGCCAGTTTTGGAATGTCCCTGTTCTGCATGGGCTCTTCATTGCGTCTCCATTGTATATAAAAAACAATCATGTATTTCTTTCTCCCAATACCTAATTCCTTATTGCCTGATCTGTACAAAGAGTTCTGCATGTTGTTGTTGTTTCCTAGGCCTACTGCTGCTGAATTGTTAAAGCACAAATTCTTCACAAAAGCCAAGGTAAGCCATATGTCGGTAAAATAAATCCATACAAATTTTGCATGTTCATTTAAATTTAAAACGCATCTTGAAGGAATACTTTAAGGTATCCTTCTGCCTTTCTGTTGCAGACCAATGAGTACTTGAAAGAGACGCTTCTTCACAGGGGACCGACGATGTCGGATCGAGCGAAAAAGGTTTGACACCCCTTTGGGACACATAATTGTGCCCCAGAAAAATGTATGATTTAATCTCTCAAAATCATGTTCTCTGTTCTTCAGGTGCGCCGTGTACCCGGGTCCAGTGGTCGTCTCCACAAGACGGAGGACGGAGAATGGGAGTGGAGCGATGATGAGCTAGACGAGGAGAGCGAGGAGGGGAAGGCCGCGGTGGCCGCTCTGCGGGTGAGGGCAGACATCACTTTTCTCTCACATATCGCCCAGCCCTAGTTAACGATGTGAATAGCTTTGTTTTGGAAACACGGAGATGAAAATAGTCCCTGGTTTTAGAAAGCAGAATTTGAGGGTATAAACTAGAGCCTGACCGATGCCAGATTTTGGAGAGGCCACCAATTACTGAGGTTTTGTTTGATATTTTGGCAAAAACGTGCATAATTTTAAAAATGTATAATTTATTAATCACTGTCAACCTGGCTTCCCTATTTTGGGCATGTCATTCACAAGTTTTCTGAAAGTGTTTTAGATTTTCAAAGATTTTCAGAGATAGCTGATCTCTAAGCTCACAATGCAACATTGTAGATGAGCTATTTTTACTTTTTTAATACAGCTTAATTTAAACTTGTATAGGGACATAGCATCCACACAATCGCCGATACCATTGCCATCAAACAAGTCAAATAATGGCCTATATATTGTCCAGACTGATATATCGGTCTGGCTCTAGTATAAACACTGCATGGTTCTGGATTTCTCTCACAGAAGCTCTTTCTATGATTGCTACCAATTACGCATGACTGTTCTAAAATATGTATTATGTTTTTGTATCCTAATGCTTAATTCCTTTAATTTATATCTGGAAAGTCTTGATGGGTTTGATGGGTTTTCTTTGGTTATCTTTACTGTGATTTCATTTTATCCTATTGTGGGTTTAACCACTTGAACCCTGGCATCCCTACTCTGGTGGTTGTGAGCTTGTAGATCTGCTACTTTCGGTGAAGATATTTGGTGTAGAGAAAAAAAGAGCAGACCAAGTACAGAGTCGACCCCAGTCAACAGAGTGTTTCAAGTGGTTAAACTCAGACAATCCTGCAATACAGAGCATTCCATAGTTGGGTGGATTGAAGGAGAATTGCATGGTTTTAATCCTGATAATCTGTCATGTCCATCCTGCAGTCACCCAGGGTGAAGGACGGATCACAGAATATGGAGGTGAGCCCATACGTAGTGGACATGACCTGACAAACTTGATTTACCCATAATGCCTTGAATCAAAGATCTGCATGACAATCTGATGTCCCTAATCTTTTTTTATTTTTTCATTTCATTTACATGACAATGAAAATACCAACTCAATTTGTGTGTGCGTGATTTGTACCCTTTAGCTCTTCCCGCCCACAGTTGGCACCACAGGTCTTCTTCAGCCATCTGTTCCAGCCCAGGAGAGCACTGTGAATGCTGGCCAGGCAGGTGGAGAGGCTATTCCACAGGCCTCTGCTCAGACAGTGAGTCCCTCACATGGACCGGCTGCACAGGTACTACTGCTGCTAATGCACATTATTTTGTATCTTTGTCTCCGCCAGGCCGAAGGCATGGTGGAGAGTATGTTTTCGTTTGATTTCCTTTGGTTCCACCAAGCTAACATTGGTCAAGCTTCACGTGACACGTGACAATATGTTGAAAGGGTGTGCTTTGATTGTCTAGCGAGACGCATGACGAAATACATACCTATAAATAGGTGAGTCACTTCGAAACATTGCGTTGCATGTTTCGAAGTGACATCAGTGCCATCAGCCAAGCTAACATTTAGTCAGGAGATATTAGCAGAAAAAGTTCCAATCTTGGAATAAATTCCTTACCAATGTGGGTCTGCTGGCGGAGACTTGTGCTCCGAGGAGCACATTTTCTAGTTTAACTCTCAATCAATCTGGCAACCCATCGCCAAATGAAAAGGAAAAACAGCGCCCTCTGCTGTTTTTTACTATCTCACTTGGCTCTGGGAGGAAGTCGACGTAGCACACGTACGCAAGGAAACCGGGGCTTTGGTCTGCCTTCAGCCTTTCACTTCCGGTGGTGCGACTGTGTTTTCATTCCCACTAACAATATTTCTACACGGAACACTAACACCACTTGCCACTTCTCCCAGAGAACTTGGATCGTTTTGGTTATAAGCCCACTTCTTTCTATGATGAAAGAGCAAGTTAAAATGTGAATATATCTTTCCGTGGTTTTGTCTGCTCCGAGGACGCTATTGTTAAATGAGTTTCGGTTTGTTTCTAGTGGGGAAGGATTGGCAGACACGTAAATCCCGCCCACTACATTTGATTGGGTAAAGCGCGGCCTGCTTCCTGATCTGAAGGCACGCCCACTTGTAGGCCAGTGAGTATATGACTAAGCCCCCCGACAGATTCAAACGCAGAGCAGAACCTGTTCTTGAGAGATTAACTCTCAATAGATGAGTCACAATCAGGAAGTAAAAAAGGTCTTTACGCACAGGGGTGTGATGAACAAACGATACAAAAATCACCGGTGAGTATTACTCATCAAAACTGTTTATGTAGTAGTTGATGCGTCATTCATAAAGGTTTGTCTTTATTCGCAGTGGGAAAAAATACCTCCCCGAATAGAAATTGTGTCGATTTATCACTGTGTAATAAATCAGGTTCTGTGTGGATGTACTCCTGACACAAACAGTTTGTGCAAATTAGTCGTACAAATTAAACATCCCAGGTGTCAGGACCTTTTTTTATATTAAAAGATTATAATACAAATGGCGGAGGCTATGGGTTCAAATCCATCGTGGTGCATCCGGGTTTGTTAAGCGTCTATTCACCTGTTTCCTAGGCTGTGTGTTTTCCACTTCCTGCCGATTTCATTGGATATCATTGGTCATCTGACCAGTTTCATTGGATTTCATTGGATCAAATCGACAGGAAGTGGAAAACACACAGCCTAGGAAACAGGTGAATATACGAACACAATTAGCTTGTGTTCGGTGGAGGCCCTGGAGGAAACCGAGCGTGAAGGGTGATATTTGTCACTGTACGTATTCCTACGGGCGGATGTGGCACCTGTCAGCAGGGACTGTTGGTCGGGAGGAGTAGGACGAAGGAGTCCCCATCCTCTCGGTGGGGGCTCCTCACCGGAAGCTGAGTTAGTAGGATACGACAGTAGTGGTCACACACAAATGTGTGTGGGAAGGAATTCATTGGCATAATGACTAAATTGGGGAGAAAAAGGGGTAAAAAGCAATAAATAAATTCAAGGGTAAACAAAATTAGGGGGGGGGGGTATCCAATGTTCACTTCCTTCTTCAACACAGCTCCTTGGTCTTGGAGATGTTTAACCACACGATCCCTAGCGTACCTATTCTGGGGAGAACATTCGGTGAAAATGGCCGATGAGCAAGGGTTCTTTCTGTTGTAGGCTTGTAGATCGGCTATTTTCGGCAAAGATATTTTGTGTAGAGCGAAAACAGCAGGGGGCCTAGTATAAAGCCCTGGGGGCTCTGATCAACTGTGTTTAAGGTGGTTATGCCTGATTTATACTTAGTTGCACGCTAGTGTCTAGCACAGAAATTTCACATCTACGAGCTCATTGTGACACATTGTGACCTTATAGATTGGCACGCAACTAAGTACAGTATAAATAAGGCATTAGTCCGACACCTCCCTTGCATTGCCAGTGGAGAATTGGGTAAACTGGTAGTAGAGTTTGGTCAGCTTGCTCTTCCGTCTGAATTCCTTCTGCAGTTCATTGACCCTGTGCCTGCCTCCCTTCAAGAAGCAAATATTTTGTTCCTGTTAGAACAGGTTTTCAGGTCCACGACAGTACTCGTGTTTTTAAAGCAACAATCTGTAAGTTTTATGGAAGTCATCTCCCCCTCCTGATAGAGAGAGGTAGTTGCACTTGTCTGAACTACTACTACAAAGCAATCCATGCTTGTACACAGTTTTTCTCACTAACTTGAATTTGAGGCGGCAACCAGTGGCTTTCAACTGGCTTCAGTTTCAACCAATGGTTTATTGTTCAAATATTACAAGTACTAACGTCTAGCGTGACGCGTCGTCCACTGCGCATCGCAGATCCACCTTACAGCCACCTCACAGTGTGAGAGAGAGTATTGTGTGAAAGTAGGGCAAAGTCGACGTGCATCACCGTTCCAATGACCAAAACTCCACTTTGGGATTTCGCAAAGACCCACAAAAGCGTCGTGGGATAAAAATTTCCAAAAACAAAGTTTGAAAAAAAGTGTTTTAAATTTTTTTTTTTTTAAATACATGGGGGACCCCCTGGAAGTGTTGGGACCCCCGCGAAACATCGCAGACCCTTTTGGGCCCCCGCGAAACATCGCAGCCACGCATGCAAGAGGTTGCACTGAGGCGCTCCAACACAAACACTCTGACGCTCCCTTAAATCCAGTCCAGGGTGTGAAAATACCCACTTCACAAACGGGTGACGTGCATCACCGCTCCAATGACCAAAACTCTACTTCGGGATTTCGCAAAGACCCACCAAAGCCTTCAGTAGTCTTTGTGTGTGTGTGTGTGAGAGAATGGAGCACAACGTGCAGGGGGAAGCACACACACACACACACACACACACACACACACACACACACACACACACACACACACACACACACACACACACACACACACGGTGCAAGGGGAAACACGCTCGCGCGCAGGAAGGGAGAAGCACCAAGCGGCTATGATTAACTGCGACCAAACTGCTTGGCACGTCCGCGCATAAGCAGATATGCCGATTGTATTATAGGATATACTGTATGTGTGTCTTTCAACTGTGAACACTGCATTCCAAACGCTTTATCTTTGTGCCCTGCTACAGGACCCGGCAGCATCAGGCGCCAATGTCCCCATTAGCCTGGTCCTGAGGCTGAGGAATTTGAAGAAGGAACTCAATGACATCAGATTTGAGTTCATGTCTGGCAGAGGTAGGTTTAACAATATAATGTAAGTGCAAGACTTAACACTCATGTTCCCTCTTCTGTCTTCCTCTGTCCATGTCACCCTCTAATGTTTTTATTCATGTCACCCTTTTCTGTCTTTCTCTGTCCTGTCCATTTATCCATCTCTGTCTTTCTCTGTCCATGTCTTGCTTTCAGACTCAGCTGATGGGGTGTCTCAGGAGTTGGTCTCAGCCGGTCTGGTTGATGGGAAAGACTTAGTCGTTGGTAAGTAAATGCTCTGTATTAATCAGATCAAACACCACCACCTCTGGTGAATACGTCAAATCACCAGTAGTCTGGCCAGACTATTGCCTTGTTACCCATGTTTAGCTGGTTCAGGTTTATTGGGCGCACCCTTTTTTTCAGGTATATGTAATAAAAGGTGATAGAGTTGTAAGGTCTTGTCAACTACACCGGAGTGAAATAAGGGCAAAAAATCCTTCTTTTTTTTTGTACTTTTGCATGATAGGAGGGCATGCCATATAAACATCTGTTTATACTGCTCTAACTGACTTAATATTCGTCATTATCCGCATTGTTTACTGAGCAAAATGAACAACATGCAAGTTGGACTTTAATGTTTAGAATCATTTTGTTTTAGTAATAAGATAAAATGTCAGCTATTGTCATCTCTTCCCCACTCTCTTCTTTCAGTTGCTGCCAATTTGCAAAAGATTGTTGATGATCCACTGAACAACAGAAACGTGACCTTCAAACTGGTCAGTACATTAACTGAGTCCTTATCGTTGCTCTCAGGCAGAAATCTTGTATGTGCAAAATGTCATAACGAAGTTTATACTATTATAGAATAACTGCACCCATTGATGATAAAAAGATGAAATATGGAGATGCAAGGTTTCTGCAACAACAGCAACGATATATTCAACATTTAGTACTTAGTTTTATTTATTTTGTCTGACAAAATGTAATGGTGCTTTTGTACTACTGAGGTCTGTTCTTTTCTCCTTCCAGGCATCAGGCTTGGACGAGTCTGAAATTCCAGATGATGTCAAACTCTTGGGATTCGCCCAGCTCAGCATCAGTTAACTCAAGCAGAGCCAACAACAAAGGACAGCAACAAAAATGGTATTGCACAGCTGCATTGTACTCAATTCCTAGAAACCACTACTGCCAAAGAGAAGGGGAGAAAGAGAGAGGGAGAGGTGGAGAGGTCAACCCGGCAGGAGTGGGAATCTTACTGCAGGGTGCATGTGGACCACGTCTGGAAAAAGGGGCCCAGTTTGACACAGGAATCACACGTGAAAAGTTTACAGTGCGCCTATAACACGGGAGGACGGACGCAATCAACTACATATATTTTAAATTACTTGTTTTTGTTATCCTTTTTCTTTTCTTTTCTTTTCTTTTCTTCATTACATAAGCACAATCCAAACCAACTCCTGCCAGTACTGGAAGTGATTGCCTTTTTATTATTAGCCGTGCCACAGAACTCACAAGAGTGTCATGCCACCTTTATTTGGCATTTTACGCTATTATATGAATTTGTAAAGTGTAAAGCAAGCCTTAGTTTGTGAAGCGATGGATATTTACAAGTGTGATTAATTAAGAATGAGTCCATTTGGTGATTTATTGGCTGTATTTTGTGTTTGGATACCTACAAAGCAAGCATTAGTCCGTCCTAACACTGATAACAAAATAAGTCCTAGACAACCTACCCACACTATTGTAAACATAATATTAAAACCTTCAATTGTGGTACATTCCAATTACAGTCATAACTGTGACTTCAGTTCCTGGGAGTGTGTATTATTAATTAATACACACTCACTCACTCATTATACAGTGCTATGAATACCTTCCACCATGATATCAGGGTTTGTGGTGGTTTTATCACTGAGTAATATGAATTTGTGGCTCTTAATATATACGTACACGCAAAATAGCAGACATCGCTCTCTCCCATGCGTGTAGGCACAATGTGCCTCCATGTCTGCATGGGTCTTCCAGAGGTATTCAAGGATAGGATAACGTCTGAATTGAGACCAAGCTAATTTTCTCGTACTATGCAATATATATTTTCTTTCTCGTCATCGTCTGTGACCACTCGTTGTTGCTGGTATTTTACTGAGGTAAAACCATTACACTTTTCTATTGCGCACACTCCCCTGTAGGAATTCATGAACGGTCAACCACCATAGCTGGCTGTTTTAGGGACTCTGGTTAGCATGACTAGCATGACAGGTAATGCGCTTTCATTCCAACAGCGCACTCCCCACAACCTCCTGGCAGTGGCAGTAGACCCCCTAGCTTTGCTTGTGATCCAAATTTCACCTTCCCTGTGAAACAATGACAGATTACTTGATAATACTGCACCTTCACCCACCCACCCCCTCATCTCAATTATCATTGTTGGTGACCCCATGAAAACATAATCTTCGCTTACTTTGCAAAAACTAATTTGACCTGTTTACATTTGTTCACTTTCAACCTAGTATCCCTATTTTGGGCATGTCATAAGCGAAAATTGTAAAATAAATAAATAAATAATAATAATTCAAAAATGCTGAAAATAGCAAATCTGTGGGGGCACCCGCTGGCCTAGCGGTCCAGGCGCATGCCACATGCTGGTAATCCAGCTTGACAGCATGTTGCGGGTTCGACTCCCGATCTTGATGACCTTTGCTGCGTGTCACCCCCCATCTCTCCCCATTTCCTCTCAGTCTACTTTACTATGAATAAAGGCAGAAAAAGCCCCAAAACATATCTTTGAAAAAAATTGCAAATCTGCAGATTGGCTGCTTTTGCCACGTGGCATCATCGTACAATGAAGTATGAAACGGTGCTTAAGTGGTTAATATTAAGAGCAGCAGGGGTGACATCAATCCAATACGCTGGTGGTTGAAAGCAGACCTCCCGTCGCAGCTAATGTTGGAAGTTGACCAGTACGGAATGCCCTTGGAGTCGTGCGTGGTGAAAACTGCGCAATTGTTATATCAAAAGTGAAATATAACTTTGATGTCCTCAGAAGCTAATGTTTCCTTCTCAATAGGCAAGTGAATTGGTTGATACTGCGTATATCCGTCTCTAATGCTTCACACACTCACCAAACAAATCATTTTTGTCACTCCCACTAGCTGTAAGGTTGTTTTGTACCATGAGCCAGAGCTCATAGCTCATAGTTCAGGTACTGTTGTAAATGGTGTATTTAAAAGATATTGCACAAATTATATGTTCAATTGGCACCTTTTTGATATGTTAATATGCTTATTTTAGTGTTACAGGGGGCTTGTAATCACACATTTGGTGCTTTGATGTCATGATATGCAGTTCTCACAGAAATGTGTCCAGGATATGTCTGATGAAAAATTATTAAAAGAACAAAAAACAGACATGATGTTAAAAAAAAAGAAGTAACAAGACAAAAGGTACAACTGACATGACAAGTACACCATTTTCTTGCTGTGTGGTAAAATGATTGAAATATACAGTAGTTAAAAAAAAAAAATCTGCTTTCTATTTTCTGTTTTTTTTTCTTTTTCCCTCTAATTGTTGGCTAATCATAAAGCCACTGCCTCAGTGTGAAATCTTGGAATGATGATTATTCTGGGCAACACAATTAGTAGGCTATTATCGATTGGCAATGTATGATTTTCTGTTTTCTATTTCTTTTAGACAGTTTTTGTTTTGAGTGGCTTATCAGAAAATGTTAAAATCATCAAATGCCTATGTTTTGAAATGGACATTTGTGGTTGAATTCTACACCTTGCCATCCATACAACATACAGTTCCCTTGCAAAATTATCTAAATTTGTTGTTGGTAATTGTCAAAATGAAAAGCGAAAATCTTCAGTAGATGAATAAAGTCACATGTTGGACTTCAAATAATGAGTTGGGATATCATTGTTTGTTGAAGCAAGTCTTTGGCTGACTGACTGAGCTACTGAGTGATGACGTTACACCATTGGCCACACAGTTGGCCTAACAACTAGATTGGAGCATTGAATGGAGTGATCTGGTGTAATTAGGTGATTTGTGTATTGAACTGGTTGATGTAGCTTGTGATTATGAATTAGAAATGTTTTGTGGTCTAATCTCGCTAGCTCATATATATCATCCCAAATCTTATGGTCTATTGACTGTTCAAAAGGACTTACTGTACATGGTCAAAGTGAATTATTCACACAAAAGTTACTGAATACAGACGGATGGTTAAATATTTGTGATGTAGTCCTTTAATATATTGTCCTTTACCAAATGGTCCACAGTGTGAAAATGGTTGATTTTGGTGACATTCTGAGTGCTGTTGGGGACTTCGGGTTGTTCCAGAAGCTGCTTCTGCTTGGCCTATGCATGCCAAGTATCTTACTGCCAATGTCTTTCACTAACATTCTTTTTATCCAGTCAGACCCAGTCCGACGCTGTAACACAGACTGGATACTCAAAGCTGATCCCAACTTAACCCCAGAAGAACAAGCTAACTTAACCCTTCCACAGGAGAAGGATGGGACCTTCAGCAGGTGTGAGATGTATGTCCCTGTGGACTGGGACATTGACACCATCAGGGAGTATGGACTGAATCAGACCACAGAGTGCCAGAATGGATGGGTGTACGACAAGTCTATGTATGAAGCCACCATAGTCACTGATGTAGGTTACTGTAAGTATTTGCTAATTTTGTATGATTTACAATGGTATTATTACTGATTTTGCTGACATGCCCACATCAAACATGTTTGTTTTGCAGTTTGATCTAGTTTGTAGTAAATCAAATATGGCTGAAGTAGCACAAACTGTCTTCATGGCTGGTGTACTTGCTGGCACATTCATTTTTGGGCCAGTAGCTGAATCGTAAGTGCTTCTTTACCTAACCTTCAAGCCTGATCTATACTTAGTTGCGCGTCATGTCTCACACTAGCTCATGCATTGTCAGCTTGTAGATGTACTAGTTTCAGTACCAGACACTGGCACACAACTAAGTATAAATCAGTTGTCACTCATACACCAAGTATTACTTTATACTATTATCAAGTTCATTAATATTTCCTCCACCGTCTAAACCCTAGGTATGGTCGCCAGAGAGCCACTCAGATACCAGTAGCTCTTCTCCTCATTTTCACAATAACAGCTGGCTTGTCTCCGGGTCTATACATGTACATGACATCCCAATTCATAGTTGGAGCTGCGATAGGAGGATATCGAGTTAATGCCACTGTATTAGGTATATCTCGATAATAATATCTACTTCTGTTAACGTCTCATGTTTTTGTGTTTGTTTGTTTTTTACAGATTTCTATTGAAGTCTATTGGCTGAATCCATCAGTGTAAATTAGATTACAGAGTCTAGAATAGCGTAAAATGCCAAATAAAGGTGGCATGACCTTTTTCATATATTAGCAGCATTTATTCCTGATGTCTTTTTTTAAACTCTTAATACTTAGATTGTAATTGTTTAACATTGAAAGTACCGTATTTAGTTGGTTATTGTTGTCATTTAACACAGTATTTGGATGTGTGTACTGTAACTGTTAGTCCATAGTGTATGCACTGTATATTGCTGTTTATGTAACAAAATAATATATATAACTACTGCATGTCCTAATGCCTGCAAATGTACTTGGCAAATTAACCTAATTCTGTTTCTGCTACTTATTCTGATAGCTACAGAGTGGATTGGGGTTAGCAGAAGGTCAGTTGCTTCCTGTTTGTTCCAGATGTTTGCAGCAGTGGGGCAATGTATCATGTCTGGATTAGTCTATGTTATTCGTGACTGGAGACTGGTCCAGTATGCTATGGCTGGACCACTGGCCTTCGTATTCATATATATATGGTACTGTATGTGTTTCTCTTGTTTTCCATTGCGCTCCAAAAGCGTTTGTAAAGTATTGGTTTTTAGAGGCATGAATTAGAAGTAAGAATTACAATGTTTTAACTTGAGTTCCAAATCTGCCCTAACATTTTGGTTGACTATCTGGACTCAAATGATCTTTAAAGGCATGTATGCTTTATTATACAGGTGAACATACAGGTCCAACTGATTCAAATCCACAGCATAGCAGCACTAACTGTGGTGTCCTTTAAAACATATTTGCTGTGGGGCCCTTAGAAATGTGTAAATAAACAGTATCAGTGTCTCAGTTCTTGAGTTAAATTATTTAACATCATATCATTGCATTATAACTGTATGTTATTATTCTATCCCTAGGTTTATTCCTGAGTCTGCAAGATGGTTGCTTGGACAAGGGAGAAGGGCTGAAACTAAGGCGTTGTTGCTAAAAGTGGCAGCGATCAATAAAACCCCAGTTCCAGAGTTCTTTCTGGCAGAGGTACATACGTCAGGTTCAGCTCTAAACTTCTTCTTCTAACAAGTGGTTTGCCCTGAAAATATGACAGAATACTAGATAGCAGCCCCCCACCCTCCCTGATCAGGATTGTGATACACTTTTGTTCTTCAGGTGACTGAGGAACCGAAAAAACAACACCGAGGAATCAAATTGCTCTTTACATCACCAGTCCTGACTAAACATTTCTTAATTATATCTTTTGCATGGTAAGTCTAATTTTGTGCATTTTATGCAAAGTAGTTACTTGTTATCCCTGACCATTTCTAATTCTTTGTGTTTGTGTTTGTGCGTGCGTGCGTGCGTGTGTGTGTGTGCATGTGTGACGAAGGGCTTCATTGATCTTAGGTTACTCCTGCCTCTCTCTAAATGTGGGCAAGTTTGGACTGAACATATTTCTGGTACAATTCCTGTTCGGGGTCACTGAGATCCCAGCACATCTCCTCTGTATCTGGTTCCTGGAAGTGTTAGGGAGGAGGATCTCACTAACGTCCACCCTCCTCACTGGTGGTTTATTTTGTCTCCTAATCCTGGCTTTCCCCCAAGGTGCATTCCCAGCTCTTTATTTATTTATTTTCCCCCACATTGAGTTAACCACTTAAATTTGCACTTTTGGTCATTTGATTGCTGCATGGATTCACGTTAAATAGAAAATGTACTTTGTCCCCCGGGGCTCTATACTAAGCCCCCTCCTGTTTTCATTCTACACCAAACTGTTTCTTATGAGAACATTGCCCCCCAGAATAGGGATGCTATTCTGATGATTAACCATGTAAGGATACATAAGGAGGATAATCATTACACAAGGATTAATTCATAGGACATTTGTCAGCAATTTAATTTTCCACATTGTTTCAGATAGTGCTATTACTATCACAGCTCTTGCCACTGTGGCAAGGTTCTTCATGAACTGGGCTGGTTCCGTATGCATGCTCTATTCTCAGGAGCTCTTTCCCACTTCTCTCAGGTACAACACAAGTTAGTTCTTTTTTAAGAATATGAAAAAATAAATACCTACACGAGACGTATATATTTTGCCCTGAAACTTTCTGTCTATTCATTTCACCCATCCAGGCAAACTGCGGTTGCCTTGGCTTCCATAGGCTACAGAATTGCAGGGTTGCTGGCTCCTTCACTCAACCTGTTGGCCCTGTACCACTGGGCGGTGCCCACCTCTGTCTTCGGTAGCCTCGCAATAATTAGCGGGACTGTCGCATTCCTGCTTCCTGAAACCAGGAGAACAGAGCTGCCTGATTCCACTGATGAGCCTGTGGGCCAGAGGTGGGTATATACTCTGTGCAACCTCTTTTTATTGCAGTTGAGACATGCTAAAGGCTGATTAGCTCATTCAGTTTTCCAATGCCTCTTACAGTGAGTGAACTACCTGATTGTGAGAATGACATTATATGTGGGGAAAGTATATCAAGTATAGATAGGGGTGCAACAGTTAATCAAAATAATTGTATTAATCGCTTACAAAAATAAGTATTTTGGGCGGAAATTTCTTTTTTTAAAAGCTCAACGCATCGTGATTGTGAGCTTGTAGCTTTTATGAGAAAAAAACACAGTTTAACACAGTATAAAATAAGGCTTATTAATCAGACTAATGAATTTGGTCGATTAAAACAAAAAGTCTATTAGAATTTGTTTGCGTTGATTCCTTAATAGGCCTATATTTAAAAAAAATCACACCCTGTGTGAAGGTAGCGGCGCCTTTGATACATTTTGTCATCGATATGTGTTTATAATGTGTTTATAGCCATGTGTCACGTGAAGCTTGACCAATCACTTTGTTGACGGACCTGACCAATCAGAACGTTGACGGTGAACACGGACAAAGTCAGGTATCGAGCAGGATCCGCTCTATACCTAAAGGTATAGAGCGGCTAGCGCCGCTAAAAAAAGGTTTTAACATATTATTATATACTAGGCCGATGCCCGTTGGGAGCAAATGCCCCTCTGGTTATGTAATACCCATTGTACCAGAGTCAGAATACCCGTCTGTCTGTCTGTCTGTGTCCCTTTTATGTCCAAATGACATATGGGTATATGGGAACTCCGTATGGCATGGGGTGCCGTGTCAGCCATGTAAAGTAATAAATAGAATAATCGCTAAGAAAATAATCACTAGTTGCAGCCCAGAACATTTCCATTGTCTAATGTATGTTTTTCTCCCCTTTCTCCACAGAAACATGACCTCCGTGAAGAACAGTACCCCAGATGTGTCCAACCACAATAGTATAAGCTCTACCAAACTCTAGTCTAAATGATTACCTACCGATGCTTTTATTTAATTGATCTATTAAGTCTGGTTGTTGGGTGAACAAGTGTTTTTTCCTGGACCACATTATGTACCGTACATTATTCTCTGGAAGGGAACCGGCCAAGTACAGTATATGGATTCTACTACCAGGTGATTCTCTGGAAAACAGGACATATAAGATTGTACTGCACAGTATGTGGTTGATACGCACACATATTCTAAGCAGTTTACCTTGTGATTCCTGCACTAGATTATAGCCCCTCTCCATGTTCTCTGTATTCTGTTGCCTGAGCCCCGTTTCAGGTTCTGAACTCCAGTTCCATTGTATCTACAGTAATACCTGAGTCGTGTCTCAGAGACCTGTTCTGTCAGCCTGACATATGTGTGCCATGACCTTTTGCTTGTATCTGGATTCCGGATTTATACCTACGCCCCCTTTGGATTGATTTGCCTGCTTGGACTGTTTTCTTGGTTTCGACCCTTGCCTGCCTCGACTACGCGTAAACTTTGTATCCTTTGATTGGATTTAATAAATTCACCGAATTGAACCTGCCCTGGCTCCAGTCGACCTCGTCTGTAATCTTGGAAATAGCCTTAGTTTTAGATGAAAAGGCATTTGGAACTCTTCTCGCGTGCTCTGGAAATTTAGACGGGGAAAGTCACCCCACTACAGAGAGGTAATCTTTTACACAGGTAAACATTCTGTTACTCTTCAAAAATGTAAATATATCATCTCACCAGGGATCTCTATGTTGCCACAGCAAAATTAGAACACGGTTAAATACAGACATTTTATAAAACGCTCGAAATATATATTATATAAATCTACAACAGAATATTATGATTAATTAAAAAACTAGACCAGAGATTTTAAAAGATCACATGTAACATCATGTAATAGTTTTATTGCAATCTTGGAGAAATGTAATAACCCTCTCTGTTAACTTGCCTGGTCTTTTCAGTTTCAGGAGGCATTATTGTTAATTTTGCTGTGTAACAGAAGCCCATAAGTCCACGATAAGGATTATTATCTCTTTCAATGAAAAATCTTTCGTAACTCTTGCCTTAGTTTGAGGTCATGACCACACTTGATGGAAGGAACAAGTTAAATGATGTGTCTCAGTTCAAGAAAACATGCGTTAGTACTTTCAGTAGGCTACAGTTTACCTAAGAACACATACTGTACCTGATCAAGAATCTCATGTGACAGAACTACAAGAAAGTTGTAAATGCACTTGTAGTGCATCTCATCTCCTAAGTCGGTGGTTCTCAACCTTTTCAGGCTGCGACCCCCCAAAATAATCATATTTGAACTGGGGACCCACCACCCTGACAAGCACTTGGAATTGTAGGAGTTGAGGCATTACATTTAGTTTGACTCGGTTCCACAGATAAATATTGTGAAAATAGCCGATCTACAAGCCTCACGTTGCGAGGCATTGTGAGCTTTATAGTTCGGTTATTTTCAAAGATTTTGCCTCTTATATTTAAATTATTTGACAATTTGGCCAATGTCAAATAATTTTATAGTATAGTTTGTTGATTACTTTTGATGCAGTAATGGTCTTTCTTTTCTTTCTTTCTTTTATGAGGTATTAAAAAGGTCTTAAAAGTCCTTAAATTGTCCCTTCACTGTCATCTGGAGAACCCCCTGGTGGTCCCGACCCACAGGTTGAGAACCACTGTCCTACTGTAAGTAAGTTACAGTGTTACAGTATTGTCTATTCACAGCTATAATTACTTTAACGATGAACACCACCTCATGTAAATTGGTTGTGCTTACAGTATACCACATTCATACCTTACATACCAAATGTATGAATTTATGTTCATGTAATAAATAATTTAACCCTCCCACTGAATTCTTTATCACCCCAACAGAAAAAATAAATCTCATTCCTAAAGTACAATAAAAATAATTTCTGCCCACAAATCATACAATAAAAGCTATGATGTAATATACTGTATATAATGGCTAGACATAAAAAAGTAACTGCAAAGAGATAGTAAACTAATGACCACTGCCTTAGAATAGAGGGTGATCAAACTTGCATTTGTATTTGTAATGAGGGGTTTATGTTTATAAAACAGCTAAATATAATTATTAATAACGACAGATACTGTATATACTGTATGCACATACCATTTGGAGTTTTAATTTCCTGAGAGAACCAGAAATTTTAGAAGACATGTATGTTCTTGTCTGGATAGGAAAGCAGAGAGAGATTTGATATGCTTTCTTTTTCTGTAAAATGTCACACCTGCAAAAGGTCTACTGTCTCTTACACAACGGCCTACAGAGCTTCCATTATTCCAGGCCCAGACATCAGAGGGGAGCTGCACACTTAATGTCCGCTGCCAAAGGCTCTGAAATCAGAGAAGTGTCCTGTAATAAGGGTTTCATTCTTGGCAAGACAAAGTCTGTTGTTATGGAAGACTATTCCCCATTAGCCTGCAAAAAAGCAATGCGTTGTAATTGTGATGTACAATAATGGTAAAATATAACACCTTTTGTCCCCTTAGGACCTCCAAACCTGCTGCTGATTAAATTCAAGGTAAGCTTATCTCTGACATCTTTACTGGTATCTAGTTATGCTGATTGACATTTGTGGCTGCTTTAGGTTATTTCATGTACATATGTCTTTGTGGCTTCTTTATATTTACCCTGCCCACATTCATGCTTGGCAGGTATTGTAATCGTTCTTGTGCCTCTGTGAACAAAATAACTCAATAGTAGATGGATGGGTTTTCAAGAAACTTGGAGAGAATCATCACTAGACTGCTCCAAAGAGATTGTTAACTTTTGTTTTGAAAAGGTCAAAAGTCAATGTTGCAGTCTATTTCAAGGTCAAAATCGAGAACAGGTGGGCAGATGTTCATGAAACATGGTGGGAATGATCAGCAGGCTGCCACAATAAGATTAACTTTTGGGTCAAAAATGTCAATGGTCAAAGTCGCCATAAAGGTCAGAATTACATAATCGGCTTCACTGTATGTTAGGAATGGATGAAGACATTGGACATCGCTGTTATGTAACTTTGTATCTTTACTTTGTATTGTGTATTTCTCTCTGTAGGCCCATGTTGGGTCATTCATATTATGTAACATGACCTTTACTTTTATGGTCTGTCTTTGTTCAGCCAGAGAAGTACATCCAGGGAGAATTGGATCTATAAACACTAGCACTTGACAGTCTCTATTGTGCCTTCACTCAGACCACAGTGCTTGTTAATAATACACCAGAAATGGACTGAGGTGGCCAACGAAGATAAAGATAGCCTGCCACGTTAATGTTCTCCCCACGGCGACACCTTGATGCAGAAGCCGCCTTTAACCGCCGGCTACGGTACAACAGATGTTTGACCAGGCACTTTTTTGGATGCCACTGGGTAGAGCCATGAATTAAGTTGACCTCATTGACCTCATTTCCTCCTTAGGGTGTGCAACATGTATCAAAAATCACACTTGGAAGTTGCATATATTAAAACTAGACAAAGTGCTCCTCAGAGCACATGTCTCCGCTAGGTTTGGAAGGTTATTGTGGCCTCTTGGTGGCGCTATAATAGGCCAATTTGAAAATGGTGGCATTTCTTCCTCGGCCTAGTGGGAATGTGCATGCAAAGTTTCACGAACAAGCCCCCGGCCTCAGGACGTTCGTTCACAGGACCATCGAGAGAATCTTGATTACCTGCATCTCTGCCTGGTTTGGGAACCGCACCACCCTCAATCACCACAGAGGGTGGTGCAGACGGCCCAGCACATGTCAGAGCAGAGCTCTCCTCTCTCCAGGACATAGGCCCGCATGTATACACCAAGCGGTGTGTAGCCATGGCTGTGAACAAAATAGCACAGTATGAAATGCCAAACAAACAGACTAAAGGACAATTTCAACAGCCAGACTATTGAATATGTTGAGCATAGAGTTCAAAATAAGGGTGTTGAGCCATTTCGCAAATGTCTACATTTCCACCCATACATCTTTGTATAACTAACTACCTGTTACACTTTTTAATTTGGCCACTAGATGGCCATGCCAGTTTGGTACTCACTCACTTTATGAATCATGATTGTAGATACATTCCTGTTCAGAAATATTTTTATTTTATGCAAATTATTTCATATATCTGCAATTATTTATGTATTTTATTTGCACAAAAGACTGTTGAACTCTGATACACACATTCTGTATTTGATTTTTGTTCTGATATTTGATATTTTCATTCTTACTTTCACTCTTACATTTATTCCGTTCTTCCCTGCCCTGACAATCGTTCAGGTTTATGAACGATCAGACTAGGAAAAAGACAAAATGCTACCGTTATTGTCTTTCTTACTATTGCTGCTATTCTTTATTATTTATTTGTTATTGTTTACTATTGCTCATTGATTGATTGATTGATTGATTGATTGACTGATTGAGGTCCTTAATATAGCCTACCTGTGGCATAAGAAACAAGAAACAAGGAACAACAAGGAAATCACAGGGCTACCCTGAAGTGCGTGACAAGGCAGAGGCAGACATAGGACACGTCAGAATCTTGCTATAGTTAGACTCCATGTGCTCCTAAAACAGGGGTAGAGACAGGCACAAAAAGGTCACAGTAATAGCTTCTTGCTTAATGTTTCACAGATGAGATGTTTCTCTAAGAAGAGAACAATAGCAGACGAGGAGGAGGAGAGTCAAGTAAGTTAAAGTAACTTACTTACTTTTCTAGTTTGTTTATAAGTCTACCAATACTTGAAATTTCAGTCTGTGTCTTCTTGTTTCCTAACAGTAAACTAATTTAATTCTAACCCGATTGGACATCAATGTGAAATCATTATTTAAAAGTCACACAAGCTGTATATTTAAGAACTGTTCCATAAAACAATTCTTCACAGGGAAGGATCCCGCTGGACCCACCTACAGCTACCCCTCCACCACAGTAAGAAAACAATTTACATATAGGCTATTATAATGTATGTATAATGTATGTGTGTGTGTGTGTGTGTGTGTGTGTGTGTGTGTGTGTGTGTGTGTGTGTGTGTGTGTGTGTGTGTGTGTGTGTGTGTGTGTGTATGTGTATGTGTGTGTGTGTGTGTGTGTGTGTGTGTGTGTGTGTGTGTGTGTGTTGTATATATACCTATTCTATCTATGCTTTAGTTTCCTATTTTACTTGGATTTTTAAGCATCCAAGTAAAATAGCATTTTGAGCATGTTCAAAAAATAATCTGTGGTATGATGTAATGGTCAGTCGTTGCTGAAGTATGGATTAAACATTGACTAGTCTCGCGTTGCCATACAACTATTCCACAATCTCCGAATGTATGACCGGAAGCATTTGAATATTGTGGGAGGTAACAGTCTGGCCACGCGAGACTAAACATTGACAGACATTATTTAAAGGTGTTCCTTTGGCTCACTTCTTTTCTCCTCAGCTTCTCAAATGAAAAAAACAACACCCACAACATGGCTGATTTTGGAGAGATCCTTAGGACCATTGGTGACTTTGGACTATTCCAGAAACTTCTTCTTTTTGGTCTTTGCTTTCCCAATCTCATCCTGACCTTTCACCTTGCAAGTGTGCTTTTTGTCCAGTCAGATCCAGTCCGACGCTGTAACACAGACTGGATACTCAAAGCTGATCCCAACTTAACCCCAGAAGAACAAGCTAACTTAACCCTTCCAAAGGAGAAGGATGGGACCTTCAGCAGGTGTGAGATGTTTGTCCCTGTGGACTGGGACATTGACACCATCAGGGAGTATGGACTGAATCTAACCACAGAGTGCCAGAATGGATGGGTGTACGACAAGTCTATGTATGAAGCCACCATAGTCACTGATGTAGGTTGAAGTCTATGTATTTTCAAGGATTGAATAATCCTCATGAAATATTCTATGGATCACTTTTCGTTAACCAGCTGCTTTGGCACCGGTTTCCTTTGTTTTGCAGTTTGATCTAGTTTGTGGCAAAGCTAACTTGGTGCAAATTGCACAAACTGTGTTCATGGCTGGCATTCTTGTTGGATCTCTCCTGTTTGGACCATTTGCAGAATCGTAAGTGGCCTATTTCTATACACAATATTTCAAATAGACATAATCAATGTTGGGCAAGCAATGTAAAAGATTTAGGTACTGTAGCTAAGCTATGGTTACTCTTCATAAAAAGTGAACACTGTCTTTCATAATAAGCTAGATTGGTAAAGGTTATATTGAATCTACTGTATACCTAATGTGGTTGGTAATATGACATGGAGTGATTGAATAAATCACTTGATATATGATATGTGTTCAAGCGACAAATGAATGGAGATGGGAAATTCTCTCTTTGATGTGAAATACTCTACATGGACAAACTGCACTCAGTCAGCACTCATCTGTTTTGCTGTTTTATGTTAATGTACCACTGAAAATGTTGCGATGCAGCTCCTCTCAAGATACCCAGCTACATGGTGAAAAAATTATGAAACCTACAGTACATCATTCTAAAAGAAGTGAAGCTACCCACAAGCTACTGGGAAATTAAATGTTGTTTAGATAAGCTATTGCCCAACATATATATTTGGATATATTTGTGTACCCTTGTTCTAACTATGATTCCCCTCAATGATGACATGTCAGAAAATAATCTAACAATAGCTCTATCGGTTACAGATGTGGCCGTAGGCGAGCAACTCAAATTCCAGTGGTGCTCATGTTCCTGTTTACAGTAACAACAGGGATGTGTCCACACTTCTACCTATATTTGTTATCTCAGTTTATGGTTGGAGTTGGATATGGAGGATTTCGAGTCAACTGCATCGTACTAGGTACAGTATATTAGCACATAACAACATGACGCAACACTGTAATTGAAATCACAGCTATCAGTAAGTTATTGTTCAGACATACTGTACTGATGCAATTTACTTGAAACAGCATGTGGTAAAAACCAACCCTGACCAGACACAATTAGTGCACCCATAAAAATGTCAACTGCGTAAGCAGAAGTATCAAGATTCCGTTTAATGCAGACACTGACAAGCTTTTCACTTCAATTCACACTGTATAATAAACTTTATTGTACAGCACTTTCCCAAAGTTGTAAAGTGTTTCACAAAATAAACATGAGGGGGAGACAGAGAGAGAGAGAGAGAGAGAGAGAGAGAGAGAGAGAGATCAACAATGACACATTTGAATATGTATTTATTCAGATATTGGAGCTAATTTCAGGATATTTTAGGTAGTAATAGTTTTTCTCAGGAATTGATAAACGCTTGGGTCAATAATTCCAGTCTTGGGGTCCCCCAAGACAATGTGGAAGGTTCACTTTCAGCCCTAGGGCCCATTCAACCACTGAGCTAATCAACAGGGTCTAAAATAACTTGAACAAATCATTTATCTTAAATGAATGATGAGAATACTGTATGTAGGTGGTTGTCTGTGAATGCCCAGTTACCATGGTGATAAAAACACACGTTACAGCAACAATCTGCAGTTGTCACACACAAACAACATTTACACACTGATTTGTAATAACTAACAGATTTTTCATGAAAAGAGAGGGGAAAAGAAAGTGCTGAGTTGTTCACAAACATAAACATAATTGGGAGCACTGTTGTACTGTATATCAGCATGGCTGTGATTCAGTCATATTGGCACAAATTACAGTACGTATTTGGTAATTGTCTAGGCCTACAGTAGATGTTCTTATTTTTATGTTTTATTTTTAAGTAGACCATTTGGTTAAATAGTGTGCACCCACAAGTATTGGTAGGCCATACAGTTATTTTTCAGCACCAAATCTACATCATTGGCATGGGGTGGACACATGTTTACAGTTTACTTCTTTCTTCTTCGTGCTTTTCTCCTCTTGAATAGAATTAGCAAGTAAAGTGAGGCAATTTTACAATACCTAACATCCATTTTTTAAATGAAATATAAGATAAAGATATAAAATAAAAATCACTTTTTTAAATATTGCAATTTTGGTGTTTATTCCATTATAAATGTTGATTTAATGTAACTAATAATTGTCCAAGACTACTATACCATATTTTGAAATGGTGCACAGCTTGATTTCTGTTGAAATCTGTTATTATGTGTGGACTCGCTGTACCTGTCTCTTGTGAATGTTCCCCGATGTAGCCACTGAGTGGATGGGGGTGACAAAGAGATCATTTGGATCATGTGTGAGTCAGCTATTTGGTGCGTTTGGACAGTGTATCCTTGCCGGCATTATCTACTTCATCCGTGACTGGAGATTAGCCCAGTGGGCCATTGCAGCACCGCTTGCTGTGGTTCTTATTTACATATGGTTTGCATTTATCATATATCAGTTTTAAATTATCTTTAATGTTGTACTGGTTGGGGAATTATGAATTATTTGCTGAGTTATATTGTGATTGTTTCTGCCAGGTTAATTCCAGAGTCAGCCAGATGGCTGCTGGACAGAGGAAGGACAGAGGAGGTCAAAGAGTTGATTCTCAGGGCAGCAGCAATCAACAAACATACAGTTCCAGAATCTCTACTGGAAAAGGTACTGGAAAATGGAAGTTCCTATTAATAAAATAACTTGTCAGCTGCTATATATTTTTTGCATTCAAGCTGACTTTGTTAAAAATATGTTAAGGGGATAAGGTGTAATACATATATATAATATTTTCCTTCAGTTAACACTATTTGCTGTTATAACAAACAAGGTTATTTTTTTTTTGTAATTAAAGTATTTATTCTTTTTTCCAACAAATAAACATGACAAAACATAACAGACAAAACAAACAAGGTTATAACAGTAACCTATTGTAACGTGTACATATATTAAACAAGGTTATAACGGTAACCTATTGTAATGTGTACATATATTGATGTGAAATGTACACCAGTGCACTCAAAGATAAAAATCTTAAAACATGGAATGTTTTGCTTTGGTAATTCTTCTCTATGTATAGATGTTATGACCTTTATTTCAGATTACTGAGGATAAACCTGTGGAGAAAGGAGGGATCAGAGTTCTTATCAGATCTCCTATACTCAGGAAGAATTTCATTACCATATCATTTGCATGGTAAGACAAATTCCCAAGTGCTCTATGTCCAGTGCCCTACGTGAATAATGGGAACACTTATTAATTATTACCATATAATATAAATCATTTAAGCCCTGTTCACTCAATTTCAAAAATAGCCAAAGGGCAACCAATGTGCAACCATGTTGTGAGCTTGTAGATCTGCTATGTTAAACATGTTAAACAAACAATTTTATTTTATTTTCAACAAATGTTCCCCCATGAATAGGGACTCTGGGGTTCAAGAGATTACATTGCAGAGATTGTATTTAAATATATTTTTGTCTGATATATTTACCTCTGCATAAATAATATGCCTATATTTCCCCTGTTGAAAAGGTTTTCACTGAACCTAGCCTACTACTGTCTTTCATTCAATATGGCAAACCTGGGTTTGGACATCTTCCTAACACAGCTTGTGTTTGGACTCTCTGAGGTGCCCGCTCATATACTTTGCATATGGCTACTAGAAGTTTTAGGGAGGAAACTCTCCTTAATGGGAACACTTCTAATTGGTGGACTCTCTTGCATCCTCCTTCTAGCTGTTCCTCAAGGTAAGACACTTTAAATCAATGGTTCTCAAACTTTTTCATGTCAAGGACCGCCAAAAGAGCTTGTAGATCTACTATTTTCAAATAGCCGATAAAGTGGTTAAAGTGGTTAAAAAGATTTTGATGATTAACAAACTTTGCTGCGGACCACCTGGAACCCCTTCAAGGCCCCCTGGGAGAACTATACTTCAAAGACAATCTCTTGAAATATATAATTTATGTTACCTAATCAATTCACAATTTCCAATGCTTTTTAACCATTTAAACCTTATAACACTATATACGTCGTTGACCAGGGTCCCCCAGGGGTCTGTACTTGGCCCCCTCCTTTTTTTCACCAAATCCCAAAATAGCTAAGCTTGTAGATCTGCCAATTACGCAGACTGTTCGTCTATTATGACATGCCCAGAATAGGAACGCTAGGGTTCATGTGGTTAACCATAGATTTTCAAAAGACATGTTTTATTCTATGACATGAATTAAACCAGTTAATATCTCAACTGTGAATTTTAAAGTCTTTATGCACTTCTTAAATTCTCTTTCAGATAATGCTGTTGCTGTTACGACATTAGCTGTCATAGGAAGGTTTCTGATGAACTGGGCAGGGTCCATATGTAATGTCTATGTTCAGGAGCTGTTTCCAACATCTGTTCGGTTGGTCCTCATACTTCATCACATGCATTTTTATTACATCATCTTATAATCCTCTTCTGCAAACTTTACCATGTTAATTTGCATTTATTCATGCCTAGCTGCACAATTATAGTTTCCCCTCACAGACAAATAATTCCCCCCTTTTGATAAAAATATTTCAGTCAGGAACACTCACGTCAAAGTAGATTTAACCATTTATTGCAACAAATGGAATACAGTTAAGCTTGGCGTTAAAGGCTCCGCTCTTGTAGATATTCCCTGAATTTTGTCCAAGCAGCTTGCTAAGCAAAATCAGGGAATGCTAAGCAAAACCTCTATAGGGATACAATATCAAACAATAAGCATACATTGACATATTAGTTTGAATTAGCAGATATAAATGATAATCACAAGTATTTGAGCCTATGCTAGACTCTAATCAAAAGGTGGAGCCTGGGGTGGTGGAGGAAGCTAGCAGAAATGGTCAGGCAGCAAGACAAGCAGAGACCTAGTGAATACGAAGCCGTATTTAAAGGAACCTCTTTGCTAATTCGTGAGCTGTGATTGGAGTATGAATGTGTGACGTAATGACCAGCAGCGCTGTGAATAGGGAATAGAAAGCTGATGTTCAAATCAGCTGACTGACAGCTGATTACAGCTGAGGCGTGCAAGACTTCCGTGTCCTGCATGAACTAACGCTATGCTTCACGAATAGAATTGCAGTACGTCAGTTCACCTTTTTTCCCCTTCAAAATTAATAACTTTAATTCCCTATTGTAACTTTTTTACAAAACATTATTACCTCCTTTTCTTAATTACCTCCTTTTAATGCTTAATGCTATACTTTTGAGGCCCAATCCTTGTATGCAACTATATTGAGGTTAAATACAAAAAACACTGTGAGTTCTATAATATATTTCCTGCTCTGTTTCAGACAAACTGCCACAGGACTGGGAGCTATAGGAACTAGAATAGGTGGTCTGCTGTCTCCATTGCTCAACCTGTTGGCAATGTTCCACTGGTCCATACCTACCATTGTCTTTGGTAGCCTTTCACTGACGAGCGGGGCACTCGTCTTCATACTTCCTGAGACTAGGAGAACGGAACTGCCTGATTCAACAGAGGAGGCAGAGGGCAGGGGGTAAGAACACCAATGAACACATAAACACAAAATAACACAGAAACACTGCTTTGGTAGTGCTCAGTCAATATCTTTAGTTTTGTAATTGTCCGGAGAGCATAGAGTAGTAAATATAGAGAGGTCCTATTAGGGTCTTGTCAATATAAAATGCAGATCTGCTGCACTGAAGAGCACGTCTCTTAAACACTTAATAATAAGTGTTTAAATAGTAAATAGTAACATAAACTTACTTGACTGGGGTCCTCCAGGGCTCTATACTAGGTACGGTAGTATTTCCGTCTACACCAAATGTCTTTGCTGAAAATAGCAGATCTACAAGCCCACAACGCGTTGCTATTCACTATATTCACCAAATGTTTGTCCCAGAATAGAATTTATGAAATGCAAGTGTTTCTACTGTAGGAGCAGCCTAAGACATCTAATCCAAGTTGAACTCTATATGCTCTTGTTTTAGTAATCCTTGCTGAGCCAAGCAAAACTTATTTTGAACTTTGAATTATGGTTTATGAATAACCTACTCAAATCAGTTTATAGGCTGGGTGTCCAGCAACTAGCTTGAAAACGCCACAGGGTTCATGAGCCATATCTGTGAATGCTTGCTTTCTACCATTCCTTTAAAATAAGCATTTTTTTTTATCACATTATTCTTTTACTGTTAATATTTTGGACACATCATCTTGCAATATATCATTTGTACTGTAAATCTTTCTTCCCAGTGCCAATATTGCCTTTGTTTTTATAAATCAACAAACTATAGCACAGCAATGGACTTGTAGATCCGCTATTTTCACAGAATGTTTGTCTATTATGACATGCCCAGAATAGGGACCCTAGGGTTCATGTAGTTAAGACCATTTAGGGTGTTATCCTTGTAAACTAATGCACCAATTTCCTTTTTTATTTTTCCTTACAGAACTATGACTCCAATGAAGAGAGGAAGTGACTTACGCATGTCTGATCACAATATTATAAGATCAAGCAAACTTTGAAGTAATTCCTAAATGTAGTCGTTTCATGGTCAGACAAATGTAAAATAATCATATGTTGCTATTTAGTCATACAGAATGATTTGAATGGAGCATCACTGAAGTGGATGGTGTCAGCAATTATTACTCGTATTGTCACGGAACCAAAGGAAGACACTTGTTTGGCTCCTACATGTTTTGAAATCTGACGCACATTTTGTCGTCATATTTTTCTCTTTTCTTACTTGCACATTGCTCTATCTCATGGGTCTTCAACAGGGGGACCAGGACCCCTAGGTGGTCCTCAGAGATACCACAAGGGGGCTGTCAAATGTTTGTTTGATACGGTTTATTTATCTTTTATTTCATTTATTCTTTCAAAGCAATTCAATGTCTCAAAATACAGATTAACACGAAATAGATTATGTGTAAACAAACAAACAAACAAAGATTTATTTAGAACACTTATGATAGTACTGTAAAAGGATTCTATGAAGCCATCACTTGGAGGCAACCCATAGGCAAAAACACCTGCTGAATACTTCCCAGCTAGTCTCAAAACTCTAGACGGTCAACAGAGACAATCACCTAACTATGGTGAACTAGCTTTGAAAGCCTCTTTCATGGTAGGCTTTCTAAAAAAGAACACAAAAAAAAAACAGCTTGGCCTTAAAAATGTTTTCAAACGTTCTAACAAAGTGTTACAGTCACCATTAAACAATGTCTATGTTTACAAGTGCAACAACAATGTAATTTTTAATAATGTAATAATTCACAGTTTAAGACATTATTAAGAAACTGTGGATCCTTGTTTTAGCTCTATGTCCGAAACTAGTTTAGCCATGATGCTGTATTGCTTGATGTCTATCCCAGACCCGGGAAATGTTATAGAAAATGTTGAAAATGTGTTTGTTCAGTAACGCCTCTCCCCATCTCTCTAGTTCTTTAGTAAACACAAACAGAAAATAGATCTGAAAAACAGTTTTCAGATCTTGTTTCATCAACATTCATTATTTTCTATTTTTGGGTGGATAAAAATATTAAATATTGTGATTTGAGTTACGGTAGAACATGTACATGAATGTCATTTTGGCTGCATAATTAAACTAATTAAAGAGCACTGTCTCTGATTTTATGAGGACCAGTGAACCTGCACCCCTGGACATATCCACAACCAAATTTGACCCAAATACTGTATGTTTACCACTGTGTGTGAGAGTGCTGGCCAGAGTGAGAACTATGGCATGAGACTGAATGCACAATCCTACACAGAGCGACCTCTAGGCCTGTAGTTCACAGATTTACAAATGATAGAGAGTCGGAAAGGGTTCATGCATTAAATTACAACTTGGTATCCCAGTCACAATGACTGGGATATGTCATTTGTTCTTGTTTTTTTAATTTGCCTTGTCTGACAATTTGTCAGAGTCAGCTATGGACTGTTGGACATGGTCTGATGCCCTGGGGAAACATTTATTTTCTTAGATAGATGCTATTGTAGGTACAGTACCTACAGTAGGTACAGTCAGGAGTTAGGGATGGTTTATATTGCATAGCATACATTGTTATGTCAAGACAATTATTATATAGAGATAAGCTCAATTCTGCCAGAAAACCTATTCAAAAGAACCTATTTGTTAGGTTGTACGTTGTTATCCAGAGCAACTTACAATAAATGGCATGAACCCTAGTCTACAAATGACATCAAATGGTCATGTAAGTAGATTGCAAAGAAAAGTAAAGAGTTTTTCACACATGATACCTGGAAAATGTCCAGGGAATCAGGTTGGGACATTATCTGGTGTTGTCCTTAGTAAGTAAATAACATGCTAAATAACATGCATGGTTTCCTCCGCCATCTGTGTGTTATGGGGTTAGGTGGAGCCTTAATTAATGGGTGTGTTTTCAGACTGCGGCAGATAATGCGGAGTGAGTGTACAATCCTGACTGAGGGGGAGGTCATTCTGCAGCTTGGGAGCCAGGAGAGAGAAGATTCTAGGATGCTTGGAGCATTGGCCAGGGTGTTTTAGGGAATGGGCTAAAAGACTTCCAGTGCTAGCTGATCTAATTGAGCGGGTGTGGGGATGGTAATGCTTCTATAAACAGATCTGGTACTTTTGTGAGTGTCCTTTAGTCTGACTCCATCATTGACCTTCTGTAGAGGACTGAGAGTACAGTTGTGTTTAATTTTCTTGGTGAATTGTTCAGCCTTAAGAGACAGAGCCAATCCTCAAAGGTTTGACAATCAGTATAAAATGTTATGTTTTTATGAGATGACTGTAAACTCTCGGGGCTGCACAAAAAACACAGTTTATGACCATCATGTTCTTTTACTGTAAGTGTGGAAGACATCATTAAAACATTTTGTTCTATCTGTACAGAAGACATCTTATCAAGTGAGTCATCTAGTCACATGTTGTATCATCTTTTGGTCAAACTCTAGCAATAATCCATTTCCAATTAAACCCTATATCATTAGTTGACCTGGGTACCCCAAGGCTCCATACTAGATTTTCTAGTACTGTATTTCCCTCCACACCAAGTCTCTTCATTAGCAGATCTACACGCTCACAATGTGTCACTATGTGATACGTTGTGAGCTTGTAGCCCCAGAATAGAGACCCATAATAAGGGTTAAATGGTAAAAAATATAAATTTGTGACATCTGCTGGATAGATCAACACAGCTCTCATGTCTATGCAAAAGGATATTACATTCAACTGTATGGAAGGTGGCACTGAGATCTAAGAGAACAAGGAAAGCTCTTCTTTGGCATCGGTGTTCATTCATTCATTCATTCATTTACTACCTTGACGAGGGCAGTCTCTGCTCTGTGGTTTGCCCTGAAACCACAATGTACAGTAACAACTTTGTTTAAAGGTGAATCTTTTTTTAAAACAAATCAACATGGCTGATTTTGGAGAGATCTTTGAGGCCATCGGAGACTTTGGATTATATCAGAAGATTGTTCTTTTTGCTCTTTCCTTTCCCAATGTTTTTGTAATTTTTCTTTTTTCCAGCGTGATTTTTATCGATTCAGATCCAGTCCGACACTGTAACACAGACTGGATACTCAAAGCTGATCCCAACTTAACCCCAGAAGAGCAGGCTAACTTAACCCTTCCACGGGTGAATGATGGGACCTTCAGCAGGTGTGAGATGTTTAAATCTGTGGACTGGGACATTGACACCATCAGGAAATATGGACTGAATGAGACCACAGAGTGTCAGAATGGATGGGTGTATGACAAGTCAATGTTTGAAGCCACCATCGTCACTGATGTAGGTTGAAATCTATGAATCTATGGCATATTTATTTTCTATGCATCAAGACAGTACTTTTCCTTCACTTTTTTTCATTATTTCTTTTACAGTTTGATCTAGTTTGTGACAAAGCCAAGTTGGTGGGAGTTGCACAAACAGTGTTCATGGCTGGCATTGTTGTGGGTTCTCTCCTGTTTGGACCATTTGCTGAATCGTAAGTATTTCAAATAGACATGATTGTGTGCCCTTTGTCTAACTATGATTTCCCACATTGGGGATATTTCAGGAAAACATCTAACAATGGCTCTAACGGTTACAGATTTGGCCGAAAGAGAGCAACTCAAATTCCAGTGGTGCTCATGTTCCTGTTTATTATAACAACGGGATTATGTCCCTACTTCTACCTATATTCGATATCTCAGTTTATGGTTGGAGTTGGATATGGAGGATTTCGAGTCAACTGCATCGTACTAGGTACAGTATGTTAGCTGGTACAGTATGTTACTCAAATTGAAAGCACAGCTATTAGTCAGTTATTGTTCAGTCAAATGACTTTTTATTGTCAGATACTGTACTGTTACAACTTACTTGAAACAGCATATGTGGTAAAACCAACCCTTCCCTGACCAGCGTCACAATATCACATGTCTTCCAGATTTGGCTGCAAACGGGCAACTCAATTTCCAGTGGTGATCTTTTTTTATTTTATTTACCAGAGTTAAGTCCCAAAGTCTACATACCGGTATATAGAAAGCCAATTCATGGTGGTGGTTGGAGCTGGAGGGTTTTGTGTCAACAGCTTTGTACTAGGTACTGTATAATCAGGTATTCTATAGCATTATCAGTCAATTACTGCTTTGTCAGGTCTTTCAACTTCAGGTTAATTGTCACAAATCTGTGTAAAACAGTGGGTGAAACTGTACAAGCTCCCATGAATTACAGTTAGATAATCATAAGAAAAGGAACGTGTCAAATAACAAAACAACAATATCAAATATGTTTTTTTTTTTAAAGGCAGAGTACCTCAGTCTCTTATGCAAGTATAAGAGACATCACTTAGCAGCAGATATCAAATAAGTATGAAGTGTGTTGGAATGGAGTTTATTTGCAGTCTAATATACAGTACGGTAGTGATAGCGTCAGTGTAACGGCAGTGGAGTGTATTCACATTCATAAATAACGTGAAAGTGCCAATGTGACGGACTGTGTCACCAAGACTGACACAGTGGCTTTTAAGGCAGTATCATGGTTAGTATCATGGTCAGTATCATGTCATGAACATGGTCAGAATCATGTAGGTATCATGTCAGGATCATGGTCAGTATCATGTAAGTATCATGTCAGTATCATGTCAGTATCATGTCGGTATCATGTCAGGATCATGGTCAGTATCATGTAAGTATCATGTCAGTATCATGTCAGTATCATGTCGGTATCATGTCAGGATCATGGTCAGTATCATGTAAGTATCATGTCAGTATCATGTCAGTATCATGTCAGTATCAAGTCAGTATCATGGTCAGCCTGCCTAATGGTAGCAGTGAGAAGAGATTGTGGTTGGAGCAGTGAATGTCTTTGATGACCAGCTTAGCTTTGGCCATGCACCACTTGGCGTACAGTATATGTGCTGGAGTAGAGGGAAGCTCACCTCTGACGATGGCTAAAACATGAATTACGTTAAAACATGAATTACAGAATATAACTTATATAGCACACTCAACATTAAAAACACAACAGGCACATAACGCAGTCAAGACCTTCAAGCGTGCACATCACCATACATCATCACATGCAGCCCCTAATGTGTGCTGTGACATTTCAATTGCAATCATTTTAGAAGTTTATGTGTTAAAAATTATAATTGTCTTTAAGAATGTTAGAAACTAAATTCTTAACAGGTGTTCTTCCTTGTAGCCACTGAATGGATTGGGACAACAAAGCGATCTCTTGGTGTGTGTGTGGGTCAGATCATGGCTGCATTGGGGCAGTGTATCCTTGTTGCCATACTCTACTTCATCCGTAACTGGAGACTTGCTCAGTTGGTCTTCGCAGTACCAAATCTAGTGGTTGTAATTTACATATGGTAGGCATTTAAGACTGCTTTTATACTACTCTTTTTTCACCTTTTTTTTCTAACTACATTTTCCAATTACTCTCCTACGACTTATGGAGTGGAATTTCTGACTCAGTTGTATTCTAAAAGGTTCATTCCAGAGTCAGCCAGATGGTTGCAGGGCAGAGGAAGAACAGCGGAGGTAAAACAGTTGATTCTCAGGGCAGCAGCAGTCAACAAACGTACAGTTCCTGAATCTCTACTGGAAAAGGTACTGGAAAAGGAAGGTTCCCATTAAAATGATTATTTCATGATGTAGATTTTATAAAATGATTTGAAATATTATATAAATATATTCAGTGTATCCCCTAGGTGTACTACTTTGTGGGAGGGGGCAGAATTTAAGAAGAATGGTCACCAAATGTGTATAAAACACTTTTTCCATTGCTTTTCCATTACTACTTGCAATATTACTTCTGTTACAGATTGTTGAGAAACGAACTGTGGAGAAAGGTGGACTACAGGTTATTATCAAATCACCTGTTCTTAGGAAATATTTCTTCATCATAACATTTGCTTGGTAAGTTCAGTTTACAGACCGCTCCACCCAAATTAATGATGGGAAAACACAGAGTAGTACTAATAGTTAAACAAAAATATTGTGTTAAAATATATGTCTATGAATAATGTACAATGTCTTATTATTATCAATGGCAAGGCTTAACATGATCTATGTGATGCATTCATGGTACCTGCACAAGAGTTTCTCAACACAGTACATGTGACATGCATGATAGTGGTTTCATTAGACGTTCATGTAAGACTTGAGTTTATTAAACAAACAGTTTAATCTGCAGTACCAAAATACTGTATATAAATCCATGAATTCATTGACTGCTGTGTAGAGTATTGTAAAAATTTCAATATTCAGAGAGTAGCCTACATGAAAAGCATTGTGACACACTGCACATGACTAATCTGTCTTTTTTTCCCCCTGTCAAACATCTATAGGATGATAGTGAACCTCACCTACTACTGCCTTTTATTTAATATCGAAAACCTTGGAATGGACATCCTTGTAATGCAACTGATGTTTGGTCTCACTGAGCTGCCTGTTAATCTGCTTTGCATCTGGATGTTAGAGCTTTTGGGCAGGAAAATATCTCTAATGTGTACCCTTCTGATGGGTGGGCTGTCGTGCATGTTGACCCTGGCTGTTCCTCCCAGTAAGATACTTTTAAATAATCTTTTTAGTTGTCAGAATGGAAAAATATGTTTTTGTCCTATAATGTCACTTTATTGTTCTGTTTCAGGTCATGGTGTTGCAAGTGGTGCAGTGGCTATCACAGGACGCTTTTTCATGGTTTGGGCAGGGTCCATATGTAGTGTCTATGTTCAGGAGCTGTTTCCAACATCTGTGCGGTAGGTCTTGTGAATTACAATCTTGCTTTATCCTCACACATATTATGAACTATCCAGACCAGGGTTGGTTCACGCTTGTGATGGGTTATTTTAGTTTACTTACGATGCGATACATATATTGTCAAATAAATGGGATAATACAATATTTTTCAAGTCAAGTTTCAAGATTTTTCAAATCAAATTCCTTGTATTTAAATATAGACACTGATCGTGCAGATCATTTGACCTCAAAACTGATGTCCCCTTTTCCAAGATTAGTTCTGAAATTATTTGTAAAAGAGCTTGTCACCTGTCAGCCTGCATGAGAACAACTCATGTCATTTGACCAGCTATCATCATAGGCTAAATTGTCTTAAAATGTTAACACCTAATTTAAGCTTTCAATGCAATGTTCTTTCCCTTCCTTGCTGTTCCAGACAAACGGCTACAGGATTAGGGTCGGTGCTGATGAGATCAACTGGGATGTTGTCTCCATTGCTCAATATGCTGGCTGTTTTCTACTGGGGCATACCCACCATCGTGTTCAGTAGCCTCGCAATACTTAGTGGAATGCTGACCTTCCTACTTCCTGAGACCAGGGGGACAGAACTGCCTGAATCCACTGATGAAGCTGTGGACAGAAGGTAATACTAAACCCCAATACACTGCTTGTCATCAATATACTTAAAGCTGTGCTTGTATCTTTATTTAATCATGTATGTCTCTGTACTGTTTCCTTTACAGGAATGGGATCAGCATGTGCAAAACATATGACAACGAAACAGATTATAAATGTTCAACTAAACTGTAGAACTGTGTACATTATTAATACATTACAGTACATTGTTAATTGTATTCACTTAAGTACAGACCATAACATTGTTGCTGCATCTGTGACATTACTATTACCCAAACACTGGAGTAAGTAAGCTTGACTATAAGTAACCATGTAATATAGTCCAATAAATCCCTGCAAAACAGTTGGTATTAGACATTTAATTGTTTCCCATGATTATAACCCAAGTGGCTTCTTTGAGTAGGTTTGTGACTGTGCAGTTGGGAAAACAATCTATTGATTTGATATAATTACTTGTATTTATCAAAAATAATTCTCCCATCATATTAATCTCCTTTCATATAATACTAGTTCCGTTAAATCTCTTATATTTTCATATGACAAATGGGACCTATTAAAATACATATAACCGTGGCTATAGACGTTCTACTATTTAGTTATAATAAAGTATTACCACTAACATTTGTTGTGCCACTGGTGATGTTTTTGTATGAGGGCTACTTTGTGGACCCTCATAGGAGGATTTACCTAGAATTCCTGCAAATACTGTAATATTTCTGTGACTTTTCCGACAATCAACAAGGAATTTGAAGTTGTTCCATTATATTATTTGCTTTATATTATATTGCAGATTATGATCATACTTACATTTACCAACAACACAACAAGCAACAATCATCAGCATTTTTAATTATTTAATTAGCATATAGCTCATATTTATTTCAGAGAATGTTTACACACCGAGTTAACAATTAAGAATGCATTTAGAAATATACAGTGATACAGTATTTGATATCAACTGGTAAAGAAACTGAAACTGCAATATCATATTTATAACATTTCCACAATTAACACAATTCCTATTTCAATGTAAGTGCGTTTTTCAGCTTACTGGACATTTATAACAGTTTAACAACACTCAAAACACGTGTGGATTTGTGCCTACATTTGTTTGTTTTATCATTCCCTTACTGAAAAAAAAAATATTATTTATTGACAAATTTAAGCACCAGGTTTATATTTTATAATGATCCAGTAAAGTGTTCTAAATAAAATGCAAAGCAAAGTGTAGTCTGGTCATTGTTAATTATTAATGTGTAATGTTTTTCATAATTAATCTTCAGGCAACACAATCGCATATAATGTCACTGTGTTACACAGTATGTGGCTATTGTGCTATTTTTACTATGCTTATCATTAAATGCACAATTGTTATTATTATTGATGTATTATCCAAGCAAATCATCCATCCAGCTATTGTCTGTGCTGGGACTTTCTGTCTGTACAGTTTTACTGCTCAGAGGCTCCAGAAGAGAGTCTGTGAAAGCATTTGTATTGCTGGCTTCAGACACAGACAGCATTTTAGGCTCCAATGTCAACATGTTTTCAGTGAAAGGATCTGAACTCTGAGATGGTGGTGTAGCGCTGACTGAACTATCTAAACCCAGGAAGTCACCAAATGGACTGGAAATGGATTGATTTGGCTGCACTGCAAAGACATCTGCACTGTTTGAGATGTCACCAATCCCAAAGATATCATCAGGAAAGGCAGAAGAATCTCTGACATGGTCAAAATCATTCATTGCAGGTGGTTGAGCAAGAATATTATCTGAGCCAAATATGTCAAAGTCAGTTTCCTGAGTATTGCTATTAAAATCAAATGGATTTGCGGTCCAGTTCTCATTTTGTTCTATGGGTGCTGGGTCAGAGATCATGAGTTGACCTGTAATACCAAGTGTATCTGGACTTTCAGCTATGGCCTGCGAGTCAATCCTGCCAAGAAGTGAATCAGAGACATCTGCAGACAAAGAGAATGCAGGAAGCTCCTGTGTATCACCCAAACTTTCATTGCCACTTTTCTCTGCTATCATCTCCATGGCGAACACATCAAATACTTTGGCCACTGGTTCCAAAGGAATAAAAGCAGTGCCTGTAGACACAGCTATGTCAGTACCTCTACCTTCTTTGCTCTGTAAAATGCATTCTGGGTCACCAAATGGATCAACTATGTCCTCAGTATTGTCCGCACTGAGGATTTGTTGTTGAACTATTATGGACAGTTGATCAACAGTTATATTATCCCCTGCAACATCACTACCTTTACGTTCGTCAGCATTAATATTCAATATATTGGCGTTAGTGGAATGTGAGTTGTCTTGCACATTGCCCACGTTTTTCTGCTCCAGGGGAGGGGGTTGAGATGTGTTCTCATCCTTTGCTATTTCTACCCCTTCTGTGGATTTATTTTCGGTTTGAACTTTGTCGATGTCCCTCCTTTCCTCTAATGTGGCTGATTTAGCCTCGTCAGTCTTCTTCTCTACTGAGGACTGAAACAGCTTTCCTAAGATGCCCCTTGGTTTGTTCTCCGGTTTACTGTTATCTCTTAGGTCACCGTTATTTGTTTTTTCATTGCCACCTGATGTGAAAAGCTTGGAAAGGGGACTCTTTCCTTTTGACCACGATCCTTTTTTGCTATTTATCTTATCAGCCTGTTTGTCAACAGAACCCTTGAGAGAATTGGATCTCCCAACACCCTTCTTCTGCCCACCATGAGTCTCTACGTCTCTATTCTCGGTCTGAGTTGTATTGTTTTCAAGACGCTTGTCTTCTGCAGTTGTGTGCTCTATACTTCCCATTATATTTTGATCAGCAGGACCCAAAAGCGTTAACGGGCTATCAAGGTTTTTGGATGATGCATCATGAGTTGCAGTTTTCTCATCATGAGCTGCATTGTCACTTTCTCTGTCAGCGTGTAGCTTGTCAACATCAGAGTTCACTAAAAGTCCTTTTGACCCTGTTTGAGTCTGGGGGACCTCTTGACTAATCTCCATACTAGCAGGTTCTGCCTCTGATGTCTCAGAAATACTTTGTCTTTCACTCAATTCAGGTTTCTTTTCCTGACAGCTGGATTCATAGGGATTAAGGATTACTTCATTTTCTACCTGTTCTTTACTTATCTCAAATGGCAAATTGTCATCCTTCATCTCTGCATTGCCATATATCCCAGATGCATTTCCCATTTGCTGCTGTTCACTTTGATCAGAATTCTGCTGATATGCGTCTTCAACCTCCGCTACTAAGTTGAGCTCAGAGGACAGTTGCTCATTTTGAGCAGCCTCTACTTCTGGAGCAAATCGGACAGTTTTCTTAACTTTGCATGGAGAGCCTGTCCCCAAATTTGGCACTGGGTTCATTTTGGGTGGTGTCAACCCTCTGTGTTCTATTTTTGTCATTGTAGTAGTGGCACCCTTAGTTAGGTGAGCCGAAGAAAAATCTACCTCTGTTTTTGAGATACGCTCTCTGGAAAGTGCTCGATTGGTCGAAGAACCCCACAATCTTTCCTGTGGAGGCGAGTTATCTGCTGACTTAAGACTATGTGTTTTAGATTCTACTTTCTTTTCTGAAATTGAGTATTTTGATAATGTTTTCACACTCTCTACTTTCTTGACTTGTCCCTCAATCATCTTTAATTTGTTCTTGTCATCATGATGCTCTGAAAAGGGACTTGACAATTTAGCTGCTTTATCTATGTCAAATAAGTTGTTACTCCTGGAGGGTGTATGTACCTGCTGCGCTGGACTACCAGCTTTATCCTTTTTCTGTGGTGGCCAACTGACTTTCAACTTTCCCATACTGTCACAACTATTCTTTGTTGGTTCTCTTGAGGGTGGCTTTGCAGCAGACACACCAGCAGGGGCCGCTCCTGTGCCACCGATAATGTTGATGTTGCCCTTGGTCATTTTGGGCGTCTTCTTAGCATCTGGTTCATCCATTTCTTTGTCACTTTGAAGCCAGCGGTCTTTATGTTGTTTGTGCCCAAATCCCTCATCATAATTTCCCTTTCTTTTAAAAAGTTGTTGGTAGTGAAAGATGCAATAGAACACCCCATAAATAGAAGAATAGTTTCCAATGCTGTAAATTCAAAGCATAAATTCAACAGGTAATTTAGTTTAATATGAAGATTTTAAGAATGTTCTTAAAATAAGAATAATGAGAAGAAGAAAAAATCAAGAATTTGTCAAGACTTCCATACTATTAACCTTAGTTACTTTTCAAAAAGGGTAGGCAAAATAAGCCTCGGCTTCAGCCACTAGCATTAGTGGACTTAACTGTATGTATGATATCTGCTCTTTTAAATGGACCGAAATAAAATGTATTACTTACTTACTCTATTAACCCTCCCAATTAGGCCTACTCTTTTTAAATCACAGATGCTGACATTGGAATTTGTTTTAGAATTGGTCCATGAAAACAAAATGAAATCTGAAGAAAGTCTGATAAGAAAAGGTGATTTGATTGTTTTATGATTTAATTTCATTGTTAGCATCTTACCTGAGCTTCTTTTTACAGTGTTTACAACAGAAACAGTTGCTGTGCAGGATCAGTTTATTGGCCACCATTTTTTCCATTGGGTAGACAGGTGTCAAACAGGCAGAGCACATTTCCTTGACAGGTGACTGGAACTATAAGGATTACAAGAATATATTCAATGTATATATTCAGATTATAAATGTAGCTCTATATTTTGCAAACAAATTATATTAATAACTGCAGCTAGATTTAATAACACCTGTGAGCTGTTTTCTGACTATGTTGCCCCTACTATTTTGCATTGGTAAATGAAATACCAACTCCTCACTTTGTAAGGATTTATTTTAAAAGGGAAATGACCTCACAAACTCTGGAGTTTGAAGAACAGATACAGTTTGAAACAAAATTTTAATATGTCATCAAGTAGTAATTTGCTGGCTGTGAGATATTAGCAAAATATTAAAAGCTAGTTAGTAAAGCCTTGTGGGGGGTCTGACATACCAGCTGTGTGCTCAAATGAGATTAGTTTATACGACAGGGTCGTAAATAATTGAAATTCTATCTGGGTGGGTGGTGAAGCTTCCCTTACCAAATGTCCACCGAGGGACTTACTGGTTTTTTTTTTCTTTGCATATTAGGTTGATTTCTGACGAATATACCTAAGGCCTGGTGATTAATGGGTTGACTTGAAGGAAGGTCAAAACTGAGGAATAGCCTGAAGGACTTAATGCCTTATTTGCACTTATTTTACAGTAATACGGTAATGAAATTTGAAAATGTCATTTTTAACAGCTGAAAAACAGCTGTCATTTTGTTTGATGATGCTTCTTACTCCACCTATCACTTTACAGGGGGTTAAATGGGCAAATGGGGTAGGAGCTATCTATCACTGATGACCAAGAGTGGAAAGACGTCTGGAGACATGCTAAGTAAATTTCAGTTTGCAATAGAGCCAAAGCAACCCAGAATACACACCAAATGCATATATCACCAAAGTTAGAAAGAAAATTCTAACAATAACAACTCACTGCCTTTAGTTTGGTCATGTACTGCCCATGTTTTGTGTTTTGTGTTCATTTGTTCTATTATTTAGTTTTTGAACATTTCATAATATACCTGTCTTTTCTTGGAAATAGCAGATCTACAAGCTCACAGCACATCAATTTGTGCCGTGCTGCGAGCTTGTACATTTGCCATTTTTGATCATTTTTGAAAAATCTTGAAAGTGTTTTTTAACACAAATGTTCTATTCTGGGGGTGTCCCTGGCACAAAACATCTTCAGATGGGGGTCCACAGCCAAACTGAATGTCTTATAAAATAATGTAGGAAAAGCAATGAGTTAAAGAACATTCTGTATTCTATAAGCACAAGACACAACAAAAATAGAATAGTTTTTCGGTAACTTTATTTTTACATTCATGTGATCTTTACACAACATATCAAGCATATTGCTTAACTTTAATAAAAGGACATAAGTTACTATAGTGTTACAGTATAAAATGCATACACATATTTTTTAATAAAACTGTTGTGATTTCATGAGAAGATAAACTAGTTGTATGACACCATTGACAATCATGACAGTCATGAATTCATCATTTTATAAATACATAAAAGCAAGAATTTGTCATTTAAAACAGCAATGATTTTTCTTTTGGCATTTCAATGCTTTCCCGTCTTTGGTTGGCTAAATGTTACAAAAACTGCCCCTCCCTCCTTAGCATTCTGGGTATTATCTAAAAAGGAACGATCAGACTTCTGTCTCAAGGGGGGTGTCATTACTTCATATGTGGTGGGGCCACCGACTACCTCAAACAATGCAGAGGCTTTAGTCTCACATTGCTTTGTGATGAATGTTGATGTCGTGGAGGAACTAAAGGAGTTGCCAAAGCCATCAGTCTCTTCATATGTTTCACTGACAGTCTTCTTTTTACCAATGATTCCTGCTGGAGGTTCAGGAACAGTTTTCACCTCAATTACACTGACCTTACGTTGTGGTACAGTAGGAGTGTGGACATGATTTGAGGATACCAGGTTTGCTGGCAATTGGTCCAGATCTCCATTTGCTTTTGGTTGGTCTGTATGTTTTCTGGCAGCAGAGTGAATTGAGATGAATGATGGGCACGATGGAGCACTGCTCTGCCTAACGAGTGGCTTTTTGTGACCTTTGGTAGATGGACTTTCTGGCTGTTTTGAAGAGCTTGAGGCTGAGGCTGGTTTCACATTCATCTCAGGTGGCTCTTTAGTTTGCTCTGGTTTAGCCCTACTGGACACAATACTGATCTTCCTGATATTGTTGACAGGCTGATAGCTTTGCTCAGATTTCAAAGATTCGTCAAACAGCCCTGATAATCCTGCAATGTCAGCTTCAGACTTCAGATTGGAGACAGAGTACAAAGCTTTTTTAATCGCCTCTTCAATGTCAATGAGCTTGGCTAACGTCTCCTCCTTCAGGTTTATTATTTCCCTGCTCGCCTTTTCAAGATCTTCAAATGCAGTCTCGACAGAGGAGGTGCTTTCCATATCATCATCCTGTGTTTCCATTTCAAACTTCCTTTCATGAATTTCCGTACTTTGCTTTGTCTTTCTACTTGGCGTAACGATCCAGGCGGGTACATTATCAAATAATGTCGCCGTGGAGTGAACATCTACATTGCTGGTCTCTCCCTCCATCTCTTGCACTTGAGAGAGGATTACTTTGAGTTCCTCTCGTTTCCTTAAATTTTCAAAGATCTCCATCGCTGCTTTTACATTTCCTTTCATGATCTCGTCCTTGTGGACCGAGAGCCTCTGATATCGTTCCAACTCTGTCTCCTTCTTTGGCTTCTTCTTTCTTAAAACAACTTTATTATCAGGTTCTTGCGATTCTTCGTAATGCCTATTTTGGCCTATAGGACAAACTGGAATTTTGGCTGCTGCTTTTTGCAATTCATTGTTGCAGGATTCTTCGTGGTGAATGCTGGGATTTGATTTCTGTGGTTGTGCCTCAGTCTTGTTGATCTGTTTTACTGGGCAAACCTCGTCATTTACAACTTTGTTCTTTTTGGGCATTGCAGGGACTCTGTCAGTAGTGCCTTGTTCCTTTCCCCCAAAGTTCTGTAGGGCCGCCTGAAAACCTGTAGTCATTTCATGCTCTGCATAAGCCTGCATACACATCTGTATTTCTTCAGCCGCATTAATTTTCTGTATCACATTTTTATCCATTTCAGTGAAGTGTGACTTATTTAATTTATTGTCAGGTCGGCAATCTGTTGTTTTCTCTGCATGTTTTGTTGTATCCTTATTTGTCTTCTTACCTGCATTATCCTTTGAGTCAATAGCTTCAATGTCACTTGATTGTTCTTTGTTTTCTAAATTCCTTTGGCTCTGAATGATGGACTTTTTCTCACCATCTTTGGTGGGACAAGGGACTTTGGAAGCTGGGGGTGGAAAAGTATTGTGTCCAATTGCTGTCTGTTGTGGCTTGGGCAGTAGAGCTGGCTTCTGCTCCTGTGGTTTCTCACTTGCTTTCGGAGGGAGCGGAGGTGGCACAACAGCTACAAAACTTGTTGGTTTAGAGTTTCCATGCAATATTGCTACAGGGCTGGGAGTTGGAGTCTCTGTTGTGATGGATGGTGGTGGTGCTCCATAGGTTACTGAAACCGAAGGAGACAATTCAGTGTCAGATGGAGGCATAGATACCACAACACACTTCTTGTGTACTGTCTTGCTCCCTGAACAAGCTTTGCCTGAATTCCTGTATAACATTGCAGATTTAAAGTCTCCCTTGGATACATTTATACTAGATTTCTCAAGAGACTGCAAGGCCATCTGCATGTTACCTCTTACAACATCCTCTTTGTCTAGAAGCTTCTGCTCTGTTGCAGCACTCTGCAGAGACCTAATAGCTGCCTTGACATCTCCTTTGAAAACTTCTGCTGCTGCTTCTTCCTCTGCGCTCTGAACATCACTCTTCAAGTTAACCATAGGTGGCAGTGAGTGTTGTGCACAATTATTGACTATAACTGCACTTTGTGACATGGAACCCTGTTGACAAGCTTGAAATGTACCATGGCTTTCATGATCTTTCTCTGTATTACTGACCTTTTCAAAAGTTGTCGTTATCCGCTGGCATCTGGAAGAGGAGGATGACATGGAATGTGTCACCGCTGTGGAGCTTTGCTCTTGTGCTGAGACATTCAGGTTATATATCTTTCCCGGAACAATGACCTCACGTTCCACTTGCATACTTTGATTCTTTGCCATTTCAAGGGACCTTTTTGCTGCTTTGACATCTCCACATATTATTTCTTCTTTCTGCAAATGGTCCCCCTCTGTTTCGGGACCCTGCACCGACAGGTCCATGTCGTAGATGGTTCCGGGTTTGATAACATCACGCTCAACATACATACTCTGTTGCTTGGCACGCTCTAATGACTGCATGGTTGCCTTGATGTCACCCGCCACAACCTCCTCTTTTTCCACTATGACTTGAGGTTTCACTGCTAGTTGTTTCCTGGCTGATGAGATGTCCCCAGGGACTATTTCCTCTTTTGGTATACAATTCTCAACACCGAGGGAGCACTCAGATGAAAATACTTTTTTGGTGTTCTTTACATCTCCTGGCAAAACATCAGAAATGGTTCGCTCCACTCCTTTCTGCAAATAGAGACTTCTCTTTGCTTCTTTCACATCCCCTTGCACAATTTCAAGTTGGTCCTTAGTCACCAGCTCATCATCTTCTGACGTCTCTGTTTGGAGACTCTTAAGGTATTGCAGATCGCCTTTCTCAATGCAGCTTTTATACAAGTTCACATTCCCCTTCTCGTTCTCATCAACTCTGCAGGAGGATGTGGCCTGCTGATTCTTGGCAGTAGCTAAGAGGTTTCCGATGGTAGACTTTACATCACCCTTTTCAATGTCTTGGCTCTCTGTTTTGGATTCACAATGGCAGACGAGTGAGTAAACGGTCATTTCTGCTTGTCCCTGTGCAGACTCCTGCATTATTATTCCTTTTTTCCAAGACTTACTTTGAACAAGAAGGTCATCGATGATTTGGGCAATGTTTTGCATCCGCTGATCCCTTTCCAGGTTCAGAGATGATGCAGACTGATTGTTCGGGAGTTCTACTATTGTCTTGTTGACTTGACCCTTTTCAATTTCTCGGAGAAGAGTAATCTGGGGCATCAAAGTAGGCTTGCATAATAACTGTAACATGATGTTCCTGATGTTTCCCTCAATAACCTCCTCCTTCTGAATCTGTACTCCATCTGTGCTGGCTAGCTGATATTTCACCATGTTGACACTGCTAATCTCATTTGCTTCAATCACAATGCCACTTGAGTGAATAAATTCCAGTTGATACAGATGGGAAAGGGAGTCTGCAACGCTGGTGGCTGTAATTTTGTCCAGTGGAGTAGTTTCAAACAGCCAGGTAGTGCTCTTCACGTCAGCTTTTGGTATCTCCTTCACAGAACCCTGTGATGAGGTGGCATCAGCTTCCTTGATTTTGTCCAGTGGCTGGGATTCAAACAGCCATGTGCAGCGCTTCACATCTCCTTTCTGGTTGTCCTCCCTGTGAACAGTTGTAAGGGGATCCTGCTCCTGTGTTTCACCTTTGAGGCTGTCAATTGGTTGATTCTCAAAGAGCCATGTGGAGGTCCTGACATCACCCTGCTGGACATCGGTGACGCTAACCATTCTCACATATTGTTGGTGGGTTGACTTCTCAGATTCAAACAGCGTTTTATTAAGCTGCACATTGCTGCTTCCCAAGTCCTCTACAACCCTGATGGAGGGCTTATCTTGGCTCATGAAGGAGTCCAGTGGCTGTGTTTCAAACTTCCATCTGGCTGACTTCACATCCCCCTTCTTCACATCCTCTTGGGTGACAGCTCGGATGACATAAATCTCATTCTCTGCCTTGATGGCGTCAAGTGGCTTTGTCTCAAACATCCATCTGGCTCCTCTCACATCACCACTCATTACCTCCTCCTTCTTCACTGTAGTTACTTCATGAAACTGCCCCTCTTTGTCTCTGATGGCATACAGTGGCTGGGATTCAAACATCATGGTGCTGGACTTCACGTCAATATTGCTCACAGGCCTTTCCACACAGACTGATTCCTGCTCAAGAGGCTGATCATGGATCTTGTCCAAAGAGAAGGTTTCGAAGATGAACTTCTTGTTGTGCACATCTCCAGCCTCCACGTCACTGACTTGGAGCATGTCTGTGCCATTATGTTCCTTATCATTGATCAGGCTGATTGGACGGTTCTCGAACAGCCAGGTGCATTTATGAACGGAACCTTTCTCAATGGTTTCCTCTTTGTTCTGTTCATCAAAGGGCATTGCTATCTCTGAACCTATTTCATCAAGTGACTGGGATTCAAAGAGCTCTTTAACCCGTGACACATCTCCTGACTGAACATCTACCTGGCTGACATATCTCACATCTTGTTCTGCATTTGTCTCCTTTCGGATTTTATCCAAGGTTTCTGTTTCAAAAAGGTGTTTCACTGTTTTGACACCCACTTCAGATTGAACAGCATCCTGGATGGTGCACAACTTCAAACTCTGCTCCTCGCTATGTTTAATGCTGTCCAAAGGTTGTGATTCAAAAAGCCAAGTGAAGGACTTTACATTAGTGTTTTCTATGGCCTCTTTGTCATTTACCTTGTCAGCCTTGTCATACAAAATATCCATTGGCTGTGTCTCAAATAACCACTTGCAGGTCTTGACATCACCTTTCTGCACAGTCTCCTGTTGTGCAGAGGAACATTGTTCTGTCTGGTTGAACTTGGAATGGATACCGTCTATTGTCTGGGTCTCGAAAAGCCACTTTGCCGTCTTGACATCTCCCTCTGTATCCTCTTCCCTGGTTATGCCTTTGATTAACTCAACATTTCCATTTCCTTCCGCAAAGTGGTCCAGAGGCTTGGTCTCAAACATCCACTTGTAGTTTTGGACATTCCCTTTGATGGACTCCTCTCGGCTGACTGTTGTGATCTCATGGAGATTTCCTGAGCAGTCCTTGATAGCATACAAGGGAGTTGTCTCGAACAATGCTTTATTATCTTTCACATTCCCTGCTGTGATGTCATTTTCCTTCCTCTCAATCCTCACCTCACCAGAATGGGCAATGTTGCCCAGAGGAATTGTTTCAAAAAGATTTTTGAATGACTTTACATCACCCCTTTCAATCTCGTGCTCTCTGACTGAGGCACTCTTAGTAATATTGCTGCTCTCAAACATTTGCTTTTTGCCTTTCACTTCTCCTCGTTCATCTGCTGAAAGGGAGATTTTCTTCAAGTGCCCCACTTCACAGCTTTCACTGAGAGTGTCCATGGGCTGAGTTTCAAACAGCCACATAGAGGTCTTGACATCTCCTCCAAGTATTTCTTCACGTTCCAAAGCCTTCTCTGCGGAGTCTCCCTTCAGAGTTGCCATGGGCTGTGTCTCAAAGAGTTTCCTTTTGTTCTCAACATCAGCCTCCTGTGTGCAGTCAGCCACGGTTCCTTCAAACCTGTGCACCTCCACCCCCTCTTGTATTGTACTGAATGGCTGGGTTTCAAACATCCACTTCTTTCTATCCACTCCTCCATGCTGGCCTTCCTCCAGTGATATGCCCCGGATAATTTTCACTTCGTCAGTACTCTTATTGATGACATCCAAAGGTTGGGTTTCAAAGAGCCAGCGTGCAGTGCTGATGTTACTGCTCTTGATCTCCTCCCTGCAGATCGACTTGATCTCATGAATGTTGCCACTGTTGTCCCTGATAGCACAGCATGGCTCTGTCTGGAAGAGTTTCACAGTCTTCTGAACATCCCCCTTCTGCTCCTGAAGCTCAGACTTAAGTTTCAGGAAGTTGTGGTCTTCGATGGAGTTGCACCGCCCTAAATCGCTGAGCGGTCTGGACTCAAAGAGGAGCCGAGCCCCGCTCACATCCCCTGTCTGGATGGGTTCTTTCAGCACAGCTTCAACTATTTCACCTTCCTCTGTTTTTGGTTTATTCAGGGCATCTAAAGATTGGGTTTCAAACAACCAGGTTGATGTTCTGACGTCCCCTCTGACGGAGGTCTGCCTTTCTGCAAATGCACGTTGTTGGTCACTGTCAAGATGCTCAAACATGGTGGAGGTGCCTCTGACGTCTCCGCCTTGTAAGAGCTCCTCATCCAGAAGCCTCTTGGTTGCATGTGGATTCCCAATGTTGTCCAGAGTCCAGTTCTCAAAGATCCACCTCATGGACTGAACTTCTGCCAGATATTTTGTATCTGCTCCCTGGGAGATTTCTGACTGCATTGCCTCAACTATCTCCTCATCCACGACTTCACTGAGGTTATCCCTCACGTCTGGGTGAATGTGTTTAAACAGCCTCTTCAGCTCGTTCTTCTGTCTTTGCTGGTAGAATGTGGAGAAGCATTCTTTAGGTGGAGGGGCAGGTAGGCTTGTTAGTGGCGGGGGCCCTTCGTAATTGAGGGGTCTGGGTGGTACTGGGGGAGGTGGTGGAGGAGGCAGGTCGTCCTCATCATGAGATGCATCTGAAACAGTGATATGTCTGGCAGGGTCGGCCATCTTGAAATGAAAAACAGAGACGGAAGGAGCTTATGTTATTGTCAGTATTTAGTCATCAGAAATTGTATTAGTTAAGGTAAATGAAAATGTTTGATAGCCATGCATCAAAGCAAAAAGTCATACTTTACCTTTGTCTGTGCTCACTGGATGTTGATCACAGCAAACCATCTTCTACTATGCCAGGGTTAGTGAAACACTTCATGACTGTTAGTATGCTAGCATTGCAATATCATCTTAATTTAGTTGGCCAAAGAATTGAGTGCACTACTGCACTATGTTTTTACTTGGATCTATAAATCGCAATTAGATAAAGAATGATTGTGTGACATTGTAGTGATGATCTGCTTTAAAAGTCTATTAATGATATGTTTATCTGAGGGCAAATGAATGAATTAAAGCAAATATAATTATCCAAATTGACTCTTCATAACTGAGCTCAGATGAGGCTGCCCAATTAGGTTCTGGAAGTATCTCAATGACCATTAGTATTAATAAAATGTCAACAACCACAAGTTCGCAAAGATCATATCTATTTGGTTATACCATTGGTTATAATGATTTAAACACCAATAAAGAATGGTCACAACATAACAATCTTTGCCAAATGAATTTGACTGATGTCGAATATTTCCAAAGATTATGAGCAGTTGTTAAATGCTGCTCATACTGAAATGGCCTGGCATGTTCTATAAAATGTAACTGCATAATGTTACATGGGCATCTACAGAGTTTGTCCATATGTAGAAATGTAGTATATAATACTTATTATCAGTAGTCTCGCATTCCGATTGGAGATCGCCTACCAATAAGTCTGGGAAATCGAAATGTGGAGCTGTCACAAAGCCTATTTTGTAATAATAACTGTCTAAGGTCATAAGTGCTTAGAAAAAACAACACGTGCACACACACACACACACACACACACACACTGCACACAAACACAAATCTGTGTTAGTAATGATAGGTAAAGCATACACAGTAGGCCTACCTTGCTGACTTTTGTTCTTGTTCCTGGAGTGCCAATAGATTCCTAATGAACAACAAAATAAACAAAATGTGGATTAGGTTACAGTGTTGTTAGTGTGTGTGTGTGTGTGTGTGTGTGTGTGTGTGTGTGTGTGTGTGTGTGTGTGTGTGTGTGTGTGTGTGTGTGTGAATGGGAGGCATGCCAGGAACTCACTGGATGTGGTGAGCCTCCTGCAGAGTCTTTAGCTGCCAGTCTTGACAGGTAGAGTGCTGATCTGTCTCTCACCGAGGGGGGCGCGGAGCTCCTGTCTCGCCCTTGTCTCAAAACGTCGTCACCGTAAGTGAACCGTGGAGACTTTCTGTCCTCTGCAATGGAGAACACAAAACTTGTTTCATTAATGCCAGTAGGATTTGATCAAACGTTTAATTAACTTCAACTTGAAGTTCACACCACAAGTTCTATTCAAACGTGTAAGTGTATACAAGTGATAGTGCGAGTGCATTAGCATTATTATACGCAAATAATCTTCTGATTGTATACTAATAGATCTTTTGTTTTTTTCCTTTACACTTGCAGTAATGAGAAAGCCATTTTTGACCCACATTCACAATGATAATGTCTGTGGTATTCTTGTTGTCTGTGGTATGTGGAGTGGGGTGTAACTAAAATATACGGCTGTCATCAGCCATATGCTAAAAGAGTGTGTGTATATATATAGTGGTGTTGCTATGTCTCTTATCTGTTTACTATTGTTGCTGATGGTCGCTTGTGGAAACCCTGTTATCTCCAGCAAAACTAATATAGTATCTAGCCTGGGTGGACAAAATACAGAGTTAAATTAACACTCTGGGTTTTATGGTGTAGGCCTAGACGAGGGAGGCTATACTATAAAATCCTGAGTGTTAACTCTGTTAACACACTCAGGATATGTTATAATGCAAGGCAAAACTCATATTGTCGCTGTCGGGTGGTAACCTTGTATGTCCAAAACTGTTACTTTTCAGAAAATGGAAAAAATAACCTGTGTTCAAATTGATCTAATTTTGTTATTATTGAGTCACAAGCCCATGTTAATTCATTTCCATTGGTTAAATATTCATAAAACCCACAGACTTAACCACGTTCACACACATTTCTTTTCATTTCATTATTTTTCAAAATGAGCAGATTTACAAGCTCACAACGCGTTGCACCGCGGCACGTTGTGAGCATGAAGGTCGGCTACTTTTGCATGACACCGTAGTACAGTGATACTCAAACTCAGGCACAATTTTGACTGGCCCGCCAAGCAATCAATCAAAAAGAATAATCTTTCTGTCATTTAATATCACTATGAATTGAGTACAAAGGACCCCAATTGAAACAAGCCGTAGGCTTCTTCTTTTTTTATCCTATTTAGTTGACCTTGTATTTGAACTGTACTTTCATGTGCTTTTTTCTGTATTCAATCAATCCAAAAAGTTTTTGTCACATCCTAAGACAATAATTTGATGACGGCCAGCGGCTCCGGTAGGAGACACAAAGAGTCTCCTTTGTGTCTCCTACCGGAATCATCAAATTATTGGCTTAGGAATGCGACAAAAACAAAAAAATATCCATGAATTCAAGTCTCCATGGGGTGACTAATTGATAGGAAAAACATATTTTTTTTCGGTGAACTGTCCCTTTAATGTCATTTTATCAACTGGCCCCTGGCCCATTACCATTTTTGTAATGTGGCCCACAGGTTCAGCTATTTGAGTGTCCCTGCTGTAGTATGAGGAAGTAAATGCATTCATTCGAAATATGGAGATGCAAGGAAACAGCAACGATATGCTGATCCTATAGCCTTCTCCGAATCCAGCATTGCAATAAACAAAACGACCACAGACCAAGTGCCTGCGGCTGACAAAACAAATGACCCCACACAGCCTGCCAGTTGCCTGAGCTCCTCAATAAACATTGTGCCCATGGGCTGACCATGACGCCCTGGAAGTAAAAAGAAAACCCACAACAGCAACTGCTAGCTCAGCTGGAGTGACACTGATTGTTTGCACATTGTTTTGCATGAGCTCACTGCCATCAAACGGTCAACACCTGACCAAAGGAATGCCACCGGCTGACCCAGTGGAAAATGGTCAAAACTACCACATTCCACAAAAGCAAACCATTGTTTTTTTTTCTTTTTACTTATACCTGAAATCCATAGGGGGCAAATTGTAAATGTAATGATTATTTTGAATAGTCTTGAGTTTATATTTATTATTATTCTCATTATTATTATTATTATAATTATTGTTATTATTGTTTAGATTAATTTTTTTTCAGATATGAGAGAGAAACCTTTGGTGCAAAAAAACAAAAAAAGAACATGACACCATGACACCATCTGATGCATGTAGGAAGAAATGTATTAAATATTAAAATAAATGTAGGGATCAGAACAGCAGAAATGAAGTCCTGTGTTTGAGGGATCAACTTGGGGGTCAGGCGTATGGCATATGCCAACCAGCTGTAACTAATGGCCAGATTCGTACATACCTCCCTTTTCACACAGTAAGCCCTTACAGGACAAAAGGATGGACCAGCGTGCTGGCGCCTCTCACGAGCCTGGACTTAAAGCATTTTCATAGCTGGATGAGCAGACTGAATGAGGCAACAGCGAGCTGTGCAAGTCCTGTTGAAGTTCCAATCCACAAGACCAAGAGGTCAACCTCATTTAACCACATTAACCCTGGCGTCCCTATTTTGGACATTATTGGCAAAAATTGTTCATATTGAATTGTTCAAATTTTCAAAACATTTCATATTTTTCCTTTACAGTGGAATTAAAAGTTTTAAATTAAAACTCATCTTGTGTTTTAGCCATTAGCAGGCTTTGCCCGTGTCATACTTTTTTTTTGCATACAGTGTATACTTTAGTAGATCTCAGCCTAACCGTTTCAATGTTATTCTCTGCCATTTGTAATGAAACAGAGTGGAAAAACACTACTCTGAACTGTAAAGTTGCGAGATATAGGTAAAGGTATAGGCATTTTTTTAAATTCACTACATAGTTTATTTGATCTGAAATTGCTGTATTACTTTAATACAAGCCATTCAAATGTACACAAATTCACACCTGGAATAATTGTTCCTTACAAGTGCTGCATTTCAAAGGTGAATTTAATTTGAAGTTGGCTTTTAACCATAAGGTGAATTTTAGCTAATGTTGACGAAGATGTTATGGTACATCCTGTAATATTTATTGAATATGCAAAATGTAAACAAATATGATATCTTGTCATGTAAGCTATGTGGCCAATGATGACAATGGAAACATTGACATCTAGTAACACGGGAATGGTCCTTAATGGCCATTTCATGTGGACGTAACTCGCGGTGTGATTGGTCAAGACAGATGTCTTGTGTTAGAACCTGTTAGATGCCGCCGCCCCCCCCCCCCACACACACACACACACACACACACACAGTAATCAATCACACCTTCAGGCTTTTGCAAAGCGGACAGTTATTTCTGATGATGTTTCTTAGGGCTTGGTACCCCCCCACCCCCAACCCCAAGCCAGGCCAGTCAACCCTCTCTTCCAATCTTCCGTTCACAGGAATGGAGAAGTGCTATTAAAGGAACAGCAATGTGAAGGCTTTTGGGCCACAGACAGCTGTCCAAATGTCTGTGAAATGCAGTTGGTATTTGTTCTCCACCAACACCTCAGCTGCTTTCGATTGTAGCCACATTCACAGACTGTAATGAAACCTACCCAACCAAAAGTGGTACAATACAGACCCCAGACAGCCCGTCAGTGCATAACCATGGTCCTGAGCGCACAAAGTCGAAATCAATGCATTGCCACAAGTAATCCGACGTAGTCATTTTGATTTCTTTCCAGAGATTTTTAGTTTCTTATAAGTTACACTGTATCTTTGCCTTTCACACTTAAGTGTGCATTAACACTGTTCTGATGGTGACAGAATAAACAATGCCAGTGATAGGTTGACTCTGATCTCTGACCTCCCATTCCAGGCATATCCAGGGATTAGGGGCTGAGAAATAACAGTCACCAAGGAGATGCCAACAAGAAGATATAGCTAAGAAGACACTTGAGTTTTGTGACTTTGGATATTTGTGTTAATGTGTTCATGAACTCTGAATAAAAGCCTATCCCTTCTTCAGCAGAATATCTCACAAATCCTCTTTTCCAAGCCCCAAATACTTCACAGGCAAGGCCTTTATGTCTGAGTGATAGATTTAAACAGTGGTATTTTGGGGTAGAATAATAACATAACATAACATTTACTGTCTTCTTCAGCTTTAAAAAAAATAAATGATCAACTGCAGGCAAGTACAAAACTGCAATTTCAACAATAACTTTTAAAAAAGTATATATTTAACAGTGTACCTAAATTACTACTTCTCAAAGGAGCTATTTTCCATTATTAGCTTTTCCCCCTGTAACAGTTGAATCACATTAACCCTGGCGTACCGTTCAATTGTTTAAAAAAACTTCAACATTTTCATCTACAAGATCACAACTGATCGCAATGTGACACGTTGTGAGCTTTTAGCTCAGCTATTTCTGCTATTTGTCATATAACAAATTATATAGGGCTTAAGTGGTTAATAAATCATACTCACAAAAGTTCTATCCCTTGCGAACTCGATTGGTTTGGTACGAGTTGTTGGATAAAGGTCCTGTATTGTCTCCTGTGGTGTTAGCCTCTCAGCTTGAAGCTGCTCCACTATGTGTCTCAGTCTCTGTCAGTCCGTCTCTGTCCCTGTCAGGTCACTGTGTCTATAGTGCTCTGGCCCTGGTGGCAGCTGATTTTTATCAGACCCGCTGCCCCACTGAGAGTTTGACTATTTTGGGAGGGTGACTGATGGCTGTTACTCGGCTGAGTCAATCACCTCTGTTAGGGGTCTGGGGCACCCCCCACCTCCCATTCCCATAGCTACATTGTCACCCCCTATCATGGGCACTGACAGGGAGGGACCTCTCTGTGATGTCAGTGGGTGTGAGATAATAAAAAACACATTACTCTACTGCGTGGTGGTCCTATTTTAGTAAGGTGGTACACTGATAAGACTGCTAAAGAGTCTGTGTCCCATAACATATCCAGTCTAATATTGGATCTATTAATAAGTCCTGTCCTAATTGTAACAACACTTTTCTTGACTTAGGGAAACCTGGAAATCTCAGCTGAAGCAACACATTATCTAGTCAACAGATGTTGATGTAAATCACTCTCCTGCTTGCAGCTCACAGCCTTACTAGACTCATCACAAGGTCACCGTGTCATGGACAATATACTGGAGCTATGACCCTTCTAGGAAGCTGAGGCATGGTTCAGAGTGGCAGGGTCTGCGTCATGGTCACAACTGTCACCGACACCCCTTGGCTCTATCTCGAGAATGTGTGCCAAGCACATAGTTATGCATATACACAGTCACGTCTGACTCTTTATTTAGCTATTTCCCTGTTAAATCCATGGCCAAGGAACAAGAGTTACTATTTACCCAACTCCCTATCCTATCTCATTGTATAGCTGAAACCCCTGTATGGATTACATTGTGATATTTACGGTATGTCCCGGATGCCATAGCACTCGCATTCTTGTTCTGTGGCAACTGAGGTTGGATTCACTTGAAGCGTGTAAGGTTGACTTCCATTCAGTGGTGAAGAGAATCGTAGAAGAGGTACTACGATTTCTTACTTAAGTAAAAGTAGCAACACAATTATATAAAAATACTCTGTTGCAAGTAAAAGACCTGTGTTCAATATTTTACTTGAGTAAAAGTAAGTAAGTAGTGGCATCAAAATACTAATCTTATCGTACTAAAATACAAATATGAATTGCCTATTTCACAACTTTAATATAAAAATGTGTAAAACCGTAATATAATGTAGATAGCAGGTCTAAAAGGGTGTCGCCTTGTGAGCTTGTAGATTGGCTATTTTCGAATAGCCAAAGTATAAATTAGGGCTTAAGTGGGTAATGTACTACACGTGTACGTTTTTTCATTAATAATATAAATCTATAAAGTAACTAAAGTGTTCAAATAATTGTAATTGCACTCTGAGATGTAGTGGCGTAGAAGAATAAAGTATTAAAAAAACACTACGGTACTTTGACTATAAAGTCAAAGTACCTCAAAATTGCACTTAAGTACAGTACTAGAGTAAATGTACTTAGTTCATTTCCACCACTGCTTCCATTTCATACCACCAGACTTTTTTGGTGTCATGCTCTGACATTATTCTTTGTCTGAGAGACAGATGGAGGTGTCATCGCTCATCGTGTCATTGTTCAAGGCCTGTCAAAATACCATTAAAAACATCTTGCTGTTGAGTCATGACGAGCAGAAACTACAGAGAGACGGACTTCCTGCGACGGCAACGTGACACTGTGTGGACAGGGAAATTGCCTTGACATCAAACAACTTTTATTAGTTCTCTGGGACAACTGATTCTTAGTCGTGTCCCAAAAATAGAGCAGTGGCTTCATGCGTTCGAGCCGAGGGAACCCCGGCATCACAAGGCCATGTCCCCTATCAGATCTCACCATGTGTAAACATGTCTTTTGGTCCTGCTACTCACCGTGTGAGTATTTGGAAGTGGTTGCATAAGACTCTGGCAGCCCGCTTATTGTCCGTCTCCTTTCAGCTTCGCTGGACCTCTGGAAATACCCAGAATAATGTTGTGAGTAAAACTTCAGCAACAAAATGATTTGCTTTAATTTAGGTTTGCACTTTGCAATTCACACATGAATGGTACACACACGCACGCACGCACGCACGCACGCACGCACGCACGCACGCACACACACACACACACACACACACACACACACACACACACACACACACACACACACACACACACACACACACACACACACACACACACACACACACACACACACACACACACACACACACACACACACACATGCCCTCACCATGCTATGAGTAATGTCCTTCTTTGCTGGAGCATTTGCAGTGCTGTGGCCTCCCCCGGCCCCTTGGGGGCACTCTTTCCCCGTCTTGCTACCAGCATGTGTTGCTGCATTGAGCTGATGGCTGGAGGTGGACAAGTGGTGCTGCAGGGAGGCCTTGGACTCGAACAGGGCGCGCAGTGCATTGGTGCCCACAGCATGGTCCCTCTGAGGCAGGGTTAATTTAGTTAATTAAAACTAACAAAATAACTCAAACTAAAATTGGAAAAATATTTTTGTTGAACACTTAAACACTATAACTAACTGAAACGGTTTTGTGTATTTACAAAACTAACTAAAACCAACTAAAAGCATAGACCTTGTTGGATCTGGCTCCTATTGTAGAATAAAAAAACTAAAACTAACACTAAAACTAATAATAACTCAACAAACACTAATCCTTTTCATAAATTAACAAACCCAGTTTAGAAACGAATCAAATCTAAACTGAAAACAAAAAGTCAAAACGAGAAAAAAAAGTACTAATGAAAAATGCAAAACCATAATAACCTTGCTCTGAGGAAGGTAGTCCATAGAGCGACTCCTGGACCTGGACAGAGGTCGTCCGGACCCTAGGGCTGATCATGACATATTTGATGATTAATTGTCATACAAATAATTGCGATTAATGATTTAATTGTATTGAGAGAACATTCACACATAATATATACAAATTACATTTCTGTTTGGATCTTAGGCTTTGTAAACAAATATTGCACCGGGCAGATAATATGACAAATAACTTGACTGACAATGACTGGTAGTCTACTAAAAATCCAAATAAATAATGTGCTATAGCCAAAACAGGCCATGCATTTAATCATTTTACAGTTTAAAAAATGTTCTAATATAGCGAAAAAGCTGATCTACAAGCTCACGGGCTGTGAGCTTGTAGATCAGTTACTTTTTGCTATTTTTCAACAGACACAAAAATACAGATGAATGGAAACGATTTTGCTAAAATAATTGTGATTATCACGCCTACCAGACCCCAGGTGATCCTCACTGCTCTCCCACCTCTTCCGCTGGGTGTCCATTCGACTCTCCAACACCTCCACTCTGCCGCTCACAACAGAGGCCTGTGGAAGACAGAAGACCAATATGACTGCAGTGGACCCTGATGAAGGCCTCCGGCCGAAACGCGTTGGTCACAGCGTTTTTAATTCCTTTTTTTGTTTGTTGATTGATTGAATACTTTATTAACAGTTTGCAAATAGTACAGTGGTACGATTATACAATGATGCTAAAACGATAACACAACAAGCCCTGCCCTAAGGGCTTGTTTCCATTGTGGTCCTGTGTATTCAATTCATCAAGACATTTAAAGACAGACAATAATATACAAGACATCATCAACACTAGTAGCAATAAAGGTATATGTACAGTAAACAGTTTGGGGGGGGGGGGGGGGGGTCATTTCCGGTGTTAAGCTTAGAAGACTTTTCTAGGACCAGTTACAAATTGCAGACAGGTGCTCTTTTATGGCGGTTTTGAAGGAGGGTAAGGAGTCACAGTTTTGTATGTCTGTTGGTAGGGCATTCCACATTTTGGTGGCATAGCAGTAGAACCCATTTGTCCCCATATGACCAATATGACTGCAGTGGACCCTCGTTCTACTGCTATGCCACCAAAATGTGGAATGCCCTACCAACAGATATCAAAAAATGTGACTCCTTAAAAACCACCATAAAAGAGCACCCTGGTCCTTGTAAAGTCTAAGCTTAACACCAGAAATACCCCCCCCCCCCCACCCCCCAACTGTTTGATGTCTTGTATATTATTCTATATTATCGTATGTCTTTAAATGTCTCAATGAATTGAATACACAGGACAGGGCTACAATGGAAACAATCCCCTAGGACTTTTTGTGTTATCCTTTTAGCACCATTGTATAATCGTACCACTGCACTATTTGCAAACTGTTAATAAAGTATTCAAACAATCAATCTGTCTTGACCACCAATATGACTGGTTTCTTCCGGTCACGGCGGTCAGTGGTGGACAAAGTACTCAACCCCAGTGCTTGAGTCAAAGTACAGACATGGTCAAATATTACTCAACAACAAGTGAAAGTTGCTCAGTCAGTGTTTTTATACTGTGGTATATTGCTACTTTTACTTAGGTAAAAGAAAGTCAGAGCACGTACTTCTTCCACCACTGTCTTTGTGGGACTACTCACACTCACACTAATACACCAAAACAAATCCTCGAATGTCGGTTTAACTCTTGTTGGAATTAATGTGACACTAAGGATTTTACGGGGTACAGTCAGAAGTATCAATACAATCAATAACAATGAATAACCTTATGTCTGTCTTCCGCTTTTTGTAATATCCTTAGGTCTCCGCAGCTTTGATACCTGTTGGCACATACAGAATCTGTTTTATTTTGTATACATGTTGTAACTCAAGTAAATGTCTTTTTTTTCTAAAATCCTACATTGTAGTACATTGTTATTTGCCGTTATATGACACTTACCGTTGCACTAGCTGAGAGACAGACTTCCTGTCCCAGACAGTGGGAGCGGGCCGGTCCCATGACCCCTCATGAACCCCAGATAAGCTTTTCAAGGACTGGCTCCTTCTAAGCATATGTGTCTCCATTGTGATTCTTCAAACAGCATCTGGATTTGGGCACATTTTCATTAAAGTCTGATAACAACCCTAGACCTGTTACAGATGTGCCTGAATGGAAATATTGTACATGCATGATAACTGCTTTGAAAAAGTTAAGTGTTTTAGAGTTTGTCGTCAATACGATCAAAGACTTGCGTGTTTGGGATTGTCATATAAGAACACCCAATTTATGCTATGTTAATCACACCAATATACTATAATTCAGTACACTGAATCTTACCCATGGTTGAATCTGATTGTTGATTGCTAATTCATGGGTATTGTCAAGTAAGTGAACATAAATGAACATGCCTTCAAATGAGACCATATGACACACAGTGTGTTGAGGAATGTCTATGTCACACATATAAAGAAAACACATCAATGCTTTAGTTTATTTCACCTCTGTGTAGAATTCTGATAGCTGGCTTGGTAACAATAATTATTTTTAGATCGCAGTTAAGTCATACGTTTGGGTGTATTGTTTTACAACAGCTTGTCACACACTTTGTCATATATTTTAGATAGCAGTTAAGTCATAAGTTGGGTGAATTGTTATACAACAGCTTGTCACACTCTTTGTCATATGACTCTGTTAATGTTTATGACTGAGTGTGCGCAGCCTACTGTAGGTTTTAAAACAACAGACATTGAACGACTGCATGTTTGTCTCAAAGAGTAAATACAGTATCAAATTATACTGGCAGTTTCTTGGTCTATCATCTGTAAAAACAAAGTTGATTAATGAATCATGATCATCTGAATATTACACAAATTATCTGAGTTATGCAAATAGCCATTCAAGTGTTTGCAGTTAAAGCCACTTTAAATCTGAAAGGCACAAAGTACAGCTTATCACAGACACAACATGGAGAATTTGAGCACGAGCTGTCCTGTTTGCAAGATCAAGAGAAGTTCACATCTATACCTGAGAGAAGAATCAGTCTCCTGTCCATGCCAGTCTTTCACGTTCACGTTCTGCTGTAGCTTGTGAGCATCTCTCACAAGACACTGCAATTCATAATGACCAAAGTCCTTTCTTTAAAAACCTTGTGATTGTAGGCTTCCGGATATCAGATACACTTCCTTAGTCATAACTCATAAAATCTCTGTAACTCCTGGTGTCACCAGGAGTTCAATTAAAAAGCAATGCAATTTTCAGTTTTACATAGACTGTAACATTTTGACAATCGCTGTTGCAAAACAGACCAGTAGGTACATTTCTGTAATCTTGAAGTCTATGAAAGCATGCAAGTCTTTATTATTGCATTTAGAAAATACAGCAATATTATGCAATGTGTGATCATACTGTACCATTAGACCCAAAATAATGTTCATGGGTGAGACCCAGAAGGCAGAAAGTTGGCTCTTTTAGGGGGAGGGAGATGGAGATAAAGAGAGAGAGACAGACAGGGAGACTCGTGTGAACCATGACAGCTGTTTCAATCAGATGTCTGTTGTAGAGATGCCTGGCATAGCCTCGCTGCCGCTGTATCTCGTGCGAATACTCAGGGCGACATGTCCCCTCTGCACATACTTGTCATAGCTGCTTTATTCCTGCAACGGAAGTCCCATTTATTCACCTTGAGCACCATTGTTCCTCATTGGGCTTCAGCTCTTGATGATGTGATATCAATGTGTCACATTTGCTATAATGAGCTACTGTGCTCCGGGGCAAGCACTTAACCAAATTAAAGGGATCAAAACTAACTATTGTTAATCCGACAAAAGCTCATACATATGACTGGTTAATGTTTGCTTAATGTGTTTAGAGGCCGAGAATCTGTAGCCCCTGAGTGTTGACACATCAATTTCATCTGGCATAAATACGGGATTTTATGTTATATTTTCTTTCTTTCTTTTCAATGATTGGCCAAGCAAGGCAAACCTTTTACCACATGAGCTACAATAGGTATTCATTGAACTCTATGTGGTTATAAGACTTGTCCCAAATAAGACATTCATTGAGTAATTCTAGAACAAATGGTTAAAAATCAAGCTAAATTTGAGAAGAAAACACATTTAAATTAAATGACAGGCAACTATTGATTTAGTCTTTTAAGTAAATGACCATTAAACATTTAACATAGCACCCCCTAGTGGTGAAAGTAGTGAAGCGTTTTCCTAGACTGCCATACGCTCTCAAATTGAGCGACCAGCAGATGACGACAGAGTAACATAGTTATTTCCAAACTTGCTTGTTGTCAAAGCATGTCACGTTTGTTTAGTAATCCCAGTAGCACTTTATACATAGCGATCAGTTTTACACACTGTTGTTGGCTCACTGGAATGCTCTAATCCACACACAAGCTTTATTTTGGTAATGTGATCCTTATTTGGCTGCCGCAACATATTTACTGTCAAGAGGGATTATTTTGAGGCTGAGTTTACTTGGTTGAGGCAAGGTTCTGGCAACACCTACCTGTTTACGGCGTCAGCCGGCTTATATGGCAACCGCCTGCCATGGCCATGAATTTCATCCCACTCTAGTCATGTCCTCCAGAGCTGAGGCATGAAATGTTTGTGTGCAGCAAGGTGAGCTAAACAAGGTATGTGTAAAACTGCAACTTTGTCTTATATTGATACACTGTTAAGTTCCCTTTTTGCATATGTTATGAGTTTCATTGATGGGTTGTTTATTTGTTTGGTTTCAGTTTGTTCACTTTTTGTGCTATGTTGGATCCCTGGACTTCATTCACTTCCCCTTGTTTCTCAGTGCAGCCAGAAAGGTGATTTAATTTGCTGTAATTTTCCTTTTTACCTTTTTGTCACGTTGTATTCTGTTATTCTTTATGCTGATTATTACCTTTTCTTTCTCACAGTTTTGACGGGTTTTAATAAACTCTGTAAACCGAAACAACTGACTCGTTCTTGACGAAGGGAGTGACACCTTAAGTGACATTAAATGCCGGTTTGCACGGTAGATTTTTTGTGATGCATTTATGTAACAATTTGTGATGGAGGCCATATTACTTACAGTATACTGCACAAAGTCATGCTTTCTCGCCTCTCTTGTGTTACACCAGCAGCATTGAATGGGGGACAAGAAGTGTTTGCGTCTGTGCGTGTGTGTGTGTGTGTGTGTGTGTGTGTGTGTGTGTGTGTGTGTGTGTGTCAAGGTTGCCATGTCCGCTTATTATACGCGACATTGGGCTTGTTTTTCCTGTAAAGTCGCTTGTAAATATTGGTAGTTGAGGCCGGGTTGCGTTTTTTTTGGGGGGATTGTTTCTAAAGTGTAGTTGCTTATTTGGGGCTTGTTTCCTAAAGTTGTTTAAACCAGTGTTTATCAAGTCCCCAAATGAATATGTATTTGTCCACGGACACCCCCATCTCAAAATATTTTGTGCCAGGGACCCCTTGCCAGATTTGTGTTAAAATGTTTTTTTTTTTTAATATTCAAAATGTTTAAGTTTTGAAATGCCATAAATACTATTTCTCGTTATACAAGTAAAAGTCCGGAATTCTAAATGTGCTTGAGTAAAAGTACAAAAGTATTGGCATCAAAATAAAAGTAAAATTGTGCAACAGAATGTCCAACTTCACAAGTTTTCAGATGTAGCAAATGTATAAAAATCCTTTGAAAATAGTAGATCTACAAGTGTTAAGTCAAAACTGGAGCTTTGACTGAGGAGTGGAGCTTCATGTTAAAAAAACTACAACTATTCAAACAGCACTACACTTCCCAGAATGCAGCAGCAAAATGGCTGCTCGTTAGCAGATTAGGAGGCCAGTTTTGGGGCCAGATTAGGAGCACCTGAAAACGAATGGAGGTGCTCCTAACTCTATAGACAGGTTTCCTGTTAGTAAACATTGAGAGGAATATGACCGCGCAGCTGCGGGGGGAAGCCTATGGGTGCGTTTGGAAATTACGCACCGGAGCACACTCGCCTATTAGTTTGTATTGGCCAGTGCGCTCACTGCCGCTCAGGGCTGTATTTTCGAACGCGCCTTCCACCCCCAGGCATGCGCAGATTGCGCATTCTGCTCTGTGATGACGTCGCTCGGAAACCCGTCTATGAGGTGCTCATTCAAACAAACTAACAACAGAGAGAAGGTGTGACTCCAGAGAGGAGGGAAGAAATACCAAGTTCCAGTAAAAGAGTTCAGCCCAAAGACGCCAATGGTCGGTGAAATGGTTTTATTTAATGTTGCTTTTGAAATGCTGTTTAATGTTTGCAATGCTGCTTAAATGTGTAGGCTACTGATAAAGGTTAAGTTAAAGAACACATTGCAGCATCGGTCAAAGAACACATTACATTGCAACATTGATTTCTTGTGTTTGAAAAGTTAATAGTGTGAAATACAAAAGAATAATACAAAGTTAAAAAGGTTAAAATCCTGTTATGTTTTAAAATGTAGACAATTCATGCAATTACCATGTTGTGGTTTATTTGATTTAAAACTACTAAAATGTAGAACGCATGAATTTGCCATGTTAAAAAAGGTTTAAAATGCCAAGTGGAAAAGAGCCGATCTACAAGCTTGTGGATCAGCTATTTTTCTGAAGTTGTGTCTTTATTATTTATATAATTGTGTAAAGACACTTATTGTTTGGTCTAGGGGCTTTAATTGTTTGGAACATGTATTGTTTTTAAACATTTATTGTTTTAAAACATTTAATTGTTTGGAACATTTATTGCTTTTAGACATTCATTGTTAAAACATTTATTGTTTTAAAACATTTATTGGTTTGGACATTAATTGTTTTAAAACATTTATTGGTTTGAAACTTTAATTGTTTGAAACTTAGTTGTTTGAAACTTTAATTGTTTAAAACTTTAATTATTTAAAACTTTAGTTGTTTAAAACTTGTTTTAAAACTTTATTGTTTGAAAACAGGAAGTTGTTTAAAAGAAATGCTATGATACGTTGTAAAATGGCAATGTTGCTAATCTTTCTTTTTTCTCTGTGTTAAAGGTTTACAACCTAACTAACTACTAACGGACCAGACCAATCAACAAAAGAAGCCAACCAAATGTGAAAAACAGAGTTGGAAAAATAAAAAGTTGATTGAGTTTGGAACATTGAGTTGCGTCCTTGTGTCCTTTTGGAGCAAAACTAGGAAGGGACTTGACAACAAGTCAATGCCTCGCATTGTGAGCTTGTAGATCGGCTAGTTTCAATTGGCCGAAATGTAGGGGTGAAGTGGGTAATGTATGTTTTATGATAATAATCCAAATCTACATAGTAACAATTAACTAAAGTTTTTAAATAATTGTAGAGGAGTAAGAGTACAATATTTGCCTCTGAGATGTAGTGGAATAGTAAAAGTATTGAAAATTGGAAATACTCCAGTAAAGTAAAAAAAAAACTCAAAATTGTATTACAGTACTTGAGTAAATGTACTTAGTGACTTTACACCACTGCGTACAAGCAGAGAGGTATAGACTATTCTATTCTCCATGCAGGGCTGCCGAGTGAGCTCAATCAAAGACGTAATTGGGAGACAATAGTTCACACACTAACAGCCAAGGGATGGGGCTCCCATCTGGTCGTGTTCAGCTCAGGATTGATTCCATGCGCAGGATTGAGTATTAATACAAAATTCTCTTTGTGTCCACGTTGAGTCACCCCAGGCCGGTGGTTTGCAGAAAAGGTCACAACTCTAGCTGATAACAACAACAGTGTCATTGTCACGAGGAAAATAACCAATCACACAGGAGCATCTTGCTACATGTGCTGCTCTCACATGCAAGCAGTAGATACAATCTGAAGATGGTAATTGCATAAACTAGTTATGGTTATGACTTTCAAAACTGTCAACAATCAGGTCGAGAGGCAGGTCTTTACCTAAGGACAGGGGTGACAGGGGGAAAAAACAATTAAGCATGTGGCTTTGAGGCACATATCCCTTGCAATGTCAATAAACAAAAGCTCTTAAATATGGAATTTGAATAGTTAATAATTGTAGGCTATGTTAATATTACCATTCACAGTCTATGCTATGCCAGTTGAAGCTACAAGTTGTAAGTTCTACTGTATGTTTTTCTTCTAGGATATTGCATTGTCTGTGATAAAGATGGCGGGGCATAGTGTCCAATCCTCATGTATGCAATTCCCAAGCCTAAAACGTCCTACATGTGCAACATTTTACAACAAATGCATGACTGTTTACTTAAAAACAATGCACACTGACAGAGGCCTTGGCGGCGGCGCACCTGAGCGAACCGCTAGGAGAGCGAGGGCCTGCGGCAAGCAGCAAATGGCTGCCGGAATTCGGAAATCCCCACATAATGCGAAATTTGCGAATCAATTAGTTTAGTCGCTACAAGTTAGAATAAAATATGGACATACAACACGATTATTATACCAAAAGAAATTAAACGATTATACCAAACTAAACAAGTTTTAAACTAGGGGAATCATTTTGGAGATGCACAGTGCCGGGTGGTTCCGGCCGTTGGTTCCAGCAACCTGAGGAGGTAAAGTTGTTTCCGCTCCGACCGGATCAGAAACCCGAAAATGGTATTGATCCCAGGCTAGATGGAATAAGGGCTCCTTCCCCACGTCTCCAATCACAGCGATTGGGGGCGGGGTTTCCAGGATGACAGGCTTGGGAATTGCATCCATGTGTCCAATCCCTGGTGCAGTCTGCTTCAAATAACTTTATTGACATTATCAACCAGTAGACATGTGTCCTACCTGACGCTATGGTCTAAATTCCTCAATTATTCTTTAGTCAGATGTCATTAAGACAGTGAAATAGCAGAAGTAGCCCTAGTACTGGTCGATGAAGTGATATGATCTCACCCATGGAGTGGGCCAGGGATTAGCCCACAATGCACTTAGCGCATGGTCCACTCCAGATATTCCATTGGGGTGTTTGAGGAAGTCTATTTTTCCAAACCCTGAAAATGTGATACCTGCACACAAAGCAAGGGCAGTTGACGTATCACTTAAGGTGTCACTGTTGTGAAACTTTACCCGCAGTCTTTGTCTGATGCCCCTTTCAAAGGGGAAGAATGAAAGTGAACTCATTACCTAATACTATCTGGTGGAAATGTGCACGCACGCACGCACGCACGTACGTACACACACACACACACACACACACACACACACACACACACACACACACACACACACACACACACACACACACACACACACACACACACAGTAATGTCAATTACATGGTGAGTTATAGTCAATGGGATAAATAATGTATGCCATGTGTTGCAAAAAAGACTGATGATGAGTACAGTAGTAGTACCCATACTCATCTATGACTTCGGTACTATGATGTCTGCATCTTTTGTGAGAGTACTTGCCAGGCAGTCTATGACATCATTCATATGATACACCAACTGAGGAATCGGCCAAGTCAAATGAGAGACTGACAGATAGATACACAGAGGACAAAAACAGTGGAAAAGATGAAGACGTTGATGATGAATATATATGGTGTAAATATTATTATGTCCCACTGTCTTTTCCGCCAACAGTGCTTCCTTTTCTTTTTAACTGCAGCCACTGACATGTTTGCCCTCATCACCATGGCTACCGATGTCCATGTATGACATCAGAGGCTATGTAAAGCAGAGCCAACTTATGCATCCTTGTGACAGCTCCACATCTGGGGAGCTGGAGTAGGGGTACAAAATACACAGTGCTCTCCTCAGAGAGAGAGGGAGAGAGGGTGGGAGGGAACGTAGGAATCTCTATTGGTCATGATGTCTATTTCAGTGTCAAAAGAGTGAATCATGCTCACTGTCACTGAGTCACCCAGCCACAAACCGGCATAATTATTACCTGTTGGCTGAGGCGCACAGTAAACAATGACGCACTACAGGAGGAAGATCATATAAGAACAAGGAATTATATATTCTTTAATCAGAACAGGCCATTAAATAATGTCATGGACGTTTCTCATGACATTATTTATATATTGCACAAACAATAAAATAGCCTCCATTCTCCAACAGCACTTAGATTACAGGCTGATTGGGAGGTGACAATACATGACACTATCGGATACTTCCTGCTCCCGTCAGGAACATGGAGGGGCATATACAATATACAAAGCCTGAGTAACTGGAGCACAGCTTTGCATGCCTCTAGCTTTGTCAAACTTTGTCAGTACATTGCTGTATGTACTGTATAGGTCATTACTGGCACAGCTTGACAGAGAAAGTGGGCAACAAGAGCCGATGGCAGCAACCTGAGAGGCAGCCAGAATAAATATAAGTTATGTAACATGGCCACTGTACTAAGTGCTGTAAAGATGATTGTCATTTGCCATGAGAGTGGATCAGAGACAACATTTTGTTGAAGATATTAAAAATCAATTGATAATAGTGTTAAGGAAAAAGGAAGGAAAAAGCTCTACATTAACCATATATAAAATATGGAAAGAGAATATAGTCTGCATGTTACGAACATTCAGGGCATACTTAGGAAACATTCAGGCATAGTTGCCAGCAATACCCTTCCCCGAAACTCCATGTATAGACATAGCCATCACGTCCAGGGCTGAAGTCTTGATCCCATATTTGGCCATACCTAACATCGGCAGCTCCATATATGGAGACGTCTGACACTATCTGACATCATCATAGTAATGTCAGGACCGCAAGCCAGCATTATAAGAAGAGGCTCGAAACCTCTCAGATAGGCACATTCCAGAGTGATTCCGAGAGACATCTTAACTCTCTCCCGAGTACCAGGAGATTGGCTGGCCTTACAACCCAGTTAATCACAGATTGCATATTCAGGACGACTAGCTGACCCAGCTAGGCCTTCAAAGTGGCTCTTGAGTCCGGTTCTAAAGAACCAGTCGATTATCATTGTTATACTGCAAGTTTGGGTTGCGTGCCCCTGTAAATCTTATTACTGTATTAATATTTGCCCCTTGAAGGAGACAAACACGGAAAGTCTAATGGTGACGGAACTTCAGTCAGTGTGTTGAACTTTACGCACTAATATAAGAAAATGACCATCGGGGTGTTGTAAGGGTGCAATATGAGTATTGATTAAGGGGTCTCTATTATGACTCATCTTCTCTGCCCTTCTAGACCCCCAAGGAAATAACTACTAGGTTAACCTGACAACAGGTTAACCTAGTAAAATGCAGCAAATGAGTATAAGAAGCCCTCTGTAAATCACTATAACACTGGATAATTACTTGTATGTTTGGTGCAGTTTCACTTTTTTGCTATTAATAGCCAGCCATCGCAGCCTCACATAGCCTTTGGAGCATGTGGTATGTATAAATCACACAAATGTCATCTGCATTTCTGAGAGATTAAGAAGATATACTGTATGTATGTGGATACTGTATACAGTCTGTACACAAGTTGTACAGTCCACCATAATACTATATTGTATTCACTGTAATTGATATTGATGATCTTTTGATCTGCAATATCCATAGGTTGAAACCCTGTTTATAAATAAACCACATTTTAGAAGATGCAAGATAATAAAACAAAACCAAATACAAAGCATATGCGATATAAAAGAGGAAAACAATTAAGAACATGAAAATACACAAAATGTAAGTGTAAAGTTTAAAATGTGAAATAAAAGCTAGCAGTGGTACTTCTGTCGCCTACTGGCAGTGTGCACACAAGGTTTGGCACTGATTGGTCTAGCCTCTAGCCGCGGAATACAAGATTAGCTCCAGACACAGACACACACAGAACCTCTCATAGACAACTAGCCTCTTGCTGAGCTACGCCATAAAGATAGAGGAATGAGCCACAAAATAGCCACCATGCGAACATAGTTAGCCCAAAGGAATGGTCCAGTTTCCCAGTTCAATCAGTGGTTTAAACATATTAACTTTTAAATAGTTGATCAAGTGCTTTAACTCATACGTCTGTTAGTACCCTTTATATTCAATATAAACATGTTTATTTGTACATTTCAACAATAAGGCAATTCAAAGTGCTTTACATATACACGTTAAGCATTAAGACATTAAGACACAGAACATTAAGAGAGTGCAAAAGACACATTATAAAAGGACATTTGAGTACAATAAAAAGACAAAAGTTGAAATAAAACAACGGCCCACCCTAGACAGAAAACACCCATCTCTAAATAGGAAACACATATACCCTATAAACAGGAAACATCTACCTGTATCTCTCTAATAGGAAACATAATATTCAATACACAGAGGAAAATAAACACATTGTAAAAAGACATTTATACAATTATTACTATATAATATATAATATATATATATATAATAAAAAATAAAGAGTAAAACAGAATAATTAGATAAAAATTACAGTACAGAAGAATGGCTAGGGCAAACAGAAGCCAAGTGTGTTCAGCTTTGATTTAAAAATAACAGAGTTGTAGCAGGCCTGCAGTTTTCTGGGAGTTAGTTCCAGATATGTGGTGCATAAAAACTGAACTTGGACATCATTGCACCTGGAGTCAACATCATGTAGAGAAGCAAAGGCTTGGATTTATCGCTGTAGCTTAGTGATGCCGATCAAAAGGGTTGATAATGATCGGTTCAGCTGCTGGCTTCTTGGCACGTTTTGGATTACTTTTCTTACTTCCTGGTCTCCACAGTCCATGAGGGCCAGTGGCATCCACGGCAACATCCATGATCTGATCTGGGATGAGCCACTGCAGGATGAGAAGGAACAGGAAGTCTAGAATAGCCATTAAGGCAAAAAAGGAGCCAGCAACTGGGCCACAGTGAGCCCTCAGCCTGAGCAAACGTCTGTGCAAGGGGAGCACCTCCTCTCCAGCCACCCTGTCATAGACCTTTTCAGTCCTCTCTGCCACATTTTCCCAGGTGTAGAGGTTTCGCACACGGGCGTGGATGGAGGTGGGGGAGGGGACAGACCCCGCTCGTTGCCTTGCAATGACTGTCTCCAGGCCAGCACACAGCGACTGCACAGTGGGCTCACAAAGAGTGATCAGGTCCTCTGGCAAAACCTCAGGAATGCCCCCAACACGGGTGCTGACCACCTGCAGTCCACAGCTGGCTCCCTCCACTATGGCCATGCAGAAGGCCTCCGTCAGAGAAGTGTTTAGGAAGATGTGACCTTGAACCAGGACTCCACGAACATCTTTATGCTCAAGTGCCCCAATGAGATGGATCCTGTCATGTAGCTGGTATTTCTCTCTCACTTCCTCCAGCACTTTTCTCTTGGGCCCTTCTCCACCAATTAGGAAATGAAGGTCTGGATGTTTGAGGCAGAGCTCTGGGATTATTCCACCAAGAAGATCGATTCCTTTGCGGTAGACAAGTCGGCTGGCCACCACAACAGTAATTCTCCCGTCTTGGCGCTGAGACGGGTCAGGAGTGAAATCTGTGGCATCCACAGCATTGGGAATGACGGACACTATCTCTGGGTCGAGCGCTGCCCGCAGCACCGTGTTCTCCTTACTGGTGTATGACACACACACAATATGGTTGGTGTCACACAGAGACATTGTCAGAATCTCATTGGTCAGCACTGAGCTCAGGTCGGCAAAACCGAAGAGTGAGTGGTCTGTAAAAACCGTGTTAAGGCCCATGGTCTTAGCATGGAACAATGCATCATGGGCCATGGTGGAGAAGGAGCTGTGTGCGTGAACCACAGTGATGCGTTCCCTAACAAACACGCAGCGTAACAATGGCAGGCTGTGGATGAAAGTGGCGGATGATGACTGGTTGTACATGACCTGCAGGGGGAGGTAGTAGACCTTCAGTCCATTGGTTAGGTACCGGACCCCCTTTCTCCTGCCATAGGTGTGAGTGGCAATCACCACCTTATGTCCCCTTTCTATCAGACACTGAGATAGATGGTATATATGACTTTCCACTCCTCCCATATTTGGATAGAAGAAGTCAGACACCATGCAGATGTTGTGCTTCCTGCCAGTGATTTGGGACTCAGCTGTGGGGGCCCCAGACCTCTTGGAAGGAGGACCCAGGAGAACTGGGTCCCTCCTCCACCGGCCCATTGTACAGGGCAAATATGGAAATACGTGCCATCTGCAAGAAGGCGTGATTCACCGCATTCAGACAGACTTAAAAGCCTTATAGACATGACAAGGTACCGGTTGTCAGAGTATTTGAAGGCCAGTCTATGACGTAAGTAATCTATGATGTAAGTACTATGACGTCAGTAACGTTCTGTGGGCTGATCTATGACGTCAGTTGTCTCATCTGTTTGGGAGAGAGATTCCTGGAATGTAAACGATACAGATTTTGAGAACTTTTTCTTTTTTACCCGAAATAATTTAGGACAATGAAGTTGTGAGCTTGTAGATCTGCAATTTAATTGTTTTTCCCTGGCACAAAAAAAACATGTCAGATGGGGGTCCTCGCCAAATGGCCCATATTCATTTAAGAATCCTTGATTCCTTGATATGAAAAAGTTTGTTTACCAGATTTACCACACACAATGCTTTTTACACCTCAAACATCCATATAATCCTCCCCACCCATGTCTGCTTCCTCTTGAGCCAGAGCCCCCCTCAGGCAACATTTCAACACTAGAGTTACCGACAACACCTTGGTTTACAGGAAACTGTAGGCAGCACAGAGAAGACTCTTCTCTCCGCCTGACTGCAGTCTGCGTCGTTTTGGGATTTCGCCCCTTCTGGCTAAAATAGCCAATCTACAAACTACTTGTAGATAGGCTATTTGCTGTCATTATTTAAAGATTAGAGCATTTGAAGTTGTCAAACCCTCATTCTTGAAAGCAGCTTTAGTAATGAAACTACAGTGTTTTGACAGGGGACCCATGCTGTAATTCAGGATTGGGCTTTTAACAGTAAGACTATCCTGTCGGTCAGGATTTCCAGCTAGACTTTTCAAATCAATCTGCACTTTAAAATGATACAAATATGACAAAAAAATAAAAGCACAATGATATTGTGTGTGTTGGTAAATGAATGGAATCATATGGATTCCTCAAAATTCACGGTATACTTTGGAAAATGATTGGCACTTGGCAGTAATGTCAATTATATGGTGAGTTATAGTCAATGGGATAAATGTGCCATGTGGTGCATAAAAGACTGATGATGAGTACAGTACCCATTGTCAGAGTGCTTGGAGGCCAGTGTATGACGTCACTCATCTATGACTTTGGTACTATAACGTCAGTATCTTTTGTGAGAGTACTTGACTTGCCAAGCTGTCTATGACATCATTCATATGATACACCAACTCAGGAGTGTTCGGGATCTCCATGAGCAAGTGTTTCAATGAATTGGCCAAGTCAATCGAGAGACATAGACTGAGAGATAGATACACAGAGGATATATAGATGAGGATAATAGAGGCGACAAAAACAGTAGAAAAGATGAAGACGTTGATGATGAATATACATGTATGTATAAATATGATGATGCCAATACAATTATGTCCCACTGTCTTTTCCGCAACATGCTTCCATACTTCCAACAGGCCATGTTTGCCCTCATCACCAATGTGGCTACCGATATCCATGTATGACATCAGAGGCTATGTAAAGCGGAACCAACTCATGCATCCTTGTGACAGCTCCACAACTGGGAGCTGGAGTAGGGGTACATACACAGTTCTCTTCTCACAGAGAGAGAGAGGGAGAGAGGGTGGGAGAGGGAAGGGAGGAATCCCTATTGGTCATGATATCTATTTGATATCTGAGTCACCCAGCCACAAACCGGCATAATTATTACCTGATGGCTGGAGCACACAGTAAACGATGACGCACTTCAGTAGGAACATTTAAGTACAAGGAATTATGTTTTTGAATCAGAACAGGCCATGAAATGTCATAATGTTTCTCACAGCATGCACGAACAATAAAATCCATACTCCATTCTCCAACAGCACTTGCCTCCGGTTTGCACCTTAGATTACAGACTGATTGGGAGGTGACAATACATGACACTATCGGATACTTCCTGCGCCCGTCAGAAACATGGAGGGGCAATTCTGAGAAAAAGGTCAAGCCCTTATACAGTATCCAAAGGCTGAGTAACTGGAGCACAGCTTTGCATGTCTCTAGCTTTGTCAAACTTTGTCAGTACATTGCTGTATGTAGGTCATTACTGGCACAGCTTGACAGAGAAAGTGGGCCACAAGAGCCGATGGCAGCAACCTGAGAAGCAGCCAGAATAAATATAAGTTATGTAACATGGCCACTGTACTTAAAGTTCTGTGAAGATAATTGTCATTGGCCATGAGAGTGGATCAGAGACAACATTTTGTTGAAGATATTGAAAATCAATTGATTATTATCAAATTATTATGGAAAACCTAATGCTGACGGAACTTCAGTCAGCGTTGAACTGTATGCACTAATATAAGAAAATGACCATCGGGGTGTTGTAAGGGTGAAATATGAGTAATGATTCTAAGGGGTCTCACTATTATGACTCATCTTCTCTGCTCTTCTAGACCCCCAAGAGGGAGCAGGAAATGTGCACTGACTAGATTAACCTTCTGACAATGTCGGAAATGCTACGTTTATCTAATTAAATGCATGGTAAAATGCAGCAAATTAGTACAAGAAGCCCATCTGTAAATCACTGTAACAGTGGATATTATCCACTGTTACAGTATGTTTGGTGCAGTTTCACTTTTCTGCTATTAATAGCCAGCCATCGCAGCCTCACATAGCCTTTGGAGCATGTGGTATGTATAAGTCACACAAATCTGCATTTCTGAGAAATTAAGGAGATATACTGTATGTATGTATGTGCATACTGTAGACAGTGTGTAGGCTACACAAGTTGTACAGTCCAGCACCACTGTACCGTAAAACTATTGTATTTTTCACTATAATTGATATTGATCAATTATTCAACATGAACCCTTTTTTATATAATCAATTCCTTAGAAAAGCTGCTGTCCCTTGCCCCAAATACAAAGCATATGTGAAGTAAAAAATGAAAAAATAAAGAAGAAATAAATGAAGAAGAAAGAAAAAGTAGCCTACTGGCAGTGTGCACACAGACCCTCTCATAGACAACTAGCCTCTTGCTGAGCTACGGCATAAAAATACAGGAACAAGATATGAATATCATAATTACAATATGTTTTAAAGCACAGCCACCTTATGTCCCCTTTCTATCAGACACTGAGATAGATGGATGGTATATATGACTTTCCACTCCTCCCATATTTGGATAGAAGTCAGACACCATGCAGATGTTGTGCTTCCTGTCAGTGATCTGGCTGGGACTCAGCAGTGGGGGCTCCAGACCTCTTGGAAGGAGGACCCTGGAGAACTGGGTCCCTCCTCCACTGGCACATTGTACAGGGTAAATATGGAAATACGTGCCATCTGCAAGAAGGGGTGATTCACCGCATTCAGGCAGACGTAAAAGCCTATAGACATGACGAAGTACCAGTTGTCTGAGTATTTGAAGGCCAGTCTATGACATAAGCAGTCTATGACATAAGCAATCTATGACGTCAGTAGCATTCCATGGGCTGGTCTATGACGTCAGTCGTCTCATCTATTACACAGAGATTCCTGGAATGTAATAGATATAGATTTTGATGACTATTTCTTTTTTTACCTGAAATAATTTAGGAAAATGAAGAGGATGCCCACTCCATCCTAAATCCTTTACAGCAGTGGTTCTCAAAGTGGGGTCCGGGGACCCCCATGGGTCCTTGAGAGGGTAAGGGGTCCCCCAGAAAAATCTGTTAATATAGCATAAAAAACACTTTAATACTGTATGATGGATTTGAAAATAGCCGATCTACAAGCCCACACGTCACGATGTGAATATAGATCTGCTATTTAAAAAAAAAATTAAGTCTTTTTCCCTGGCACAAAACAAAATATCAGATGGGGGTCTGCGCCAAATAGCCTACATTAATTTGAGGATCCTTGATTCCTTAACATGAAAAAGTTTGATTACCACTCAATGCTTTTTACACCTCCTCAAACGTCCATAATCCTCCCCACCCATGTCTGCTTCTTTTGAGCCAGAGCCTCCCTCAGGGAATATTTCAACACTACAGTTACCGACAACACCTTGGTTGGTTTACAGTGGTGGAAAGTAACTAAGTACATTTACTTAAGTACTGTACTTAATACTGTAAGTAACGTTTTGAGGTATTTGTACTTTACTTTTTTTGTACTTTAATTTCAAATTTCCAATACTTTTACTTCTACTCCATCTCGGATCCAAATATTGTACTTTTACTCCACAACATTTATTTTAAAACTTTAGTTACTAGTTACTTTGTATATTTTGATTATTAGAAAACATACAATAACTACTTCAGCCCTATGCATTTCGGCCATTTGAAAATAGCCGATCTACAAGCTCACAATACATGCATGGCAACCCATTGTGAGCTTGTAGATCTGCTATTTTCAAAAGATTTTTATACATTTGAAAACTTGTGAAATGGGACATTCTGCTTAAGGAATACTTTTACTTTTGTACTTAAAGTATATTTTGATGGCAATACTTTTGCTTTACCTAAAAAATATTTTTTTGAATTCTGGACTTTTACTGAGTAGAGTATTTCTACATTGCAGTATTGATACTTTTAGTTAAGTAACAAATGTGAGTAGCCTACTTTTTCCACCACTGTTGGTTTACAGGAAACTGTAGGCAGCGCAGAGAACAGGCTCTTCTCTCCGCCTGCCTGCCGTCTGCGTCAGCCGTGCAGGGGGGTGTGGTCCTGTGACGAACTGCGCTCTCATATGCCCACTAGTACTGTAGGAGCCTATTACCGGAGAGCTGTGTGTGTGTGTGTGTGTGTGTGTGTGTGTGTGTGTGTGTGTGTGTGTGTGTGTGTGTGTGTGTGTGTGTGTGTGTGTGTGTGTGTGTGTGTGTGTGTGTGTGTGTGTGTGTGTGTGTGTGTGTGTGTGTGTGTGTGTGTGTGTGTGTGTGTGTGTGCGCGCGCGTGCGTGCACACACACACACACACACACACACACACACACACACACACACACACACACACACACACACACACACACACACACACACACACACTCGGACGCTCGGGCAGAACCTTACAGGGACTGGTGGAGAGTAGTGATGGGAAAAACAGTTCATTTCGGTGAACGAACGAGTCTCGTTCAGTTCACGGCAAAGACTCGTTCAAATGATTCGTTCACGTTCTCGTTCAGTAGCGCTTGCGGTCCCGGCGGAGCGTATACGATGCGAAACGGTAACTGCATGAAATTGTGTGCATCTGATCCCACTGACATGACTGCACAGTCTGCACAGAAACACAGCACTGTCATTCACAATCTAATTGCACCATCTTCTTTGTAATATAATGTGTAGAAGTAATACATTACTGCAATATATAATGTAAAGTTATTTTTATTTCTCGATAATTATTTATAATAACAATAATAATTGTATACAAAGCAGCCCAAGTCAGTACACTCACATGACTATCGATTTCCAACCATGTCTTTAGCCTACTATTAACTTCATGAATTAACTGTAGCATACTGTTTGCATCTTCTACTCAAACTAAAACGTGTTAATTGACCTATCTGTCCTTTGTCTAGGACCATGCATATTTATTTCTTTTGATACTTAAATGTCGTGCTAACACTATCTGTCTTTTGTCCAGGAACAACAGTAGGCTACCTTTATTTCAATTCAAATTGCAATACGCATGCATGTCTATACTGGAAAACTCTACAGCACAGCTTTCTGATGGTCTGTCTGTCGCGGGAGGAATAACAGCCCGCCCGTCGTGTGTGCGGTGTGCGGGGGAGGGGGAGGGGGGGTATGAACGAAATCATGAACTTAACAGTTTCGAGTCATGAACGTATTCGTTCACGCTCACGGCAAAGAACTAGTTCTTAAGAACGGATCGATCATGACCGACACATCACTAGTGGAGAGAAGACAAGCAGACGTGTTTCGCGGAGAGAATATTTACTTTTCAGCTTTCCTTATTATGCTGCTAATTCCTTCGTGGTGAGTAGGCCTATAGGCTATCTTATAATAATGACACTTATATAGCAGTCTAATGTGGGCTATGCTTTGTAAATAAAGAAAAACTACAGCCATACTCGACTCACTGATGGAACTTACAGGATAGATACATATTGATTCGGACTTGTTTGCTCTGAGTTTTGATAGTAAAGCCTGCTTTTATACTTTGTCGTAGGACGGCGTCGCTGGCCCGAAAATAGGCGATCTATAAGCTCACAACAATAATATTATGTTAAGATGTGACGTGTTGTGAGCTTGTAGATCAGCTATTTTCAGGTCCAGTGTATGTTCTGCTCTCTGGATTACCGAAACGAAAGCCCCTCACCCCCACCCCCACAGCTGGGTTGGAGTGAGAACAATGTTGTCATTGTTAGGGTTATTAGGGTGACACTCATTACCCTGTGTCTCAAGCGAAAGGGGTGAAGAGGTCAGCAGCGGAAGTCAAGGTGGCATTTCATTCTAAAGAAGCAGCCAAAACGACCCTTGCGCTTGTTTTATACTACAACTACGTGTTTATCCCCCTGGAATACTTAGACCTGATTGTGAAACTGCATAAAAACCACACAAACACACACTTTATTACATAATCCTATTAAACATACCGGTTTCGATTTCATTTAAACACCCTTGCCCCCACCCCCACCGGTGCACACGGCACCAGCGTGTGTGCACTGCTTTGTAAGTTTGAATTATTTATTCGGTCTCTCAGTAGAAAGATACATATACAGTCATCTGACTCTGTGAGGATGTGAAAGGCAATAATCTGTTGCCTGGTAGGAGGTCAAACTAGGTGTATGTACAGGTTGTTGAATTATAAATGCTATTTCTCTACAATCAATCATGGTGTGTTATTGAATGTCTCATGATTAGCCTATATAAGGCTATACTTTCATGGATGTTGTTGCCATACTAATAACCGCACATAATTTGAGATTTCCCACTCTGCTGCATTAGGCCTACACAGTGGACGAAGTTGTTGATGACAGATGAGACAGTGTCATTTTGTGGTTTTCTCCTTATAGGCCAAAGAGGAAGCTGCTCCCTCTGTGTGTACACACACAGTGGCCTCATTGGTTAAAATAGTTGCTTACTACTGACAACTAGAGGCCCTTTGTCTTCTTGTCAGCCCTGAATATCTGTGTGTGCCAAGTCTGGGTTACCATGGGGCAGTAGCAGAGTTTTCTTGAGGACAGCTTGTTCTTGGCATTGCAGCCTATCACAGTTGGGAGGAGACAGGACCAGGTGTTGTTCATACTGTACTGTAGACACAACCAAGTGGCCTCCTTTACCTCTTGTACCACTCACGTTTTTGTTGTTGTTGTTGTTGTTGTTGTTGTTGTTGTAGGTGGAGGTGGAGGTGGTGTGTGTGTCTGTGTGTGCATTCATGCATTATAGGATTGAGCAGCCACTCGCCCTCCCCGCGCAAACACGTGTTGCTCCGTTTCAGGGACTGCTGTTAAATGGAACATTCTTTCTGTCCTAGTCTTTAGGACTTCAGGGCAGTTCAGCCTCAGTGTAAGGGGCCTGTCACTGTTGTCAGCTCCTTTGATCTGCACTGGCCATGGTAATAGGATGTTTTCTTTCAGCAAAAAAACTTGTTTTCCTATGAAAATGAATGATGATATAGAATGTGCGGTCAGACAGACAAGTTTAACCCAGACATTCAAGGAGAAAGATCTGATAAACCAAGCCTTTGTGTTGCAGCTGGCAAAGGTTATTTTCCATAGCAGTTTTGTTAAACCATATAATCTCTTCAATAGGCCATTTTACTGAACAGATTTTTTGCATACTGTATATCCACATTAAGGTTTGTGGTTGTTAAATACCCTCAGGTTTTATGTGTGTAAAGATGTGATTTATTGTCCCAATCCATGATCTAAAATAGCTGCTTAATTTAACAACCCCCAGTCTCGAACATTCTTCTCAGACTGTCTGTTTCCACATATTCATCACAAAAAAAAAACTTGAGGAATCATTGGAATGTTAATTACACTGGGGGAGAGTAAAAGGGCTATTGATTTTTTTTCTTGCTGTCTTAAGTTTCCAGCTCAAGCAAAGGGGGTTTCAGTATACACGTGTGCACTCTTGGTTTATGAAGAAGAAAGGCAATCACTTTCTAGATTTAATTATCATAAACAAGCTGTCTCCTGGAACTGGCTTAACCAGCAGAGTGACATCTATCAGCTCTCGAAAGACCTACCTCTTTGAGTGTCACTTGCAAAGGGAGAAGTATCCAATTACTTGTCTGTTGGGTATTGGGCTATTGATGCAGGAGAGGCAACATAATTGTTACTTTATTATTACATAATTGTTGCTATGTTATTACATTAATATTTGACACATGCATAATGTTTTACATACATTCATAGGGATGGAGATGTAAGAAAAGAAACTGCCAAAATGCACACGGTGCATGCACTGATGCTGCTATTACTGCACTGTTCAACACTGTTCAGCGTTTGATCGGCACATTTAAAATATTGGTTAATGTCAATGTCGTCCTTCTGCTTTGTGTACATACAGAGTGAAGCGCCACTGTCAAGTCATGAGAGGTATTCTAAAAAGAAAGTTTGCTGAGGTCGATGATGAAGATCCATTCTACTCCTCACCTTCATCGTCCCTGCCTTCTCCTGCCTCCACAGACTGGGAGTCTGATGGGGAGAGTTGCTCCTCAGACAGCCAGGACTTTACGACAAATTTTCCTGCTTCACCTGCCAGTCAACCCAGTAAGTTTCCACAACGCCGCTATTACCCCCCCACCCTTATTTCAAATAATGCAAAGCATTTCCTTATCTGGTTCATTCACAATAAGCGTGTTATAGGAGTGTCTCTTATCACCCTGCACCAGAGCTGTTATGAGTTACTGATATGAGAACACTAACCTTAGAGCAATTACAGATAATACACAGAGAATGACATGCCACTGTTTTGTCTATCCAGTTATGTAAAAGATCATCATTTGTCTGACCAGTAGGATGTTGTGGAATTAATTTGAACACCAAGGTTCCTTCAGACGAGTGGTATCAAATGGCTCCATTGAAATATACAAATGAACAGAACTGCAGACAGCATGACACACTGCTCTAGTACTAGCACTTATGGCTGCAAAATATATTGCAAATGTGGTGGAATTTAATTATTGACTAATACAATATCTATACCACAATAGGCTGCATTTTTGATGCAAGGAACAAATGTTTCAGAGAGTATTTTGATGCTGAATCTCTGGCCTAGTAGCACGTCAAGTGGAAATCTTTCATTTCATTCAACATGAGACGTTTCCAACCAGCAGCACTCCTGTGGCAAATATATATTTTTTCACAAGGTGAAAAATATTTGTGTAGATCAAAGCTGTGTGTATATATATCACGCAATATAGATACATTTCAATTTGTCAGCACTGTATTGTACAGCCATACTAGCAACTCTGTAGTAGTATGTAATGTAAATGTATGTACTCAGTAAAATCCTCAGCTCTTTATTCATTTGTAACTACACTGACAGTGTACAAATGTGGTATAATTTGTTAGGATGTTACAATGTATAATGTATGTAGTATGTAGGCCTAATGTATAATGGGTTTATCTATGTGTTAGACTGTTGCACAACAGTAACAGACTTATTTAATCCACACTATCCAGCTTCATAGTGTTCTACTAAGTCTCACATCCGAGTGGCAATACAAACAGTGGCCCGGGGCGGAGCTTAATTTTTAGACAGAAGAGCAACTGAAAACTAGCTTAGTCAGCTGGCCTCAGTTGTTTACTGACCTCTGCAACAAGAGGTCATCCTCAAGCTTGTGGGAAGGTTGGGTGATTTGCAGAAACCTAACTGTTAAAAACAAAAAATAGCAATGGCTACTCAGTGGATATGAAAAAAAAACACATTTGCAGATGGACCCCAAACATGTGAGGGTCATTTCTGGCCATTATTCTCTCTATCTCTTTTTCCTTGATCTGTCTAGCGGCTCAATGTTGCCATGAACCCACATCTTGACATTTCCTTTCCTCACTCATGGTTAACAATTGACCCTCAGCAGCACCACATCCAGACACCTGTAGTGTGCCATCTAGTGGCTACTTGGAGAGCTACAGCATAAATGGGCAACCTGTACTCAGTATACTGTCAGTATAGCAAATGTTTTCTTTAACTGACAGAATATTAATTCTAATATAAGTCATAATTGTCTCTTGTCACCAGTCCGGTCCATTCTGAAGAGGCCAAAGCTGGAAACGAGGCAGAGCAACGTGCGCTTTGATCTGGTGACAGTGTTCTACTTCCCACGGTGCCAGGGTTTCACTAGTGTGCCCAGCCGTGGGGGTGCCAGTCTGGGCATGTTGCACAGGCACAGCACTCTCCGCAGATACACACTGGCAGAGCATGCCCTGGAACAACGCAGTTGGCGCAGAGAGAGACTACGAGAGAGACGTAGAGAGGAGAAGCTTGAGGCTTTGAGACACAAAGTGAGTGCTTGTGAATTCTATTCTGATGTTTAAGTTTACGTTTATTTGATATGGAACATTACAATTACTGGAAAATCCAGATGCATTGCTTCCTGACCTGAAAATGTATTTTCTGTTTACGAAAAAGCTGGAGAGACAAAGAGATCCCTGTTACTGAACAAAGAGTTATTTGCCTCTTTCACCGTTCATACACGCACTATTTAGGGGAGGCTGTAGTCTCTTGAGAGTTGTCTTAAACCTGATTTATACTTGGCTACGCATTGTGCTGTGCACGGAAAATAGTGGATCTTTAAGCTCACAATATGCTCCATTGTAAGTTGACTATTTTTGATGTGCAACTAGGCATAAGTCATACCATAGATTGATCTGTTAAGCACAGTTTAGTTACATATTATCCATTCAAGATGTACCATCAGTCATTTGGAATATTTTTGTCTCAAGCATTTTCAAACAGTCAGTATTGCAATTAGGAAGAAAATCCTTAATTTCTTAGGATCTGTTTTCCCCCCTGTTTCCAGTTGATAGCCAGCAGTGCCATTGACCAGAGAGAAGCAGAGCGACAGACTGCAGACCAGGTCCCAGATGGAGACACTGACATCCACATCACTGATGGTGAGCTGGAGGATGGGAGCTTCCTGCAGCCCTACTCCTACAAGCACAGACAGGCACTCTTGCGAGCAGCAGGAGTGAAGCACATTGACAAAGAGGAGAAGAGACAGCTGCATGCCCTACGTCTCTCCAGGGAGGACTGCGGATGCAATTGCCAGGGTTTCTGTGAGCCAGAGACTTGTGAATGCAGCCTGGCAGGAATCAAGTGCCAGGTAGGAGTCTTGCAAGCATTAATCACATGATATTTAAGCAGCTTGTACCATTGCGGTATTCTTGATAGATGAGGTCAAGGCAAATTGTTTCAGTTGTGTAAAGATCTATAAAAATCCACATCTGTGATTTACCCTTTTGCTGTTTATGCCTTGCAGATGGACCACTCCAACTTCCCATGCGGCTGCACCAAAGATGGCTGCGCAAACATGCAGGGACGCGTCGAGTTCAACTCCAGACGTGTGCAGACCCACTACATCCACACCGTCATGAGGCTAGAACTAGAGAGGCAACTACAAGATGATACGCCTGACCAGCTTGACCACCGGAGCGTGGCTCCAGAAGATCTCCAGTTGGATGTGCACCAGGGACCCCCAGCAGTGGATGCCCCAGAAAAAATCTGTCCCTTCGGGTTTTCCACTGAGGACGATGGGCTTCCTCTCACCATGCCCCCCACCCCTTCCTACCATTTCAGTCCAGAGCGGTCTGTGGTAGAGGAGAACAGCTGTAGCAGTGACATGACTGACTCCTCGTGCTCCTCTGCCCAAAGCGAAGACTCTGATGATGTGGGGGGAAGCCCGAGTCTCGTTGACATGGATGATGGAGGGCTGGCCCATGCCCTCAGCCTCTGGGACTGTGAAAATGACAACAGGCAGCTGAGACACATCAGACAACCCCTGAACTCTGGCCCTTATAGCCCTGCTACTGACACGTTGGGACCACTGTGTGTATTGAACACATCCAGCACATTTATGGACAATATCAGTAGGGCCTCGATGGCGGACTGTCTTGATGAAAATGCTAATCAAGCCACCGATTTCCTTAGTGACAGCTCGCTTGATGATTTCCCTAACACTCCCTCCCCCTCTATAGACTACTCATCAGGCAGTTACATGGACCTCAGTCTCTCCTCGGACTCTGACTTGGAGTTCTTTAACACTGACTACACCTCTGGACTGCACAACTCCTTTAAAGGACATCATCATCCAGATAACTTTCGCCATCTCCAGCTGTTGAGCCCTTCATCTCCCCCACAGTACGATGAGTCAAGCACCTGCCTTTTGGAGTCACTGATTGGCTTGTCTGAACCGAGCCCAGAACAAGCTTATCCATTTAGTGACAACCAGTGCTTGGAGGTGATTCAATGACCAATATTCTGACAGGCTTGACTATTATGAGATGATGATACATATAGAGGGGCACTGCGTTTGTATATTTTTGAGGATATTTCAATGTGCATAGTATGTTTAATTAAATATTTTTGCCTGCAAGATATTTTATATATTGCCGATGAAATCGGATTTCAAAATGGGGGAAAGACACACTTGGGCTGTGATGTTTTCTAATGTTTGATTTAATGTCTCTTTGCTTAACATTATTATTTTAATATAATATACTGGATAACCAGAGTAACAAAAACGTTTTTATTTATTTACTGATTTAATCATTGTTTAATGAGAAATCAAGATCTGGAAAGCTTAATGGTATCATGACATAATATATCAAGGCACAATGTCATTACATCATGACATACTGTAGGAGCTATATCAGGTATTGGATACAGTGTAGGTCAAATTTAGTTCTTCAGAAAAAACATTTCAAATGCATTTTATACTTTATCATCATTCTGGTTACATTTGATTTGTATAACAACAGAGCTTGCAGTAGGCTTTATGTTTTGAATACAAACAATCTATGATCACAAAGAAGTGGGAAAAAAGATGTTTGATAATTGCCATTATACTGTATGAAGTTATTCTGCGAGGGACTGTGCCACTGTTCATGCACTGTGGGGCCTGGAAGTATTTCACACTTTGACATCTGAATTAAAATAAGGTTTTATTTAATTTTCAGTGTCTGTGTTTTTAAATCTCACAACAAGCATCATCCACCAACAGACAAACAGGTCATCATCCAACTGGTGGCCTGGCCTGATGTCTATTATTTAGCAAAAAGTATTTATAGTCAACATAAAATATACATTTTCAGCAAAAAAACAACAACATATACTTGATGTTTAAAAACTTGATGTTTTCATAATAAGTAAATAAAGAAAGAAATGTCATGATCTTTTATAATAACAGGAAATATGCAGCAAAATGAGCTTGAACATAGCTATCTGTTTTTACTAATAATTCAATGCGCGCACCCACGCATGCGTGCGTGGGTGCGTCGCTTCTCAAAAATAACAGATCTGCTGTTCCCTTTTTTGGCAAGCGACACCTACTACCAGTGGTGGAAAAAGTACTCAAATTTTTCACTTTTTAGAAATACTCGGTTACAAATAAAAGTCCGGAATGTACAATTTACTTAAGTAAAAGTACTAATGCATTGGTATCAAAATGTACTCAAATTACCAAAAGTAGAAAGTACTCATTATGCAGAATGAAAATAGCAGATCTACAAGCTCTCAATGTGTCAAGATGCAACACATTGTGAGCTTGTAGATTGGCTATTTCCAAATGGCCAAAATGTGGATAATGTATATGTTTTGTAATAATCAAAATATACAAAGTAACAATTGTAGTGGAGTAAAAGTACAATATGTGCCTCTGAGATGTAGTGGAGTAGAAGTAAAAGTACTGAAAATTGGAAATACTCCAGTAAAGTAAAAGTACCTCAAAATTGTACCTAAGTACAGTACTTTGAGTACATGTACTCAGTTACTTTCCACCACTGCCTACTAGTCTAGCAAGCTTCCTTGGTCTAGCTCAGGGGTGGGCAACTTTGATGATGAGAGGGCCACTATATTACACCCTCACTCCAGAGGGCCACATTGCATATAGTATTGTCGGGCAGACACTGCCGTACTTTAATTAATTCCGTACTTCGCCATTCTATGTCACACAAAAGTAGCAAAAATAGCGCTGCAACACATTTTGAGCTTGTAGATCTGCTGTTTTTGCTATTTTTGAATTGGTATCCTGATTTTTTTGTGCTATTTTTTAAAAGTAACATTCCTATTTAATTTCAAATGCATTTAGACTTATGTTAGCTTTATGAACTTAAATACAAATACATTTGACATAAAAAAGACAATAGAATTTTAATAATAGTCATAGACTGAAGTAATTAAAGTGGGTCATGTTTGCAATTGTAACCGCTGAAATCAATATATTATCAGTATTAACCTGCGGGCCGCATTAAGTGAAGGTGGGGCCGCATGTGGCCCCCGGGCCGCCAGTTTCTAGCTTAACCAGAATAACCACCGATTCGTCGATGCCTCGCCGAGCGCGTTCGCTGGCAGCGATTCTCGACTACTCTAGACTGCTCAGCTGCAGAACCTAAGTACGAGAAGTACAAGATGGCCACGGTATGTCAATAGATCTCTAGCAGCTTCTGTAGGCATCATAATATTATTATTATTATATTTTAGGGTTCAAAACAACATGGGCTTATCTCAGAGCTCCGAGGTGTCCGATGGAGGAACGTATGGCTACCACGTGCACGGGGTAAGAACAACTGTACAAATATTAATATTTGACTGTACATTTTGTTTTGAGACAGAGCGTGGAGGTACCCGGATGACTCGCCCCAAAACACGCTCGCCCCCATTTTTTTTTCACGGACCAGCGGTTCTGGTATTCTTGTATTTGTTTTACTGAGGGGTAAGGTTAGGAATAAGTTTATGGTAGGTATAGTTTTACTGAGGATAGGTTTAGGATTAAGGTTAGGTTTTGGCTCCGTTTTACTGAGGTATCGTTTAGGATTAAGGTTAGGTTTTAGGCATTTACTGAGGTTACGTTTAGAAATATCAGGTGAATACCGCCGGACTGCCCCGGGGTGACTGTGTTTTGGACGAGCGTTTTGGTATTCGGAGCTTTAGGTTGAAATGCTGCAGCTTGGCGGCTGCCAAAATATGATGAGGTGGCACTGATAATAATAACATCAGTGTTAGTTCGAAATGTATGTGCATTTCTGTCATTTTGTTTTGAAATGTATGTTTTTCAATAAATGAGATGAACATTGTGCAGCCTGTTACCCTCAAAAAGTAAGGGTCTGTCTGTGTCTGTGCAGCTTTTTAATTATTACAAAACGATCGTGCAAATACGAGGCTGGCATTTGTGTTATGTGCATTGTTGCTGAAAGCTATCGTTTTCCTCCTGACGAAAATTAACACTGGATTAAAGAAGACAAAACACGTGTAATGGCTGCTTGTTCTTATGTAATATGTACAGTTGAAGCTCGTAGCGTTTGGTAACTTTGGTTACTACACTAGACAGTACACATTGGTGGAGCCCAGGGCGCTTTCATGTCTTTATTATTATTTTTTATTATTTTTACAGGTGCAGGGAAATTCACCTGCAGAAAAGGCAGGATTGGAACCCTTTTTCGACTTCATCCTATCCCTTGACAACCAAAGACTTGTGAGTTCTAACTCCTAAGATGACAGCTGCTGCAGTCATGCAGCATTGTTTACAGTGTACACCGATTATAAACACACATATTGGACAAATATGTACAGGTTATACACCGATTATGAACTCACATATTGGACAAATACATAAATGCACCAGTTATAAACTCACATATTGGACAAGTACATACATGCACCAGTTATAAACGCACATATTGGACAAATACAAAACTGTCAAAGGAGTTTTGTCCTACCTAGCCTAAAGTGTGTAAACGACTTGGTATAACTACATTTTGAATGTGCTAAAGTAGTTATGTTTATGTTGTTATTTCCTACATTATGTCTGTGCACCAGAGCCAGGAGAATGATCAGCTGAAGGAGCTTTTAAAAGCCAACATGGAGAAGGGGGTGAGGATGGAGGTATACAGCACTAAGACCACAAATGTCCGAGACCTGGAGGTGGTGCCCAGCACCATGTGGGGGGGACAGGGCCTGCTAGGAGCCAGTGTCCGCTTCTGTAGTTACCAAGGAGCCAATGAAAATGTCTGGCACGTTCTGGTGAGTTGGTCCTTGAACATCCAGGAAAAATGTGTATTTGGTCAGACCCTCTGACTTGTAAAGCTGACCCTATCATGTACTTGTGTTAACCACTTTCAACCAGATGTCCCTATTCTATTGTCATTATAGGTGAAAAAATATGGTGAAAATAGCACATCTACAAACCCTTTTATTTAAATAGTTGGGAAATGAATGGAACCTCATGCATTAGAAGGACATACCAGAAGCAGGACCGTGTGTTTTCAATTAGTTTAACATTGTTAATATGAAGTTTGAAGTTGAATGGGCTTATAGGAGGGGGGGGGGGTCTGATCAAATGAATATCAAATGCTGTATCTAAATATTGAATCAAGCAATTTCAAAACAGTTTGGGGTGCACACAAAAGCCAGAGTAGACATTAAAATGACCCCAGAAGTGTTTTAAAGATAATTACACCTTTAAGTGGTTAAGTTCTAATAAGGTTCCATGATCTGATATCAATGTTAGGCAAATTATTGCTCAATATTGTAATAACAATATGTATATGTTTTGGCTATCTTTAAAAATAAATATGATGTTTTGTATATTATAATTATTTAAAATGTTGTGGATGGGGATACATTCTACGAAAAAATCCTCAGTTTGAATACCATGAAAAAGTTTAGCAAAAATGTATTGTGGCCCACCGCTTGCCTTGTGCACAGTGCCAGAAAATGTAATTTTAACCACTTGTGTAACCCTGTGTACTTTGTCGTTTGACGAATGCAACGCATTGTGAACTTGTAGATTGGCTATTTGTATTTTAGCTATTTTTGAAACTTTAAATTTTGTTTAAAAAAAAAGAAACATACATTTTGGGAAAATGTGTCCAAAATATAGGGACGGCAGGATGAATGCTTTTTTGGTCAGCAGCCCATGTTCCCATAATTTAACATTTCTTTCTTCCTCCCAGGATGTAGATGTCAATTCACCTGCAACCCTTGCAGGGCTTCAACCACACAGTGACTTCATCGTCGGAGCAGATCAGGTGTTACAAGACGTAAGATAATACTTCATATCATTAATTTTATTGACATGAAATTAACCTGGGTCACGAACGATGTTGTTGTTGTCAGAAATGTGATCACTGGCTTACTGACCTGCCATGTGGAATTTCGATTGGTCATCACGTATTAGCATAGTATTTCCCTTATACAAGCTGTATCTTTTTTTTTTTTTTTTTTACAAGCTGTATCTTTGAGGTCATATTTGAAAGATGAGTGGTAATTTGCGGCTGTTAATTTAATATTCAAAACATATATAATATACATATATACGGTACCCTTACACACTTATAAGGGGAAGTACAGTATGTGCAAAACTACATTGGGGTATTTAGAGTTAATTCTTTATGCTTCCAGTCAGAAGACTTCTTCTCCTTGATCGAGGTCCATGAAGGGAAGCCCTTGAAGCTGCTGGTGTACAACACAGAGACAGATGCTTGTCGAGAAGTGGTGGTCACACCGAATGGAGCTTGGGGTGGAGAGGGCAGGTACTGTATAGTATGTATGTACTACACTTTAATTGGAAACACCACAGAATTTCAGCGTCAAGATCATGTGTTTTGGTCTTGTGTACCCAAGACAGTTAAGTGTGTCGAATAGAATATTCACCACTGTTGCCACTGTGAGAGCGGACAGGAAAAAAATAGCTGTCTAATCAGCATTACCCAGACATATTATAAACTGCGAACTACACTAATGAACAACACAGTACACACACAGAAATCTACTAACCATTTCTGATGTCTCTTTATGTAACACCACAGATATGACACATACAGTATATAATATATACATTTACAGATGATAATAATAATAATATCTTATTTCGTTTGTTAAACGGAATCTTGTTTCAATCAGTCTGAACAGTTTAATGTTTCTGTTTAGTTTGGGTTGTGGCATTGGCTATGGCTACTTGCATCGAATCCCAGCTCGTCCTGATGTGTCAAAGCAAGACACCTCCCCTTCTCCTCTTCCTACAGAGAGCACTCCCACAGAGATACCTACCCACGGATTCACTGAGGTATGGTGATATCAGCAAACAAGCATTCCCTTGTTTCAAAGGCAGTGGCAGTCAAGAGATTTGTATGATTTTACTTGTGTTTTGCTGAACAGCCGGAAATGATACCTCTCTGGGCCATGGTTATTATTACTTTTTGTTTTCAATTTCAGTTTAGTTTTGATTCAACAAGGTCAGAAAAATAGCAAAAATAGCCGCTGCGATGTGGCGTGTTGTAAAAGCTTATATTGCTCTCTATTTTTTTTATATTTTTGACACACTAAAACTAACATGTTTTTCCAATTCTAGTTTTAAGTAATTTTGTTCTGGGGTTGGGATGAACATCTATGTGTTCCCAGGCACCTCTGATGGCTGCATCGAGCCAAAGTGACGATTTGTTAGACCTGGAACACGTCACCCTCCAGGATGATGTACTACCTCCACCCATCCAGAGGGTCATGGACCCTGGTGAGTGCCTGATCAACAGCGCCAACAGAGTTTCCATGCCCATTCTGGCCCGTGCATGTCTGTCTTTCTATCCTCCCCAAAGGACCATAATGGAATTGAGCTCTTGAGGGTTTATTGTGTTAAGTAAATAAGTAGGTCTGAGAGGTTTATTGACGGTATCAACCAAGCAACGACGATGCCCTTTGTTGTGCCCTTTACAATGCACTAGACCCCTGGGAGATGGATCGGGAGACTCTTAGGACACTATTTTATACTTTGTCTATTCGGAAATAGCCGATCACGTGAGCTTGTAGAGCAGCTATTTTTGTATTTTTAGTACTTTTTAATTTGGTAGTTTCATTGTTATGCCTATAATAACATGACTTTTACTTGTAACATAGTATTTTTTTGTTGATACTTTACTTAAGTAAAACATTTGAGTACTTCTTCCACCATTGCCCTTACAATGCATTTGATTCTCCAGGCTTCTCTGAGTCAGAGGTGGCTATGATGAGCGTTGACTCTTCAGACTTGGCGGACAGGCTGGACCTGTCTGTGTCATCCATCGACATGACCAACACCTCGCTGGCCGTGAACTATGAGAAGGACAGCGACATCTCAGGCATCGGTAAGTTACCACAGCTGTGTACTATGTAGGTAGGTACCTGTACAAGTTTACAGGTGTAAGAGTAAGAGCGAGTGAAATTATTTTCCATACAAGCTCCAACAGTTACGAAATATAGTCATAAGAATAGAGAAAGAAACAAAGGAAAAGGTTAGATAAAAGGAAAACAGTATCAAATAAATATACATAAGCATCTCTTGTGCAAGTAAGAGACATCACATAGCAACAGATGTCATCAAAGCAATATGTTGTAGGTGGCATTAAAATGGTATTGATAGAATGCTCATGACTGCTTGATGCAAATCTTCCCCATTTGCTGTGGTGCAGAGGCGCTGGAGGACAGTGAGTCTCCCTTACCTTCAGCGGACAGCCAGTCTTTGACTGAGCTACAGGAGCCGAGCTTCCAGACGGCCATGGACGACGACTCTGCGCTCGCCTCCGTCGCCACATCCTCTGACTCGCCCGTACCAGCTGTCGATTCATCTCAGCAGCTCACAGAGGACACAGCCCTGCCCGCAGAGTCTGCCAGCTTCCCCGTGGACTCCAGTGAAGTCCCATGTCCCTCTATGGACGCAGTATCTTTAGAAACCCCGGAGCCTCCTCCTGACAGTTCTCCCGTGCTGGCCCTCGACGACTCCCCTTCCTCGTCTCCTGTTGACCTCCTCCCTGTGCAGGCTGTCGAAGAGTCCTCCTCAGCAGGAGAAGCTCTCATTCAGGCCGTTGTGGAACCTGATGTTGTGAGCTCAGCAGAGCAGTTTGATGTTGTCAGCTCAGCAGAGCAGTCTGATGTTGTGAGCCCAGCAGAGCAGAGTGTTGTTGTGAGCCCAGCAGAGCAGTTTGATGTTGTGAGCTCAGCAGAGCAGTCTGATGTTGTGAGCTCAGCAGAGCAGAGTGTTGTTGTGAGCTCAGCAGAGCAGAGTGTTGTTGTGAGCTCAGCAGAGCAGTTTGATGTTGTGAGCTCAGCAGAGCAGAGTGTTGTTGTGAGCTCAGCAGAGCAGAGTGTTGTTGTGAGCTCAGCAGAGCAGAGTGTTGTCGTGAGCTCAGCAGAGCAGCCTGCGGCTCCTGAACCAGTGGTGGCTGCAGATCAGTGTCTCCATGAGGACGAGGAGAAGGAGGATGAGGAGGGAGGGGAACCCAGCCAGGTGACTGCAGACCCCACCATTGAATAAGCTTGTGTCGGGGTGTGAAGAAAGTACAAACATCTACTGTGATTTTGACAATCATGTGGGGCTTTTGTAGGGTATTTTTTAGGGAAACACTAAGGGTTTGACAAAAGGCGAAACACAGGATAGACCAAGGGAAAAGCTGCACTGTCCCATTTGGTACCAGGTCAGTTTTTATAAGTCTTAGATAATTCTTTAGCTCCTGGCAAAATCATTCAGAGAAGTAGAAATACTTAGAAGTGCTAATAATATCTATACTCTTTTTTTTTAATAATGACAGAAAATACTGATACTTGTGATCGGTAAGCCAAAAGGTAATGTCTTGAGGGGGTTTTGTGTGTAAAATTTGTTTATATGGATAACTAGATATTCACCATATTCACACGGTGGCCATTTTGCTATGAAATAATGCCACCCCGGGTTCTTCCCCACCCGCAAATATGACGTGAGAGCAAAATGGCCACTGTGTGAATATAGTCAATTATTCTAGTTCTGATACATCAGTGGAATTACTTGAATATTTCCAAAGACACACATCTGTTAACACTAGCAATATTGCATAATAGAAACATTAATATTATACCTTCCTTCACTACTTCAAAGCACAGTTGCACCTTAATCTCCATATCACAGGTTTGCAAAGTTTAGAACTTGGCAAGTGACATTGTTGCTTAGTCATTCACTACAAATACTATGGGTACATCTTAAGCCTGATTTATACAAGCTCACTTCGTGATGCGTTGTGTACTTGTAGATCGGCTATAAATTAAACATTATGGTGCAATTTTGAATCCACTGATGTTATGTTTTATTGTTCAATGATATATATTATCCTAATTTGGACATACCAAGTTGAGGTTTTTATTTATCTTATGTAGCTTTATAGGACATGATGCAGCATTCTTTTAGATTTGTCCCAAGCATGCTTTTGATGTGTTTACAATTGAAACAGGAATCCACTTATAGTTTTGGGTAAATCCGTTGGTCAGTTAATCATGTTTTTGTATCAGGCTCATTATGTTTTGAACAGTCTATTTTAATTCATTTATTCTGCCATACACCTTTTTAAAGGAAACCAGTAGTAGAGGCCATTATTACTGTTGATACACACTTGTCTTTCACCTGTTTATTTTATCTATGCAATAGTTGAACCTTAGAGTAATGTTAGCGAGTAGACATTTTGGCGACAGGCATTATTGTAATATTGGACATCTGATAGATGTGACTTTTCATATGTTGGTAGTTACAGGTATCAGTTGCACTGCTGTCTTTAGAATATTAAAGTATGGGTTTTTCTTTATGGGGAACATTCTGTTTATCACATTTCCAGGTGGGCAAAAAAAAGTATTTTTGCAGATATTTTATCAATGAATAGTGTTTTATTAGGAATGAGTGCAGACAAATAATCTGTTGATGAGTGTGGAATGGATGAACTTTCTCTTTTGATGCTAAATGAATCACAATTCACTGGAACAAAAAAAGAAAAGAAAAGAAAAAGCTTTTTTGTCCCTTGTTTACCTTATGTCAGACTCAACTATATACATGTTACATTTCAGAAAAAAACACCCATTTATAATTACAATAAATCTCATTGTTAAACCATTCAAATTTATTTCTTTGTTGAATGCCTAAAATATACATCATTCACAAGTTATTACAACAAGGGTATACAGTACATATTGCAGGTAATGTGAACGGTCTAAATTATGGTATAACAACCCATTTTGGCCAATTAGGGCTCACTTGACGCGTGCCACTACAACATAAGCACATTCTCTGTGGGAAGATTATTACTCCATAAAATGTACAACGAACAGGTTCGCCGATACACTTGGTGGCATACCAAGCATAAGAAATAGGCATCACTACTTCACTTTGAGGTACATTTACCTCAGTGGATGAAGATCCATTTATGGTTTCAAGATTCCCCTTCAAGTTCTATTTAATGAATTTCTATTTGATCTAAATGGAATATCATACAGAAGGTACAGCCCTCATGTCAGCAGTCACCGCTGATGATCCAGAGTACAGAGCAAGTTAAGCATGTGTTATGCCTGATTTATACTTTATTTAAATTATGCACCGCAAATACCTCTACATAATCTACAAGCTCACAATGTGACGTACTGCGATGCGCTGTGAGCTTGTAGATCTGCTATGTTCAGTGTGAGACACAGGCACACAAACTAAGTATAAATCAGGCATTGTTTTTAAAGATATATACTTTCCTGATTGCTAAGATGATTCAGACAGCTACTTAACATTCTTAATAGTAAAACTGCTAATTCTGAGTTGTGGTGAGAATAATGAATGCCATTTTAACATCCAGGAGGGAGGGATAGGGGATAGGAAAAATAAATGTTAGTTTAGATTTTTTTAAACTGTACAACAAAATAAAAATGAGAAGGAAGCCCAACAAAAATCATCACAGAAATCAAAATAATGTTGTACATATATTTACAAAACAAAAATGAACATTCTGATGACTGATTAACAGCACGGATAAAATGAGAACGCTCAGACACTCAGGACAATTGCTTCTGTCGATTAAGTTTAAGCTCTGCAATAATTAAATCTCTACGCAAGGTAGGCTCAAGTTAAGATGGATGCCACAAAGAACAGGACAGATGAGGTTGATTGCTTTGAGACTTTGTGAAAATACCCATAGACCAAAGTGTTCTCCTAACTGGTGACAGGTGTAATAGCCGGTGGAGTGTTGGTAGAACGAGGATAGTTTCTGGAATGTTTTAGAACTAGGGCTGCACGATATTGGAAAAAGAAACCTCACATTGTGATATTTTGTCCCCCTGCAATATATATTGCGGCGGGGGAAAAAAAGCTGAAAAATTACTTTTTTACTCTGAAGACATTTGTTTTGTACTTTCTCTTTAATTCGATACAATTTCGATTCGATTCGATTTCAATGCGCTAAGCAATAGCATGTTATGTGACTACTCTTCTGAAGTGATTGTGGAGGGGGAATTAGGTAGGTAATACACTAGTTGACTTACCAAGAAAGACACCATTGCATTTATACTTCGACTGGTGCCAACTGATTAAGCAAAAATACCTCAAGTATTGTTTGTATTAGTAATTACGCATCCATCAATCCAGGCTCAATTCAATGATCTAACGTCATGGAATAAGGCTGGAGATTAAAGGAGGCTATGTCTCTGTACTCTAAAGTACAGTAAACTAATGAAGCTTAAATAAATTAGGTCATTAACATCAGTGACAAAGTCGCTTACTTGTAGGTAATTTAACGGTGTTATTCCACAAAACCTCATTTGTAAATAGCAGCAAAGTAGTACTACTTGTTCTGCACCTTTTTGTCAAGCAACCTCCCCCAAAAAGACTTGTCTTGGTCGCAAAGACTCATTGATCTAAGACGCACTGAACAAACGTGCGTGCACGCATATATACAGAATGCTATAATAACAGGCTAAATAAAAGCAAAACCAACTACTAGTTAAGGGTTTTGGCTTTAATATAGGTACATTTTCTGGCAAAGAGGAGTAATAGTCCGAAAGGAAAAATACCTCACACTTCATTGGCCTAGGACTTTTGAGACACTGTTTACATAGATTTAACTTTTCATTGTCGTCATGTGAAAAGTTCTTACAGAAGAAGTTTAGTTATGTTAAGTTTGAGCAAAAGGGTGGAGTGAGTCTTTTCTTGCCTGCTGTGCTCAGCCTGCACGGACTGAGCCCGCAAGCGTGTCTCAGTGTGCCCAGAGCAGACACACACACACAGGCGTGCGCGCACACAAGCTTCCTTGCTCTCTAACTCCATTTCTCTTCCTAGGTTGCCTAGAAATTAAATATTCTTGATTGTGCTTCTCAAGCAGTAAAAAGAAGTAGCATTCCAGGTTTGTGTTAATTTGCCTTGATCGATTAGAAAATTATCAAAATTCCACGTCTTGCGATGTGACTATAGCGCAGGTGCACATCGCGATGTGCAATGAAAAGTAAAATATTGTGCAGCCCTAATTAGAACAAAATGGTAGTCTACTACATCCATGTGCATATACACACATACACACTCCTTTGGAGACACAAAACCTATACTGGCAATATCAGTTATATAATAAAAAAAGAAGAGCCAATTGGGAGGAAGGGGCAGAAAAACAAACAGGCGAAGATGTGGGGGAAAAAAAGACAAAAATAAAAAATATAAATCCATGAGTGCGCTAGATAAAACATTTATTTTAATCCTTCAATTATGCAAGAGGATAATAAAAGAAGAACAACCTAATCATCCAAGCGTCCCGGCTGCTGCTCCGGCCCAGAGTTCCCTATGACACCATGAGCTACGTCCTCAAATGGCCACCAATCTCCCAGTGGGTCATCATTGATACGCCCACTCTCTGTTGTTGACCACACAATGGGGTTGAGGGTACTATATGTCGAGAGGTGGGTGGTGATTGGCAAATGACAAGAGTTCTTTTTAAAAGTCACATTGGTGGGGAGTTAAGGGGGGTTTCACGTTGACTTCTGCCTATAATGAAGTGTCAAGTCCCCTCCGCTCTTCCAGATAAAGTGTTTAACTGTTCGCAGGTCCATGTTGGGGTCTAGAACCTGAGAGATAGAGGGGAAACAAGTCTTGGTAAAATGAAGCTTGAAGCAAAAGTGTGTGTTGTTACCTTGCCAAGATGTAACTCCAAATATTGGAGAGGTATCTTCAGTCAATAGTTGTTATAATTAAAAATAGTCTCCCCATTGCATAGGGAAACAGGTCTCAAAGTTACATAAAAATGATCACCAAAGTGGATGCTGCCAATGTTTCACATTATAAAACCAGATATATTTTTTGTCAAATAAAATCTTTTTAAAAGATGCTGTCGGGTATGGTAATGTTGGAGGAATCATCTTTGTGTTCGTTTATGTTCTAAAAGAGTGAAACTATTGAAGATAACTCGCCAATATTTAGAGTTAAATCATGGTATTGAGTAATGACTACACAACACGTTTGTATTCCACTGTGCTCTGGCTCTCTGGTGCACTGTCCTAGTAAACCCGTTAACATTAAAGAAGAAAGAAAGAAGTGGGTCGCACACACTGATGAAGGCTAGATGCCCGGAAACATTTTGTGGTCTGTAAAGGCATAAAATGGACGATTAAAACAAGTAAACAAATCATTTCCTGAAAGCGACCCTCTTCTTTCATTCTTCTTTAATGTTAAAAGACTACACTACCCAAATCTCTACCAAGAGTAATTTTGCTTTAATTGCTTGGTTTAAAATAATAGTCACTGGGAATAGCAGAGAACAGTCATAATTATACTTAAAAGAGACAAAATGCTCTTGAAACCAGTGCAATTGGGGTAAATAATGGCCTAAATATATGAATAAAATTAAACCATTTAGACGGAGGCAGTAAAATTTCCACACCGAAAATGTGGTCAGTTTAAAAAAATCTGTCCATTATCTCAGAAACAAGACATGTTGCAGGCGGGTTCTCACAACGCGTCGCATATGCTATTTTATAATTAGTTTTAAGTGAAAGTGGTTTAAGTGGATTTTTATAAATATTGAATTAATGAAAAGTATTAACAAGAAATTATGACTAAATAATAACTACAGTGGATCCATTGGAATACAGGTCATTTCTTTCCATTTTCTGAAAAGTAACCGTTTGGACATACCTGATGTCAACGAAATTCATTAGGCTCAAGCCAGGAAAGTGTTTGTGATTCTCACCTGGTCCTGACACATCAGCTCGATCTTCTCCTCAGCCAGCATGGCCATGTCTTCCTCCTTCTCCTGCTCTCCGGGTTTGTCGTTGGCTGAGGAGCTGGTGGTTTGCGACTCGTTGTCTAGGTTGATGATCTTCTCATACACATGTTCCATGACCTTCCTCACCTGCAGCATGTCACTGGCCGACAGACGGTCCCTTATGGATTTGACGATAAGACTCTTTATTATTCAACATTTTCCACTGAATATTCCATTCCTTCTCCAGACTTGACTTTTGTGACCTGATTGATGTTATACCAACAGTGGTTGGGCAGGTCTGTCTCTTAGACTAGCTCATCGTTCTCAACAGACGATATCACAATTTGTGAAATATAAGAGAGTAGCTGAAAATGTATAGCTACAGTATATGTGCAATGTGTCTGAGCTTAACATATTTTATTCCATAAGGACTATAGGAGAAATACTGGGTGCAGTGGTAAAAAAAAAGTGTATGCAAAGAATATGGTCTTAAAGGCATTGTAGGGAACATTAAGCCTAAATTTAAAAAATATTTATATATATATTTTTTGCATTTTTTCCCCTCTATCAGCCACTATATAATGATGCTGGGGTGTTTTCCTGCACTGAAACACAGGCCTCTTTCTGAAAACCCTATTTTCCCTATTGTTGTTGTTGTTGTTATATTTGTCCGGTACGTAAGGAAGTCTATGGAAGTCTATGGAGGCATCACCCCCTGGTGGCCGGGAAACGAACTGCACAAACAATAACAATGAGGGAAAATAGGGTTTTCAGAAAGAGTACTGTGTTTCAAAACACCCCAGCATCATTATATAGTGGCTGATAGAGGGGAAAAATGCAAAAAATATATATATAAATATTTTTTAAATTTAGGCTTAATGTTCCCTACAATGCCTTTACAATGAGAACCAAAGAAAATAAGTCCAAGGACGGTAGCAAAAATAAATGGTTAAAAGGCCCGTATGCATGGTTAAATCAATTAAACAGGTTTTAACATAGAACCCTGCAATCCTTGAATCATCTTTCCACATCAATTATTTACCATTTTCCAAAAACCTGGATAATCAATACATTCAATTTTCAACACTATGCAGCATTGAAAACTAGGGATGTCCGATATTATCGGCCTCCCGATATTATCGGCCGATATTAGCATAAAAATTGATATCGGGAAAATATCGGTATCGGTTTTTTTTTTTTTGCTTTATAAATAAGTTACAGGAGTTCTTACTGTATATGGTGTGTGTGATATGAAATTTGAGCTTACCCTAATCACAATAATCCCCGCATATATCGGTATCGGTTGATATCGGTATCGGTAATTAAGAGTTGGACAATATCGGTATATCGGTTATCGGTAAAAAAGCCAATATCGGACAACCCTATTGAAAACAGCTCGGCATGCAGCGCTGGCCACTGGATGGAACACATGAGAGAGCAACCTCATTGCCCATGTGTGGCCATGCATTATGTGATTTTAAACGTGTCAGAGGGTCTGAACAATTACAAGCTTCACAAGCTTTCAACACATATAAAAGCAACTCACTTCTTCAGCGTTTTTGCACCAGAGGAAGAATGTGGCTGGAGGTAGAATGGGATTTTGTTGAACTTGGGCATGTTTTTCTGCAAGAGACAAATACAAATGAATTCATGGGATTAATGGGACTTTAGTAGAGACTTTAGTAGAGCTCAAGGTGCAGTTCGAGCCATGTCCACAAATACTTACATCTACAGTTATGTCAATGACCCACTGTGGAACAGTCTCATTCAACAACATGGACTCCGTCTCTCCACCTGAATCTCTGCATAGCAGCCTAGAATACAAACATGATGTGAAGAGTCCATTGTAAAAATCAGTCAACCAGCATAAATAACTTTTCAAAACTTTTACATGTTCATACACCCCAGTGCCCAGTCTATGAATTCTGGTTCTCCGTTGACCAAAATTACAATCAGATACCAGTAATATAGAGACATGGTACCTAAATAAAGTCCTGCCGCCTGCTTCACCAAAGATGACTGGGGTGTGTGGTGGCACTTGGAAATACCCGTTTCCTTTCTGGACCCTGTTCTCCTGCTCACCGTTCACTAAAAAAACAAAAGTCATGTATTCATCACAAGACAGAAACACTGTAAAATGTAAACACCTGGCTCTAATGGCAGCATTCTGCTACTTCACTGCCAATGCGGTGTAACATAGGGATAGTAATCTGTCTCCTAACCATGGTTGACCTCGTTCTCCTCCTCATCCATGGGGTTGATGTGCGTTCTGGGCCAGAATTCCAGCAAAGCCTGAAGCAGCAGCCCACCCAGGTTCACTACATAGACCAGAGTGCCAACAGCATTTACTATGCAAGTTCTCATTATGAAAATGTATTTTTAATTTACTGTATACGATTAACATGATTAGATCTTAAACCATACACTTTGGGTCTGATCCATCTGAACTTGAGAATCCTGCGTCTTTCGCAGATACCCAGGCAGCAAAGCAGTCACTCTCATCCAACGTGATAGTTAGCATCTAATTCAACATTGAGCCAAAAGCAGAAAGAAGAAATTATGAATATACCAAAATCGATCTCAACGTTCACGTTTTTCCAAGTACTTCCGACATAAACATCTTAAGTGAGACAGAACATCTTTACTGGCACAGTCAGTATAAGTAGTTCACAAAACCCCAAAGTTGGAGCTTACCCCAGTTTTTAGATCGACGGAAAACCAGTTTGGCACGTAGACCATCTTAAAACGCTTCTTGATCTCTTCGTCAAACTCCACTTTCCCTAGGTCTTCACCCTTGCAGGCCTGACACAGGAAAGCACACGTGAGTACAGCTTTGACTGCAGGTTGCAGTAGAGCAGTGTTTCCCAAGCTTTTTAGCTTGAGACCCAAAACAGAAATTTTGTCTCTCCCTGGGACCCAAACTTACTAAAATGAATCACTTAAGCCCTATTTAATAGTGAAAATAGCATCACATCTACATCTACATAACATCTACAAGCTCACAATGTGTCAACGTGCTGTGAGCTTGTAGATTGAATGTTTTCACACGTATTTTTTTATTCATGGAACTTTTTTGGTAACATTTTTGAAAATCCTTTCAAGAGATTTTTACTTTAGGACCCATATAAATGAGTCCCAACCCATTGCTTGGGAAAAACAGCAATAGAGGATAATAACATGGGTAAGACATGGATTACATTCAACCGGTTACCTTCAGGACGTCCCAAAAAGCCACGTTGTTGTTTGTATCTTTGGTGAGTATGTGTCGCTTATCATTCAGAATGTGACACTGAATAATACTGGCACCTCCTGTAAAAGCACAAATGTGAAGTCACCCTTTAACATAAATTCAGAGAAATGCATTTTATAATGTAATGCAATGTTAACGATGAACACCCGGCTTTACCCTTAATGACTTGCTCGGGTTGTGTACACAACGGTGTCAGAGGGGTACTGCAGTCGTTGTCATACTCGCCCGATGCTCTGAAGTTATGCATTCCCTTTAGAGACTACATAGACAAAGACAAGCACATAAAATATTAACATCACATGAATGATGCATTACAGAATACCTCGATTGTTGGTAATCCCTTCACTTCCATTGCGCTGCAGCGACAACCGTGATTACTCTAATGCACAACAATTAACTTTTGTCATCACCTATACTATCGCAAAGCAGATTTTAGGTTATTTTTTGTACGATTTGCGGGAGGATAACCATTAGATCTAATCTGCACTGTATTGTATTAGTGTCATTATGCGAACAGCTCCCCCCGATGATCTCAGACGAGCCACGCATGCTTACCCATTTATTAACGGATGACTTGGTGGTAGAGACCCAGATCGCGGGTGGTGGGTCAGCAGATCTGTCCAGTTCCATCTGTGCAAGAGAGAGACAGATAGAGGAAAAGAAAAGGAATGAGTTTCAATGGATAGAATGACATACGATGATAGGAATGACTGACGTTTATCTGTGGGGTTGTTGAAAGTGTTTAAGCAAGTATCGTGCTTGTACTGGCTCCTTACTTTGAGCACAGGAGCCTTCTCCTCACAGATGAGCACGCGGATGTCTGGGTTGCGGAGGTCAGTGCAATAGATCTTTTTGTCCCTGCCTCCAGAGTAAATGTGTGTGAAGGCCTCGTTGACCTGCAGGGCCCACACCCCTTCGTCATGGACCCGATAGGTGGCGATACACCTCTGCTGACCGAGCGACCAAAGACGTATGGTTCCGTCGGAACTGCCTGATAGACACTGAAGACAAAGCCGACATAATCAAGCTCAAGTCGGACAGTAACATTAGCATAAGAATGTTGATCGACCATCTGTCATTTGTTGTAGATGTCGCAGGTGTGTGAATGCACCTGAGTGCCATCTCGGTTCAATAGCAGTGACTTGACGTTGTCCGAATGTCCTTTCAGCTTCATCAGCTTTGCACATGTTCGAGGGTCCCATACTCTCAGCACCTAAGGATACAATCAGAAAATCAGTTCAATTCAAACACTGTATAATGTGAACCTGCACAGGAACTGACAGAGGAAGAGAGGGGCAAGGGAATTGACATTTAAACCTGTCTCATATCAGACCTTTTCTGTGGACCCAGACACGATGACGGTGCCCATCTGATTCATAGCCAGGCTGTAGATGGAGTCTTTGTTCCCACTAAGCGACGAGGCTGTTGTATAAACAAAGTGAGTCCATTGTTACATTGACATATAAATCACCCAGGAACAGGATCTTAAATGAACATCAGCCAAATGCAGGTGGATCTTTTTATTTGGCATGTAGGTTTTGGACGCCACTCGACACTTTGGCAGTTGACTTTTTGGTAACAGCTTTGATGGTACATCACTTACAAAACAAACAAAATATCAGCCTTACTGGCTCATTACATGAGCAACATTTTGCAATAAAATAACATTGATGGCTCAGGGCGAATAAGATTTGTGACAAAATATAAACCTTGTTGGCTCATAACACAAACTTTTTTTGCAATAAAATATAGCATTGATGCCCAATGCAAGTAAGATTCATAACAAAATATCAGCCTTGGCGGCTCATAAGTGAACCGGTAATTCAAGATTGAAAGATCTTTTGTCTTTTAATATCTTAGTGTTTGAATGCTCCATAATGCATAACTTGTCTACTTTCACTATGGCAGACAATCTGACCACAAGGCCACTGAGCTGGTGACTATGCTGGCATGTGCTATATCTTCTATGCACACAAACTTTTATACATAGTTAATAACATTACACAATGCTTCACTTACTAAATGGCTTTCCAGTGACCGTAGAAGGAATCTGATGGTTTAATTATAAAACTACTAAAATACTATGTCCGGTTTCATTTTAAAACTACTATGTCCGTTTGAACTCCATTCTTTTAATTTGGAGTGACCCTTAAAATCGGGTCTGACCACTGTTTTTACTACCACTGTGATAGTGTGTTAGTGTGTGACTGTGTTATGCACTGTGCAGATTACAGTAAATGTATGCATGATATGAGATGCAAAAAAAGGCGTTATATTTTGTCTGGCTATTTTATGTCAGGCTTATTTTTCATCTACCAGACATTTGGCTAGTTGGGAAAAGTTAATTTCAAACAAATACAAACATCCAAGCCATTAGGCAAGATGATAATCAACATCACTGTCAAAATGAACATCTGTACATACTGGTAACAGTGTTGTTGGAGGCGGTGAGGGCCGTTAGTGTATTCACATCCCAGAGAAAGATCTGACGGTCCAGTCCTGCTGACGCCACCAGCTCCTTGTCTTTAGCATAGGCCAAGGCTTTCACGTAGTCCTTGTGTGTCCGTAACGTTGACATGCAGAACCCTTTATGTGCATTCCACACCTTCACTGTTGTGTCCGAGGATGCAGATATTACTGAAAAAGGAGAGTATGCTATTAAGAGTAAGACTATCAAATAGGACTCCTGGGTTGTTAGCTGCATAGTAGAATAATACAAACAACTGTATGGGTTGTAATATAGGAGGAAAGACAAAAATGGGATATAAGTGGGAAAAGTGACCAGTTATCAGACTCACATGTTTTTCCATTGCAGCAGAGAACAATGTCATTAACCCAGTCTGTATGGTGTTCCATGGACGCAATGTACGGGTCCTGCTATAATGAGAGACAAGATGAGGATTTGTCTGTTGTCCACCACTAAAACAAAGTGCCAGCTCAAAATGTTTTATATGATTTAGAGTAAGTCAGATAAAGAGTAAGACGTAAGTCTAATGTCCATGATGTACTAAGTGACTAAAAAGAGACTGTACTTTGTGCTGATTGACACTCCATATCCGGATGATGGAGTCCCTTCCAGCTGTGAAGAGCCGATTCAGCGCAGGGTCCAGTTGGAGTGCATTCACTCCATTCCGATTGTACTTCTCCACCTCATCTCTAATGACATATGACACCTGAAATCCAAAGAAAGACTGAATGTTGAGCTCCAGCTACACCAGCTCAACAACCTCTTCACAGCACACTTCCATCCCAATACAATGAGCCAACAAGGGCAACCAAGAGATGTGCATAGCTGAGCCATGTGGCTCATCGCCAGATGACCTCAATAATATCCTGAAAACTGACTTCATCATCGCATGCTTCTAGGATTAATAGTTTAGTACAACAATGTGTATTGCTTTTTTCTTTTTTAAGATGCTACTTTCACTATGCAGATGTATATTAGTTACTTATTCACATATCATATGCTATGCATGTTGATCTTATTTAGACATACTCTTTGCTTGACCTCAAATGCTAACAATGTTATTTAGACATCACGTTTAGACAAAATACTAGGTTTGATGTTTACCTGGTATCCAAGGTACTTTGAACCTTTTAATTGTGTATTTTCTCTATTTACTTGACCATTTTCTCTGTCGTTGTGTTGACTAGGGTACATGCCCCTAATTACTCTGATTTTGCACTTGTAGCTCTGCTCTGGATATGTGCTAAATGCCTAAATTGTCATCAATAATTGATCATGACCTTGAACGACCACATCCCACTATATCAAACAATGGTCTAGTAATAAAGTATTTGTTGTGGCCTGTTGTGACTTGAAAGTGGCACAGTGTATAGAGTCCTTGCTGACAAAAATACATACTTGCATATACTGTAATAGGGCATCGCAGTTGCGGCCACTTCTGGGTTCCACTGCAAAATACTCAATGCATTTTTCCCATTGACATTTCCAAAAATATTGATATCAATTATTTTAAGCCTAGAATCAAGCCATCCAGGGTCCTGGTGAATCAGGACCATAAAACGTTTGATTCTGTGAAAAAACTTTTTTGAAAACGGCAAAACAAAGGGTATTTATTAAATATAGTATATCATATAATTAAATATAAAATAAAATAAAATCACAGAAAAAAATGTTTTATGGTCATGATTCACCAGGACCCTGGATGGCTTGATTCTAGGCTTAAATTAATTGATATAAATATTTTTGGAAATGTCAATGGGAAAAATGCATTTAGTATTTTGAAGTGGAACCAGGAAGTGGGCGGGAACTGCGATGCCCTATACGCAAGCTTTGGTTTGTAGCGGAAGTTCAGAGTTGTGTATCGGTCCATAACTCGGACGGGACTGAGTAGGCTCAAAGCGAACTTCGCAACTTTCGGCGCGGCTCGGTGGTGCCTCTCGTGGCTCAAGTTCGCTTGAGACTGCGCCCCTCCGTCGAGGTCCGGTCCAAAACTATACTTTATCGGCGAAAAAAAGTAGTCCGCGGTTGTTTGAAAAAGTATTGTCCCAATTAAGAGGGGAGTAGACTCCCAGTGGTAGTGGATTGGGAGTCTAATGATTAGCGAGGTGCGCCACTGTGGCCGGTGCTGAGATGCTGTATTAAAATGTGACGTCCTAACTCTTCTAATGTAGAAGCAGAAGTCCCCGCGGGGGCAAAAGGGGACGAGGCGTCGCACCCACTACAAATCCGCCCTGCACTACCGTAAGTAATAAGCTGACAAGACAGACTCATTACAATACATTCGAAATCGCTTTGCACCTTAACCAATAACACTGTAATATTACATGCGATATTTCAATACACGTAACGTGACGTGATAACTAGCGCTGCAGGTTGTAAGATAAGTTACACAACAACACTGCAAGTTGATTGAATTGGGAAGCAAAGCAGCGATCATCTGAGGCAGGGTCTTCAACAGGGGGTCCGGGGACCCTAGTGGGTCCTCAGAATTACTACAGGGGGTCCACCAAATCTTTGTGTGATGGGGAACATTTAGCCAAAAATGGCAGATCTACAAGCTCCACAACGCCTCGCGCTACAAGGCCTTGTGAGCTTGTAGATCTGCTAGTTTGTGTAATAATGTTTATTGTCCCCAAGGGGAAAATTGTCTTCACAAGGTCTGTTCGTTAAGACAAACAAAAACAACATAACAACAAAAACTACATATCACAGTAGAGGGATGTAGAGGGGGGAAAAGAGCAGACCAAGTACAGAGCCAACGGCTGACTAAATATTGAGGGTTTAAAACTATCTGGAAAAAACACATTATAATAAGAATCCTAACCATCTATGAAATCTATGGAAAAGTTTAATCTGCAGCACAATTGTTAACAATGTAGTGGGGGACCCCGCTTCATCTCTCGCCCAGCTAAGGGGTCCTTGGCCTGAAAAAAAAAACGTTGAAGACCCTTGATCTGAGGAGACGTGATGATTCTCACTCTCTGCAATGTTTTGACAGCATGGAACTGGAGCATTACTCCAGCAATTAGACCGATCCCACTCGCAGCAGCAGCGATGCCAACGTCAATGCTGCGAAACCCAAACGCTAGATTACATCAACGAACCCGGCCTGGTGTTATTAAGACTATGCGGTCACTTCACACACACAGTTGTTTATTTATTGGTGACCGTCTGTGAAGAAGCCGCAACGCACCGCCCATGTTTTAAGATGCTAACGTTAGCAGAAGACGCTAAATAACGTTAGCCTGATAGCTAGCTAGGTTAGCCGGGGTTGGAGTCGTGATTGGGTGAACAGCCACAGCTGCTCTTAGCAGGCCAGGTATTGATTTGATCACCAGGTGTGACCGTGGAGAACTTTATTACGCTCTACACCATCAGGCGCCCGTTGCCTAACGTTCAGCCAACAAACGCAGTAATTACAATGTACCTGTACTTTTCTCCGCCCAGCAGCATTTTGCCTGTGATGGGTGGCCATCTTGCATGTTGACAGTCAATGTGTTATGACGCGACATCCGGGGAAAACACGCGATTTTTAAGCATTGTGGGAAACGGAGTCTTAATTGGGCCCTTGTTCCTTCATCGTGGACGTGAGGAGAGTTCACCAGTAGAGGGAGCAACACCCATGCTATGCTGAGGGTCGGACTCGGTGGTGAACTTTGTGAGGTTCTCCTTCCAAGTTCCGAAGTGAAAAGAGTAAAGTTTGTAATATTACAGGCTCAATATTTAAGTTCATAAGTCAAAACTTCCAACTAGGCTGTGTAATCAGTATTTTTGGTGTCAATGAGAGAGGAAACTTGAGAGCAGTGGTGGAAAGTAACTAAGACAGAATGCCCGAGTTGAGTTAAAAATGTGTAATTCAGAATATAGTCTAATCTTCTATTGCCGCTTACAATTCGTGATCAAAGTTCAAAGTGAAATGCAGTGGTGGAAAAAAAAGTACTCACATTTTTTATTTAAGTAAAATTATCAATACTGCAAGAATACTAGCTGTTACAATTAAGTAAAAGTAAGGTATTCAACATTTACTTGAGTAAAAGTACAAAAGTAGTGGTATCAAAATGTACTTAAAGTACCAAAAGCAGAAAGTACTCGTGCAGAATGTCCCATTTCACAAGTTAAAAATGTCTAAAATCTTTTGAAAATAGCAGATCTGCAAGCTCACAATGCATGGCATGGTGAGGCATTGTGAGCTTGTAGATCGGCTATTTTCAAATGCCCGAAATATATATAGGGCTGCCCGGCTGAAGTGGTTAATATATGTGTTGTGGTGATAATGTAAATCTGCAAAGTAACTAGTAACTAAAGCTGTCAAATAATTGTAGTGGAGTAAAAGTACAATATTTGCCTCTGAGATGTAGTGGAGTAGAAGTAGAAGTAAAATGGGAAATACTCCAGTAAAGTAAAGAATCCTCAAAAGTGTACTTAAGTACAGTACTTAAGTAAATGTACTTAGTTACTTTACACCACTGGTGAAATGTAATCCGTGCATCCATGTAATCATTACAACCCAGCCCACTGCTCACTGCTCAAGGGCACATTTGGCACCACGGTCCCCTGCTGCGCAACTGCGCACCAGCCTGTCTAGTGTCTACGGTGCGAGGCTTGGAACCTTTCTTTCTGTTTATGGATGGACGAAAACACGAACAAACAGGCGAATGGATGGGGCTTCGTTCTTTGAGGTGACAACTTGTCATCACCACACCTGTAGCATAATAACCGCGGTCCGAAATGACTCAAACAAGGGCAACAGGAATAATTTTAATTCATTTGGAAGTCAGTCATCATAAGTCGTGATAACAGTACGCCAGTCGGATTTCTCTCTCACTAAACACGCACTTTTTCCAACTCTTTTGATTGGAGTATTATTGGTCGACTATCAATTGGAATTTTTCCACGAAAAGAAGTCATGGATTTTGCACGGAATATTTGTCTGTACTTTCTTCTAAATGCTGAAGAACACAACTGTGGAAGCTGTGCTTTAAATCTCTGAGTTTCACATGTAAGTCCTAGCCTTTAATACTCTTTACCACATTGTTGTGTGTGTGTGTATGTATGTGTATATATATGTATATATATATATATGTATGTATGTATGTATGTATGTATGTATGTATGTATGTATGTATGTATGTATATATATATATATGTATATATATATATATATATATATATATATATATATGTATATATATATATATATATATATATATATATATATATATATATATATATATATATATATATATATATATATATATATATATATATATAAAACGAATAATTTAATTGCTTTTCTTGCATAAGTACGCATATGCTCCTGGAGAGATGCTGTAGCCTGTAGGCATAACATTATACCCAGTATAAGCCAGCTGTTAGCCAGCTATAGACTAGATACACAACATTGACATACAGCCTTTTGGATATATTCACCAACATAAACACACACACACACACACACACACACACACACACACACACACACACACACACACACACACACACACACACACACACACACACACACACACACACACACACACACACACACACACACACACACACATACATCATCATCATCTTGAACTTGTTTTTCCAAATGCATTTGAGCATTAAAGGCTTACTCCATCACTCCCACATCCTCTCACCATGATGAAATCTTTCAAAATACAAAATGCAAACAATGGGAGTCATATACTATATATAATATACTAGGATTTCATATTTCATAGTTTCCCCAACTTGTTCCTAACCCAAGGAACAGACAACTGCCCCGATCAGATTGAACCATCGAATCCCCGCTGTCTAGGTGGTTAGGCTATAAACAGAACTCATCAATCATAGGCCTACTCCTCTGAAAACCTCACAGTGACCTTAAGAACTACACTGGGTAAAATTACATTTCATTCTAATATTTAAATAATCTCTTAACAAAGCATATTGTAATGACTGGTGGATTCCTGCTTTGAGGAAAGAGCCACGAAAAAGACCTCCTTTATGAACACTTATTATTTATTTATGACGTGGAACAACCTGTGTCCGTACACCGCTTGACCACAGGTAATTTGGCTCCAACTGTACATTACAGGGGAAATGGGAGAGGGGGTCATTACAACAACCAATACATGATGTCACTCATGGCCAACAAATAGCATTAATGGCATAAGATAAAGCTACAAACACATTAATCTATACCGCTAATATGGTGTGGATTTGGAATCTTAATGGTTATAGTCTGCAAGGTTGCACCCGTGTTCCAATTGTCCCACGTCCAGTTGGCAGTTCGACAATCCGGTCGAAGCCATCGCAAGGTCTTGGCTATCCCAAAGGGGACCGCCCCCACTGGGCCATCGGCCATCTGAAGCACCTTGGACCAAACCCTTGGAGCTGTCAGATCTCGACCCTAGCGGACATTTCTTAACGGCAAGGCTGGCCCATTGAGTGTAAAATGGCTTATTCTGTTTATCCATTCCAATGCTGTCACTGCGGACCATTTGGGGAGTTTACTGGCTTCAAGTCAACCCTTGATGTGGTTGAGGAGCCCCTCAGCCTCCTACTGTGTGTGGCCCAAGGTGTTCTGGTGCTGCTAGGATATCACAATTCCTCTCTGTTGTTACGGTGTCCTCGTCCCAGAGAACTGCTATCATCGGTACCGGTTCTGACGGCCGCGTGACCTATGAAGTCTTACCCAGCTGGCCGGACTTCTCGTTGCCCCACGTTAAAGTAGTAGGCTATACTCGGGACTGCTGGCTGGGTCAGTGTAACAGTGTCTCGGCTACTCGGATGGTTATGATGAGTGCCCGGGGGGTAGCAGTTAGAGTTTAAGTGTCTTGCTCAGGGACACCTCAACACATAGACCTGGGCCAGGAGACAAACCGGTGACCTTCTGATTACCAGACGGCCTCTCTACCCACTAAGGCTAATGTGATGGTGACGCTGAAGAGCTAAATTTGTCTATCATGGCTCTCTATCGCTCCAGCAAATCCATTCCAATGATGCACTCGACTCGGATATCTACCAGCCTGAACTCATGGCACAGCCTTTTTGGCCACTGTTACTTGGAGAAGTCCCTGTACCTGCACATGCGTATTCACTCTCCCGGTACGGTCAGAATCTGCATTATCGTACAGTAGGTGACTACAGCAGAGATGATGTGTCATGGCCATTGGACAGGATTCCCCCACAGACCAGGCAGAGGAAAGCACCCGTGTCGATACGGGCCCGAAACCTGGTGTCGTTCAAGTTGCAGTCCAGATATAACCTTTCGGTTTGGCCTGTACGACTGAGTTCAGTGGGAACCAGGTACCATGTGCCCTGGTCCTCCACATCGGTAGCAACCAGACTAGGGCCTGGCTTTCGTCTCTTCTGTGCCTTACTTGACTGGGAGGCTGTAGATAACCCCATGTCATTTCTTTCTTGCTTGTCTTCGATTCTCCACACTTTATGATTGTTCCATGTGGACCAGAGAAGATGAGGCCCAGTAGGAAACCTGTGGCCTTGGTTTTGCATCATAAATTATTCAGCCAAAGATCATTGAAATGATTTGTTATGTTTTGTTATGAAAGTTAAAAAGCTGATGTCCTAAAGTAAAATAAGTTTTAACATTTTCTTTTTTCAATAGTGACAGTGAGAAATGTCTACATTTTCAAAAAGCTTTGTGAAAAGCGCAATTGTTTCAGGAATATGTATTCACTAACCTTTATTTGTAAAAAAAATAAAAATAATGATAAATCTTTTTGGTTTTTGGTTTATTCAGCTTAAGAGCAGAATAGCAATATGTATGACATCACATGTGTATTTTGTGTGTGTGTGTGTGTGTGTGTGTGTGTGTGTGTGTGTGTGTGTGTGTGTGTGTGTGTGTGTGTGTGTGTGTGTGTGTGTGTGTGTGTGTGTGTGTGTGTGTGTGTGTGTGTGTGTGTGTGTGTGTGTGTGTGTATGTGTGTGTGCGCGTGCGTGGGGGGGGGTATTCTGTCCCTTTGTATCTAATTATTATAATTATTTGCAGTGATGACCATATCACATCTGGTTGTAATGTGAATTAAATTTCATTCAACTAAAAGACGTTTTCCAATTCCAATTCTATCCACCCTCCCTCCCACAAAAGCCAGCTTGTATATCAAAGCATCGTACACTGTGAACATATTCTCCCTCTGTATTTGAATGTAGATTCATAATGTTATGGCCTGAATACAACCGATCCTCCTTTGTTGAAAAAGGTGAAACAGGGAGTGTGATCATGCTACCTGTATGAGTAAAGGTGATCAGTGATCTGTACATCCAATAGATGTGTATTACTGTATAGTTCTATAGTTTCTGTACCGTACAGTATATCTGTGAAAGGTTCATGAGAGTCAGACAATGGTGTATGATTTTGTGACCTTTATATGCTTTTTGATGTTGCTGAAAATACATAACCAATTTGTTTATAGCAAGCCTTTGAGAGCACTATCCTGTGTGTGTGTGTGTGTGTGTGTGTGTGTGTGTGTGTGTGTGTGTGTGTGTGTGTGTGTGTGTGTGTGTGTGTGTGTGTGTGTGTGTGTGTGTGTGTGTGTGTGTGTGTGTGTGTGTGTGTGTGTGTGTGTGTGTGTGTGTGTGTGTGTGTGTGTGCGTGCGTGCGCGCGTGCGTGCGTCATGAACTGATCTGTGATCAACCTCGGCCAAATAAGCAGATCAAGTTAACATGAAACCTAGAGTCCCTATTCTGAGGCGAACAGAAAATAGCAGATCTACAAGCTCACAACAACTATATAGGGTTTATGCGGTTAAAGCAGATGACTGGCTGAATATGTAAAAGGACCAGTGCATTTCAGGAGAGGATGACCTTTACTGTATAATATTTGTCTAGAGTGGCAAACCTTGGTCAAAGATGCGTAAAAAGACCACTTTGTTCACTGCCAGGTGAGTGGAATTTACAGGTAAAAATAGTATTTGCTAAAGGCATAAACAGTCTCAGAAAAGACCAATAAACATTTAATATTTGTTTCCTTTAATTGACAGCTGGCCTGGCATCTGATCTGAAGTGAACTGTCCAAATATGCACATCTATTAAATAATTAATTAAATATCCTTTGAGAAATGTGTATATTAGATGTCCATTATGCAATAAAAACAAAAAAAATGTTTGGTTTGATTACCAATTTTAGGCTTGTAGTCAAATCACTTTAGATTATCTCAGCATGGTAGATTATCTCAGCAAGTTACTGGTCTATATACCAAAACTTGAATGCTACTTTAAGTTCCAGATATCATGTGGTGGACAGTAACAATGTACATTTACTTGAGTACTGTACTTAAGCACATATTTAGATGCAGCTCATAGACCAGCTCAGTGGCCTGGTGGTTAGAGTATCCACCCTGAGACTGAGATGGTGCTGGGGTTCAATACCCGGCCGAGTCATAGCAAAGACTATAAAAACTGGTAACCAATGCCTCCCTGCTTTGGCACTCAGCATCAAGGATTTGATTGGGGGTAAATCCCTGCGACATACTAGCGTCATGTCTAGGGCGTGTACTTGTATCAAGCTGCCTTCCACGGTATGGAAACAGGAGATAAGCTCCTGACCTACTCTATGGGTCATATGACTCGAGTCAGGAAACGTTGGTTTTCAAGTCTAAGTTTTACTTACTTACTGTACAAGCTCAAGACAGACACGCGCACACTCATAAGGCCATCAGTAGAGAGGCTGTGGTAATCAGTCACCGGTTTGCCTCCCCGCTCCAATCTGTGTCGAAGTGTCCCTGAGCAAAATACTTAACACCCAACTGCTCCCCCCGTGCGCTCATCATAACCCATCTGTGCAGCCATCAGCTGGGTGAAGCTGAAAACTGTATATACATTTGAGTTAAAATCTTTCTCAGTATTGAAGCAATAACGTCACTTTTCTTCTTAGGGTATGCTTTTTTTTGCATATATATTTTTTTCTCATGTTCCCCCCCCCCCTTTTTTTTGTATATATTTTTTTATTTTCTCATGCTTTTTTTGTACATAGTGGTATTTATTTTTTTCCTCTGTATTTTTATGCTGATCTTTGAACTGTTTGGTTGCTACTATGTATGTCTATGAAATTAATTCAAGGACCCCAACGGAAACAAGTCCGCAAGGACTTTTTTGGCCGGACCTTTTAGACAAAAGCATTATAAATGTAACTGTGTTGTTTTACATTCTTTTGCCTAATAAAAAATTAAATCAATCAATCAATCAAAGCAGTTAGCAGCAGTTGGTGAGAACAAAACAAAACACCTTTTAAAATTGACCCTCAAATCAGAGTATTTTTATTTTGGTGTAGCACACTTGCAATAAGAGGCTGTTACATCATGCATGATTGGCTAATACGCCAACCCATGCTATGACTAAGGCTGATACTACATGGTAGGTGCTGCTGGCCTCGCACTTGTTGGTATGCAGCCATTATTCTGTGAATCATCAAAGGTCACTTGTTTGATGCTCTGTTTTTGTGCCTTTGTGCTTGGATAAAGTCCAGTGTCTCCTCGGCTTCCCAGACTCAGGGTTTAATCCTGGCTGCCCTAGTTTGACTGGCAGGGCTCCCTGCCAATGATCTTCCACTCAGAAAATAATGGTCGATACACCTTTCGAGTCCAAAAATGCATCAGCATTTGGACCTGAGAAATTACGTAGAAAGGCCACTTTGAGACCAACTTTAGCATGCCTTGCAAAAACACTGTTCTCTGTAGGCTTAATTCAGCAACCAACTAAATGAATGACATATTTTGAGCTACATTCAACTTAACAGACTGGACTTGATATATGGATCCTCTTGGAAAACCACTCTTATCATATTATATGATGTTTATAATTACTTGAACTCACTATGATGCTTTCGGGAAATTGGAGGCTAGTATTACATTACCTACTGGTACATTTAGAACAGGCAAAGACCAATGTGCCATGCATTTGAATGTACATGGCATGCACTGTTGGGATACCCCAGTTATACTCTACTTACAGTTTCATTAACAAATTCCTTCATTCATGTAACTGATGGGAACACTTCTAATGTGAAACCAACATCTTGGCATTGTATTCATTTCATTATCAATACATACAGCAGTATTAAAACTACTTGTTTATGCTATAAGCTATCTTGCTAACTCCTCATGTGCTCTGCGAAATGGACACTTTGGTCAGATATCGACCAGCAAATTAGATGATATTTTCTCTCCTCACTCAACCTCTCTTTTTCTTTCTCTGCAATTACACACTCCATCGGACCTGCAGCTGTGAGTAAAATCTTGTACAGGAGAATCAGGATGAAAAGATGGCAGCCATGTTGTTACCAACGGGTCCTGATGGCTTGCGGCGGTTCACTCGCGAATCCTTGGCTGCCCTTGAGCAGAGGATTGCGGAGGAGCAGGCCAAGAACGCCAAGGCTTACCAGGAGGATCTGGGCAATGTGGAGCACATTAAACCCCGGGCCGACCTGGAGGCTGGCAAGCAGCTCCCAAGAATCTATGGCGATATCCCCACGGGACTGGTTGGGGTCCCACTGGAAGACATCGATGCTTTTTACTTCAAGAACAAGAGGGTGAGTGTGTATGTACAGTGTATGTACATTGTATGTACTCTGTGTGTGTGTGTGTGTGTGTGTGTGTGTGTGTGTGTGTGTGTGTGTGTGTGTGTGTGTGTGTGTGTGTGTGTGTGTGTGTGTGTGTTAGTGCTGCACAATTAATCGAAAAAAGATCGTGATCTCGATTCAGACACCTATGCAATCTCGATTTTAAATTATGGCGTTTTTTTTTTCAATATAAAAAATAAAAATAAAATAATAATTATTATTTTTTTTACATTGATTTAAAAAATATATATATATTTATAAGAGAATTGTGTGAGAATCGTGATCTCAATTCTTATGGAGGAAAATCGTGATTCACATTTGAGCAAGAATCGTGCAGCACTTGTGTGTGTTGGTGTATATGCCCATATTATGAATGTGTACTGCATGTATGTCTACCTACAGTATGTTATGGCATAACCATGGATATATGAATTTGCAGTATATACAAGGACATGCTCATGTCTATCTGTGCACATTGGTGCAGGTGCAGTTGAGTTGGGTACTTTTAACTGGTACCTGGCTGTAACCTTAATCTTTATAATCTTCTTTAACCTATTTTAAATCAGATTGTGTTGGCAGAGATAACCAATGATTACACAGCTTAACTTTAGGATAGGTGTGTTATTTCAAAGAGGGAAATCCTTTTTCAGTGAAAAAGTGTCATGGGAGACGATGGGTTGTGCGACGCACAACACTTTTTTGCAGAAGCAGAAATTAGGCATTAGTGGGCATTGAAATGAGATCACCAAAGTTTTCATTTGCAGAATGGGTAGATCAGGTTTCTGCGCATTAATGTAGTGCTTATGAAGAGATGAAAAAAAAAAACGGATGTGGCAGTAATTCTGAGAGCCTCTTTGTTTTGGCATGTGATGCACTGCTGGTTGGGAGGATTATCCAAAGAAAAATAAATATTTAAATACATGCCACATCTGTTTGTCAAAAGGTTCAGCCTGCTTTGGAGTTGCCTCCATTATCTCAGCTGTCCCTGCTCTATGTCTATGTCATCACTGTTGTCACTATGTTGACATCAGTGCACTGCTTTCTTGGAGACAAAATTGCTTACATTGAAAGTCAACACAGATGGTAGACATTGACACACTGTAGAGACTGACGACTGAAGCTTTGATATCAATGCTTCCAGTCATAAAGGAACGAGCTGAGCTCAGAGGTGCTTTTAAGTGTCAGTGCTGACCCTGCTTTTCATTCAATTATAAACGTTTCACTCAAATGTTATTACAAGTGTATTGTGCAAGAATGTCAATTTTTAACACTTTGTGTGACCTTTGTAACCTTAATTTAAACACAAACCCTATATACTTAGTTGGCTGGGGTCCCCCAGGGCTCTATCTATACTCGATCTGCAAGCTAGCCTTCTATTTTTGTCCCAGCATGGTATACATCTCAGTTGTTATACAGTACACAATATGATTATTATTGTTATAAGAGGTGATGACTTACTAATGACTTCTCTTTCTGTGTGTCCTGCAGACGTTTATAGTACTTAACAAAGGGAAGGCCATCTTCCGATTCAGTGCCACGTCCGCACTTTATATATTTGCTCCATTTCACTTCATCAGATCAATTGCCATAAAGGTTCTTGTCCATTCATATCCTTTCTGGTTGGTTATTGCTGCACACATGTTATGACTTTGCCAACCACTGCTTGTGCATTGAGCACTAAAGTGATGAAATGACTGGCCCTGCTCTATATTGTCTAAAATAGTGATGTAATCAGTTGTAGAGGGAAGCAAGCCAGCTTGATTTTTAGGATGAGATAACATCATCTGCCACATTCATTACTTATTGATGGAAAACATATTAACAAACTGCAATAGTTTCTCTGCGCTGTTTTCCTTGAAACGGCTTGAAAAGAATAATGCTGACACAAGTAGTTTTTGTATTTTTATTTTGTTTTCAAATTATAATAGTATTACAAATATGCACTGCAGAATACCGGTATGTGATCCTGAGAATAGTGTGGTGGGTTTTCACAACAATTAAAAACAAATAAAATCCTGGTATGATATGATATTACTGTAATCTCACACAACCCTCCAAAAAAAAAACACAACAATTGCTTACTTTAGTCACATAAGCCAATTTCTATTATTTACCCTTTCAATTGGATTTTTCTGTAGTCCTAATTTTGAAACAGCTTTGTAATGTTCCTCTGTGGCATCACAAACCTAATCCCCTGATAGCCCTCTTTTAATCTCCAAAATGTAATAAGAGCACTGAGCAAGGAGATTTCATTGCATGTGACGGCTGTCTATCAGTTTTCTGGACTGCCCGCTTTTCCTTTGCCAGGGAATCTTTCTAGTGTGTCTGCTCTATGCTATGGATTACATACTGTACTGTAGCAACTATTGAGACACTTTTAGTTTCATCAGACAAAAAAAAAGGACAAAAACAAATAATTAATGATCCTCTGTAACTGGAGTACCATTAGAGTGAATGGCTTTTACAATTGTCATTGTTCTGATATGACATATATTGGAACTTAAGGCTTCATATTCACCCTGTTTTTAAATTAAAGTTGCCTCTAGTTTGTTTATTTATTTCGATCATGAGTCATGTACAAATATGATATCATACAATAAAAACAAAAACAAAACAGCACAAGACAGTTAGATCGAAAAGGTGTAGGCTGAAGCTTTAGCTTTAGTTTATTCATTATATCCATTATCTATAAGGAATAGAGGACCCAATACGTGAAAGGCCTACTACCTTTTGTTTGTACTGTATGTTATGCTTTCAATTTCAGTAAAAGTAAGCATTTCACTTATTGTATATGGTGGATGTCTATATTACAGTACAGACATGCTCCCTTTTTGGACTTTGAAAAGTCCCTTTGCTCTAGAAAAGGATGGTTAAACCTAGCAAAATAAATCATTTTTTGCACTCAAATTGATGTAGAGATTATCACAATATATTACATTTCTCAGAAATGGAAAGACGATTCACTGCTTCGTTGTATTCATCCATAGAGACCTTAGTTAATGGAATTATATCTAAGCTTATGGAGCTAGATCAATTTCTATAATATCCTTTTAGTTGTGTAACTCCTTTGGCACACAAGGATATGCTTTAGCCATTTGGTCATCTTAATTGAAAGCAATTGGCTGCGTTTAATCTTTTGTACACTGCTTAGTTTCTAGAAGAAAAACAACACATAGCATATGACAGAGACCGCTATGGTGCAACTGTAGATAAATGATATGATTATGGTAATTGAATTGTTTTCATGATGCACTTTCCTTAACACCTTTTCACATTGTTCAGCCTGTTCATAATGTTCACAATTCTGACCAACTGTTTCTTCATGGCAATGTCTGATCCACCAACATGGACCAAGTACCTGGAGTAAGTATTAACCTTCCCTTAGCTCCCTTCTCATAAACAAGTCTCTAAGGCTTAATCTATAGTTTGTTGCACGACAGTGTTGCTCACTTGGAAAATCATTTTTTTTAGCAATAAATTGGTATACATTAGGCTTGAGTTAATACTTAAACTGAGTTACATTCGTTTTAATGTTGAGTTTTACCAGGGTTTGTTGCCTTGTCAGTCATGATTGGGGACTCATTTGACATGTAAGTATATTTGAAGCACGTAATATTGTCTGCACTTGGAATGCTAACAAGGCATGTGGTATGGTATGATATTATTATATATGATATTATTTTCTCAATCGCTTGGATGCATTTCCTGAATCTCATTCCCAAAACTCTAGACTAGTGCAATTTCTCAATAATTTCTCATAACACTATACCACCAAAAAAACAAAAACAACACTATATTTACACCACATGCGCCAAAAGACACTGATGCCATGTACACATTTATGGCGACAAAGCTACAAAATGGCCATGTGTGAAGTGTTGCTCAAGCCACACTATAAATGAAAAGGGTGGCGCTAAATTGCACAGGGACGGGTGCCAATTGACAAGTGGTTAAGGTGTGTACGACATAGGCTCTGATGCCTCACAGCGAGTCCCCTGTTTGATTCTCATATAGGCTATTCTTACAACAATAAAATGTTGGTATACTACTTAGTCTCTTTTTCTCTATGGCCTAGTGGATAAGGCGCATATCAGGCTCAAATGCAGCCTGACAGTGAGTCACAATTTCGATTCCTAAGCCCGACGGCCTTTGCTGTGTGTCACTCCCCGTCATCAGTGTGCGTGCATTGTGAACCAACTCGGAACCAACTTATTCCCAATAATGCGCTGTCTAATGTAATATCTGCGCTATCACTGTGCCGGTAGTTAAAAGTAACTAAAAGCTGGTCTTAGCGGGAAACGTAAGATAGCAGTGTAAGCAGTGCGCCCTGACTACACCTCATTCAAAGGTGCAAGATCATTTGAGATTTAGAGAACATGGGCGCTGGGTCTGAAAATGACCTGAAAACTGCTTTGGTTGGAAAATGCAATAAAAAATGCCTGCAATGATTTACCAAATGAACAACTTTGACAAAAAACTGTTTGACTGGAATGTCAAAGTGGAATGAGAATGGCATCTTCTACACTATGACAACTGTGCTTAGTGTTTTACATTCTGTGTGAACACAATGAAAAGTGAAATAGTTATTGGCCAATTGCTTTAACTAGACCATACCCTTCGGGGGATATGAGCACCCAAAGTATGATTTTGGGGACGCACGTGCTTGTTTCCCACGCATGATTTGGCAACCTGGTCGGCGGTCGCCAGTGACCACAAACGACCATGCACGTACATGCGCACGTACGTGGCTACACATGCATGCGCACTTGGCTATGCATGTGCAGTAACGTTGAAAACTCCGGCCATAGAGTTAAACAGAGATTCGGAAAAAGGCTATTAAACGGCTCGAGTTTGGGTAAAGTGAAAAACGGGCGTCGGTGTTCCGTGCACATGCTGATGGTCAATGGCTGTGTGCAAATACAGATAATTGCTCCAGGCACTGAGGAGAACCGGGCAGAAGAGATTGCACACACAGACGCACACACAGAGCCACAGACGCACACACAGAGCCACAGAGCTTTGTAGAATTATAGGATGATAGGATGATGATAGGATGATGGTGCAGGATTTTGAGGCACTGTTAAGAGAATGATCTTAGAGTTTCAAGAAATGCATCCAAGCGATTAAGAAAAGCTGTCATGAATGTTGTGCCCTCTGAAATTGATGTCAACCTTAATTGCTTTGAATTAAAGGGGGTCTTTGATGCATGCAGCATGCCATCTGTACTGAACCAGAATCTGTTTTGAGCATGTTGCCATGTTTCAAATGACATCTTTTTCACAGCAGCCATTTTCACATGAAATAGTATCACTGGTAACATCTGTGTTTATCCTACTATATCTATTTAATAGATATAGTAGGATAAACACAGACGTTACCAGTGTGGGTCTAAAAAGGTCTATATTGATAAATGTTAAAGGGAATGAAATGTCAAATTACTAATTTGTACCCATATTGGCCATGCAATTGGCCAAAAAAAAACATAAAATTGTGTTCACACTACACAGCTGTAGCAACTTGGCTAATGAGGCCGTTGATGTGCTTTGTTCGATCTGTTGTAACAAAATTCTTGAGTTTTTACATGAAATTCCACTAAACCAGGCTCAAATTAAGATGAACAAACTACAGCTGGATTACATTCACATTTTGCTGATCTGTATGCTTGTAAATGAATTGATTGGCAATTATAAGACTAACATTTATCAATTGCTTATCTTATTTAATATGATTTACTGTAGGTATACTGTCCTGTTGTTTAATTGTATGCTTTGATATAATTGTTGTAAATATTAAGAGACCTCATGTAAGGGTTTAAAAGCTTAGGGTTTCTTGTCTCTACCGACTTGATTTTAAATTTGTGGGTATAAAGACTTTGAAAAAGTAGCGTAAACAACACAATTCATTAATATCGTTTATAGCAAAGGTTACACTCATATTCAGTAGCTTTGATGCTGAGACCACTTAACCATTGGTTCTTTTGTCGCCAATATCTTTTGTAACGACCGTAAATCGAACGCAGGAAGGGACACTAAAGCTCAGCATCTTACCACTAGCCTAAAGAGGAATCCCCCCTTGGCCATTACTAGGCTTTTTGGTCCTCAGTCAGAGGCTGGGAGCCACTGTGCTATACTCACTCCCCTTTGCCCTTCCCCCACTAAACCCGATCCGGGTCACAGAACCAATGTAGTGCCTGAGATTCTAACCTGGGTCTCCCGTGCAGGAAGGGACGCTAAATCCAAGCATCTTATTCCAAGCATCTCACAGGAGAATCGCCCTTGGCCGGGGGAGATAATAGGTTTTTTGGTCTTCAGGCAGAGGCTCTGAGCCCCTTTGCTACATTAGCAGAGATTGTGACTTAAAATGACAAACTTGCTGTTCTCTTATGCAATCTGATTAACATTGTTCTTTTCCATAAATATTTCTTCTTCAGATATACATTCACTGGAATTTACACTTTTGAATCATTGATAAAAATGTTAGCAAGAGGATTCTGTTTAGAACCATACACCTTCTTGAGAGACCCATGGAACTGGCTGGACTTCAGTGTCATTGTTATGGCGTAAGTTTCATTTATCAAATGCATTTTCTATAGTTATTATTCCATAATTTAAAACTCATTCATCTATATATGCTTGTAAAAACCTCTCCAGGCCAGAAGATTTCTATCAATGGACAGGTAAAACCTAGGTGAAACCTCCCATCCCTGCATTCAATATTCTAGTAACATCCATGTGATCATGGTCAATAATCATCACTGTTGATTTGAAGCGCCATGACCTATAAGCCCATTCTGGAGGTCATAGATCTCTGTGCCGTGATTCAGTGTTCCACATGCAGGTGGCGGATTAGACAGGTGACCTATTTATTCTGCTTATGGTCCGAGACCAATCACCCTGATAGGGCATCTGCTTTGTTTGAAAACAGTGAGTTCACAGTGAGGGAACTTGTGCAGCATAGCGTCATCAAATGCTGCTGGTAACCTCAGGGAATTTGCTGTTTTACCCCTTGGTGGCTCAGCCAGATGTGTTCAGTGCTCAGATATGCTGAAGTATTCAAACACATGGTGTTTGGAGAAATGGCAATGGTGGACTGCATTTATATAGATGGCCACTTTACCTCTCGAGCCACTGCTGCCTGTGTGCCTATATTATCTCATGCTATGCTACGTTGCTCTTATTTCTGCAGCTTATCTTTGTTGTGAAAAAAATACATAATAATAATACAGTCTGGGGAAAAAAATAATCTTTCTAAATAAGCAGATCAGGTGAAATAAGCATATTGCAGTAGTTTTAATTCCAGCCTATCATTTGTATGATTCATGGTTCCAGGAAGGAACAACGTCAGCTCAGAAGTTGAATGTGCTTACCAGGGTTATTATCTCTGCTAGTTCCCCCCCCCCCCCTGGATTCATGATGTAACTCCACATATTTGTGCCTGAATACTCAATATCATTTGGCTGTAATTATATATGTATGAAAATGATGGGCAGGGCCTATTTCTTACGAAAATGGCAGTATCTTCAACGCAACATCCAATCATCCCTAAATTGGAGTCACAACTCTATTCTGTCATAGGGGCCGCCACAAACGCAAAACGTTGACTGTCTGTCTATATTTACAGTCCTGAATAGACTGGCAGGCCTGAGCGGAGATCTGTTCAACGAGGAGCGCACTTTTCTAGTTATTGTGCTGTTGTCTACTTGATTGCACCTTATTTGCCTGTGTATTTACTTGTATACTACTCATGATGTCCGCATTTGTAATGAGTGAGTGAGTGAGTGCGTGACTGACTGCTGACTGTGAGGTTCAATTCATAAAGGTCTCACAGGTAGTTTGTGGTATTACCTGTGTAGGCCCTATAAAGAGAAGAATGCATTCGCCATCTGTTTTGAATAAGGGGTGTCATGTTTTGCAATTAATTAAGCTTACATAGACTATTTCTGTTATTAAGGCTTTGTGATTTCTATCAGATTGACTGACTGACTGAGCTAGCACACGAGCGATCAAGCTCACACACAACTCAACACACACACACACACACACACACACACACACACACACACTCACACACGCACACACACACACACACACACACACACACACACACACACACACACACACACACACACACACACACACACACACACACACACACACACACACACACACACACACACACACACACACACACACACACACACACACACACACACACACACACACACTCTCACACTAATCCTTCACTGTTTTTTCCCCCCAGCTATGTCACAGAATTTGTGGATCTTGGAAATGTCTCTGCATTAAGAACTTTCAGAGTCTTACGAGCGCTGAAAACCATCTCAGTTATCCCAGGTAAGAAGAGAATAACACACCATTCATCCATGTAAAGGTAACGAAGGGTCAACCTGCGTACCATGGGCGACCAGGCCTTATGCTCGGCCGCCCCCAACTGTGGAACGCCCTCCTTGCCCACCTGAGAGCACCACAGTCGGTTGATTATTTTAATATTGGACTAAAGACATTCCCTTTTAGCTACACTGATTTTACCTCTAAGCTTTATGCTCTCATGTTTTAAATGTTTTGTGTCTTTTATAGTGGTGTGATGAATTATTTTCTTTTTTTTGAGATTTACACAAATTGCATCATAAATAAAATCCATTATTATTATTATTATTATTATTATTATTATAAGTGCTTACTGTCACGCAGAAGAACTCATGTTGCATGTTTATGCTGTGTTACTGGTGGTGAGTACAGTAGTCAATACAAATAGTCAATGTTTGGGGGACAACTCTAGTGAGCTACGATGCCTAATGTGTGGCCAGAGCATTATTGATTGAACAAACCTTTGACTACCATAAGAGGCCCTTGTTTTCAAAAGAAATCTCTCAATTGATCATCCGATCAAAAACCAAGAATCAAGAATCAAGAGGGTTTTATTTGTCATTAACTTATACAAGTACAAGCAGCGAAATGTTGTTCAGACTGCAAAAATATACAATGATGATAAAATACTGGATGTAATGTAAAGGAGAGTCTTGTCCTTGACAGGTACAATAGCTTATCATTTAGCAGCAGTTTCGAAAATGTGCAGGTATAATGTGCTGATACAATATCTAATCAATAGCAGCAGCGTTCAATCAAATGTGCAAAGAGGAGTCGAGCATATGTATAGATGAGAGTCATTTGTCAGATCGATTACCTATTTTTTGTTCCTATGTTTTTGTTTTTTGTCCATGTCCTCATTTAGTGCTCTGACAGCTGCCGGGGATTTTTTTTTTCCTAAGCTTTGAGCCCTTGGCTGTAAGGCATCTCAGGCGCGTCCCATTTCGCATCATAAATACTTTGTTGTTAGAATGATGTTTGTCCTTCATAATGCTTTTTGCCCTGCTCAAGCACCTCTCATAAACCTTGTATCCCATAACACTGTGATACCAGAAGGAAGTTTAATTGCTGTCTGATGTATCTTTATCCAAGAGATGTAGATGTTAACACAGTCCATTCATGTGAAGTGCAGTGATGTGCAGAATTCTATATAAATAATGCTGATGAGAAGAGAAAAATAAAAGCACACGAAAGTGCCAGACACCAGCAAAATGTAATTCCTTCTTCTCTGTCTCATTGATGTGCCTTATCTTGTATGTATCTTTATCACCTTCCTCCAGGCCTCAAGACCATTGTGGGCGCACTGATCCAGTCTGTGAAGAAGCTGGCAGACGTGATGATCCTGACTGTCTTCTGTCTCAGCGTTTTCGCCCTCATCGGCCTGCAGCTCTTCATGGGGAACCTGCGGCAGAAGTGCATCCGCAACATCTCTCACTGTGTCAACTCCTCCGTTAACCCAAATGACACATTCATCTGCAACAACAGAACCTGGAGCTCAACTGCAGACTTCCTCACCAATGAAGGTCAGCCAGTTTTATATTCTTATGAAGTGTTTAGGCTATTACTGGGTTGTAGAAAGGTAGAACACTGAGCCACTGGGTGGAGTGGCCGGGTAGAGTGAACTGGAAAACCGTAAGGTTCCCAGTTCGATCCCGGGCTGGGGCGCTCCCCTAGAGTTAGTGTCGAAGTGTCCTTGAGCAAGACGCTGAACCCCTAATTGCGCCCGATGAGCAGGTTGGTGGCTTGCATGGTTTCCTCCGCCATCGGTGTATGAATGTGTGTGTGAATGGTTTAATGGCACAATCAATGTAAAGCACTTTGGATAGAAGCGCTATATAAATGCACCATTCACCATTTTACCATTTAGAACACTCAATTCCGTACTGCAGTACCTCTGGTTTGACCGGGTGCTCCAACTAACACAATTGACAGTCTTCATGGGTGGGGAGCTTGCAGGGGATTGTGTCCTAGCTTGTCATTGAACTAGTAGGCTGCCCTAGCGCGTCTGATATCTGGTCTAGAGGGGCGGGTTCAAAATCTCCGGAGAGAGAATCCGTGGGCTCCCATTGGTTCACTGATCTGTGCGCCCGCCCCACGCCCCTTCTCCCCCCCCAATGTGCAGTATCGAGAGCCCTGACGTCACAACATTTGGAGCGAAGCCCACTGCACTCTGGTTGGTTGGGGAAATGAAAGGTTGACTTCCACTTCCTATACCAGGAACGTCAACAGGCTGGTCCAGGCTCTTATTTTTGAGCAAAACGCGAAGGAAAATAAAAGCCTAGAGATCGAGGCTATTGAAGTAGTGATTCCTGCTAGTTTAGCGGGGAGGCGAACTAGGGAACATAGCATGAACCTTTGGGCATTTTGTGCTCTCCCACTGAAACTGGTCGCTGTCAGGGGTAGCAGTGACAGGGACCACAGTACACAGCGTGAATTGCAAAAACTGAATTGGCAGAACATTTGTAAGGATTAAAAAAGGGTTTAATTTGCCTGGCATATTGTGGGCTGCTGTATAGGTTATTTAGATTAGGGGTTCCCAACCTTTCTGTTACCACGGACCAGCTGACAGTTCATAACATTTTCGCGGACCGGCATGGTGCTTGCTTGGACTCGGTTCGGTGCCCCCCGGGACCGTTTTGTCAACGGGGGGGGGGGGGGGGGCATCAATCGTATCAAAACACAAGTTGACTGACAGTCAATGACACATCACTGGCTGCTATTTATAAATTATTATATAAATATATTATTATTATATCACTACATAATGTGTACATCATCTTCATCATTGACCTAAATGGCGATATATCAACAAGGACAGGGGTGATTAAAAAAGGATATGTCGGTATCAGAAATTACTTTGGACAGGTGGAAAACATTAGTTAAACTCTAACTATATGGTTAAATCACTACAGGAAGTAGCACGGACAAAGCTGTTTATAAACCTCAGTGACATCACTGACTAATCCTTGGTATCTTCATGTGACCGACTCAACTTTTCTCTGCTCTGTGGAAAATCCTGGTGACGCAAGGTTATAGATTCACCACAGGGAAAACTTGGACTTCCCGGCCGCGTTCTTGCGGACCGGTGGTACATGTCCCGCGGACTGGTGCAGGTCCGCGGACCAGTGGTTGGGAACCCCTGATTTAGATCACATACATCATCATTAGTTTAGTTTAAAAGTTTATATTTGTTTTTTGTAAGTGCTTAACTGATGCTCTAATTCAGAGCAACTTATGTTGAGGGAACAAGTTGGCATCTTGCTTGTATAATTTCCATAGGATGCTAATTGAAGAAAAATGGCAGAAAAAGACTACTAAAATGAATGTGACACTGTATGACTTTAAGCCAAATAGGCATAGGCATAGGCTGTGGATCTATATACATATGTGCTTATAATGAATCTATCTAGTATCCATTTTATTTATGCATTATTACATGAACAAATGTAAGAGTTGTAAAAACGTGTGGAGTGAGTGTTAACATTAGACCCTAACTGACTGTATTTGTTCTCTCCTTCTCAGACAATTTTTACAAAGTAGAAGGAGCAAAGGATGCCTTAATATGTGGATATGCAAGTGATGCAGGGTAAGTGGGCCGTCATTTGCTGTGTTGAATCATGTTCAGTAAGTGTGTCTGTGTATCATGTCCACTGTATTACATAATACAGTGTTTAGAATGACTATAGTGACTAGACCCCGTGTGTACCATCTGCATACTTGGATACAATAGCTTGAACATGTGGTTCAGCAAAGAACTCTTAGCACAAAGCCCAGCACAAATAGGTCTCAACATTGCTTCAATAAATAACAGCAGATGTAGGTTAACTTGCAGGTTGATATTTTTCAGTAGATGTCTTGTAGCTATAGCGTCAGGGGGAACGCAATCCAGCCAGAGTGCGTGGGATAGCGTGAGAGGGTCAGCACACAAGATGACATGTGGTGTAGTTAATCACCCTGCCTCTGCCAGAACCCTTTACATGTGGAACATGGAGTGGCCAGCTGGGCGGAGGGGGTTGATGGGGTCTGTTGATATTTCATTATTTCAAAAGCCCCACAACATGACGAGGTTAACTGGAGCAGAGATCACTTTGCATGGTTGTTCTGTTATTGTTAAGATGTGATTCTGTGCCACTGTGTTAACCTTCTGCTGTCTTCAAACATGTCGTACTGCTATTTATTCTCTGTTGTTTACCATAGCTCTGTTTGTAGTGTCAAAAAAGTAGGTAGGTCTATACACAATAATTATTGTATATTGATGAAATGAATCATGTAAAACATGATGCATGAATTACATTTTAATCTGTGGGTTCCCTGTCTGGGACACAGTGTGAAAACAATCCAAAGTTTGTTACGCCTGTGTACTGATTAATCCTATTAATCCCAATGGTTTTGCAACAAGCACAACAGGATGACTCTCTCTCACCATGCCAAGGCTAGTCAAAAGGTTATAGTGAACTAAATACCCATCTGTCCATTCGTTAGGGCCCGGGGTAATACAAATGGCTGTGATTCTTCTCCACAACGTCTTTATTTTATGCTCTCTCATACAACAGTGTCGTCCGCCAAAGATAGCAGATCTATAAGCTCACAACGCATTGCATCCTCGTCACGTTATGAGGATGGTTATTTTCAGCGTCTGTCACCATCATACGAGGAAGTATAAATCTGGCTTAAAATGGTTTCATCTCGTCGCAAATCTTTGGTCTGAACTAGGCTTTAGGTATTCTTGTTAATCGTAAAAGATAATGGATGACTGAAAAGCACAGTACTATAAAAGTCAGAACTAGAGGATTTTCTTCTTGTTTCAGTCTCTAACATGTTTGATGATAGCTTTTTGGGCAATATCTGAACAATGAGGATTAGTGCTTTTTTCTGTTGTTTAATTTCAAACATGTACAGCCCAAAGCCACATTAGTCATTTCTGAATATATACAAATAAGAATGTCACAGGTTTATTGTAGAGATTTTTGCCCATGGCAGGTTGTAAGCAGCGTTGCTTGTAGTTTTGTGTGTGAAAAGATTATGACAGCTTTTGTACTTCCTTTACATTTTATGAGGACTTTTTTTTTAGGCCTGACATAGAGGTAAGATGTTGAAAGCAGGTCGGGAGGCAGGACATAAAATATACAATAGAGGATGCCTAAGCTTTTAAGTGTATTCCAGGCAACAAGTAATCCTTTGGTAGATTCCAAATTAAAGCTTTGGATACATTATGATGAGACCCCCCCCCCCCCCCCCACACACACACACACACACACACACACACACACACACACACACACACACACACACACACACACACACACACACACACTCAAACAACTAAGAGAACAACCTACATGGTTTCATGTGTAAGTAACACACATTTTGCTCACAGGCAGAGGCGTCGCTAGGTCTCTACTAGGTTGGGGGCTTAGCCCACCAGGCAACGGCCACATGCACGCGCGCGCATGTGGCCCCCCCTGCGCGCGTGATTTCTTTCGCGGATTTCGGCGGATTCGGGTACTTTTTTCCACGTTTTTTGTTACTTTATTTCGGTTTTAGGGTTAGGGGTAGGGTTAGGTTAGGGTTATAGATATATAATTTAAAAATTAAAAAAAAAAACGCCACGCCACTGCTCACAGGCTATCCTTATCATTGTTCAAGTGCTTATCCTCTTCACATCTTGCAGCATCAAGGATTATATCTAGACCGTTGACCTGAACTATCGTATACTATACACAGTTTCAACTTTTGCCCTGGGTCCAAAATCCCCCCAACCCCCACCTTTTACACAAAGGCATTTTCTTGGGATTAAAGTCTAAATATCCCATGGCTGTGTTTTAACAGATGCTGATCCACTATTGTCTTGTAGTATTCTCTTCACTTTGTTGCACTCTAAACATATCATGTATGTATACAATATGTAAAAAAGCTCTTACACACAGATACAGGCTCTATTTACGTGCATACAAAAATGTATCCATTATTTAAGCAGGTGTATCTGTATCTTTTCCATTTGTTGGTATCAGCCGTCCGTGTTGCTTTTTATTCCTTTTTGACTTAAGAAAAATCTAGTGCAGGACTTTGTCTTCCTAGAAACTTCTTCTTTTATCTCTTATCTTTTTGTTTTCTCTCAAGAAATGGATCAGGATGCATAGCTATTCATTTGGATGACGTCCTAGAAAAAAGTACGGCAGCATTCATTGTGCATCATAGAACGAACTATCAGACCTGCAAGTGTTCCAGCACTGTTGTGCATGGTTTTTATGTTACCTGTGTATTGTTGTCCCATGGCACAGTAAATGAGGGTGTACTGTACACAGGCTACAACAGTCTCCAGGGCATAGTTACTATAGAAACTTCTAACGTCTTTGGAGTAACAGGCACCTTGTTTTTAATGGCTGTATCTCATTGCATGACACGCTCATAACAACTGTGTTAAGCTCAACATATAGTGCTGAGGTCAGTTGTGGATAGATAGTAACTAACACAATTTACTCAAGTGCTGTACTTGTTTCTCAAACTGCTAATATAGTACTATTCAATTAATAAATCAACCTCCTTCTAGCTTTTATGATCACATGCACACTGCGCTTTAAATACAAATATTTAAAAACAAGTATGGAATGTCCACTACTTTGACAACATATTATTTACTATACAAACTTCTGCATGTTAATATTCCCCTGCAAATGAAAGACACAGCAATTACAACGTGGGCAGATTGTTGTCTCACTGAGAAATTAAGTTGTTGTATGTATCTGTTACTCGCATAGTGTTAAAGTTGACATGAAAGGCTGAAATGGATGTTAAAAGAAACACCACTGTACCACATGTCTAGCTTTGTTAGTTTGATGTTAAGCCAACATCTGCCATATCTGCAAACTCTAGACTGTATTGTGTGTGTGTGTGTGTGTGTGTGTGTGTGTGTGTGTGTGTGTGTGTGTGTGTGTGTGTGTGTGTGTGTGTGTGTGTGTGTGTGTGTGTGTGTGTGTGTGTGTGTGTGTGTGTGTGTGTGTGTGTGTGTGTGTGTGTGTGTGCGTGCGTGCGTGCGTGCGTGTCATCATCATCATCACCTTTATTTCAACTCTGAGCACAGTTGAGGGCACGACCTGCCCTCCTGTGTGTGTGTGCGTGTGTGTGTGTGTGTGTGTGTGTGTGTGAACTCATACAATTCCCCTGTGTCATGATTCGTAATGCAAACAAAGGTGGTTGGGGACCACTTCACCCATTTTCAACCTATCTTCATATAATTGGTCCTCACTAATGCTCATTATAAGATGGCACCATTTACCTGCCTGTCACCTGCCAGTGACAGGCTATGTTAGCGAGCATTCCTGCCTGCCTGCCTGCCTGTCTGTCTGCTTGCCTGCCTTTCTGTCTGTCTGTCTGTCTGTCTGTCTGTCTGTCTGTCTGTCTGTCTGTCTGTCTGTCTAACTGCCTGCCTGCCTGCCTGCCTGCCTGCCTGCCTGCCTGCCTGCCTGCCTGCCTGCCTGCCTGCCTGTCTGTCTGTCTGTCTGTCTGTCTGTCTGTCTGTCTGTCTGTCTGTCTGTCTGTCTGTCTGTCTGCCTGTCTGCCTTTCTATCTGCCTGCCTGCATGTCTGTCTGGCTGGGCGGCAGGCAGGCTGGTTAGACCTACAGTATAGCTGTTCCCACAGCGACATACTTTACTGTACTGCCCCCGCCCAGCTGTTTCACTGCCATTACTAAATTATTCTGATCTCAGATTGATATGGCAGACCAGCTTGTCCCCATGTTGCTGGGGCTGAAATATTTACTGTAATGCAAGTGCGCTGACAATAAAGATCAGCAGATAGGCATAAAGCTGACATTTGCTTTTTTTCTTTTTTTTACTGAAACTTGATATCCATCTGGCCTGGCGTAATCCCTTTTGCTCCGATGCGTTTTAGATCTGCAGCCTGGAATGAATTTCAAGTCAACTCTTCAGACTGTATGATGGTGATGATACAGAACTGTATTTGCTCACTCTTCACCTCCCCCTTTGAACCCAGTGGCCAAAGGGGTACTGTACATGTACTGTATCAATGTACTGTACATGCTGGAGATGTCTTTAACCCTGATAAAATAGCACACATTTCAACGCTGCTATATGTGATTCTGCTGATGTGCTGCGTTTGAGTATAACCACTTTGCACTGTAATCCCCTCTTTCTATATTCTGCCCGCAGCGATGTGTGACAGGATATTATAATTGGTCCTGTACGTTTGTGTGTTTGTGTTTGTTTGTTTGTTAGCAAGATAACTAGAGAACAGATGGGCAGATTTACCCGAAACTTGTTGTAATTAACAGTATATGCTGCCCTGAAGAGATGATTCACTTTTGGGTTGAAAAGATCAAAAGTCAAAGTCACAATTGGGGTCAAGGCGTGACCACAAAATAATTTGTGAACATGTGGCCAAACTTTCACGAAACTTGGTGGTGATGATCAGTAGGCTGCCTCGAAGAGATGGTTAGAGCTAAAGATGTTGTTGCGGGCAGGGTTCGCACCCCCAGGAGCATTTTGTGAAATATCTTTTTGTTTTTCTTTTGTTGTTGTGTGTTCTAGGAAGTGTCCAGATGGATTTGATTGCCTAAAAGAGGGGAGAAACCCAAACTATGGCTATACCAGTTTTGACAGCTTTGGCTGGGCATTCCTGGGACTCTTTCGCCTCATGACACAAGACTTCTGGGAAAAACTATTTCACCAGGTGTTGTATTCAATTGACCTTGTTCACACGGTAGCCATTTTGCTCTTACTTCAGGGGAAGTGAAGTAAGAGTAAAATGGCCGCCATGTGAATATAGTCAACGCTTGATTTATTTCCCTTATGAGATACTCACATTTGACTTACCTTATTGATTGATTAATGATTAATTAACTAAATGGGTCAAGTGAAATACATTTTCAGAAAAATGTTCCTTGGTAAAAGCATTTGTGTATCAAATAAAACATTGTCATTTCTGTGTTATGATATGATATGATATGATATGATTTGATATGATATGATATGATTTGATATGATATGATATGATATGATATCTCACCCTGTCAGACTCTGCGCGCAGTAGGGAAGACCTACATGGTGTTCTTTGTGCTGGTGATTTTTATGGGATCCTTCTACTTGGTCAATCTGATCCTGGCTGTGGTGGCCATGGCCTACGAAGAACAGAACCAGGCCACCATCGCTGAAGCCTGGCAGAAGGAGAGAGAGTTCCAGATGGCCATGGAACATCTCCGAACAGAGCAAAGAGTAAGTCTGTCAACGTACGCCTTCTAGCAGTGGCAAAAATGTATTGTTAATGGTTGGTTAGTCTCGCGTCACCAGACAACTATTCCACAATCTCTGAATGCTAAAATAGAGTCTGGGACTACACTTCCCGAAAGCTGTGTAACGGAAGTTGTTCAGACCGGAAAGACATTCGACCAATCACGACGCGGTGCCCGCGGACCTGTAGTCCTAGTGGAAACAGAACCGAGGCGGAAGCATAGTCATAGGAGCGGTAGATTCATGTTATTTGTGCGAGGATTGTTTATCACAGAAAACTGAGAAAGGTATCATGGAATTAATGCCGAAAAAACTGTGAAAGAAGACACTAGTAGACATAAACGATGTTTATGAGATTCGTTGATTCCAGTCGGACTCTGCACAATGCTGAAACGGACGTGGGTAGAGGAGGGGCATCCGCTTTCCACTTACACATGATCAGAGCTTCCGAGTCCCAGACTGTATGTCGGAAACATTTGTAAATTGTGGGAGGCAACAGTCTGGTGACGCGAGACTAATGGTTGGTAGTTTTGAAAACCGGAAGTGGTGGGTTCCTTCACCAGATTTCCAATGTTTTTTTGTTTTTTTTACGATTGGATTTTATATTGCCTATATGCTGAAAATAAGGGCTGTAGTTAACATAAGCCAGAGATCAGAGTTTCATGTTTTGTGCCAGGACATAAATTACTCCCGTTAATATCTCAGCCATTAATTTTGAAGCTGATGTGTGCTATTATTTTACTTATTAACTGTGCACAATAAAAGATATGTTTGTTGAAATATCCTGTATTAAAATTGGCTTAAGGACCGGCCGGCTGGCAGGCGGGTGGCGGGCAGACAATCTAAGTCTATGTAGCGGCCCGAACCTCTAGTATAACTATATTATCGTAATGTAATATCATACACTTTTGTGTGCTACAGAGCTTATCCTCCTATAATTTGAGAAACCTCTGTTTGTCTGTAGTGCGTGGTGAGGCCAAAAACTGTTCAGCCTGGTTCTCCTCAGTGGCTGGAGCAATTGATCTGAATTTGCACACAGCCATTGACCATTACCATGCCCACAGAACTGCCAAGCCCGTTTTTTGATATCACCAAATCTCAGCTGTTTATTAGCGTCTTTGTGTAAAAGAATGTCGCCATGGTTACGGGGCTGCCCAGCTATGGGACGAACTGCCTCCCGGGTTGCCAGATCATGTGCGCATATCCCCCCACGGATGCGTCGACCGGGTATGGACTAGTTTACTTAATTAATTCAAAACCCAATGAAAACGTTCCATTGCAAATTTGTGGTGGGAATCATTGGTGGAGGTAACTTCTGGGTTTGCCTACAAAAACTCGTAGCACTCTATGACCACTATAGATTTTCATGTGTAAGTATGTGTGCTGAATGAGTACTGGGCTTTGCAAAAAAAGTATATGCCTATGTACTGTAACCATGTCCTTTTGGCCATTTCCAAATGTGAAAACATGACTGCTTCTGTCATGTACTTTAATGCCAACCCAAGAAATCAGTAAATACGACATTCTAACATTATTTTGTGTTCCCGTGTGAAGCTGGCAGCAAAAAGACAGGCACAGGATACAGACTCGATACTGTCCCCAGAGTCTCCATTCTGCTTGAAAAGAGGCATCAGCATGCGACGGAGCAGCAGGAGGAGGCGATCCCACCGAACCCTGTCGGAGGAGAACGAAGAGGAGGCTGCTGAGGAGAAATTGGACCTATTGGACGACCCAATGGTAGGGTATTGAGTGTAACGCCTAATGCCTGAACACTCGTTTTAAACAGATTCTGATTATTTTCAGAGGCATCCAAAAGTGACCTACAGTATGTATCCTCTTGTGTTCCTCCAGACTCCACTGTCTCCCATGCCAGTCCACCCTCTGCTGGCGACCCTCTCCTCCCACCCCCTTAGCAGCAGGAGAGGAAGCCAGGTCAGCATCTTCAGCTCTTTCTGGCCGCGCAACTCAGAGGCCGACATCGGGGACGATGAGAACAGCGTCTACGGGGACGTCACGAGGAGTCGTGCCAACTCCACGGTCACCCCCTGGAAGAGGAGGACGGGCAGTGTGAGGAGCCACTGCTCACAGGTGTTCATCAGCTCGAGTCATAATGTCAACGGCAGGCTCAGCCTGGTCCCGGACCAGAACGGGTTGATCGCCGTGGGTCTGCATCCCTCCTCTGCACTTCCTGTCTGGAGCATGGAGAAGGTCAAGGAGGACTCAGTGAGTGAAGGAATGCCCTGATGTTGTCAAATAAGATTTGAATGTGCGAAATGGAACAGGAAGCGTGCACACACATGCATGCAGAGAGACGAATATGCAGGACAAAAATGAATAATAGTTTAGTTTAGTTTAGTTTATTCAGCACCTTGTTATAAAAAAATAGAAACGATACATATCAAAGAAAAGAGGTTGCTGTGCGAGAAAAGGAAGAAGCCGGCAGGCTTATTTGGAATCCTTTACTTAATGGAAGAGGCATTAGATAACATAGATTAAAATTTCAATAAGAACAATACAAAATAATACAAGGGGAGCAGCAGTGCAATAAAGAAACAAAAGCACAAAAACTGCACAAAAGAAGAAAAAGACAAAAACAAATTTGTAAAGATTACACATCAGAACTAAATCATATCAAAATTAGAAATTAGATGTAGATCTTAAATATTGGCAAGGAATAGTGATGACTTAAGTGATGCATCTAGAGAGCTCCACAACTGAGGGCCTCTAAATTTGATGAAAGATTGATGTTTAGAAGTATGACAAAAAGGTAAATTAAAATCATCTCTTTGCCTTGTGGGGTAGGAGTGAATTTCAGAAGTAACACAATTCTTTTTTATTAAAGGGTCTACACCATGAATTTAAAAAATAACAATAATATTTAATATCATATTGTTTATGTCCCTCAAACGTTTTTCAAAAGGTTTGAGCCTAAATCAAGCCTCAGATATACTCATTCCAACTAACTTCTCTCTGGCTTATAAAGCACTTTCACCTGCAATACCACATTGTCCTGTTTGGCACGGGGCGCTATTGAGCCAGTTTGTATGCATGTTATCTCCTGGTTCTGTGTGGAAAAAGTAAAAAAAAAATAATAATAAGAAAAAAACATGTTTTTAAAAAAAGATTTTTTTTTTTTTTTGGAACTGAAAAACGGGAGGAATTGTTCACTGACGTGACGTAGGCAGGGGGAACAAATCTGACGGACTGTTTTCAGACATATTTACATAAAAACAACAGATTGCCTATGAAAGCCTGCATGCTCGAAGCCGGGTATTTTTTGGAACAGAGAGGTGGGGGAGACCAAAAACACACAAAAATTAAGAAAAAGTTAAAATTCATGGTGTAGACCCTTTAAAGAGAGGTGCAGATGGCGCATGTCTATTTGACTGTGAAATCATTCTCTAAAAACTCTTTTGAATGATCAGTAATTTTGTTAGATATGATGGATATGTAGCAGCCCAAACAATATTACAGTAATTAATATGGAGAAAAATTAAGCTATAATAAAGAGTTAAATGAGACGCAGGATGAACCAGTGGACAGCTTTTTCTCAATGTACCAAGCATCTTCATAGACCTCATACATACAGTATCAATTTGTTGTTTTTTGTTTAAATGATCATCTATAATGACACCCAAAAATGTAGTATGTGGAACCTGCCAAATTTCTGAACCATTGATCAAAATTCTAGATTTATCTTTTGGGATCTTTTTTGTTTATATTACTAAAAATCATGAAGTTGCATTTTTGTATATTGAGAGTAAGCTTGTTCAATTGAAACCATTTGAAAACATCAGACATCATTAGCATATTTTACTAGGGTATTTAAATCACTGTGCGAGGCAATGAGATTAGTATCGTCTGCAAATAAAATAGGAAGAAACTTTTTACAGTTTATGGTAAAATCATTAATATATATCAAAAACAACAATGGACCAAGTATGGAGCCCTGGGGAATCCTCAGATATGCAACCGTTGATGGACACATATTGTTCTCTGTCCTCTAGATAGTTAGAAAACCACTTGAGAGCAACATCCTGTACACCATATCTATTGAGTTTAGAAACAAGAATTTAATGAGTGACAGTATCGAATGCTTTGACTAAATCTAAGAAAACCCCAAGAACAAAGTTCTCATCATCCAGAGCAGAAGAGATTGAGTATTTCTTACGAAAACCATATTGATGGCAATAGAGGATGTTGTTCTCAAGTAAGTGAGCTGAAATTCTGGAATAGATAAGTTATTCCAAAATTATCAGACGATAATTGCCAAAATGATTAGAATCTCCTGATTTATGAAGTGGCATAACCTTTGCTATTTTAAATTCATGAGGAATGACATCAGATTGTAAGGATAAACCAAAAATATGAGTTAAGGGTTGAATAATATAATCAATGATTTCTTAAAAAAAAAATACTTCTAAACCCATCATGACCTTCAGCAGAAATTTTTAGGTTTGAGACAATGCACACAGTAACTATGTCACACACATAGCCTCCTTTCTGTAACGAAAGGTTGTTACTTCCAGGCGAATTATTAGTCTATTGAACGAGGAGAGCGTGAGTGTGCTTCATTATACCTGTATATCTTGGTAGCTAACGGCACAAAAGACAGTCTAAGTCTACTGTGTGTCCCCTTGGGGAAGATGAATCTATCATTTCTCGAGCCCTGTTTGTATCCTTGTGTGTCCCAGGAGCTTGCCTGTCAGGAGGAAACATATCCCAAGCCTCCGCCCGAGCTGTCCCTAACGGTGGCTGAGCCTCCAGTGCTGGGTAGGAAGCGGGGACTGAGCTCTGTCAGCTTCAGCGACGCCATGGATGGTGAGCATCAACTAAGAGGTCAGAGCTTCCTTTACTGAGGGCCATTTTGTTCCCTCCATACAGTACAGTAGTGGACAAAGCACTCAACCCCAGTACTTGAGTCAAGTAGTACACATGCTCCTGGTACAGATGCTCCTGGTCAAATATAACCAGTGTTGTAGTGGTGATTTGTGCATGCATTCTACTTTAATTATGTGTGATTCATTTTACTTAGGTTTACAAGTGCATAAATAGTAGGAAACATGTTAGTATAGGAAATGACAAGTTAAAGTTGCTCAGTCAAATGTGTACTTGAGTTCAATTCAATTCAATTCAATTCAATTTTATTAAAGTGTCAAATCACAACAAGTTGTCTCAAGACACTTTACATGTAGAGCAGAGACCCGACAGTCCCACCCTGAGCAAGCAATTTTGCGACAGTGGCAAGTTAAAGTACTGGAGTGCTTGCTCTTAAAACATTTCAAAAGTACATGCTTTTACACAGTATATTTTCTTTTTAATATCAATGTATTGCTGTATTGAAATTCAAAATCTTCAAAAAGGTACCTAGCATAGAAATAACTAATCTACAAGCTCTCTCAATGTTCTCAAGATTTTAATTTTTTAGATTTAATAAATAAAGCTTAAAGGGGAAATCCACCCATTTTCAATATTTAACTATGTCATTAATATAGCATAAAGGAGTTGTGTGGAAATAAGAAAAAAGTTCCCCCCTTTCTGTGTTGCCTTGAACTGGAGGATTGATTGTGGGTTTAACATTGCAAATTACAACATGATGAGTCATCACGTTGTAATTTGCAATGTTAAACCCACAATCAATCCTCCAGTTCAAGGCAACACAGAAAGGGGGGAACTTTTTTCTTATTTCCACACAACTCCTTTATGCTATATTAATGACATGTTAAATATTGAAAATGGGTGGATTTCCCCTTTAAGTGGTTATTCATAATGTATTTTTGTATGTGTTCATCACGGGAGTCCCTTTCTAGACATTTTGTGGAGTCAAAAATACAATATTTGTCTTTGAAATGTAGTGAGGTCACAGTGAGTGAAAGCTTTGGAAGCATGAGCTACCAAAAAAAGTATAGATACTATATATTTTTTGGGGGTCCGTGACATGAAAAGGTTTGAGAACCACTGGTGTAAATGAGCAGGTTGTGCATCAAACTAACCCCCCAATCTTCCTCCCTGGTCTCCCTGCTGCAGAGCTGGAGGAGTCGAGGCAGAAGTGTCATCCCAGTTGGTACCCTTTTGCCAAGAGATACCTGGTCTGGGACTGCTGCCCCTGCTGGCTGAAGCTGAAGGAGTGGGTGAATTTCATGGTGATGGATCCTTTCTTAGACCTGGGCATCACCATCTGCATTGTCCTCAACACTCTGTTCATGGCCCTGGAGCACTATCCCATGACTGAGGAGTTCAATGGGATGCTCTCTGTGGGCAATCTGGTACCTTTTCTTTTTTTATTTTCTTTTTAGGGCAGCCGCCTGAGTAGGTGGGTTGCCAGGATACAGTCAGTAGTTAAAGTACTACAATTTATTTTGCTTGAATATAAAAGTAACAATACCACAATATAAAAAAATACTCTGTTACAAGTAAAAGGCCAATCAACATTTTCTTTGAGTAAAAGGGTGAAAGTATAGGCATCAACATTTACTTAAAAAGACTTAATATGAAGAATGTCCCCATCTTTTTCTTTTATACTTCAAATAGGCAAAGACATACAATAGGGCTTAATTGGTTCATGTATGTTTTGTAATGATAATAATCTAAATCTGCTAAGTAACTAAAGCTGTGAAATAATTGTTGTAGAGTAAAAAGTACAATATTTACCTCTAAGATGTATTGGAGTAGAAGTATAAAGTATCAAAATTGCACTTAAATACTACTTAAATAAATGTACTTAATTACTTTCCACCACTGGCAGGTTGCCAGGATACAGTGTTAACACTGGCTCTCTCTGTGATACTGTAAAGTGCTGTTGGGCGATAAATGGCCTGTGGAGTGGTACTGAAAGCCTGATTCAGTGGGCAGTAAAAGCACACAGGAGAGCAGAACAACATAGAACATGCCACTCCGATAATGGATTTCTATATCGGGGAACATAATTATGCTTTGTTTGTTTTACTCTGAGCACTACACTGAGCCTGGCTTAAGGAGATAGACACCTGAAATTTATAGAGACGACACAGAACACTTTTCTTCTTCTATGTATAGAAGAAGAAAAACATTATATTGTCATTTGATTCATTTTGATTTTGCCCAGCATGCCTATTTGTCCCATTGAACATATTCATGTGGCGGCCATTTTGTCATACTGAGGATTGGGGATGCCCCACACCTGAGTATGGCGTACCGTAGTGTGTGAATGTTGGTCCATTGGTGGGAGTATTTTAGGACGCATTAATTATTGTCTGTTAAAGATGAAATAAGCAATATTTTTGATAATAACATTGAATCAAATGACCCCCTGTTGAGAATTACTAACGCTCCCACAAAGTCTCAGCACCGCAGTCTAAAGGGCATTGGGGACACACATGGGGAGCGACTGGCACGTCTAGTGATTCATTTTCAATGAGAGGCAGGCGAGTGGGAATGTAGGGAGGCGCAGACAATCTGACAGGTGTAGAGACAAGCAGGCACACTCCCATGAAATAGTTCATGCTCGTCTCACGCATATGCCCACCCACTGCCAGAATTTAAAATGTGTTTTATTTCCTACAAGATGTGTAGAAATTAGTCTTTCACGGCACAGTGCGACTCCCGCAGATCCAAGCAAATATGCAGGCACAGTGTCACTCCCCGTGTGAAAAGACCATAATGCTGTATTTACCTACCAGGACATTGTTTACTTTTTGACAGTCCGACAACAATGCCACCTGTTGTGCTTTTCCTAGTGTAAAAGGGCAAAGGTGCAAAAGTGTAAGAAAAGTTTTTTTAATTTAGAGTAGCCAATTATTTTATCAATTATAAGAAAAGTATGAAAGTTGTATAATGTTTTGTTATACCAACGTTGTTATTCTGTAGTACATACTGTAGGCGTTCACAGGTTAAGTATTCAGTTCTAGTGGCACCTAGGGGGCGAGCCTTCAGGGTTTGCCTGTGTGTCAGCTAATCTCAAACCACTTTACCGATCAGCTCCAAATTTCTTGTGCATGCGACCAGTAGGACAAATATTTGTCACATATTATGAATATTTTACAGTGTAGTAGGGCTTTCACGGCTAGAGATTTTTACTGGTCGACTAATTTGACCCAGTGGTAGTCGACTAGTCGAAACTTACCTTAAAAAAAATATATATATATTTTTTGGCCATTGTTTTAATGCCATCCTACTACTATATTACTATCATTATTATCCTCCTGCCTTTATTAATAAGCCGTTTTAAGGGAAGCGCTTCTGGCACAGCACCACAGCAGCATCTCCAAGGATCCTCAAAAGGGGGTTATACTTTTGACCCCCTTTTGATAAAAATAAAGGCAGGAGGATAATGATAATAGTAATGGGCCATTATTACTATGGCATTAAAACAAATGAAAAAAAAAGGTGGACTAGTGGTTATGCTAGTCGACTAGTCGACTAGTTGGTGAAAGCCCTACAGTGTAGATTGTGGTCCCAGAGATAAAGATGATGTAATATGGGGGTCCATGGCCTAAGGCATATAAAACTGGGGGTCCTTGAATTAAAAAGATTGTGAATCACTGGAATAGAGCAAAAAAAAGGACTTTAGCCATAGTTTATTTTTTGCTTTGCTGTGTCACTCTGTGTGCTGTGATAGGTGTTCACTGGCATCTTTACCGCAGAGATGGTGCTGAAGCTCATCGCACTGGACCCATACCACTACTTCCAACAGGGCTGGAACATCTTTGATGGCATTATCGTGTGTCTCAGCCTAATGGAGCTGGGTCTCTCCAATGTAGAGGGCCTGTCTGTCCTGCGTTCCTTCAGATTGGTAATGGGAACTGTTATTTTGACTGATTTGAATATTAATGTTTTTCTGCCCCACATCTTGGAATAGGAACTTACCTTCAGGACCTAGTTATACTCAATAAATTCAAACATACAGACACACATAGATTCCTGGATTCATTCATTCGTTTCTTTGCCTTGATTATAGTTTTTTACAACATTAGATTTTATGTTATGTTGTGACTATGTTTACTGATACTCTTCTTGCCTGGTCTTTCATCTCCCCAGTTGAGAGTCTTCAAACTGGCCAAGTCATGGCCCACGCTGAACACGCTCATCAAGATCATCGGTAACTCGGTGGGTGCCCTCGGAAACCTGACCCTGGTCCTGGCCATCATCGTGTTCATCTTTGCCGTGGTCGGCATGCAGCTGTTTGGCAAGAGCTACCAGGACTGCGTGTGTAAGATCTCGATGGACTGCCAGCTGCCCCGCTGGCACATGAAGGACTTCTTCCACTCGTTCCTCATCGTGTTCCGGGTGCTGTGTGGCGAGTGGATTGAGACCATGTGGGATTGTATGGAAGTGGCTGGACAGCCCCTCTGCATCCTGGTCTTTATGCTGGTCATGGTGATTGGCAATCTGGTGGTAAGTGTTACGTGTTCAATCACTTTTCTTTTCTGCTGTCAGATAAAAAGCCATATCCATGACCAGGTATAGTATTGTGATATGAGACTAGATGTAATTTGGGACTTTGGATATTGTAATATCGTGATATAGCTTAAGTGTTGTCTTTTCCTGGTTTTAATCACTTTAACAAATTACTTTCGAAATGTGTTTTAAAAAAGGCAAGAATAAAGCAGCTCTATAAGCTCACAACATGTCACATTGTGTTGTGAGCTTGAAGATCTGCTGATTTCACTATTTTTGAATTGAAGATTTGTTTTTCAGTTTTGACATATTTGCAGAGAATATGGACACCAGGATTAATGTGGTTAACATACATGCATTTTTTTTATTAAATCTTTATTTATGACATTATCAAACACAATCATATTAAAAGGAAATACATGTAATTTAAGTCAATTCAGTCTGAAAAAGCAGGGATGAAACATCCCCACCGTCCGCCCCCATCCTCCCAGCAGATGGAACCCTGATAACTGCCATCATTGAGTGATGAGATCATACACAATCAGGGATTACAGTGGTGAAGATGGCACCTGATCAGTGACTATGGCTTTGTAGCACTGGACTGTCCAGGCAGTGATGTACAGTACAGTGTACATTATCTGATACTGTACGTACACTGTACTTTAAGACCTTTAAAGGACAACTTATTTTTTTTTTACAACAAGGGGTTATTTTATTAGTTTGTAATGATAACAATTAAATTATTAGTGTTAAAATGTATTAATTTATTGCCTTCTATCGTTTCCACGATTTTTAACTGGGGGGCGGGGGCATTCGGATAATTTGTCAAAATAAAAACCTTTTTCACAATAAGCCGGGCAGCCGGCTATTTTTGTCTCTGCAAGGTCGAAGGCATGAAGGTCAGGCCAGAACCTCTAACCCAAGTTTTTCACATTGGTGCCACATAGTGCCACCACGAGGCAAAACACATTTTTTGATATTACTCCTACAGATTTTGTCTTAACATCACGCACATTGGTACACACTACACAGTATCTCTATAGTCATGTGATCAAGTCAGATCTGTTGGATTTTTCATATTCCATCCTGATTGGCTAAGATTTGCCTCCAAAGTTTGCAGGAGTGGCTCGTTTTGTACAAAATGCCTCAAATCATGAACGCAGCGTCCGATTGCCGTGAAACTTTGTGCACACATCCCCACTATGCAAAGGAAGAAATGCCACTGTTTTTCATATGCAAATAAGTAACTGAGAAAATCTTAATGTCTAACAGTACACACACACAAGCACGGACACGGACCGTGCCATTTTTATATTTTTGGGACATTTTTAACCCTAAAGGTCCTTACACACCGGGCGACACCGGCGAAAATAGCGAATATACGCAAAATTCGGACTCGTTCCGAATAATTAAAAGACGCTTTTTCGCTTCGCTTTTTCGCTTTTTCGCTCCATGTACGGAGCCATTGACTTTATAAGGTTTTAAAAAAAACGCATTATTCGCACGAAAAAATCGCCCCGGTGTGTAACAACCTTAACTCTGAAGCTTGAATTATACTTAGTGTTGTGAACAAAAAATATCCGATCTACAAGCTCACAACGCGCCGTGCTGTGACACGCTCATAGATTGACTATTTTTTGTATGCAACACTGGCAACACCGGCGTGCAACTAAATATGAATCAGGCATAATTCCAACCCCAGCTGCTAAACCTAACTCTAACCCAACCTGAATCTTTTCCTAATAGTAAAGCTCCCCAAATATTTTTTAAATGTCTATTTCTCAATACTTCTATCTGGCTTGCAGATCACTTTAAAACATTAGCCAGTCTGGACAACATTCAAGTCATCTGCTGTCTCTACAGCAGATATATTTGCATATAGATGCGTTCTATAGGCAAATCTACTGTAAGCATCTATTTGTTGCCGTGCAAACCTCAGTCACAACAGCAGACATGTGGCTTCAGCGCAAGCTCAATGTCCAACATGGCTTAATGTTTTTATTCACTGCTAATGAGTTAAGCTTTATGGGCGAAATTGGAACCAAAGTACCATACAAAAAGGATCAGCCAAGGCTACAGTATGGGGGGGTATTATGTTCTATCTATTTTCTCATCTAATGCCGGTACAGGTGTGTGTTTATAACATTAACCACCTGGCGTCACTATTATGGCCATGGGTAAAAAAGAAAAAGAAAAGATCAAACCTTTTCGAAAAGGTTAAAAAAAAAAGGAAATCTGCAAGCTCACAACAGATCGCACCGCATGTTGTGTGCTTGTAGATCGGTCATTTTCGCTATTCATCGCGGTTTAAAAAAATCCATGTCCGTGCTTGTCACTGTTTATGTAAAGAGAGCTTAATACAAGTAACAGATCTGGATACACAACTGTTGTCACTTGGTGCCTCGGCAAGGGTAGGGTACTGTATGTTGGTTGGTCCTCCCATATGGTGCTTTGTTGTCCAGCTGTGACCTGGAGGCTAACACGTAATGAGAATAGATCAAAATTATTTTTCCCAGAATTCCAGACAGACAGCGTTAGCAGCACTTCATTCATGTCCCAGTATCCTTTTCTCATCTGGATGTGGGAACAACCATTTTAAAATGAACCTGTCTATAAATAGCATAGAAGAGATTATGTTAGAAATTGATTGATTGATTGAATATTTTATTAGGCAAAAAATGTAAAACAGCACAGTTACATATAAAATACTTTGTCTCACAGGTCCGTTCATGAAAGTCCTTGCGGACTTGTTTCCAATGAGGGCCTTGGTATTCAATTCATAGACAATATCTTTGTATGTGTTTGACTGAAATAGCTCATAGTTGATTTTAAAAGTTACACAATATCACTGCAACCATTCCTGTTTTCTCTTTTGGCTGGTTTTGTTCAGCTTGGTTTTCTGACCTGTTGAATTCACGACTTCCTCACAAATTAGTAATGTATCTCTAATAACAATTTTGACAACGGCTCTGTCCAAACATGATCATGGCATGGAGTACATATTGAAAATATGCAAGGAGACCGTGATTTGAAATTGTTTATCTCATATACAATCGTGGCACAGGTCAGTTACATTTTCCCAGAATGCCCTCTGGCCTCTCTGCTATTAAATGCTATTTTGACCTACATTTAATCTGATGCTCTGGAATGTACTGTATCTGTTTAATATTTTCTCAACCCTGAAATAGATTTCTGCCTGGCTAGTGGTTGTCCATTGAATGTGCTGTGTGACGTTACTAAAGTACACAGTTACTAAAGTACTGTGTTAAAAACAGTATATTATTTGAGACACACATACGGGTATTTCGGGGCTTGGCCGAATCCGCCATTCCCTCACTTGGTGAAACCAGCTTTCGCCATTGTAATTGCATTGTGGAACGCACACATGGTTAGATTTTGTGGGTTTATTTCGTCATAGCGCAACATATGGTGAAGTATTGTAGTGCAGGTAATTGCAACAACCACCGATCTTGTGAAAAATTATAACGGGACAGCAAGATATTCTACACTTTTCGCGATTCTGCTAATAATCATATTCTTGAGACACACATCCAAGTTGCCGAGTCAAACAAGGGAATCACGTAATGTTGATCCCCTTCCACTATTCGCTCATACTAGGACATGACGTATGTGTAGGCAGAAGAACAGAAAACATGGCAGGCTAGTAAGCAACACAGCTGCAGATGTGTTCTATGTAGGTCTGCCCAGGCCAGAGCCATGGGTGTGCCAGTGTGCAAAAGACAGTATTGACACACCTAAATCTAACACGCCCATTAATGTAATTAGTTGCAGCTGCGTTGCTTACATCACTGTGTACTATAAAGTCAGTCTAATCTCTCAAAGCAGTTTCAGCTCAATGGGTTCCCAGATTGGGTCAATCAGACCCGTTGTGGGCTTGTAGATCTGCTATTTTTGTATTCATTAGAAAACGTTGCACTTTTTGAGAAATGATCGGTCAAAACATCGGTTGTCTATGAACATTTTCTTTTTTAAATAAAAAAAAACACTCAAATCAGCTGTAGCAGTCACTAATAATTACAAGCAGTCAGCTCTGATAGCTCTATTACCTCGTTAGGGAAGAGAGCAGATCACATTTGTGTCAAGTTTTGTTGTCAGAAACCTCCAGTTGCACATAAACCATGTGAAAGCTGTTTATCCCAGGGATTATCCAGGATGCTTGGGGGCGAGAAGGTCAAAGGCCGTTCATCAGTAATCATCTGCTCATGCTCCCCATCTCTGACTGGCCTAGAGATGATCCCTCTCCAACTGTGCACATCTCACACACACGCACGCGCGCACACACACACACACACACACGCACGCGCACGTGCGCACTCACGCAAGGGCGCTCACACACATGCACTCACGCACGCACGCACGGGCGCTCACACACACACACACACACACACACACACACACACACACACACACACACACACACACACACACACACACACACACACACACACACACACACACACACACACGCACACACATACGTACACACACACACACACACACGCACGGGCACTCACGCACGGGCACTCACACACATGCACTCACGCACGGGCGCTCACACACACACACACACACACACACACACACTCACACACACACACACACACACACATACACGCATACACACATACACACAGAGAGAGTGCAGTGATATTTCTGATGCTTGATGCTGCTCTAAGCAGAAAGATAGATTACTTGAGTTCTTGGTACATCTGGGAGGGGGGGGGGGGGTACAAGTGTAATGGTCCCCCCCCTGCTCTTACAAGATAGGATTGTCTTATGTTGACAAAACATATGTCCCAGCCTCCTAGGTCATGTCTGTATCGGCTCTCGGTCTCGGAGCTTGTTGAAAGCTGTTTCATACCCTCTAGAATCAGATTCTGATCAAATGTTTACTAAACATTTTTCAACAACAGCTGTCCAGTAGACATGAACGTAAATGTAATAAAGGGCATGGGGGTTCCTAGATGATCCCGGGTTCTGAGCAGAGGATCGCACAATGATATGGTTTTGTGCTATTTATTCATTATTTTTCACTCCTGGCAATTTGCACACAACAATACTTTTTAGATTACAGAATGTAGATTTATTTTGTTCTCTACACAGTTTGCTGTGCAACTGACCACTCTTATTGTTACTTTTGGGCAGACAGCTTGCACTGTATCTCCATATTTTAACTTTTAATGTTTTTTTTATAAATGAATTCCCTATTTTGTCCTACCACAGTGTAGGACAAAAGTAGTGAAAATAGCCGTGCTTGTAGAACTGCTGTTTCAAAAAAAGTTAAAACATTTTTGAAAGTGAAAGTGGTTAAAGGGGTACTGTGCAAGTCCCAAAATATATTTTTTTAGCAACCTCTGCTGATCATTACCGTCATTGCAGGTCGGATTGCAGCGGATTCCTGCATTACCCAGAATTCCATTTGTTTTCACCGGAAGGCAGAAGCGTTTCAAAAAGCGTTCTTTTTTTTTTTTTTTACTATCTGCGGTTCATTTCTCTTAGCCAGTGGAGCTTTAGTTACCGTGAGCTGTGTTTTCTTTTGCTGTTGTTTTTCCATCTTCAAATCCTATAATGCCATAAAAACAGCGTGAAATTCCTTTTTGTTGGTGGCGCCATTTTCGCGGGAAAGACGCCCCTGTCCACAAAAAAAAATCTCGCCTGCCCTAAATGTAATTCCTGGGGACGCTACTGGTCTGTCGGTGGGTTTTATAAATATCTAACCCCAATGAAAAGTATTAACAAGAGCTTGTGACTAAATAATAACTACATTTGGTTCCATTTGTACACTCTCAGAGTTATGGGGGTTATGGAGGCCTAATGCATAATAAAGTGGGGTCCTTGAAATGATAAAGTTTGAGAACCACTGATCTGTACAATGTGCCTTCTAACTGTCCACAGGTGCTGAACCTCTTTCTGGCTCTACTTCTTAGCTCCTTCTGCTCAGACAACCTGTCCGCCCCTGAGGAGGACGGAGACTTGAACAACATTCAGATCGCTGTCGCCCGCATTCACACAGGTGTCACCTGGCTCTCCTCCCACGTTGTCGACCTCATAAATGGCAAACTCAAGCACCGACAGAGAAAGGCCACATCGGTCAAGGATCAGTCCGTCAAGATGGCCGGCAACCATGTGGAGAGCAACGGAGGAATTTTCGGACTCTACGGGGAAAAGTACATCATACCGGAGGAGGAGGACAGCTACATGACCAACCCCAACTTGACCGTCATTGTCCCTATTGCCCCCGGAGAATCTGACGTGGAGCTCTTTGAGGAGGAGGCTCAGTATTCCGACTCATCTGATGACGAGGAAAACAAACCGGTGAGTGTTCTAACTTCATAATAATCGTAGAGTTCAGAGTGTAATATTGTACTTTTGTACTCTTTATTTACAGATTTCAATTATTAATACAAAAGAGCAGAGAGACAAAATACAACCACCCCAATTGTATAAGTTATATGATATTAACATACTCTACCATACAGATTGGACAACATTACATTGTATTCATTATAAAATGAACTTCTTCCTCAAGTCCACCAAGCAGAGTTGTTTTTAAGTCTTAAGGAGCAAGTCCAAATGAAAGTCTCAAGTAACTTGAGTTAAGTCTACGTCAAATCACAAGTCAATTTACAATTTACAATTCAGTCATTTGGCAGACGGTCTTAATCCAGAGCAAGGTAAACAGACTAAATACATACATCAAATGTATAGAGACAGTGAGTGTAGTGCCTCAGTAATCTAGGATCATAGGTAAACCAAGAACCTAGCATCAGTCTAAACAGTATGATATATATAAAAAATAATCTGTACATTGAAACTATACAAACTATAGGATGCCAGGTCAACAAATGTACCTGGCATCTGTCTAAATAACATGCTATCTAAATTACATTTAAACCTTTGCATAAGACTGCATGTTCGTCAAGGCTACAGGCTAAAGTGGAGTCTAAAGAGGTGGGTCTTCAGATTATGGCCGAAAATTGGGAGTGAGGCTGCAGCTCTGACTGCAATGGGGAGTTTGTTCCACAGTTTCGGAGCCAGAAGGGAGAAGAGTCTGGAACATGTGGAGCGTTGTCCCAGATGTTTTAGGGAAGGTTCATGGAGATTTTTTTGTTTTTGTCGCATTCCTAAGCCAATAATTTGATTACCGGCGGAAAGATGCTAATGTATCCGGTAGGAGACTCAAAGGAGTTTCTTTGAGTCTCCTACCGGAAATACACCTGGTCATCAAATTATTGGCTCTGGAATGAGTCAAAAACAAAAAAATATCCATGAATTCAAAGCTTCATGGGGTGTGTAATTGATAGAAAATAAGTAATTTTTTGGGTGAACTACTCCTTTAAGTCTCGAGTCAAGTTGAGTCGACAGCCATTTTCTTTTAAGAATTTGTTTTTTTTTCCTATAATTTTTATCCCACGATTTTGTAACCCATATTTTTTCACCCAGCGGTGTTCAAACCTTTTTCAAAGGGGGCCATATTTGAACATATGAAAATACTGTGGGACCGTTTGCATCTGCTGTTATAATGTATGTAACTTTGGACCATACTATTTTATTTAACTGGCAATGTAGCCAAATGTGTGAAAAGGTCTGTACAAAGATTTTAATAAAAATAAAATAGCCTTTCTTTCACATCTTGAGAAATAGCCTATTTGCCCAGGTAAATAAAAAAATGCTTCCAATGAATTTCACATGGCTATACTGGCGGGCCATACATAATACATTTTAGGAAGGTAGCCGTGGGTCATAATGTTATGGTTGGGTGGGAAGTTAGCAAATGAATGTGGATTTCTGGGTATAAGCTGTTAATCTGCCAACCAGACAAGGGGCTCCCCTCCCCAGTGACACAGATATTAATTTATGTACAATAAGAACCAAACTGTCCAAATTTTTTTTTTTAAAAAGCTAGGGTAAACTGCGCTATGCACTGGTGTGACGTCTCAGCAAGACAGAAGATTTGTGTGGTGGTGCAGGGATTTAAATTGACAACCATCACAAGCCTTATTTTGCATGCATGCTACATGACATATACAGTATGTTATTTTTTCCTTAAATGTCTTCTGACATAAATTTGTATAACATGTTTTTTTAAACACACATCATCATGTCGGTGCAATGTAAAGATTACAATGTGATTACTTCAAAGGTATGACTTTAGCAGTCACATCTCTCAGAGCAAGACTGTTGTCAGTTGTAAACATGCATAGTGACAATTATTTTATACAATAAAAAAGGGTTCCCACAGACATAATACAAAAATATACATCGTCTCAGTATAAACTCAGTTTTGTAATATATAAAGTATAACAAATTAAAAAACAAAAGAAAGAAAAAAGACGATAAATTTGACTGCATGTATTGTGAATTGTATTTTGTGCCGACAGTTAGAAGTTAGCCAGTATTGACATTGACCCTCTGTTTTCCCACACTAATCACCATTAACTGTCTCTTCTCTCTCATCTTGTGTCAATCAATCATTGTCTCTGTCTTCCTCTCGCTAAGTCTATCTCTCTTCATCTTTTTTTTCTCTCTCTCTCTCTCTCTGTGTTTTTCTTGCTTTCCCTCCCTCCCTTGTTGCCATCCATCCATGTGCCTGTCTGTCCCTCCTCTTCTCCTCCCGTCTCTCTGAGTGGCTGGAGATGACAGAGGACCAGATCTTGACCTTAGAGCCAGGCCCTACAGATCAGATTAAACCAACTGAGCTGAGCAGGGCCTTTCCATTAAATGGGTACAAACTGATGAAGTCCAACCATGATATAGCTAGTATAGTAATATTACAATAATATATAAGTCTACTGCATTATTCTTACAAATACAATTTTCTACATTTCATATTGATCAAATCAGTATGTCCAGATCATTATGTTCAGTTAGTTTTAATAAAGAGGAGAACAGTGTGTGTGATGCTGCTTGCTCATAGCTGATAATAGCTCATAGTTCTATGCAGAGGAGCCAAACAAAAGTGCATTTTACTCTTATGTACATGTACACAAGACGTAACAAAATAAAGAACCTTGAACCTAGTTGAGTGCTGGTACAGTAGACCTATGTTTTAAGTAAGTTAAGCACTCTCTAAAACATTTTAAAGAGAGATTTTGCGATGGAAAACAGCTTGTAATTCTTCATAACATATATATTCAACATACGTGTATATGTTATTATTTTATAAACACACTATTCTAGGGGATTGTCTAGATTGTTGGAGACATGAGTTCCCAGGGCAACCATTGAAGCTCAGATTATGCAGGACAGACATGGCTATGCTGAGCTGTGGTGGACGGCAATATGGCTCCCTCTCTCCCGCCCTCTTTCGTCATTATGAATCCAATCCCCCTCCTCACCAGAATTAGAAAAGGGAAATGGAAATTAGAAAAAAAAAAGCTTTCTCCAGTCATCAGCTTAACGGGCATCAGCTGCTGCCTGTAGCAGCTGTAAAGAAGGATGTATTTTATGTAGAGTTTTAAATACACCAAACTGACAAGGTGGTCTGTGTTGACTGAGTGAGAAGAAAGTTATGTACATTTTTGTGAAAGGTCATGCCCCTTTTCGACAATCCGCATGAAAAGTTAATCAGTTCTTCCTTGTCCCAGGAACACGATTTGTTTAAATGCATTCATAATTGCTCGAGATATCCTGTCAACAGACAGACTGATAGATGGGGTGAAATCACCCTTGCCATCCTGAGTGATTTAATGTTTGTCAAATGTAACATCATTTACTTCTCCTATTTTCAAAAATATATACGTAGTTTTTTTTTTTCAGCAAGACCCTCACAATGTCTCATTTCTTGTGTCTTGCCTCTGTGTGTATGCGTGAGCGAGCGTGCATGTGCATATGTGTGTGTGTGTGTGTACGTGTGTGTACATGTGTGAACGTGTGTACGTGTGTGTGCGTGTGTGTGTGTGTGTGTGTGTGTGTGTGTGTGTGTGCGTGTGTGCGCATGTGTGCGCGTGTGTGTGTGTGTGTGTGTGACACTGAGAGATTAGAGGTGCTACAATGCACAGAATAAATCATGACAATTGTACTGTAGGTAAAGTGATCTGCAGATCTTGATCAAGTTCAATGCTGAATCCATAAAATATCATCGAGCACATTCTCTCAGTCCTTGAAATTAAGAATCATACATATAATATAATATGTTTGTCTCTAGGTCCCATATGTGTTCTTTCATGCTGGATTACATGTCACATGACGTGATTTTTTTATTATTGGATTGAAGTAGCTCTTCTGTCTCAATAATCCCAGTAAATCGTGTTGAATATGCTACCATTATGACACATGAAAATCACATCAAAACTGCATTAAGACTCATGAGTATGTTTGTGTGTGGTCGCGCACGTGTGTGTGCACACGCGTTCATTCACACAGAGCATTTATCTCTCCTTTAATCTGTGACAAAGTGCTGTCACTAGTGTACTGGGGGAGTTATTCATGTTTGTGACAAATGAGATCAAAAGTCATGAGAGAGGAACAGTATGAAAGTAGTTCCATTGAGCTGGCATTTTAATTTGATCTTAGAGAGCTATCTCTTATAGCAAATGAGCTGGTATGACAAGCTCCTCTGGCTTGAACCACAGACTGATCTCCATTTTGGCATTTTCCATATTGTCACTGACATCGATGATGGGGGGAGGATTATTTATTCTGATCTGTCTTTTAAACAAAGATTTAATCTAATGCAGTGGTTCTCAAACTTTTTCATGTCAAATTGATATTATGTACAGTATTTGGCCACAGACCCCCATCTGCGAATATTTTGAAGATTAAGCAGATAAGAGAAGATTTGTGTAAAAAATATAATTCCAAATATTTCACATTTTTGTAATGTTTTCCAATCTACAAGGTCAGCTTGTATATCTGCTATTTCTGCACAACCGAAGTATAACATAGGGTTGAAGTGGTTACACTGATTTTGATGCTATATTAACACATTATTCTGGGGACCCCGTGGAACTCCCCATGGACCCCTGGGTGTCCCTGGGCCCCACTTTGAGAACCACTCATCTATTGTAGTGTACACGTGCAATGTGTAGATTTGCTTTAGCACTGTGTTAAGAAATGTGAAGACTGTCATACAGTGAAGTTGAGGTGAGTCTGCATTAAAAGGGAGCAACAGGGTAATAACAGTGTGACATCCTTTCCTCAGGAGACGATCAGCCTATCAGAGGGCAGCACCGTGGACCTGGGGAAACCTGGTGAGGAGAGGGACGATTTTCCTGAGCTGGCTGAAGAGACTATGGAACCAGAGGAATGCTTTCCTGAATGTGTGTACTTTAAATTACAATACTGGTCAACTCTTAAAACAATTCTTTGAATCTGTCGTTGAAAACCTTAACGTGATAATTAATGAACAGAACCATGAAAAATAACTATTAAATATCACTGTTGTGTTTGCTATATCAAACAAGGTATATAAACTGTCATTTCATTCAGATGTCTGTATATTTTTCGTTCATTCCTGCAATCTAAAAGGCTTTTGTTCGCATACACTGTATATATTTCCTTCCTCAAGTCTGCGTGAAGCGCTGTCGCTGCTGTGAGGTTGACACTTCGCGTGGTTTGGGCCAGGCTTGGTGGAGACTGAGGAAGACCTGCTACCAGATCGTGGAACACAGCTGGTTTGAGACCTTCATCATCTTCATGATCCTGCTCAGCAGTGGGGCTCTGGTAAGGCTGTTTGACACCGCTCTGCACAAGTAAAATCCATGAGTTCATTTGACTCCCTTTACAGTGAAGTACAAAAACATTTTACTCAAGGAAAAGTATCAATACCACAATGTAAAAATCTACTTGAAGTACTAAAAGTAAAAAGTACTCATTGTGCAGAATTTCAAGTTTTCAAAATGTATAAACATCTTTGGAAAATAGCAGATCGACAAGCTCACAATGCGTCGCAAAGCAAAGTTGCGAGCATGTAGATCGGCTATTTTCAAATAGCCAGAGTATATAGGGCTGAAGTAGTTAATGTATGTTTTGTAATATTACTACAAATCTAGAAATTAACTAGTAACTACAGTTTTCAAATAATTGTAGTGGAGTAAAAGTATAATATTTGCCTCTGAGGTGTAGTGGTCCAGTAGAAGTAAAAGTATAGAAAATTGGAAATACTCTACGTTAGTAAAGCTAAAATACCTCAAAATTGTACTTAAAGTACAATACATGAGTTAATTACGGGTCAATGTAGTTCCATTTTTACATTCTCAGAGTTATTTTTATTGTGTGATTGGTGACCTTTCATATCTTCTGTCATACTTGCTATCCAAATACACGTGTTGCATAGAAAGTACTTGCTGTAGATATCCAAATACTGTTGTTGTACAGAAATGACTTTCTGTAAATACTGTATCTAAAAACACTTGTTGCATAATGACTTGCAGTAATAGTTAAACGTTAGGAAGTGGAGAACTTTTATTCTATGAAGCTTTTACGACATTCTACATTGCCATTTCCTTACACCTACTGTGTATGGAATGTGTATCAAGTCTCTCAATTTATACCTGGCTTAAAAGATAATCAAGTTTGACCATTTCAACCACTTCTCTCCTGTTGAGCATTATATATGTACTGTAATATTAATAGCATAGAAACATTAATCATCTGTTCCAGCATCTATTATTTTCATCACCATTACCTTTTACAGTTATCACATCTAACACGCTCTTGTTTTCTTGGGTCCTCTTCTTCCATGGTCTCTGCAGGCATTTGAGGATATCTACATTGAGAAGAGAAAGGTTATAAAGGTGGTGTTAGAGTATGCAGACAAGGTATTCTCCTACATCTTTGTCCTCGAGATGTTCCTTAAGTGGATTGCATACGGCTTCAAGAAGTATTTCACTAACTATTGGTGCTGGCTGGACTTTCTTATTGTGGATGTAAGTGAACTTTGTAATATTATGCCAAAGTTACTCTATGATTTGCTGAGGTATAATCTAATGACTGCCAATATCTTACTATAACATCACTCCAAATCCATGCACCTCGTTTACATTATAAACTAGAATTAGCCATCGCAGCTGTAACATTTAACAAGTTAGACATTTCGACATGGGCCTTCCTCAGTTAGCCTGGTAAACCCTCCCTCCGGAAATCTCATTTCCATTTGATTTCAGGAGTGAGTCTGGCCTGATGGCCCATTCTGCAATATTGGCTGTGTACACCAAACGGACGAGCCTATCAGCGTCGTCACATCGTTCTGTGATTGACAGCGACAGTTGGCCAATCAGGTGGCGAGTTCGAGTGAGCCCGAATGGCACCGAGTGCAGCCTGAATAGACGGATTTCCGCGCGACGTCATCACAGAGCAGAATGCGCAATCTGCGCATGCTCGGGGGAAACGAATTGTTGCGCCGTTCACTCTGTTGTTATGTTCGGGAGTTAGATAGCCATAATTCTGCTATTATAGGCATAATAGGCATAATGCTGCTATTATATACAAACAGATCCTTCCGACAAATCATTTTTATTGAGTAAACAAGGTATTACAAACTGCATAATTTAATCTACTTTCATTAAACCCGGTGAAGATCATTTATTTTATGAATGGACATTTGACCAGAGCTGCTGCGGGTAATGGCGCCCTCTATAGGCTTCCCCCTCCTCTGCGCGGTCATATCCTCTCATGTTTACTAACAGGAAACCCGTCTATGCAGCCGACAAAACACGAACGGCAGCCATCTTTTCTGTCCACTATTTTCTCCGCTGTATTTTTACTACAAAAAGCTCTCAAACTTCTATTTTGAGGCACGTAATTTACTTATAAGATATCGTTTGGATATAATTTAGTTGTTTAACTTCATATATGTGGTCAATTAATCATGACAGAGCCTATTTAAAAATAAAAAGTCAGAGAACCGGCCGGGGCGGGCAGTGACACACATGTATCCGAATAAGGCAACCTATTTTGGGCATGGCCGTCTCAAAAGTCCCGTTGCGTCACATTAGTCTACAACTGCTGATTGGCTGAAGGGGAAAAACGATCATTGGCTGAAGGGGTTGTCAGTCAACGGTATTACTCCCGCCCAACTCCAGCCCACAGCCAATATTGCAGAATGGGCGATCAGGCCAGACTCACTCCTGAAATCAAATGGAAATGAGATTTCCGGAGGGAGGGTTTACCAGGCTATTCCTCAGTGTGCTTTACCATAAAACTACAACATTTTTCAGCCTTTTCTTTTGCAATTCCCATTTTTTATTTGGGAATTGGCATTACAGAAGAATGTGTTTACATTTCAGTACTTTACTTTTCCATTCAGTCCACAATTCTATATCCTTGCATCATTATCATATTTCCAATCTCTGTTTGGAAGTCCTTATTGTTCCCTCTGGTCCATCTCTTTCCTTGCACACACAGTAATTTGGGCGTTTCTTACAAATTCCCTTATTTTTACTGTGCGCAAAGCAACCTGCACACTAATAACACTGCCTTACAGCCTTAATGAAAATAGCTAATATTTTGAAATACTTTTTACTTTTTTCTTATTTTATTGTTCACATATTTGAACAGATATTTTAGAATCCATTAGACACTAAGACATACAGTACAAAAACAGAAACAGTTGGAAATGAGACAAAATTACTCACCTGGCCTAGATGATCTATACTGTACATATTAAAAGAATGGTAGATAAGCCATGTGACACAAATCTCTCCTTCTTGTCCATTAGACAAGGCTGGTTCTACTTTTCTCCAAAGGCTCCAAAGTGAATTGAACTTGACCATTCCATTTTTGTCAATTTAACCCATTCAATCCGGGAACGCATCCGTGTCATTTTAGATTTATTTTAGCTATTTTTGAAAAATCTTGAACATTTGTACAAATCTTATATTTATATATTTTTTAAAAGCGAACATTTCTAACTCAAATATTTGCTTCTGGGGGTCCCTGGACCCCAAATGTTCATGATTTTTCAAAAATATCTGAACTACAAGCTCATAGATGGGTTAATGTAACTTAAAGGTAGGGTAAGTGATTTTCTTTGGTTAAAATAAGTGTTAAATAGCTCTATATTCTGATAGTAATTATTGCTATAGAGTGTTTCCTCAGTAAAAGGAGTCTCCTTGTCTCTCCAGCTCTTTATAAAACAGAAAATGCATTTTCGTTTCAGTTTCAGTTTCATTTCAAATTTTATCCAATCAGGATAGAGAACTCAGTCAGGATATAGATTAAACAAGTGAAATTGGAAGTGATGACACTAAGAAATGAGCTGGCAAAATTGGAACTGGAACACTATAAAAATGAAGCTTAAAAATGGGTACTTTCTCCTGATTGGCTGAGATTTTGACACCTACCAGAAAATGTATTTTCTGTTTATTAAAGAGCTGGAGAGACGGGTAGACTCCTGTTACTGAAAAAACACTCTATAGCAATGATTACTATCAGAATATAGTGTTTTAACCTTTTAACAAAATGCTTTTTGTTTTAACCAAAAAATATCACTTACCTTACCTTTAATGAGCCTCACAGTTTGAATGTATTTCTGTAAACCACCAGGTGTCCTTGGTAAGCCTGGTAGCAAACTCACTGGGATATTCAGACTTTGCTGCAATCAAGTCCCTCAGAACCCTCCGAGCTTTGAGACCTCTAAGAGCCCTGTCCAGATTTGAGGGCATGCGGGTGAGTCATGCTCTTCTTGGTCACAATAAACTTTGTATTGTCGCTGTTGAGTGGAAACCCCATATGTCCAAAACCGTTACTTTTCAGGAAAGGGGGAAAGTCACAAGCTCTTGTTAACACTTTTCATTTTCATTTTATTTATAAAACCCACAGACACTTTCACTTTCAAAATGTTTCCAAAATAGCGAAAATAGCAGATCTACAAACTCACAACGCATTGCAATGCGTATATCTGCTATTTTTGCTACTTTTGTGCATCACTGTTGCACGTAAAAGTAGGGCATTAATTTACCAAAAAACATAAAAAGTTGAAATATGGAAATACAAGGTTTCTGCCCGACAGAAACAATAAATGCTACTGACAAGCATCTCACAGAACCCTCCACAGTCATTAAAAGTGTTTAATGAGTTCACTGCCTATTGCCAGGCCATTCATGTGGTAATTTCCTCTTATCCTCTCATTTTTGCGTTTTAAGTAGTTAGCCAACTCTGCTCTCCTTCCAGTCTCTCTGACCCACTAATCTCTCTCTCTCTCTGCTGTGTGCGCCGGTTACTAGGTGGTGGTAAACGCTCTTATTGGAGCCATCCCCTCCATCATGAACGTGCTGCTGGTATGCCTTATCTTCTGGCTCATCTTTAGCATCATGGGAGTCAACCTGTTCGCTGGCAAGTTCGGCAAGTGCGTGAACCGAACTGGCTTCCTCCACAATGCCTCCGTGGTGAACAACAAGTCAGACTGCCTAAACATGAACGACACCCATTTCTACTGGACCAAGGTCAAGGTGAACTTCGACAACGTGGGACTCGGCTACCTCTCCCTGCTGCAAGTGGTGAGTATCCTGTCCGCCGTGGTCCTTTTCCTTTTTTACTCTTGGAGTTAAATGAACACTGAGGATTTGACCGTGTACCTGCTAAATGTCAGCATCCATCAACCACTTAGCAAGCAGTGCTGCTATTCTTGGCCAGCGCACTTTCCATGACCAGAACCTGGTGCTCTTGAAGGACACCACTCAAATTATCTGGTGTGGTAACCAAGCAACAAGATGCTTTTCGCTGTTCACTGGGTCCCCTCCAGACCTCACTCAGTAAAGACCTTTCATTTGCCTCCAGAAATAGCCTATATCTCTCAAGATATTTGCAAAAAGCTGGTAATTGTGGGCCTGTGAGGCATACAAGTGAGAACCGATTGTCCTAACTCTGGTTTTGAGACCCCATATATATGGCTGCCAATGTGTGGCGCCCCCCAGGGGTAGAACACAAAACCATTAGAGCATGCAGTATAACCTGTGCAATATTATTGCTATATTTCTGTGCAATATTAGATTATACATGGCATGCCTAGTCTCATCACAGCTTAAATACTTCCAATATTGTTAATATTCCTCATACTAGGTGTCACTCTATATGTAATATAATATTAATGTTTTTACCTCATACTATATTTACATTACTTTTATATAATATTATATTTCTTATCTACTGTATTCTACAATTTATCTTCATATGAGAGCAATGTACCAAGTCAAACTGCTTTTATGTGAACACATTAGGCCAATAAATAGATTCTGATTCTGGTGTGGACCAATTTGATAGACGGGAATAAAAAAGCAATGAAATATCCCCAATATTCCCATTACATGACGCGGTGTATTTGAAGATTAACTTTTAATGACATCTTTATATGCAGAACTAGTGATCAAGTACTAGTAATCTCTAATGACATGTAATGTTACTTTGTCATAGGCAACATTCAAAGGATGGATGGAAATCATGTATGCAGCTGTTGACTCAAGAGGAGTAAGTATGACCACTTACTTCCAATCCAATAACATTAAAGTATCTGGACAATGTAATGACATGCAAACTGCTTTTGTTTTCAGGTGGAGGAACAACCGATCAGAGAAATCAACCTCTACATGTACCTATACTTTGTCATCTTCATCATATTTGGTTCCTTCTTCACCCTCAATCTCTTCATTGGTGTCATTATCGACAATTTCAATCAGCAGAAAAGAAAGATGAGTATATATTGCCTCACACACAGAACAGATCCCATGGTTTCAAATAATTCTTAGTGTTTCTTTTAACCTGTTTAGAGCTTTAACCTACCTAAACGGCCTCTACTTTGCGGTAACATTAATGTTTAACGCAATTGATGTGTTCAGAAGTTTGGCACAGAGCAGTGGAGTCACGAAAAGACTTAATGGTGGGCCTAATGAAAAGGGACAACCCACCACTAGAAACCTGGCTTTTATTGTATTTTATATCACCACTTTAATTTCAGTCTGTGCGCCCTATCCAGTCTATGTGGTTCTCCAAATAAATCGGAAGAGGAATGTAATGTTTGCCAGTTAGATATGGCTGTCATCAATCAAACTTGCATATTGTCAGAGTAATATTGCTGACTCTCATCAGGAATGTACGGTATGGAACTTTGAGAGAACTCAAAGTTGGTTGGGATGGTACTTCACCACCCCAAAACGAGAGGCCTAAGACTTTATTTGACCTCTTGCACATATATATCTGTACAAGAAAAATGGCCAACCTGGGCCAACAGCAAATAAGTACAAAAGAAGGGGAAATTAGATTATTATTATTAAGTAATAATGTTAGATATTTTTGCCTAATTACTTAGGTGGACAGGACATCTTTATGACCGAAGAACAGAAGAAGTACCATAGTGCTATGAAGAAGTTGGGATCCAAAAAACCTCAAAGGCCTATACCACGGCCTGTGGTAAAATGACATTTGTTATTGATTAATCGTTATTGATATATATTTCTTCTGATTTCTCCCATGAATCATCTCTCATGTTATCGAAATAGCCTTCAATCTTGCACATTGCTATGTCAATTAGATCTGCATGCACAACAGTAACTAACCTTCCTAATCGATCAACTCACTCTCTTTGTGTTTCCCAACTTCAGAACATTGTCCAGGCCTTCTTCTTCGATCTAGTGTTCATGCAAGCCTTTGACATCATGATCATGATGCTCATCATTGTCAACATGGTGACAATGATGGTGGAGACGGACGAGCAGTCAGAGCAGAAGCAGTTTGTCCTAAACATCCTCAATCTCATCTTCATCATCATTTTCACCACCGAATGCCTCATCAAGATTCTTGCCCTCCGCTGCTACTTTTTCACTGTTGGATGGAACATTTTTGACTTTGTGGTGATAATCCTCTCTATTGTGGGTAAGTAAAAACACAACAGGGTTTTTTTCAAACGCACGCACGCAAAAATAGATTATGCATGCCTTGTCTCATCACAACTAATACTTCCAATAGCTATTAACTTTAGTAATATACTGTTTAATCATGCTTATTTATGTTCATGCCAACAATGTCAAGGAGTTAACACCTTTTCTAATTGTATAATATCTCATTTTGCAAAGGCTTCATATAAGGTCACTGTAAAGTCATTCAATCTTTTGTCTTCTCTCTGATTTCCACTTCTCATTTCAGGGATTGTTCTTGCTGACATCATCGAGAAATACTTTGTATCTCCAACTCTGTTTCGAGTCATCCGCCTGGCGAGGATAGGACGTGTACTTCGACTTATACGTGGAGCCAAAGGAATAAGGACTTTACTGTTTGCCTTAATGATGTCCATGCCAGCACTGTTTAACATTGGCCTCCTGCTGTTCCTAGTCATGTTCATATATGCTATTTTTGGTATGGCGAACTTTGCCTATGTGAAGAAACAAGATGGAATCGATGACATGTTTAACTTCGAGACTTTTGGCAATAGTATGATCTGCTTGTTCCAGATCAGTACTTCTGCAGGGTGGGACAATCTGCTGAGCCCAATCATGTCCACCTCTCCAGAGTGTGACACACACTTTGTCAATACTGGCACAAACACCCGTGGAAACTGTGGCAGTCCCTCTGTGGGCATAGCTTTCTTTGTCAGTTATATAATAATTTCCTTCCTCATCGTGGTGAACATGTACATAGCTATAATACTGGAGAACTTCAGTGTTGCTACAGAGGAGAGCTCAGAACTGTTGAGCGAGGATGACTTTGAGATGTTCTATGAGGTGTGGGAGAAGTTTGACACGGAGGCGACCCAGTTCATCGAGTTCGCCATGCTCTCAAACTTCTCCGACACGCTGTCGGAGCCGCTGCGCATCGCCAAGCCCAACAAGATTAAACTCATCGCCATGGACCTGCCCATGGTAAGTGGAGACAAGATCCACTGCCTGGACATCCTGTTTGCCTTCACCAAACGCGTGCTGGGAGAGTCTGGTGACATGGACACCCTTAAGCAGCAGATGGAGGAGAAGTTCATGATGAACAACCCCTCCAATGTCTCCCACGAGCCCATCACGTCCACACTGCGTCGCAAGCAGGAGGAGGTGTCCGCCGTCATCATCCAGAGGTGTTATCGGAAGCATCTGGTCTTCCGGCAGATGAAGCAGGCATCCTACCTCTACAGACAAATGAACCAAGAGACCGTGGCGAGCGCTCCTGAAAAGGAAGGCCTTATAGCCTGCATGATGCAGGAGTACTATGGACCAGTGGACCAGGTGAAATTTAAGGAAACAACTGTGACCATCCTGATTTCCTCGCCACCTTCTTATGATAGTGTGACAAGGGCAGCAAGTGGCCTCTCTCTCTTAGACAGATCTGTTTCCAGAGACTTTGAACCCGGGGAACATTCAATTGAAAGATATGAGGAGACTTTCCTCTGAGATGTCCGAGTTTGTGTGGGGCTTTTTGTTTTTCCTCTTTTTTACAACAGAAAATATATCTCAACTCATGGTCAAAGAGATGGATTTTTTTTTATATATATTGGTAAAAGAGTAAATGAAATATGCAAAATATTTTTTATTGTAATTCAGAGCCTCTATATCAACTGAACAACCCTACGGAGCAGTTTTGTTGGATACACAGAAATGGCCTCAGTGAAAACAAAATGTGGTCTTCTTCTTCAATCTGTCGCCCTCTTGAAATGCAAAATCGTTCATGTCCAAATGGATCATACTGCAATTTTATTTTAGTTTGCATTATTAGCGTTATTGTTTACCTACTAATGTGCATTAATTCACTTTACATGAACTCTGGTGATAACTTCAACGGCTACACGGCAGACTAATTTAATTGTTGTGGTAGGTTGCATACGGTGTTCATGTAATACAAAGTACAACATGTTAGTTAAAGGACAACTTTGGTTTTTTACAACCAATGTTTATGTTTTAGATTGTAATTAAAGTAAATAAAAGATGAGTGTTAACAATTTTAAATTTACTGCTTTCTATAGTTTTAGCAATTTTCACAATCTTTTTTACAGTGTTTTCACAGTGGGCGGGGGCATTCTGTCCGGTGGCTAAATATGCATTTTTTTTATCACATTAACCCGGCGTTTTCTTTATTATTATTTACAGTAGCTCTTCTAGCCCCCAATAACTCACATCTGGCCATCTCAGACAGCCGGACCTTTTTTATTGTGTAAAAAAGGCATATTTAGCCACCGGACAGAATGCCCCCGCCCACTGTAAAAAATATCGCAAAAAATGCTAAAACTATAGAAAGCAGTAAATGAAAAAAAAAATACACTCATCATTTATTTACTTTAATTACAAGCTAAAATATAAACCTTGGTTGTAAAAAAACAAAGTTGTCCTTTAATTGAGCAAAAAGAGAACAACAAACTCTTGACATGTAAAAGAATAAATGTAAAACACAATGGGGTTCTGTATATAACAAACAGCTTCCCATTATGAATTATGATGGTCAAACCAGTGCTTATGCAGTTAAAGTGTTGCTTATTCAATTATTTATTTAGCTTAACTTGTTTCATTTCTGCACCAATTTGTCCCCTTCTTAAAAGCTTTTGACAAATGTTTCATGATGAACACATTTATATTACATTTTTATTTAACCATAATCAAAATCAGTTTTGCTGGCACTTTTACTGGTAATTCACTTCAGGAACTATGAATGGCAATCAGTCAAATATTTTATCATTCTTTTCTGGTTAGTAAAATTTTTCACATTTGTGATTGCTTTTTTTGTAATAAAGTATATTTGCACTAGGAAAATATTTTGTCAAAATTGTAAGAGCTAACATAATTTTTGGGTCATTATGTGCCTGATATTGAGTCTGCCCATTTATTACATAGATACTCTTTGACCATTTAATTTGATTTGATGAATGTTCATTGGAATAGCGGGAATTCACTATAAGGTCCTTTTGTAATAATGTATAAAGAGGTTTGAGGGTGTACTGTATATGTAAAACAAATTTTTACCAAGCTTTTGTAATGCATTTATATTGACAACATTTCAATGATTTTCAAGAAAGCCATAAGTAATATGCCCAGAGTTATCAAATTATTATATATATATATATATATATATATATATATATATATATATATATATATATATATATATATATATATATACACAGTATATATAGTCAAGTTCCATGAGAAGTTGTCTGTATTATTACATTTAGGTCAGTCGTTTCATAAAATGGTAATAAAAATGTTTTCCGTATTTGTGGGTTTTGCCAACTGCATTGCAACTACAGGGATGATGACTTATTTTAGCTCAACATACTGTGCTCAAGCATGAGCACAGTATGCTTAAACACATACAGTTCCTATTAGTGTTCATTGTTTAACTACAATATGTTCAACACATTGGTAATGAGAATGAAATATGAAAAGGAATTCAGCAATTGTTTAAAGAGTCAAAATTCTCACATGTAAAAACCATGCAGTTATGACCTCATTACTTGGCAGGCTGATGTTAAATCCCTCGCTGAGTCCATGGGTATGAAAAAAAAACATGACAGCTGTTCACAAACCTCTGCATCTCTGCGGCTGAATGTCCTTGTAAGTCTGTTGCCCTACAGCAGTAGTTCTCAACCTGTGGGTCGGGACCCACTATTTTGAAAATAGCTGATCTGCAAGCTTGTAGATCTGCTATTTTCACAATATTTATCTTTGGAACCGAATCCAACATTTCATGCCTCAACTCCTAGAATTCCAAATGCAGCTTATCAGGGTGGGTGCCAATCCGTTAGAACCCACCATACGCTGCTGGTCTAAACATGGTCATGGCAGTATTCCTCAACAGTCTTTTTCTTCCCCGTGCTGCAGCCTGGGTTGTGGAATCGGGTACGGGTACCTCCACAGGATCCCCACACGGCCCTTCCCGGCCGCGTGGGGATCCCCAGTTTTATATTTTGGGGGGTCACGGCCTGAAAAGGTTGAGAACCACTGCCCTACAGTATAAAGCTCTAATTTATTCTTTATTTATTCTATTCATACACATAAAGTACAGTACTTTGAATAGCCTATTACCTATATCAGCGATTGCTGATATCAGCGATATCAGCCGTGAGGATATTGCAAGTGGGCCCCCAAATAATTGGCTAAACACTAAGATGTTATTGATAAAATAACATTAATATTTAAAAACATTATGTAAAAAATTAAGTCAGCAGAAGCAGCACTATGTCACTCTTTTATGAATAAAATGTAATTTTGTCCAATCTGTGTGGTAGAATATGTTAAAGGTAGGGTAAGTGATTCACTTTGGTTCAAATAAATGTTAAATAGCTCTATATTCTGATAGTACTCATTGCTATAGAGTGTTTGTTCAGTAAAAGGAGTCTCCCATGTCTCTCCAGCTCTTTATTAAACAGAAAATGCATTTTCAGTGCTCTCTCCTGATTGGCTTAAATTTTGTCACCTACATGAAAATGTACTACATTCTGTTTACTAAAGAGCTGGAGAGACCCCTGTGACTGAACAAACGCTCTGTAGCAATGATTACTATCAGAATATAGTACTTTAACCTTTTTTTTTAACAAAAAACAAAAGTATTACCAAAGAATATCACTTACCCTACCTTTAATACAATATAACTTATACAATTGAGGTGGTTGTATTATGTCTCCCTGCTCATATTGAGACATTTAGATCGTGTCAAAGGTCACGTCTCAGCTAGACACAGGATCTGACAGAAATCTTGACATGATCAAGATTCAATTTATCCCCTGAGCAAGCAGGTAGACTATTAGCTATATATAATGGATAATTTCTGGACCCCAGGAAGAACAGTCTCCACTCCACTCCAGGTGTAGACTAATGGGGATCCTTAATAAAATATAAGTGGTAGCTCAGTGGTAAAAATGTAAGCACTTGTGCAGGAAACCAGGTTCAAATCCGGGGTAGAAGAGAAAAGTTACAGAGTGCAGCTTTAATACAAAGATATTTCAGTATGCTTGAACGTTGTGGATGTTTTCAAGTTAATAGTTGAACACTCCCACATTTCACTTAGAGGAAAGAAAAAAGAAATAACCCAATTGCCAATTTGGATTTAGCTCCAAAGAGATTTCCTCTCTCTGGTCATTAGGATGGTCAAATCCAACTACTCCCACCAGCTGGGATAGAGGGATAATCTGTGTATTAAAAAATAAAATCACTTGTTTTAATTACACACACACACACACACACGCACACACACACACACACACACACACACACACACACACACACACACACACACACACACACACACACACACACACACAGACACACAGACACACACACACACACACACACACACACACACACACACACACACAGACACACACACACACACACACACACACACACACTGATTGTATGTGTGTCATGTGTACATGTAAATATATAGTGTATACAATGCGTATAAATACATATGCACATGCACATGCACATGCACATGCACGCGCACACACACACACACACACACACACACACACACACACACACACACACACACACACACACACACACACACACACACACACACACAGCTCTATTTGCATCATAAATTCTCATAATGGACAGATGCTTTCCTTTGAATATAATTTAGGCTTGTGCACAAAATTCCTGAAAAACTACTTGAATGAAAATTACTTGGTAATTGATCAGATTTTTAAGCATTTGGACATGTGGTAGAGATTAAGGTTTCCGGAGACAGAAAACTTTTCTAATTACTAAAATGCACCAGCATATGGTAACATTTTTTTTACAAAAGACATTTGATGAATTGCATGTTCTACATACAGTATATTATTTACAAATTAACAAGTAACCAAATGTAGGCTGCAGGCAGCTTATCATCAATCAAAACGGTAATTTTAGATTTAATTAATTATTGAATTAATATATATTTTAATAATGGTAATTTGTATTTGATTACTTTTATGATCTATTGATATATGATTTATTTCCATATGATCAGGTGTGTAATGATCTACAAGCACACAATGATTGAAAAAAAAAGATGCCGCTCATTATGCATCCACTGTTGTCTATTTTTGTTTGCAAAATAACAATATTGACAAAAGTACCGTATTTTTATTTACTACTTCTCAGGGGTCTTCAGCAGGGGGTCCGGGACCCCTAGGGGTCCTCAGAGAGCTACTATAGGGGGTCCGCCATATCTTTGTGTGATAGGATTGATTTTTTTTACATGAACCACTTGAACCCTAGAATTCCTTTTCTGAGGGAAACATTAGCCGAAAATAGCAGATCTACAAGCTCTCAACACCTTGCAGCTTGTAGATCGGCTATTTTTGGCAAAGAGGCTATAGGTGTAGAGGGAAAAAAGAGCAGACTAAGTAAAAAAAAACACATTTAAAAAAAAAATACAATATAGAGGGGGTCCCTGCTTCATCTGAATCATCTCTCTCTCAGCTAGGGGGTCCTTGGCCTGACAACGTTGAAGACCCCTGACCTACTTACTACTTCCAAAACACGACAGGAGCGTGACGTCAGCACGAGCCGAGGTGACATTTGGGCGGTTCTGTATGTTTACCGCTTAAACTTCAAGCAGCTCCAGCCTCTAGAAGAAAGTCTTCTGGACTTCAGTTTTAGAAGAACTTCTTCTGCTCACAGAGTAGAACGACTCCAAACGACCGACAATATGGTCGTGACCATTTCAAAACAGATCAACTGTGAACGATTTGAGACACAGTAAGTTTTTAAAACGAGTGTCAGCCTGTTTACTGGTGTGAAGGACTTGATCGAGGTACCATTCACTCTGTGTTGGGAATGGATAGCTAGGTAGCCATGGTTCACATGACGCATGGTATGACAGTCATGTTTCAGGGCTAGATAGCTAGGCTGGTTGTCAGCCTGCTTAAGGATACTGTGGTGTAAAGTAACTAAGTACATGTACTCAAGTAACATTTTGAGGTATTTTTTTTACTTTACTCGAGTATTTCCAATTATCTGTTCTCTTTTACTTCCACTCCACAACGTATCAGTCTGTCTGTCTGTCTGTCTGTCTGTCTGTATCTAATCTAATCTATCTAATCTATCTGTCACTTTACTTACTGGAATCAGTCCCTTACAGTTCTGCTAAAATTCACAGGTCTGCTACTGACAAAGGACTTACAGCAGAGGGCTTCTGCAAGGTTGGTATCAATCACTCCATGTAATGTTGCCTTTTTCTCAGTATTATAGCCTAGCCCTAGAAGCAAGGGTTCCCAAACTTATCAGGCTGTGACCCCTCAAAATAAAGATATTTGTGAGCAGGGGTCATCACCATGCTGTCTTGTGGTGGACATTTTGGCCACGGACATACAAAATGAGTGGACAATAATATTACCAGAAACACAAAGAGCTAGCCCTGACCATATAACAGGTCCTTGACTCTGAGAGTGTACGAATGGAACCAAATGGACCCTTACAGGTCCATTTGGTTCCATTTGTACACTCTCAGTGTTATGATGGTCCTTGCAAATAAAACATTTGAGAACCACTAGTAGCCTACTAGTAGGACTCCTCATGTGCCATACATAGTGTCATAGTAAATCAGAGTCATACATATTCTTTAGAAAACCTGGAGATTTGACATTCAGTAATTGGGTCTTGTGATCAAAATAAGAACATTATAATGGTGTGTAAATCAAAAATTTGCCACAGACAAAACCAAGTCTTTGCCACGGACAAAAGTGTACAGACATATTGATGACCCCTGTTTGTGAGGCGTTGTGAGCTTGTAAATAGACTATTTTCACACTTTTAGGTATTATTGTCACGGTCTGTCTCTCCACCTGTCTATTTCTCTCTGTCTGTGTCTCTCCCTCTGTCCATTTCTGTTTTTATTTCCACCTCGGTCACTCCCACATTCCATTCCATCTCACAGTCCTAGTTACACACCTGTCCCCACTCCCTCATCAGCCTCTATGTGCCATGCCTCTATGTGCCATGCCCATTACACACCTGTGGCAGTGGTGGAAAGTAACTAAGTACATTTACTACTAAGTACTGTACTTAAGTACAATTTTGAGGTATTTGTACTTTAGTTACCAGTTACTTTGTAGATTTTGATTATTATTGCAAAAACATACATTAACCACTTCAACCCTATATACATTTTGGCCATTTGAAAATAGCCGATCTACAAGCCACATTGCATTGCATCGCGCATGCTTGTAGCATCATTTTGGTACTTCAAGTACATTTTGCTGCCAATACTTTTGTACTTTTACTCACTTTTACTTGTAACAAGGTATTTCTATTTTGCAGTATTGATACTTTTACTTAAGTAAAAATGTTGAGTACTTTTTCCACCACTGACCAGTGAAAAGCTTATTTACTGATTTAACTGTCGAGTTCAATCTTTCTAATACACTTTACACAATATTTGTCTAATATATTTTACAGCTTTTAGATGGCACGTGCCTATTAACATATTCTATGTACTCTCTCAAAGGTGTCACTTGAGTATTGTATGAAATGGAAACGCCACAAGTCTTCCACACACGCTTCCAAGCGGAAGAACTGCAAAAACACTCAAGGACCCAGCCTCACTGGGGACTCTGTCCAGCGCAATATGAGAAGTAAACGGCAGACAAGGGGCAACAGTGTCCCAGACGAGGGAACCACCAGGGACTTGATTGACATCATCGATGAAGAAGCAGTTGTTGACACTGGAGATTGTGGAGAAGAGCTGCTACAAGTGGCCGACCAAGAATCAACTGAGCCATCAGACCTGCAGTGTCTCTCTGAACATTCATTTGACAGCACAATATCTGGCCCTTCCTTCCCGCAGGGTCCACTGCTGGGCCTGTGTTCTGGGTGCCGAAAGTTGTACCAAACAGCCAAGAAGAAGAAAAGGCCACTAAAAAAAAACCTCTTAGATAATGGTGAGCACTGTTTTGTCCAGTATTATGTTAGAATGCTGGAAAACCTCAGCCAAATAGTGGTAACATTTTGTTGGGCCCCAGTTTCTCTGCAGTCTAATCCGACCGGTACCCAACCTTCACTTGACTGTTGTAAAAATATTCTCTAAACATTTAGTTGGCTGTTAAATGTCTGAAGTGGATGGACATTTTTGCAGAAGAATTAGCTATGTTTTGTATGAGTGACATGGTGTTGAATTGGGCTTTGATTTGTTCACCAGATCCTACTTCCTTGACATGTGAACAGTGGGTCATGCAGAAAAAGCGCAGCACAAGAAGACTACACAGCATGAAATTGTAAATGTGCACTAGAAATACGTTTGAAGGGATTGGTGTTGTCAGATTCCTGGTTCATCAGCAGCAGCAGCTTTGTTAACTCTGTTAACTTTCCAGGACTCTTTGGGACCACCACGTCATAGAGAGAGTCAGTGAGAGCCTCTGTAAGAAACAGCAGAAGGGAGAGTGGGACCAACCAACCTGCTCCAGACCACACACTTTCCTAAAGAGGTAAAGTGATGTCCATGTGTGGACCTGCAATGCACTTGTCCCATTTTCTTTTTTGTGTTTAATTGTGAACGGAATATCTTTATGGCTCACTGTTTAACAAGAAAAAATATCGGCTTCTATTCGGTCTACATTTTTCATCTACCGGATAGTGGGCCCCTGAGAACTCTGGCACCGTTTTGTAATATTTATTTATTTTATATTTACATTTATTGTATAAATGGGAGGCCATGACATTTAAGGCATAATAATTCTACAATTGTTAGTAAATTATACAAACCTGTGGATATCCAGTCATTTTGGGCATCAAAAAGAAGTTGAAGGAAAAGGGTTTTGGTCTGATAAAGTGATAATGATGTACCTTCCATGTTCAAATCATGTATACTTAAAGGTAGGGTAAGTGATTTTCTTTGGTTAAAATAACTGCTCTATATTCTGATAGTACCTATTGCTTAGAGTGTTTGTTCAGTAACGGGTTTCCATGTTTCTCCATGTTTCTCCTGCTCTTTATTAAACAGATTTTTTGTTTTAGATCAGGATACTAATTTTATCCAATCAGGATAGAGAACTCAGACAGGATACAGATTAAACAAGTGAAATTGGAAGTGATGACGCATAGAAATGATCAGACAAAATTGAAACTGCAACACTATAAAAATGAGGCTGATAAATGGGTACTCTCTCCTGATTGGCTGACATTTTGTCACCTACCTGGAAAAAGCATTTTCTGTTAAAGAGCTGGAGAGACAGAAAGACCACTGTTACTGAATAAACACTCTATAGCAATGATTACATCACAATATAGTGCTTTAACAAAAAGCTTATACTTTTCACCTAAAAATATCACTTACCCTACCTAACATTATTCCTGACAATTTTCCAAAGCATACGTTTATTCTTTTATTTTGTATTTTGGGAAAAAAGCCAACTCGACCTGTATTCGTGCTTAAATGCAATAGATCTATGTAATGGGGGATATTCCCACATATCATGAACATGTGTAAAAGTGTGCACTGTAGGAAAAAAAGAACAGTACTGAATACCAACTGTCACTTTCATTCTAGAAACCTTAAGCAGTGTACGGTGGGCAGTAAAAGGGGAAGAAGGACTCCAAGGAAGAGCAGGACAAAACGGCTCAAAGACGTCGCTCGAAACAGGTGCCTCACCAAGCAGCCACGCTTGGATGACAGCGGCCTTCACAGCATCTCCAACCTTCACAGTGACCCCAGCCCTCTCAGTGACCCCAGCCTTCAGAGCGACACCCTTGACCCAAGCAACATCAGCTCATATAGCAACCCTGTGTGCAGTGAGGAGGATGGGTCTATTGTTGGATGCTTTGAGGTGAAGTCTCCTCCAAAACAGAGCGCAGCAAAGAAGAGGGCCTGTTTCAATGACTTATTTGCTCAAATATTTCACAAGAAGAGCTCGATTGTGCGAGAAAAAAGTTTGTAAGATCACTCAGGGTGTATTGTTACATTTTATGTATTGTCACATTTTATTCGGATGCCCATTAGCTGATGCTGACACCCCAGTCTTCCTGGGGTTCGTTGCAGGTTTGAATGTTAGTGATGCTGAAAATTACACTTTTGTTTATAAGTTCATACAGGGCAGGACTGAATATAATGGTTTTAACACTGTGATAGCGTAACACCTCTGTTTTATTTTCCATCTTATAGTTGTTGGGTATATATAGGTACAGTTGCAGTGATGCTTTTGATGTATCAAAACATGTGTTGGCACTGAATTCTTGAAGATGTGTCACTTATTGCACTTGATGCTTTTATTTTGAAGGCACAGTTATGTCATTTCTGCTGTTACTGATCTGTGGGTGTATTTGACATAGGAAGCTGTGAGCACCATGGATAGATTTGTGCTGTTTGCATACAGTTTACACTAGATCATTATTTTCATTTTTAGGTAGATATTGTAATTAAAGTAACATTTCCCTTCTCCAGCCAAGCATTTGAGTTCCTCATAGGAACAAAATGGGTATGTAATACTATGTATGTAATCTCTTCATCTCCAAATAAACTGATGCTTTACTGCTGTTAGCTTGCCTGCTAAGTCATTGGAAGGAATCTCTCCACAAGTGATAACAGCATACAGTATAATTAATTATCTATGCTATCTACGGTATATATCTATTGAACGTTTATACTGTAGGAACGGAGGCTTGGACTGGTATTTATTTCATTGCATCGTGAATGCATAGAATTTCTAGCGTTGCTTGTGTTATCAAGTTACAACAACAGAATCACATGGTAACGGGAAGAGTGGGCACCTAAACCTTGTGGGCACCTCAAAGTTAAATTGTCTATTTTCTCCCTCAAAATGTAAATAAAATAAAAAATAAAGATGCTTTAGTTTAGAAAATGGTCCTAAGTAAAGTCAAGTATACATGATGACATTTTTCTACAATTGTTGCTACACATTGCTACAACCTATGGGTAGCCATGTCAGTATGGGCTTAAACAAGAAGTTGAAGGGTCGATTTAGGTCTGATAATGAATGATGTACCATTACATTGCATGTTCAAATCAAGTATAGCCTACTTTATATGATTTTAGACCAATTTTTACATTTTGCCAATTTAACTTTGCCCACTCTTCTGATCACACGGGGAAAGCTGCACCCTCATGACTATTTATGTAAAAATACAAGTAATGTTTTGTGTTCTACAGCTACTGTAAAGTAACCTATTCACACATGTATGGATCCTTCAAAGTGTTTGTTTTCATATCATAATCTACTGTCCCCTTCATTGTCAAATTCATTTAAATACAATGCCTTTTTTTGACGTTGTAGGTACAACTGCTCAGTCAGTACCCCACACAAAATAAGAATAGGCTACCCATACAACTTACAGCTTTCAAAAAGGTGTAATGACATTGAACAATACCAAAGATATATTGAGTAATTGTTTTAGAAGTTACTTGTTTGTATCTACTGAGTTACTTTAAAGTATGGTGTTAATGTAGCGATGGGAACTCGATCATCTCATGTGACAGGCATGTTTATTAACTGGGTTGTTGGTGCATTGCTTCAAATCACATGTGTTGATAACATCCCTATCTCCAATGTGTGTGCTATCCTTCTGCGCTTGCAGAATGGCTCCCTTCCTTGTCTCCATACAATCTCCTCATTCCACCTCTGAGGTTGATGACAGCTGCAATGTGGGAAGTGGTTCGTCTGAGGAACATCAACCACTATGGAAAAGTTGAGGAGTTTGTGTCCATGATGGCTGAGGCCATTCCTGAGCTTTTAAGCAATAAACAGATGAGCCTGCTTATTTTGGGACTAAGAGCGAAGGTAAGAGGGTGGTTCTTTCTTCCAGAACTTTGTTAGATGTTCACCTATAGCTAAATAATTCCAATAACATTTGCCTAATAGACTCACTACTTAAGTCTAATTGAGCCCTACAAACTTTTCATAGTGGTTGTTGGATTGCTTAAATGCATTTAAAGATAATGAGGACTTTGACTTATTGTAGCTTATTGGGATTTTCTTTAACAATCTTAATTTACAATGCAGGTATATTTGTATCGCAGCCTTTATTAATTAGTGTTAATTCATAAGGAAATGACTACTGGTTCATTCCTCCTCCAGATGACTTTACAGCTGTTACGTTCAGAACACCCGGAGGATGTCAGGAGTGTTGAAACATACCTAGACAGACTCCAGCAATCATGCTCAAAACAGGTGTGTGATACTTGCCAGTAGGGCCGAAAATGTATCGAAACCAATAACCATAGTCTAATCCAGTGGCTCTCAATCTGTAGGTCGGGACCACCAGGGGGGTCCTCATGTGATTTTGGGGGGGGTCCCCAGATGACAGTAAAGTGACAATTTAAGGACTTTAAGACCTTTTTAATACCTAAAAAAAATAATGAAAAAAGAATTACTGCATCAAAAGCAATCAAAAAACTACACTATAAAAGCTGGTCAAACATTGGCCAAATTGTCAACTAATATTGGAAAGAGGCAACATTTTGAAAATAGCTGATCTACAAGATCACCACGCCTCGCAGATAATATTTATCTGTGGAACCGAGTCAAACTAAATGCAATGCCTCAACTCCTACCCCCCCACCTTGACAAGTGCTTGTCAGGGTGGGGGGTCCCTAGTTCAAATATGATTCTTTTGGGGGGTCACAGCCTGAAAAGGTTGAGAACCACTGGTCTAATCAAATAATCGATAAGCAAGGTTTTTTTTAAATATATATATATATATATATGTATTTTCTTATATGAATTAATCGACCAAAACATTTATCATTCTTTTACCAATTACTCACTAATGTAATATATCTTTCTTATATATATTACTTCATTGTACAATACAATGGTATGTGCAAAAATAGCTGATCTAGCTAATGCTTTGCGAAGCTCACAATGCATTACGTTACGATGCGTTGTAAGCTTGTAGATCAGCTATTTTCACTTTATTTTTTAATAATCGTTCAATAATCATAATCGAGGCAAAAGTTGGAAATAACCATGATATTGATTTGAAGTCATATCGCCCAGCCCTAGTTGCCAGTCTTGATTTTCAAATGGTGACTTGTTGTTGTATGTGATCAGCTGGTGAGATCTGTACTTTTTACTTTACAGGTTGAAACAGGAAATGAAACTCTTGAGCATAACTTCCTGAGGTTTGTTAAGAACCTTTTAGAAGACCCAGATGGGAGGGAACACTTCCTGAAGGTAAAACTGTGCTTAGTTCTAACCTTATCCTTTGGGATAAAGAGGAAGAATGATGTAGCAATTGAAAAGATGCTACAAATACTTCTGAATCATGCTAGGATTTAGGTTGATTTGATGTGCATTAATAAGCCAGCAATCTTTTCGCTTGGGGGTCCAGATGGGAAGTGGCACTTCCTTGACGTTTTGGCATCTTCATTTGGGACAGAAGCACTAGCAACTAGGTGTGTCAGTTAATCGAACTAATCTATACAATCGATTATGAATAATAAGCGATCATCTATATTTTAATAACATTCATTATCTTTCCCTATTTTGAGCATGTCATTATAGGCAAAATGTTTCATGTCGTTATAGCCGATCTACAAGCCCACAAGGCCACAACGCTCCGCGATGCGTTGTGAGCTTGAAGGTTATTTTCAAAATGTTTGCACAACACTGTAAGACCACTTTGGTAGAGGTTTGGTTTGTGTAGTTACCTTGCCATGATGTAATTCCAAAGGTGGGCAAGAAATCAAAAATAATTGCTCCATTGATTAGAAATTGATAATTCAAAATATGCTCCTCATTGACTTACATTGTACGGTAAAACAGCTCTCAAAGTCACTCTTTTAGCACATAAATGAACCCAAACATAGCTGATTCAGACAATATAGAGCATCACCAAACCCAGTACTGTTTTTTTTTTTTATAGAAATGTCAATTTCCTGTTGATTTTACTATTTGAAGATCTGGATCCGGATCCACGGATCCAGTCCAGGTTTTCTACTTATTAAAAATGGCAAAATCAACAGGAAGTTGACATTAAAAAAAAAAAAAAAAACAGTACTGGGTTTGGTGATGTTCTATATTGTCTGAATCAACTTTGTTTGCGTTTGTTTATGTGCTAAAAGAGTGACTTTGAGAGCTGTTTTACCATACAATGTAAGTCAATGAGGAGCATATTTTGAATTATCAATTTCTAATCAATGGAGCAATTATTTTTTATTTCTTGCTCACCTTTGGAGTTACATCATGGCAAGATAAATACACAACCCAAACCTCTACCAAAGTGGTCTTGCCCTTTAAGTGCTTAATCGATTCGTTGATGATTTTAATTTATTATATTATAAACACGCTTCTCGATTATTCGATTAATCAAAAAAGTAATCGGTAAAATAATCGCAATGAAAATAATCGATAGTTGCAACCCTTGTAGCAACAAATCGGGATGGACCTCTCCAGGCTAGCACTCTTTCACTTCACTGTTTCTGTTTGACAGAATGTGCTTCCTGTGGAATATGGTCCTGACTTTGATGCAGCGCTGGAGACAGTAGTCTGTGCGTTCTTCACCAGATTGGAGGAGCTGCTGCCAGTACCAGACTTCAAACAGGTACACAGACTAGACTCACTGCTGAATAAGGTGTGTGACCTCACTGTTAGTTTCAGAAACAAACTGTATTAGTATACAGTAGTCCATTGAAGTTGTATGTTCATTGTATTTTTACTTCGTTTTTTAAAGACTGCACTGTGGATCAGTGACACTCCTACTGTGCTAGAAGAGTTTGTGCAGTGTGTATCCAAAATGACTGACCTCAAAACGCTGCTCATTAGCAAGAAGTGCTTTGGAAAGCCGTCTAAGACAGAGATAAGTGGTATGTATGTATATTATGTACGTTTGAGTCCTGAGTTGTATGTAAATATATCATAACAGTCATCACAAGACTACAAAGGTGGAGAGAAGAGCGCTGCCTGGATACACAGTAAACATTTTGGTATAAAGAACTAAATTACTGGGAGGTGCTCTATAGTAGGGATTGAGCAAAAAACATGGCACTCCGGTGTCAGTTTTCCAGATAAAATGCCTTTATTAAATTGCCATGGTCATGGTGGAACAGATAAGAAAGTGCTCTGACTCGTTTTGGCTACAGACTTATCCAGAGTGACTTGCAAGTGTGAAATAAAAAATAACCAGATAAGCATGAGTTCTAGTTAACATGGAAAGTCACGTAGAGTGTCGAGAGAACAATGTAGTGCCTCGAAGAGGCTTGGATGCCGGGTAAACAATGAACCTAGCACAATCTAAATTAATCTAAATCACATCCTTAACATTTGTGGTTGAGAAAAACTAATCTAAGAAACAAAACAAGAGCACAAGTAACCAGGAAATATCTGCATAGTAAACTAGCATCAAGAAGGGCTTCAAGGAGAGTGAAGTGCTGCAGTATGTACTGTACATGGCCTTCATCATGGACACATTTCATCTACATAGCCTTGATCAGGGAGTTCACTCCCTGATCAAGGCCATGTAGCCCTAATATACGTCAGCATTTTAATCTGTTCCAACAGTTTAACTGTTGGGGTATTGTTGTATTTTGCTTTTAATCTTAATTTATAGTTACAAGTCTCAGGTGCGTGCGTGCGTGCAAACTCGCACACACAGACACAGTATATAGTGTATTTATGTCTGCATCACACATACATTGTGTGTGTATCCATTTGTCCTCTTTTATTCTCTGATAGTATCTTGTCCATCAGAAGATCGACTCTTCACCTCATTATCTCAACTTCCCTCATTGAGCGAGACCCATACATCCTACCAGACTACCTGCGACAGTGAACCAGAATCCTCTCTTCACTGTGAGAGCACATGCTTGGAGTTACAGGATGGAGTATGGCCACCTAACAAGGAAACACAGACTCTGGAAAGTGATGTTACAGGACAGACAGAGGACATACAGAGAAAAAATGTTGATGAATTAGACATAGTGGAGTGTGACAACCAATCCTCAGATAGCACCCAGGCTCCTTCAACCTCATTTGAAGTTTCTACATCCTCTACCTCTGTGATTGGGACCCCACGGCAACGGGTCGCCCACAAATGCCCTCAGTGTGGGAAATGCTACATTTACCGCTATGAGCTTCTCGAGCATCAGAGGCTTCACACAGGGGAAAACCCTTACAAGTGCTCCCAGTGTGGAAAGGCGTTCAGGAGAACCTCCGACTTGTCCACTCACAGGCGCATGCAGTGCACAAAAGCGGCATATATCTGCATCAAGTGCGGTAACAGCTTTGAATCCATACAGGATAAGTTTAGACACCAGTGCCCTCAACAGGTCCAAAGGTTTGACTGTCCCCAGTGTGGGAAAAGCTTCAAGAAAATGTATTTGCTGGGAAAGCACCAGCTCACTCACACCCAAGACCGTATTTTCAAGTGCAAACAGTGCGGGGAAGCCTACCCCAGCATGAGTGAACTTAGAAGCCACCAGAGGATTCATCCTCCGGAACAGTCCAACCAGTGCATGCAATGTGGTAAATTCTTCAGTTCTAGCGCGTGTCTGGCAGCTCACGAATTGCGTCACAACCAGCAGAGAACTCAGATCTGTGCTCGCTGTGGGAAAGGATTTAAGAATAAATACGATCTGAACCTTCACATGCGCAGTCATACAGGCGAGCGACCGTTTCAGTGCACCTACTGTGGAAAACGTTTCTCTGTGTCAGGAAATCTGAACATACACATAAGGACACACACAGGGGAGAAACCCTATCTATGCTCCGACTGCGGCAAGGCTTTTGTTTCAGCCGGTGAACTGCAGATCCACAGACGCACCCACACAGGGGAAAAGCCGTACAAATGTTCTGTGTGCGCTAAAGGCTTCACCATGGCAAGTAAACTAACACTTCACATGCGCGTCCACACAGGGGAACGGCCATATGTGTGCACAGAATGTGGGAAGGGATTTTCACGTGGCAGCGAATTGAAAAAACATACACTCAATCACTCAGGGGTGAGACCCTATGCTTGTCAACTATGTGCAAAGACATATACATGCCTCAATCACCTAAAGAGGCACTTGAAAACCCACAGAAAACTCAGATTCACTTAGTTCCACACAGGTGCTAACAAAATACACCACCATTGCTGAGATTCAATAAAGGTCCATCTATTCCCATGTATTGTGAGCCTAAACCATTACCTGATGTAGGTGTATAAAAGCTATGTTCTGCTAATAATGTGAAGGCTCTATAACTTAATACATTACGCCGTTGCTTCTCCAAAGGCCTTCACGTCTCAGAAGTGTGACTTTGTCTGCATGCATGCATGGCAGGGTGTTTGTAATTGGTCGTGCGTGTACAAAATAACTGAAGAACGGACATGAGGGACTTTCACTAAACTTGGTGGAAATAATCAGTAGATGTTCACTTTTGTGCCATCTTGGTCAAAATTGCATAATATCCCAAGTCCCAGGAAAGGAGAGATGTAATGTCGAGAACAATATGTTGATGCGGGACGGGCGTGATTTGCATCCTCGAGTCAAGTGCATCTTTAATCACTTTGTGTTTGATTTTACTGCCTTTTGATACATTCATTCTTTAAGATGAAGGTTTGAAAAAGCTTGAAGTGCACTTGTTAGGCCATTCATCATGTAATACTTATCACCAATATGTCACCAGTACTAGCATCTACAGTATGTTCAGCCAGAAACTTGCTAGCCGAAATATAGTTTTAAACTACTTATTGAGTTGGCCACATGCTTGTGTCTATATTCTGTAAATATTAATAAATTGTATATGGGACTACACTTTACAATGACCGAAGCATTAACTTTTATTAACAGGTGAATTGGATTTGATTGTTACCTAGGCCTAATCTATAGTCATTCTATATGGAATAGGCCACATGCATTTAAGTGCAGTCTACAATTTAGGCATTTAGCAGACAGCGTTACCCACAAATGTATACAAAAGGTGCTAAAAGGATAACACAAAAAACGATATATTTAGTTATTCAGTGGTGTAAAGTACTAAGTACATTACTCAAGTACTGTACTTAAGTACAATTTTGAGGTATTTTTTTTTACTTTACTGGAGTAAAGTTCAACCCTATATACATTTTGGCTATTTGAAAATAGCCGATCTACAAGCTCACAATGCGTCGCGAATCTCGCGATGCCACACATTGTGAGCTTGTAGATCTGCTATTTTCAAAGGATTTTTGAAAACTTGTGAAATGGGACATTCTGCATTATGAGTACTTTATAGTAGCCTACTACTTTTAAGTACATTTTGATACCAACACTTTTGCACTTTTACTCAAGTACATTTTGAATTCCGGACTTTTATTTGTAAAGAGTATTTCTACAATTGCAGTATTGATACTTTTAAGCTGTGGTCCTTGAGGGGGTTCCAGGGGGTCCTCAGTCAAATTAATAGTTAGGAACCAAATTGACCCATGTGTCTGTAACTCTGAGTGTACAAATTGATACACTCTCAGAGTTAAATGAACACTAATGATGATACCCTGGCATATCTTTTCAAATGGGGGTCCATGGGCTAATATGTGTCAATGTGGGGGTCCTTGATGCAAAAAAAGGTTGAAAACCACTGCTTTTAAGTAAAACATTTGAGTACTTTTTTCCACTGAGTGGCCGCCCGCCTAAGCCGGGCGGCCCTGCAACGCAAAACAAACCCACCCAAACGAACCCACCCCTGTGTGACGAACGTACCCTCGGCTCGGGGAACAATTTGTTTCAGGAAGAAGTTGGCGCCTGAAGCCCTGTCTGCTGTTAGCAGATCCTCCAACTATCACTATGAAACATTTCTCACTCTAATTCATCCTATTGCGCTCGCAGCCGCAACCAGAGGACACAGAAAATGAACGAGATGGGTATGTGACGGCTGGCCTTGGGCTTTAAATTGTTCTTTTTGGACGCATCGGCGTGGCTAGCAGGCTAGCATAAGCTAACGGCGAACAGCGGGAGGATAGGCCTGGACTAATCCCTGGAACGAACAGTGTTGCCATGTCCGCTAATTATAAGCGACTTTGGGCTTTTTCCCTGTAAAGTTGCTTGTAAATATTGGTGGTTTTGGGGGCTTGTTTCTTAACTGTAGTTGCTTATTTGGGCATTTTTCCTTATAAACCAGTGGTTCTCAAACATTTTCATGGCAAGCACCCCCATATTAATATACATATTTGTCCACAGACCTCACATCCGAAAATATTTTGTGCCAGGGACTTGTGTTGTAAAAATGTTCCAGAATGACCACTCTTTTTCAAGATTTTGCCTTTTTTTTTTTGTTGTTGTTGAAAATAGCAGATCTGCAAGCTCACTCGTCGCGACGCGTTGTGAGCTTGTAGATCTAGTCGCTTCTTTTTGGCTTATTTTCATAAACCTGGTTGCTTGTTTCTCTCGCAAAACCTGGCAACACTGCCTGGAAGGCGCATTGTTTAGTAGAAAGAAGAACAGTTTTGCTGCTGTGTGGTTTCACCGCCATGCTGGACCACAGGCCTGATGTGCTAACCTATGGTGCTAACGTGTTAGATATATAGAAATACGTTACACATAGTATACCGCCTATTACTGTCTGTAAACCCAAGTTACAACGAGTGACTTGGCACGCAATAATCGCAAATGAGTAACTGTTTAACTCGACTTGGCTTTAAATACAAGCGTAGTACAAATACAAAATGTGCGTTAAGTTTGGTGAGCAAGACAAGCAGCTGCAGGCTTCACGTTCAATGTTGCCAGATCTTGCGAGAGAAACAAGCAACCATCTATGAAAACAAGCCCAAAATTAATTGGCTGTAAGGCTATTTGAAAATAACCGATCCACAAGCTCACAACGCGTCGGTATGACAACACAAATCTGGTATGGGGTCCCTGGCACAAAACATTTTCAGATGGGGGACACACGGATAAATGGGGGTCCTGGATATGAAAATGGTTGAGAACCACTGGTTTGAACAACATTTAGGAAGCGAGTCCAAAAAAACCGCAATCCGCAAATAACCAATATTTACAAGCAACTTTACAGGAAAAACAAGCCCGAAGTCGCTCATAATAAGCGGACATGGCAACACTGTTCACGTTACGGCAAGTCAAGTGGACTCATCATGAATGATCAGCAGCTTAATTGTACTTCGTAGTACGACAGTGTCGCATGGCAAAACACATACAACGCAGCCACGATTTTCCACGATTGAAACGTATTTACATGCATGTTATTAGGCTGAGTATCAGTCACCAATAGAATCCCAACCAGAATGTAGACTATATGAGTGCATCCCCACAGAGACATTTATATCGATTGGACATCTATAATTCGTCCATAAAGATGGATAATTGGGCGAAATGGAAAGAAGTAGGTTGTAATGATGAGATCGAAATGAAAAGAAGTTGGTTGTTATTATATCATCCAAACATCAATTAGGATGGGGATCATTTGTCACTGATACTAATTATTGTAATAAAATGACTGGACATATCGGTTATAATTGAGATACTTGTTGCTTATGACATTTTATTTACTATTTTAGTGTATCTGCCAGCACACTTAATACAAATCGAGGCTAGTTTAGTTTATGAAATGAACCCTAGGTGTGTCATAACTTGAGTAAATGTGCATTAGTCTGCCTAAGATTTGTCTAGTTTCCAGGCTAGTGTACTAACTAAGTGATTGCAACATACACAGTTTGTCACATTGTCTGATGAATTAATTTGATGCAAACCTAGCCCATAGATGTATTTTATCGAGTCTGACTTTTACTTGTGTATGCAAATGTCAAAATCTATGGTAGTCCTGATCCAATGCAAACCAAATCTGTCCACAGAGTTCAGTCTTCCCTTGTCATCCCTGGGGCTCCTGGTTCCACCACTCCGACTGATGTCAGCGGTGATGTGGGAGGTGGTACGTCAGAGGAACATAAAGCATTATGGGAAACTTGAGGAGTTTGTGTCCATGGTAACTGATGCAGTTCCGGAACTTATGAGCAAAAGAGAGGGGAGATTACTCTCTTTGGGACTGAGAGCGAGAGTAAGTGATTATCTGGTGTTATTGTAAAGTGAAACTCTTGTCACACACACAATTTTGGTGGTTTAATTGAAATTGTTTGACCATTCGGAGCATGGCAGGCATCCGGAACGCCTGACCGTTGGGATCTGATTGATTCTGGAGAACCACTGATCCGATCGACTAGACAGTTTTGACACCCGACACTGCTCTCCAATGGGTCCTCCCTTGCACCCACCTGTTCTCTTTAACAAGAGTTGCCTCTGAAATTGTCATGATCGAAAATACATGATCTATTGGGGACAGTAGTAATAGTTGTCCCGTCTCTGATTTCTGCAACATTTTGATATTTTAGGAGGCATTTGCACCATTATGTTTCTCATTGTACGTATGAATCCATTTATATCTTTCAAGGTGTAATTACAGAACGCAGTGTTGTCAAGATTAACAGTCTATTTATATTTTACTTAGTTATGAAACATAACTTTTTTTCGTGGCATTGCATTCATTTGCTAACTGGAGCTTTATAACGTCAGAGCAATTGCAGGCAGTTGTTCAGCAGTTGTTGGTCATCAAAGCTTGAAACTACCACAGCTGTTTAGTAAATGTGAAATGGAAGAAGAATGTGATGATAATTTAGTAGTAATAGTAACTGGTGTGATTGAATTACTCCCTAGACGACTCTTGAGCTACTACGTTCCGAACACCCTGAAGATCTTAAGGCTGTTGAGACTCACCTTGACAGAATCCGATCATCCTGTATAGAAGAGGTAAGTGACATTACCTGGTTTATTAAATTGTACTGTCATACTGCAACTGCACTCTGAATGTGATTTCTGTCTTGTGATCCAGACAACTGATACTGTTATTGAGGCACCTGAAGCCAACTTCATGAAGCTGGTTCAAGGCCTCATTGAAGACACAGACGGACGGGAACATTTTCTCAAGGTGAAACGCAGCTTGTTCAGCTCGATATGGTAGACCCTATATAAGCAGTTCAGTGGCTAATTATGGTGTTTTAATTTGTCAATGATTTCCATGTTGTAGCAGCACTTTCCTTCAAAATGAACCAGTTAAAATGATTGACATCTGAAAGCTGCCCCTTACAGTCGATTGTATTTGCAGCTAGGTGCCTCGCTTAAGAGGCTGTTGCTGAGGGCAATTGTGTTACTGTTCCAACTTTGACTCTTCCATTTATTTCCACCCTCCAGGAATTATTTATATATCCATGAATTTCAGATGACAACATCTATTCATAGTTAGACTTCATCCATCTTCATGATAAAATAACCCTGTCAACAAACAGGATTCTTAATATTTTCTTCTCTCTGGCAGAATGTGTTCCCTGTAGAGTATGGCCCTGACTTTGATACAGCACTGGAGACTCTGGTCTGCGAGTTCTTCACCAGACTGGAGGAGCTGCTGCCAGTACCAGACTTCAAACAGGTATACAAATCATTACAGTAGTACAGAAATTAATTAAACTTAGTGAGACATTTTTATTTTAACCTTTTTGTTTTTGTGCCCTTCTCATGCATAGACTGCATCGTGGATCAGTGCTGCCCCTTCTGTTCTAGAGGAGTACATGCAGTGTGTCTCCAATGGAGATGACCTAAAATTTCTTCTTCAGAGCAAACAGTGCCATGGGAAACTAGCCAAGAGCACAGTTGGTAAGATAGATACAGTACATAGCAATATTATATTGACACTGGTGGCATTGAGGACATACTGTAGAACTTACTGTTTTCTTCAATGGTCTTTCACACAGCTCCGTTTCAGTCTGAAGATCTTCTTGTCCCCTCCCTTTCACTTCCTCCCTCACTGGAAGTGGCCATCGCTTCCCACCCAAGTGCGTGCGATGATGAAAACAGTGACGTTCAACAAATTGTCATGTTTGACGAGGAGCTGTCAACAAACTCTCAAGTTCCCTCGACCTCAACTGACTTTCCCGAATCCCCCAAGAGTAATGTCGTCACATCACGGCGGAGGCGGCAGCTGGGAATGCATAAATGCCCGGAGTGTGACAAGTGCTTCAAGCATCACTCTGTCTTCATTGAGCACCAAAGAGTTCATACTGGTCTGCAGCCGTACAACTGCTCTGAGTGCGGGAGAGCCTTCAGAACGGCAACCCTACTGGCTGGACACAGGCTCCGCAAGTGTAAGAACGCAGCGTATCTGTGCATTAAATGTGGGAACAGTTTTCCAACTTCGCTGGAGAAATTTAGACACCAGTGCCCAAAGCGGGGCCGAAGCCATGACTGTACACACTGCGGAAAGAGTTTCCAGAAGTCAAGCAATCTGAAAGAGCACCTGCTAACTCATGTCCAAAGCCGCCTTTTCAAGTGTAGTCATTGCGGAGAGGGTTTTTCAGGAATAGGTGAATTAAAGTACCATCAGCAGATCGATCATGATAAGCCTTACCATTGCAAGCAATGTGGGAAGAGCTTTATCTCCTCAAAGTGTCTGACTAAACACCAACAGCGCCACGAGCAGGTTGGTGAAATGGAGACTGCCAAGCTAATGAGAGGAAGAAAACATAAAAGCATTACTCATCGCACAACCTCCACAACGTTATCCTCCCGGAAGACCAGTGCTAAGGCTGTCTATCCACGCGGACGAGTCACCCATAATTGCCTGCAGTGTGGGAGGAGCTTTAAGTATCGATTTGAATTTCTGGAACATCAGAGGTTCCACAGTGCAGTGAAGCCTTACAAGTGCTCACAGTGTGGCAAGGCCTTCAGATCGGAAGCTCACCTGTCCGGGCACAGGAAAAGAAAGTGCAAGAACGCTTCTCATATATGCACCAAGTGTGGGTGCCAGTTTAGATCCCTACATGAACGTGTCCGACATCAGTGCATGCAACTGCTGACCAAATATGAGTGCTCCCACTGTGGCAAGACCTTCAAGATGGCCCACATGCTGAGGAACCACCAGATGAGTGAACACCAGCTTCCCTACAGTCCGAATCATCGCTTCAGGTGCAGATACTGCGACGGGACCTTCCCTGGAATCAGCGAGCTGAAGTACCACCAGAGGGTTGATCATGAAAAGCCCTACCAGTGTCAGGAATGCGGGAAGAGCTTCCTTTCTGAAAAATGCTTGTCAAATCATGAGTTGCGCCACAACGATGAGCGGCCAGAGGATTGTCTCGTCTGCGGCAGAGGTTTCAGAAACCGCTACGACCTGAAGCAGCACATGCGTACACACACGGGAGAGCGGCCTTATCAGTGTACACACTGTTCACAGTGCTTCTCGACAGCTGGAGGACTGAGGAGCCACACAAGGGTTCACACTGGAGAAAAGCCACACATTTGTCCAGACTGCGGCAAAGCTTTCTCCCAGATGGGTGCAATGCGTACCCACAGATTCACCCACACGGGAGAGAGGCCATTCAAGTGTGGGGTGTGTGGCAAGGGGTTCACCATGGCGCATAAAGTGACCGTTCACATGCGAACGCATACGGGAGAGAGACCCTACATCTGCTCTCAGTGTGGTAAGGCCTTCTCAGATGGCAGTGTGCTAAAACAACACATGCTGAACCACTCTGGAGTGAGACCCTACCATTGTCAGATCTGTCCCAAGACTTACACATGTCTTAATCACCTGAGAAGGCACTTAAAAAGTCATTCTAACCTGAACTGACTCCAAACAGGAATGAACTCTAAATATAGGTCTGTCACAGAGTATTTGGAATTGTTTCTACTGATTACAAGGACCACACCACCACTTTGAAGGACCCACCTGCCTTTACATAATTTGAATACCTGTCTTTCCCCCCATTTCTGTATTAACGTATTTAGAGACAGTGAGCAGAGAGACGAGGATGGCAGGAGAGAGAGGGGGGATCACAGAGCCTCGGTCGAATTCGAACTTGGACAATCTGTGGGAAGGACTTAAGCCTTATTTATGTGGTATGCGTTCTTATTCAGTGATCCATCGATGTGCCCTGTACCCTCTCATTTTACAAAAGTTAGACATTTTCTTTGCTTTGTCAGGGACATGAATGATCATTTCATCGCGTTCTTTTGTTGTCACTCCTTTTATTGAGGCATGACGGCAGCATATACTGTAAATGATTGGAGAACACTCTTGATTACATGTAATCTATGTGGCTTGGGATTGAGAATCATGTTGATGTTGACCAATCAAATGAAACACTGTATGAAGGGATATGGAATATGGCTGCCATTAGAGGCGATGGTAATATTTGATCTTCACTTAACCAGTACTATTGCCGTTCTTGTAGGAATAAAGCGGGGATGTTCTTTAAAAAAAACTGGGCCCTATTTTTTGATCATTTGAACCATAAACAAAGGGTTGGTGAAAATGTTTTGAATTGGTCCCTTTGGTTAGCCTGGTAAACCCCCCCTCCCTCCAGAAATCTCATTTGAATTTGATTTCAGGAAGGAGTCTGGGATTGCACATGGAGTAGAGCTGCCCGGTTTGCGAACCAATCAGCGGCTGCTAGGGGCGGGATCATCCAATCACCTGCCAAGTATCTTGAAAAAATGAAACGCTGTTTGTCATCGATTCTGCTACCGGAGTCTCAGATCGAAGTAGGCTGTGAAACAAAATGTGTGTCGCAAGCTTCTTCTATTTGACAGAGTCAGGTTACCCTTTGGTTGCCTCCGGACGTTAAAGGCCATTTTCAACCTATCTTCATAGAATTGGTCCTCCTACTCACTAATGCTCGTGATAATATGGTAAAAATAAATCCTACTTGGTCTATGTCTCAGAGGAGGGCTGTGGACAGTTAGAAACCCACTTACCAGTGACATCATCAATTGGGAATCCAAGCTAATAGAAACTACAGGCGTTCTCTTCCTGTAATGCTATACTGGAAGCAATTGGTCTCGCATTCATAACATTTAAATGTTTAAATCTTGTCTGAAATTACCAAACATGCCTACCTATAATTATTTTTACCTGTGGAGACCACTGGAGTATAGTTTTCAGACAGATATAAGAATAGTTTTACACCAATCCTTGGTTTGTGGACCAAGTGATCTAAAAATTGTTCCCTGGTAAAAAGCTAAACAGACAAAACAATCCCCTATTTTTCCTATTAGGCTTGGTCCTTTTTTGTTGTTGCTTCCTTTAGTTTGATACATTGTAATACATTTAGATATAAAGGATATTGTGAAATTTGGATCATGAACATTGTATTGATGGAAATGTTATATATTTTTGGGAAGATCACTGATATAAAAAAAAATAAGACTGATCTCTGTAAATACGAAGGAGGGAAAAAAACATGAATGGAGAGAGTTTAATGGTTGGACGTTGATTGATTCAAATAACTGGTAAAGTTTAGCCCTTTGGGTCTATTTTCTATAGTTTTCAAGCTGTGTTGCTTTCAAAATAAAAGTACAACCTTTGTCAGGCAACATGTAGTTTATACTTTTTGCATGATGATTGAATGTATTTTAAATTAACAAAATACTTATATTGCTTAAGTAAGTTTGCACATACTGTACAAAGACACTGACCTGGTACAGGTAGTTGCTTGCTTACAAATAAAAAAAAGATAAAAGTAAAACTCAAAATGGAAATTAGGGGTCTTGTGTCCAGTGTGCGTATTATCACTCAAAGAGCCTGACTGCTTGAACTGTCAGAACATGGGTAGTAAGTATAACCACAGATATACAGTGATACATAGGCTATGTATCCAAATAATATGAACTTATTAAAGAAAATTGTAATTCTACCAGGTAGAAAGGAGAAATCTGTATGGATTCTATAAATGGAACAACATTTGTATACAGAATTAACAATCAGCTGTGCACATGGTTTAGTTAAAATGTCACTAGGTGGCAGTAAGTGACCAGTATCTTCTATATCTAACTTGATCGATCTTCATGCATAATTACTTACAGGCAGCCCCAGGGGCTGGTTGAGGGAATCTTGAGCAGATGGTGAGCTTGATCCTTGGAAGTCCCTTATCCCTCTTGGCACCTTTCCAGTACAGTACAGACTGAAAGATACTCATTGAAATATCCAGATGTGTCTGCAAAATTAGGATTGAGCCGAAATCTGTCCACTAGTTCATCCTTCGTCTCATTTAACTCTTTATTATAGCTTAAGTTCCCCCCATATTAATTACTGTAATATTGTTTGGGCTGCTACATATCCATCATATCTAACAAAATTACTGATCATTCAAAAGAGCTTTTTGCAAAAAATGCAAACAAGACATTCCCTATTCTTTTCAAAAAAAAATTGTGTTACTTCTGACATTCACTCCTACCCCACAAGGAAAAGAGATGATTTTAATTTACCTTTTTGTCGAACATCAATCTTTCATCAAATTTAGAGGCCCTCATTTGTGGATCTCTCTAGATGCATCACTTAAGTCATCACTATCCTTGGGAATATTTAATAAACATCTAAAACAATATCTAATTTCTTCCTCACTGTAGTCCATATGATTTAGTTCTGATGTGTAATCTTTACAAATGTTTACAATGTGCACTGCATGCTGCTCCCCTTGCAGTAAACTTGTATTATTTTGAATTGTTCTTATTGAACTTTTAATCTATGTTAATTAATGACCTCTTCCATTAAGGAAAGGATTCCAAACAAGCCTGCGGCTTCTTCCTTTCCTCGCACATTAACTTGTTTTCTTCCAGAAAATGTTATAACAATGTGCTAATAAACTAAACTAGTGGTATCGGCCCAAGGAACCATCACGCCAGAAGGAAATGTTTGGATCGGGGCGGTGCACCTGATCTGGCGCAGCGCTCAGGTCCTGGACCTGGTGAGACGAAGGAGGAGCCCGGCCAGGAGACAACCCACAGAGCCTAGTCCCTCCACGTGCCAGAGCCTCCCCGAGTCCCGGCAGAGTACTTCCGGGGAAGCGGACTGCCCTGTCTTTCCCTATAGGACTGACCGTGGGTGCTTCTGGGACTTTAGTCGGGGCTTGATCAACCCTGGCTGGGTCACCTGGGCGAGGGTGTATGTTGTATGTTGCGAGACCCGAAACACCCTATGACCCCAGGCTACAACACTGATGATACGTCCCAGTTGCATCCATGTGATGTTTTTCTTTATCAGTTATTCTATTTATAGTGGCTCATAGGAATTTTTAGACTACGTGACAACCAGGAATAGTTTGGTGACCACAGGAGAGACTGTTGACAGCCGGAATGTAGACGGCATCCCGGGAGCAGTATGGGTTAGCGCCCCCATGCTGTGTCTTCCGTGAGGAAGAAGCCCAACAAACCCGCGGTGAGGCCTTTAGGAGGGCCATTCCAGCGTACCGCAATCGGGGCTAATACCATTAGACGGCCCAATCTAGTGGTATCGGCCCAAGGAACCATCACGCCAGAAGGAAATGTTTGGATCGGGGCGGTGCACCTGATATGGCGCAGCGCTCAGGTCCTGGACCTGGTGAGACGAAGGAGGAGCCCGGCCAGGAGACAACCCACAGAGCCTAGTCCCTCCACGTGCCAGAGCCTCCCCGAGTCCCGGCAGAGTACTTCGGGAGAAGCGGACTGCCCTGTCTTTCCCTATAGGACTGACCGTGGGTGCTACTGGGACGTTAGTCGGGGCTTGATCAACCCTGGCTGGGTCACCTGGGCGAGGGTGTATGTTGTATGTTGCGAGACCCGAAACACCCTATGACCCCAGGCTACAACACTGATGATACGTCCCAGTTGCATCCATGTGATGTTTTTCTTTATCAACTAAACTAAACTAAAGAGGTCAAAGACCTAACTGATGAGGGCCTGTTTATCCCCAGGAAGTTCATTAGACCATTTCCTGTCATTAACTTAATTCAGATGGGGCTCTTTGGAATTTTAATTTGGCTGCCATTTCCTTATGTTTTGTCCAGCACTCGGCAACATGCAAACAAATGGCCAAAAAGGACATTTATACTTTGCCGTCGTGCGCTGAACATAGCAGATCTACAAGCTCTCCAAAGTGTTGAATCTGTGATGCTTTGTGAGTTTGTAGATCTGCTATTTTCAGCATGCGACTCTGTCATACAACTAAATATAACCATAACATTAAAAACTACTCTGCTGCATTTGTGTGGTACAGTTGGTAGAGTTGCTTTGACAGTGAAGTCTGACCTGTTCCCCACCTCCCCAATACAATTGCCTACATGTTTCATTATCAACAGGACCCCATAGACTAATGGACTGGATAACATTGTAACATCATGCAATAGTGCAATCTGAGAATAATCTGCTCCATCTGTGTGCTCTGCTGTGCTGGTTTTAATGTTCTGCCTCAGACTGCCTGGAATAGGGACAAAAAGAGGTTCAGAGGGTTTCAGCGTAATTTCTCTCTTATTTCACCATTCTCTCATCTCACTTCTTGTGGGATTTTCTTTCTTTTTTTGGGTCATTCATCATAATTTACGAATGAATATAGTCTTGACTTTCATGACCAATCAGTTCAATCAAATGGCTCGCTTGGATTAAATGAGGTGTGTTGTTGAAAAGCCACTGGCCATGCTGGATATATTCACTCACTGCAGTCAGCCATAGCACCACACATTACAACTGAATAGGGGTGAAAGGTTAGGAAGATACCAACAGACCTGGACGGAGAGGCAGCTTTAAGGATGAGTTTTTAAATATATATATAGGCCTACATACATATTGATGGATCCAGAGTGATTTGCAGTCAAAGGGCCAGAATTCCAAGCATCTCCCCTGGCATCACACATGCTCTCCTCCTCAGTATTTCTGCAGAATTTCCTCCAAACTCAGAATTGAGCATGTCTCTTGTCTGCCAACAAAGACAAGAAGTTCTGCAGACCTTTGATGTTCGTATGCAAACTTTATATATTTTAAGACCTCTCTCTAACTGCTCTATGGCAGTAAAAAGCACATGTTGACGGGGCACAGTTCAGTTGAGGATACACAGTTAATTGCATGGAATGTTTATATGACCTAAGTTGAGTTGTTTGCAGGCAACATGTGTATTAATGTACACATTATTACACTGCTGTTGCACACTGTAATGTTTGATTGTTAAGTGATTTTAATCAATGTAACTGGCAGAAGTAGATCATAATGGGAGCACCAGAGTTCTCTCAATCACACAATATTGAAAGAGTTCTACTGGCAATACGAAGGCTATTGAGATTTGAATTATTTGTTTTGATTTTGTTAAAAGCAATATAAGTTTCAACACAATATATCTTCAACCCAGGATGTACACATAAAGCGTAATAAAACACTTATTTCCTGAAGATGTTGTTTTTGTCTGATAGTGCTGTTTCAAATCTGAATTTGTACAAGAATCAGAACAGCTACGAAAAAAATATCCAGCAGATTTACTGTGAGAGCTCAGTAATAAACAAAGATCATTACCAGATGTCTGTCTCTCTCTCTCTCTCTCTCTCTCTCTCTCTCTCTCTCTCTCTCTCTCTCTCTCTCTCTCTCTCTCTCTCTCTTTTATGCCCCCTCATCCCTCCCCCCTTCTCTTCAATAGTACTCCCCCCCTTGCACACACACACACACACACACACACACACACACACACACACACACACACACACACACACACACACACACACACACACACACACAAAACTGTTTTTTTCCTCCCTAAAAGAGTGACCTCAGTGGAAACTCTGAGTCCTGGCCAGACCTACTTCACAGCAACACATACAGTAAAGCACACACACATGTGTCCATAGCAACCGTATAGACAGCTACCCCCATCATTGCGTTGCCAAATGAACATTCTACTCTACACGCCTACACCTCTGCCTCCCTCCTTGGCACTGCATCCCCAATTTTCCCAGTCTTTCCAATGCCTTCTCCAGGCAGACCCCACCCCGACCACCTCCTCCAGCGTCCCTCCCAGCAAAATGAAAGACCACTAGATGGCAGTGTGGCTCCTTCTGAACCTCGGGGAAAAACACACATGATGCCAAGAACATCCTTCTGTTCCACCCCCCCCCCCCCCCCCCCCCCTCCTCCTCCTCTCTTTGACTCTTTCTTTTATGTGCAGGTCAGATCTGGACACTGAAGTGTACCAGATGTGTTGAGACTCCACCCACTCCCTGAAAGGAAGAGAGCAGGGAGACATGTACAGAGAGAGAGAGAGAGAGAGAGAGAGAGAGAGAGAGAGAGAGAGAGAGAGAGAGAGAGAGAGAGAGAGAGAGAGAAGAGATTAGAGAATGCTTCAAGATGTTTGGCAGCTGTTATTCGTTAAGCATGAGTGCTGAAAATTACGCCAGTCTGCATCTATTCAGTGTTGTTACATTTGTCTACATCTAATACAGTTTTTTCTTTCTCTCTCTCTCTCTCTCTCTCTCTCTCTCTCTCTCTCTCTCTCTCTTACAGTGAATCTTACATATGAATCAAGAATCATCCATTTTTAAATATAAGGAGGATATAGGCTGATAGCAATCAGAAATTAAGCCTGGTAGCTTATTTTCATTCTGAAAATGTTTGCATATGGAAGAAACAGTGGGCCCTGAGTAATAAGGAGGAATATAGGGATTGATTGATTGATGTACTTTGGCGATTCTGGTATTTAGAATTAGCTTTTTCCAGTGGTGGAAAGTAACTAAGTAGCCTACATTAATTACTAATAAGTACAATTTTGAGGTATTTGTACTTAACTTGAGTATTTTCAATTTCCAATACTTTTACTTCTACTCCACTACATATCCAAATATTGTACTTTTACTCCACTACATTTTGTAGATCGGCCATTTGAAAATAGCCGATCTACAAGCTCACAATGCGTTGCGATGCAACTTATTGTGAGCTTGTAGATCGGCTATTTTCAAAAGATTTGTATTCTGCATAATTCTGAACAATGAGTAGCCTACTTGGTACTTTCTACTTTTAGTAATTTAAGTAGCCTACATTTTGATGCCAATACTTTTGTAACCTACTTTTACTCAAGTAGTCTACATTTTGAATTCAGTTTTTCTACATTGCAGTATTGATACTTTTACTCAAGTTCAAAATGTGAGTACTTCTTCCACCACTGCTTTTTCTCCTGGCCTGTGCGCGTTACTGATACCTCCCTCCTTCCACAGAAAGCGCGTGAACTCCTCCTCCGCCTTCTCCTCGTCTCCAGGTCCTCTGCGCGCTCCGGGCTTCGCACTGGACAAACGGCGGATAAGAGCACTGGATCAACAAAAGTTACACTAAATTATCTAGAGGTAACGGGTTGCGGGTCGGAGTGGTTTGGTGTTTTTTGGGGGGTAGTAGGAGTTTAAAGTTAAAGTGTTTTTTTGCACTTCCACGACATGGAGACCGGAGGACTTCTCCTTGCGCTGCTGTGCGTCTTGGCTGGGGTGCGAGCGCAGGTCGTAAATAGACCCAAATTTGCGGGTAGGTTGAAGAAAAATATTTAATTTCCCCGAAAAAGTATATACTAAATGATCGTTAACGTGTAGCAGATCAGTTTGTGTGTGTACATAAAAGCGACATGTCTTTAATAAAGTTGAAGTCGCCACAGGAAAGAATCCAGATGTTCTCTCCTCTCAGGCTGATGTTAGTATAGCTCCTACTTCTGTGTCTTCAAAACCAAGCGCACAGTTGCAATAGCAACAGAACACGACTGTCAAGTTCACTGTGAGTAGGTCATGGTTTGGTTCAGCGATGATTATCATAACTATAAGCTAATGAGGTACTTGCAAGCTTATAGGTTTTGATTGTAATGTTGCTGTTGTTGCATTAGACATCAAACAACTGTGGACTAATATGAACTATAAGGGTGCAGGCCCTCTCTCATGCCATCATTTTGTCTGCTGCTGCATGGTGCTAATGAGTTACAGAAGGATGAAGACAGCCATCTTATGGATACAGACTAGCATAGGCCTACACCTGACCTGACCACCTCCTTCATGACACCAAAGACACGATTCCTCAGCTGATTCTGCTGATCTGTGGGCCTCCTCAATATAATTGATTATTGTACTGTATGTATGTATGTATGTATGTATGTATGTATGTATGTATGTATGTATGTATGTATGTATGTATGTATGTATGTATGTATGTATGTATGTATGTATGTATGTATGTATGTATGTATGTATGTATGTATGTATGTATGTATGTATGAACTCAATACTTTCTGGTATGCCTAGGCTACTTATCTTAATTTTGGATACCTTATGAAGCCAGCTTCATTGGTTGGTTGGTTTGTTGGTTGGATGGATGATGGCTGGATATGGATGGATGGATGGATGGTTGGATGGATGGATGGATTGCATAAAGATGATGGATGGATGGATGAATGGATGGGTGGGTGGGTGGGTGGATTGATTGATTGATTGATTGATTGATTGATTGATTGATTGATTGATTGATTGATTGATTGTTTGAAGTTTGATTAATTGATTGATTGATTGATAGATGAACTGAATGACCAACACTGGATTTATTTGGCTACCTTACGTCTGTGTGTGCAGAGTGTCCTGTCGACCTGTTCTTCGTGTTGGACACATCGGAGAGTGTTGCCCTGAGACCCAACTTTTATATTGAGCAGATCAAGGACTTCACCCAGCGCTTCATAGATCAACTCCAAGATATGTAAGAGACATGTACACTACAGCAGGGGGCCTGGTACCCGATTATGCCCCCTGCAGCCTTGTATATGAATGACATGCCTCAACTCAATGATTGTGTTGTTGACTGACTGTCAGTCAATCATTTGTTGTGTGTCATTTCTCAGGCGCCATCCATGTGATCGTTACCTGACGTGGAACTCCGGAGCGTTGCATTACAGTGACGAGGTCATCCTCGTACGCAGTCTTACTGACATCAGTGACACAGCGCTACGCCAGGAGCTGAAGAATGACATTGCCACCATCAAATACATCGGCAAGGGCACATACACTGACTGTGCTATCAAGAGAGCCCTCGCTGAGCTACTCATAGGGTAATGACAACACACACGCACACGCACACACACACACACACGCACGCACACACGCACGCACATACGCACGCACGCACACTCGCACACACGGACACATGCACACACGCACACGCACACACGCACACACACACACACACACACACACACACACACACACACACACACACACACACACACACACACACACACACACACACACACGCCTAGATGCTTTCCATGTAGACCAAACTAACTAGCAAAAGTTTGCTTATTCTCCATTAGTATTAGTCAGGTGGTGGGGTGAATACTTTTTTCATCCTTAAGGGCTGTGGACAGTTCAGAAAGCCTACCAGTGACATCATTGGTAGGCAGGTTTGGTCATTTCAAACAAGATTTTGAGCTTTTATTTGTTATTTTTGATGAATGCAAGAACAATGGCTTCTATTTCAGCATGCTAACTTTCCAGGAAGAGAGAGGTTTCTATTAGTTTGGAATCCCCATCGATGATATCACTGGTAGGCAGGGTACGAACAACTGTCCATAGCTCATCAATGGGGCACAGAGTGAGTAGACAGACATTGTGCTGTCTTCATCTGCCATGATCATTATTAAGGACCAATTATATGAAGATAAGATTGGCAATGAGTGAAAGTGCTTCTTTAACCACTTAAACTCTATATTTAGTTGACTTGAGTACCCTAGGGCTCTATACTAGGCCCCCTCCTGTTTCTGCTCTCCACTAAATATCTTTGCCGAAAATAGGCAACCTACAAACTCACAACACGTCACAATCTGCCAAATGTTCATACTAGGATAGGTTTCAAGTGGTTCAACTATCTTTAATCCTCTGACCTACAGTATCTGAGTCTTATGTATTATAATTTATCGTTTAATAAGTGTGCATTTGTCTTTACAGGGGTTCCCACTACCATGAGAACAAGTACATTGTAGTAATAACCGATGGTCATCCCATCACTGGTTACAAGGAGCCTTGTGGAGGTGTGCAGGAGGCTGCTAACGAAGCCAGACAACATGGTGTTAAAGTGTTCGCTGTCGCTATCTCCCCTGACCAGGAGGTATAACGCAGACACACACACACACACACACACACACACACACACACACACACACACACACACACACACACACACACACACACACACACACACACACACACACACATATATACATATAGCTGTACGTTCAATCTATGTGAAACACAAATTGAGCAAGTTATGTCACATTGGATGAACTGGTGCTGTTAGGGCCTGTTGCCAAAAGACATACAGAGGTCACCCTTAAATCATCCTGTGACATAATGTAATGCCTCAGCCTAAAAACATCCAGAAGGCAACTGAAAGCTCAGCGTCTCTTTGTGAGATTTTATTAACTCTTTTCCATGGAAAACTGAATAATTGCTAGAAGCAAGTCCTCAGTATGTTATCATCAGGAGAATATAGAAATGTTCGTAAACAGCTCTTTACTCTCAGGCGTCTTTCCAGACTCACTGAAAACGGCTGTAGTCAGGCCCTTAGTCAAGAAACACAACCTTGATCCTTCTGTGCTGGGTAATTATAGACCAATCTCTAATCTGTCTTTTCTGGCACACATCCATAAAAAAAACACATCCATCAATTGGAAGTGTTTTTACAGAACAATAAGGTATAATGGAATGGAAATAACAAATGGAAATAATGGAAATAACAAATTCCAATCTGGCTTCAGGAAAGGTCACAGCACAGAAACAGCTCTTGTAAAAGTAATTAATGATCTTAGGGTGTCCGCTGACGACAGAAATGTATACGTTCTCCTACTCCTTGATTTAACGGCTGCTTTTGACACAATCGATCACACAATTCTAATAAAACGCCTGGAGTACTGGATTGGTTTGTCAGGCACGGCCTTGTCTTGGTTTTACTCCTACCTAACAGGCAGAAGCTTTTTTGTCAGTCTAGCTGACTTTGATTCAGACAAACATGACATCTGTTCTGGTATTCCACAGGGCTCAATTCTTGGTCCTTTATTGTTCTCCCTGTATATACTGCCGCTGGGAGAACTCATCACCGATCACGGAGTGAATTTCCATTTCTATGCTGATGATACCCAGCTATATATTTCTATAGCTCCAGACGACCCCTGCGCTCTAGACCCGTTGTTGAACTGTCTGTCCAGTATAAAATGCTGGATGAGCGAGAACTTTCTTAAGCTAAATGAGGATAAAACAGAAGTTCTCATAATTGGTTCTAGTGAGCAGAGAGAATCAATAATAAGTAGACTTGGTAACCTGACTGTAGAAAGTAACACTACAGTAAAGAACCTGGTGGTTATTATTGATTCTGAATTGAATTTTAATACACACATTAATCATGTTACCAAGATTGCTTTCTTTCATCTTAGAAATATTGCGCGAATCAGAGCCTATCTGTCGTTGGACGATGCAAAAACGCTGATCCACGCTTTTGTTTTCTCTCGGCTTGATTACTGCAATGCACTTTACTCTGGCCTGCCAAAGAAAACAACTGACAGATTACAACTCGTTCAAAATGCGGCAGCCAGAGTTTGAACTAAAACTAAGATGAGAGAACATCTTACTCAAGTTCTAGCTTCACTACACTGGCTCCCGGTTGTTTTTAGGATTGATTTTAAAATTATTTTACTTCTTTATAAAGCTCTAAATGGTCTGGCACGTTCCTACCTCTATGACTGCCTAGAGAGATATGTTACAAACCGGCCCCTCAGGTCTTCAAGTGCTGACCTGCTAGAGGTGCCTACAATGACATATAAAAAACACAGTGAAGCAGCATTCTGCTTCTACGGACCGAGAGCGTGGAATAAACTCCCATTACACCTAAGACAGGCACCCTCTGTGGATATCTTTAAAGCACAGCTCAAGACCTACTTCTTCACTCTTGCTTTTAGCTGATTTTTTGGTTGATTTTTAAATCTTTGTGTTGTTGTACATGTCCTCACTGTATTGCCTGATTCACTGCCATTTGCTATTATTTTAATGTGTTTTATGCTTCTGCTTTTCTTATTTTTCTTAAATTATTTGTAACTGTAATTGTATTCTTGCTCTGTAAAGCACGTTGAGCTGCATGTCATGTCATGAAAGGTGCTATACAAATAAAGTTTATTATTATTATTATTACCCTTATTATTATTATTATTATTATTATTATTATTATTATTATTATACGCTACTACTTCTAACTTAACTGGATAAAACCCATACCAGCCCTTAACAGAAGCTACAAGTCATACCTTTAGGCCTTTACATGTTTATTTTCTGTGATGTCTCACCAGGAAACCAGGCTGTCAGTCATTGCCACAGACCACACCTACAGACAGAACTTCACTGCTGCCGATGGTGAATTCGGATCCACCAAGATGGGAACCATCCGCAGCATCATTGACATGATTGTATGTATCTCTTCTCTTCTCTTCTCTTCTCTTCTCTTCTCTTCTCTTCTCTTCTCTTCTCTTCTCTTCTCTTCTCTTCTCTTCTCTTCTCTTCTCTTCTCTTCTCTTCTCTTCTCTTCTCTTCTCTTCTCTTCTCTTTGCATTTTGATGTCATCCTAACCACTGTTTTCCCTTTTGCTTTTCAGACAAACGAGACAAAGGATGTGGTATGTTTTTTTAAAGTTTACATGTTGCTATATGTTTGCTCTGAAAACATAAATACCTGGTGCTGTACCTGTATGAAGCTGATAGGCTTGATCAGAGGTTCCCAATCGTTTTAGCTCAAGACCCAAAAGAGAAATGAGATGTTTTTTTTAATGGAAATGATTCGATTTTAAAACTGTATTCATGAAATACTTAAGAAAAAAGTTGGAATTTGTTTTAATTGATGAAAAATTGATAAACTTAAAAAAAAATATTTCAAATAATATATATGTTTTTTTAAATGTAGGAAACGAAAACCTTTACAAGCGACCCATGACAATTGGTCCGCGACCCAAACATGGGTCCTGACCCACTGTTTGGTTTGGGCTAGATGACCTCAGCTCCACCAATGGGTGGTGCTGAAGATTTGGGTTACCATTCAGATGCTAACCATCATTTAGCTAATTGTTAGCCGTTATGTTTACATCTTATGAAGAGTAAAGCATTTATATATAATAGATGATAATCTGACATCACTGACTCAATCCTTTCTTTTCTTCTTATGTTTTCAGTGCTGCTCTTTCGACTGCAATGTAAGTACCTCGTATGACACCTTTATGTGCATTCATAGCGCTCAAGTTGTTCGAACCCATGACATCACATCACTTACCATGCTTTCTTTCCCTGCAGGCTCCAGGAGGGCCCAAAGGACCGGATGGAGACTTTGGTGCAAAGGTGAGAGATCGTACTATCGTTACACCATATCTACTCAACCCGGAGACATTTGTTTACTTGTTTGTTCTTCTCTAGGCTAAAGGGTAACTACCAGGAGAAATTAGAATACCGTGTACACATTTGCACCATGCATTCTCAACTTCTGCACTGCCTCAATTTGTACAACTTGTATTCTGTTTGTATTGTCTTTATAGGGAGAAACAGGCAGACCAGGGTTGCCAGGAGAGAAAGGAGATATCGGCGCCGTAGTAAGCACCCCGTCTCCCACACAGACACACATGCAAGCATTAACACATCCTAATATGCAAAGTATACACTTTTATGCAAAGTATACACACCTCCTGATGACTTATTTCATTGCTTTTACAGGGCAATATGGGAGATCCCGGCCCTGTCGGATACCGAGGAATGAAGGTATGATACATTGAGCTGAAGAGAGGAAGGTGATTTATACCAGTGGTTCTCAAAGTGGGGTCCAGGGAAAAATGTGTTAATAAAATCATTCAGGCTTTAGAGAGGCTCATAGGGAGACAAGAGCTCAACAATATTTGGGGTGCAAGGGGGCCTTAAACGTTAACAAAAGCATTTTGACTTAGTCATGTAAATAATTCTGACTATCATTTTAACCAATCATAAAGAAGAAGGTTGAAGAAAGATGTTTACGGTAATGGTGTAATAATTATGTAATAGCACCTGTTTAATATTACAACGCTAACTCTATATGTTTGTGTTTCCAGGGTGACCGTGGTGGAAGAGGAGACAAGGTAGACCTACACCCAGAGCACACACATTCAAAATGTACACTTTAACCAAGAATTGTTCAAATGTATTTCTTAGAATTTCACTGAATGTATCCTGTATTTAATGGACTTGTGTTGTAGCCTTAGTTTGCAAAATGTATAGAAGCGCTGTAATGTAATGCGGCTGACCAATTTCTTGTGTTTTGTTACAGGGTGAAAGAGGACATAAAGGCTACAAGGTAAGCTTATTTTAAGTAGCAGATACCGTGTGGTATGCTTTCTTTCCTCTTATCTGCTCCTAGGGTTGCTCTTTGAAAATAAATGGTGGATTCCTTCATTCTCTCTCCCTGTCTCATTTGCTCTCTCTCTTTCTCTCTCTCTCTCTCTCTCTCTCTCTCTCTCTCTCTCTCTCTCTGTCTCCTCAGGGGGATAAAGGTCAATTTGGAAGAGATGGAACTGATGGAAGAAAGGTGTGTTGCAGTTACAGTTGTTCAAACATTCATGCCCTGGCTGTTTTACTACCGTCTGTTTGGTTATTATTGTTGTCATGAAATCTTGTGTTTTCTTTGATAACATGTCTGCCTTTCTCCCCACTAGGGTGAAGCTGGTTTCCCCGGTCTTCCCGGCTGCAAAGGTGGACCTGGATCAAATGTAAGTACATTTAAATGTTGAATCTAATATCTTACATAATAAATCATAAATGCCCACTCTCAGATCTCAAATCTTAAAGGTAGGGTAAGTAATATTCTTTTGTTAAAATAAGTGTTAATTAGCTATATATTCTGATAGTACTCATTGCAATAGAGTGTTGTTCAGTAACATAAGTCTTCCTGTCTCTCCTGCTCTTTAGTAAACAGAAAATGTATTTTCAGGTTGGGATACCTATTTTATCCAATCAGGAGAGAAAACTTGCATAGAATACAGATTAAGTGAAATTGGAAGTGATGGCATTAAGAAATGAGCAGACAAAATTGGAACTGGAACACGATCAAATTTAAGCTGATAAATGGGTACTCTTTCTTGATAAGCTGAACATTTTCAACCCACCTGAAAATGTATTTTCTGTTTATTTAATAGCTGGAGAGACAGCTAGGGAGACTCCTGTTACTGAATAATATAATAATTAAATAACATTCCGTCCTGGAGTATGTTTTCGTCTTTGACATTGTCATTATGTTTGCTGCTTTTGAGGAATGGAAAGTTGCACATTGACACTCAATCATGCACACGCACGTACACACACACGCACGCACACCCACACACGCGCACGCACGCGCGCGCGCACACACACACACACACACACACACACACACACACACACACACACACACACACACACACACACACACACACACACACACACACACACACACACACACACACACACACACACACACACTTTATTCCCGATCTAACACTCTCTTTCACTAATTTACACTCGCATGCACACACACATATGGACACACCAGTCCAGCACTTCCATCAGTGTCTGTGGCCTGACCACTATTGTTTACAGTTTAGCCATTAGCCATACTTGCATGTTTGGAACCTCAGCGTCTTGGTGAGTGACTAGGGCCCTGAGGCTGGGGGATGCTAGGACTTTTGGCTCTTTAATCACCATCTGTTTACATTCTCTGCTGACAGACTGTTTAAATGAAGCTATAGTACTGCCATACTGTAACTACACACACAGGCATACACACACAGTCATGCCTAATTAATCGCGTGCCGAAAATAGCCGATCTACAAGCTCACAAAGCTGCACGGGCGAAAAGTGTTGTGAGCTTGTAGATCTCCTATTTTTGGTGCACGCCACCATTGACGAAGTATAAATCGTTGCTTTCAGGTGGAAACCTTGGAAACGTCCAAAACCGTTATTTTGAAAGCATTTTAGAATAGTGAAAATAGCCGATCTACAAGCTCACTACGCTTGTTGACATGCTATTTTCACTACTTTTATGTGACACTCTTGTATTAGATAGGGCATTCATTTAAAAACATAAAAAGTTGAAATATGGAGATACAAGGTTTCTGCCCGACAGCAACAAAATCATGCTTCAGTCACATACAGTACATACACGTACAGTACATCCACACACGCACACTGTAACGCATACATGCACAGGCCTTGCAAATGGATTGACGTGACTTCAGCAGTTCATGATCATAATAGTGAAATTGTCTTTGTTTTTTGCTTCCAGGGTCAGCAGGGAACACACGGTCCAAAGGGAGACCCCGGCCCATACGGAAACAAAGGAGGCTTAGTAAGATGAGAAATGACGAGCACTGTCAAAGATACTGTAGTTAAACACCTGTTTGTCACTGTGTGCACTGACACATTTGTATGTAATGTATTCCAGGGAGATAAGGGAGGAGCTGGTGAACCAGGAAGACCGGGCAACTATGGGACCCTGGGACCCAAGGTACTATAATATCCAAATAAACAAAGGAACCTGGGGGTGTAAACCCCCAGCCCCAACCAATGTAGGGCTGGAAAATTCACAGAAAATATAATAAAAAAAACAAAATTTAGAACCTCTAACCAACTTGCATAGTATGTTAATCGAATTATCGAGAAGCAGATGATTATTTAAATTTCTTGTATACCAAACGAATCGACACCCAGCCCTACCTTAAGGTACAAACCCCCTACACCAACATCTCTCATTCTATGCCTCTCTCTTCCTGAGTATTATGTAGGCAAATTTTGACCTTGATTGTGGCCTTGACTTTAGACATTTTAGATCCAAAACGTAATCATCTCTTCAGGGCAGCGTACAGATCATTCCCACCAAGTTTCTTGAAAATCTGCGTGCCTGTTCTCGATTTCGACGTTGACCTTCGGCATTTTTTGACCTAAAGGTTAATCATCTCTTCAGGGCAGCCGACTGTTCATTCCTATCAAGTTTCTTGAAAATTCGGCCATCAATTCTGGGTCTTGACCTTGAAATTGTCTGTGACTTACACCAGGGCTTGACTGAGACTATAATTCAGTCATACACCCTCCCGGGCTCACCCTAGCCATGCACACACACGTACACACACACACACACACACACACACACACACACACACACACACACACACACACACACACACACACACACACACACACACACACACACACACACACACACACACACACACACACAACACACACACACACACACACACACACACACACACACACACACACACACGCACGCACACAACACACAACACACAACACAACAGCCTTGATCATGGACAGTGACCTTCAGACCGTTTTTTTTGACAGACAGACAGGCCAGGCCACTTAGGCAAACAGGCCATGGGGAAATGTCTCGGCCTGCCCGAAGTTCATTCCGGGCCTGTCTTTGACCTTTGTACTTGGAACAGCCAATCAATCATTCTCGATATGATTTGTGAAAATGAGTTATTTTGTTCACAGACACAGACAGACTGAAGTGATTACTATACCCTGCCATGCGTTGCTGCGGGGTAATGAGAAAGATAGGGAATTGTAGCTTGTTGATGGATACATCAGTGAAATTCTGTGTTTTACTGATAGGGGGACCGTGGCCCTGGCGGACTCCCTGGGGACAAAGGAGAACGTGGCGATGACGTGAGTGATTCCAGTTATTTGAAACCGTTGTTACGACATTACGAAAATATAGGAAGTTCCCGGAGATGTCAAGTTCATGAACTGGTGATGTACTCTGATATCCTATCTGTCTATCTGTCTATTCAATGTGTGTGTGTCTATGTGTTTCAGGGCACATCAGGAGCGGACGGACCGCGTGGAGAGAGAGTAAATATGAATGATATCAATACTTTGTGAGTGTGTGCTTCTATGTGAGTGTGTGTTTTAACACCCGTCTCAACTCACCTTTAGGGACTAGGAGGAGAGAAAGGTGAACAAGGTGCCCGTGGAAACCGAGGTCCAAGAGGAGAAATAGTAAGTGACGATGAGGTTGACAAGGCGAAAGAGGCGATATAGGAGGTGTCGGTATAAATGGCCCTAATCAAGCATGGATCAGGGCGAACTCCTGCCATTCAGCTACTATTTAACCACATCACCCTATATACTTCAGTGACCCTCCCTTTTAACTTCAATACAAAATATCTTTGCCGAAAATAGCAAATCTACAAGCTTGCACACTATGTGACACGTTGTGAGCTTGTAGATTGTCTATTTTCACTGAATGTTCGCCAAATGTTTGCCTATTTTGACTGAATGTTCGCCTTTTGCGTGCGTGCGTGCGTGTGTGCGTGCGTGCGTGCATGCGTGTGTCATGAACTGATCTGTGATCAACCTCGGCCAAATAAGCAGATCAAGTTAACAACATGAAACCTAGAGTCCCTATTCTGAGGCGAACAGAAAATAGCAGATCTACAAACTCACAACAACTATATAGGGTTTATGCGGTTAAAGCAGATGACTGGCTGAATATGTAAAAGGACCAGTGCATTTCAGGAAAGGATGACCTTTACTGTATAATATTTGTCTAGAGTGGCAAACCTTGGTCAAAGATGCGTAAAAAGACCACTTTGTTCACTGCCAGGTGAGTGGAATTTACAGGTCAAAATAGTATTTGCTAAAGGCTTAAACAGTCTCAGAAAAGACCAATAAACATTTAATATTTGTTTCCTTTAATTGACAGCTGACCTGGCATCTGATCTGAAGTGAACTGTCCAAATATGCACATTTATTAAGTAATTAATTAAATATCCTTTGAGAAATGTGTATATTAGATGTCCATTATGCAATAAAAACAAAAAAATATGTTTGGTTTGATTACCAATTTTAGGCTAGTAGTCAAATCACTTTAGATTATCTCAGCATGGTAGATTATCTCAGCAAGTTACTGGTCTATATACCAAAACTTGAATGCTACTTTAAGTTCCAGATATCATGTGGTGGACAGTAACAATGTACATTTACTTGAGTACTGTACTTAAGCACATATTTAGATGCAGCTCATAGACCAGCTCAGTGGCCTGGTGGTTAGAGTATCCACCCTGAGACTGAGATGGTGCTGGCCGGGGTTCAATACCCGGCCGAGTCATAGCAAAGACTTTAAAAACTGGTAACCAATGCCTCCCTGCTTTGGCACTCAGCATCAAGGATTTGATTGGGGGTAAATCCCTGCGACATACTAGCGTCATGTCTAGAGCGTGTACTTGTATCAAGCTGCCTTCCACGCTATGGAAACAGGAGATACGCTCCTGACCTACTCTATGGGTCATATGACTCCAGTCAGGAAACGTTGGTTTCCAAGTCTAAGTTTTACTTACTTACTGTACAAGCTCAAGACAGACACAGACACACAGACAGGCGCGCACACTCATAAGGCCATCAGTAGAGAGGCTGTCTGGTAATCAGTCACCGGTTTGCCTCCCCGCTCCAATCTGTGTCGAAGTGTCCCTGAGCAAAACACTTAACACCCAACTGCTCCCCCTGTGCGGCGTGCGCTCATCTTAACCCATCTGTGCAGCCATCAGCTGGTCTTCCTGGGGACCTGTAGTCACCATCATGCAATTTGTTGCATGATGGTGAAAGAACAGAAAAGAACTTGCTTAATAATCCTGCGTTAGAGGTACTGTATTCTTGAAGTGTAGTAGTATGGGAAATTCAATGTTGAACTGTTGAACTGGCAACTGAAGTGGCAATTGGATTGACCTACTGTATAAATCCTAGAAAAAGAAAAGAATTTGGCTGTCTGTTTAGTTTAGTCAGCCTAATGTAATCTATTATGCTTAAAGGCTTAACGCTGTTTCAAACTTGGCTCTATGTGCCTGTCTATTATTAGTATCTTGTGGACTTCAGATGTGCGGTGTGAGTTGATTCACTGCTCTTGTTCCTTGCCAGGGGGATCCAGGACCTCGCGGAGAGCAGGGTAGGGAGGGCTCAGCTGGCCCCAACGGAGATCCAGTAAGTAAGCCACAGCAACGCTCACATGAACACACGTGCACCCACATAAACACAGATAAATGATCAACATACACACAAACACATATCAACATACATTCAGGTACTGTATATGGACACAAGACCACACACACACATGCACACACGCATGCTCGTTTTTAACCATCTTGGGGCTTTCTAACTTAGTCATCTTTCCCCTCTCAGCATCCTTTCCTCCAGTTGGAATGAGAATGAGTCCTTCTACTGTGCGTGCCCGCTTGTGGCGTGTGTGTGTGTGTGTGTGTGTGTGTGTGTGTGTGTGTGTGTGTGTGTGTGTGTGTGTGTGTGTGTGTGTGTGTGTGTGTGTGTGTGTGTGTGTGTGTGTGTGTGTGTGTTTGTGTGTGTGTGTGTATAAGCGTGGTGGAAAGTAACTTCATACAGTGCTACTCAAGTAAAGTATAAGTACTGGACAGACCTGAACTTCTACTTTACTTGAGTATTTACATTTTTTGATACTTTAGACTTCTACTCCACTGCTTCCCAGAGACAAATATTATACTTTTACTCCACTACAATTATTTTAAAACTTTAGTTACTAGTTACTTAACATAGTATTCATTAAACATCTATGCCCTATTTTATACTTTTGGCAATTCAAAAATGCATCACAGCTTGTAGATCTGCTATCCTTATATTAAAATTGCTTAATGGGAGGGCCGGCCGGCCGGCGGGCAGACAGACCTCTGACGTCACTCTGACACAGCCATAACCATATAAGGAGTTTCCAATGCAGCTACGTCCAAATATGGAGTGTGTTGTCTAACCTCAATGTGTCGTCATGACATCAGCCGCAAACAAATCAATCAGCTCCACAGATCCAACCAATATGCCCATATATGGGCATTCCAATATATGGGTAAATACTGACGACATCAGGGATCTCCATATATGGGCATAAAAGGGACAAGGACTCACAGATACAGATATTTCCATATATGCCCATATATGGAAATATCTGTATCTCCATACTGTATACAGTATGGGCACAAAAGGGACACAGACAGACGGGTACAATGGGTACTCTGACCCCCAACACTATGACTCAGACATATTGGTCGGATTGGCAGTGCTACGTGAGTGTGAGGGAGTACTTGTTCCACCACTGTGTGTGTGTGTGTGTGTGTGTGTGTGTGTGTGTGTGTGTGTGTGTGTGTGTGTGTGTGTGTGTGTGTGTGTGTGTGTGTGTGTGTGTGTGTGTGTGTGTGTGTGTGTGTGTGTGTGTGTGTGTGTGTGTGTGTGTGTGCGTGCGCATGTTGCGCATACAGATGTGCATTTTCATCTGTACCTCTGTTTGTGAGTCAGAATAAAATGGGAAGCAGCCTAAATAGGTGGAAGTCTGGACACTGTCCAGAAGCAGTAGCTCCCTTCACGTTTGGATGTTCTCGCTCTCCTTCTTTCCTGTTCTCTCCCCACCTCTCTCTCTCTCTCTCTCTCACTCTCTCTCTCTCTGTCTCTCTTGCTTGCTCACCCTCCCATCCCTGTCTCCATCCTCTCCTCTCTCTCACTCACTCTTCTTCCTCCTGGGAACCTCCGCGCTCACTCTTTCCCCTCTGACTCAGTTCTTCTCCCCCTCTGTCCGCGCCAAAGCCTCAATATGGTTTTCTTAATAAGGCATAAGGCAGTGTTATAATAATAATACACTACATGCATTAGTTGTGGTAAGCTCCGTGATGTCAGCGCTCTCAATGGTTCTTTTGTGCTATACCTTCTTTTTTCCCTTTTTTCACCACATCTGAGACTGAGTCAACTGTAGGGAAATGTTTCACAGAGAAAACACGGAATAAACGACAAGTAACTCACTGTGGCAGAGAAAAATACTTAACTTCAACCTCACACAGTTAGTACTACTACTTCGTCATTTCTTCTTCGTTGGGTCTTGTGACTAAATTATAACTACATTGGATCCATTGGAACACAGGTTATTTTTTCTATTTTCTGAAATGTAACAGTTTTGGACATACAAGGCTTCTGCCCTCCAGATATTCACTCTTATGGTGTTTCAGTAGTATATTTAATATTTCGCGATATCTGTAGCAATCAGAATCTCTAAAATCGTCAAAGAATTTTTAATTTGTGTAATTTCATTCCAAACATGACGTTTCGAGCCTCACCGGCTGATGAAGAGCCGGTGAGGCTCCAAACGTCACGTCCAATGGTGGAAACCAAATAAATGTAAAACTTTTGGAGCATCATCCAGTGTGTGGACTTTATGGTTTTTTGATGCATGAAGAGACCTCACATGACATAGGCCTAATGTTGGACAATTGACTCCACACATTACATTCCTATGCTGTCTTGTCACCAGTGTTGAACTATGATCTTGGCTAGCATTACAAATCTATATAAGCACAGAGAAACATTTCTTAGATCTGGCACTCAAGCGTGATGCTGTTTACAGAGCGGTGAAACAGCTGTCGGCATACTGCAGGAAATGACAGTATCGTTGGTTTATTTTAATTGCAGGAACGGTGAGAACGAAGACATGTTTGACTGATGCCATTTTCTTCTGCGGGCCGTACTGTATGATGCTGTTGTGTTTTGGCGAGCTTTTTTAATTAGTAATGTTATTAGTGTTTAATGGTGGTCTTGTCGCTGTTGTTTTCCAGGGCGAGTCTGGCAGGGCTGGAGCTCCTGGCTACAGAGGAGATGAAGGCCCACCTGGACCAGAGGTGAATCGACAGCACACACACGCACACACACACGCACACACACACACACACACACACACACACACACACACACACACACACACACACACACACACACACACACACACACACACACACACACACACACACACACACACACACACACACACACACACACACACATACACTCATGCACGCACACACACATGCATGCACACACTCATGCACGCACACACACGTATGCACACACGCACACACAACAATGAGTCAAATCAAGATGAGTCAAAATTAGAGGTCTAAGCAGGTGTTGGGGAACCTTATTGTATTTGTTAGGATTGTTATTGTCCTTCTTCTGCCCTAAAAGTATTAGAATTTTAGAAACGACAACGGCTACAGTTCCCACTAGGCAGATAGTTTCAAAGTCCGCTGCTCAGGAAAAACAAATGCAGCCATCAGCCTCACGGTGGCACCACTTTACATTTTGGCCCATAACTTCGGAATCGTAAGTCGGAAATTCCTCTTTCCCATTCTATTTATAAGTGCCTGGCTCAGAAGGTAAAGCAGTCATCTGATCATCACTGAACCCATAAATGCTCATGACGAGCAGGCTGGTGCCTTGTCTTCAAACTACATTAAAGCTATCTTGCAGATTATGACAGTTTTTGTATTTAGCCCCTTGAAAGTCTGAAAGCTTTTTGTTTATCTATGCCAATATTTCAGTGGCATAGTTGTTCTTGGACATTAAGACCGCCAAAGCCACCAGCTTTCCAAACCATGAATTACGTACAGAGCCTCATGTTGTGATAGGGTTGTAAGTTGTGAACAACCAAATTATGTTATTATCAGGTTCATCGTCTTCACCTTCTGAAAGTCATCATCTTTAAACACTTAAACCCTCTATTCTTAGTAAAACGCAACTGAGTTACAAGTGTACTTGGACCGCTTTATTCTGTCTACACCAAATCTTTTCCCCAGAAATAGCCTCTTGCTTAACCCACCGGGAAAGCATCTGTGTCATTTTTAAGATTTCTTAAGATTTCATTCAAGAAAAGGTTTGAGCACCACTGATATAGCAACAATAGTTGCTAACAATAGTTTTTCAAAAATAACAGATCTACAAGCTCATAGCGCGGCATATCTGCCATTTTCGAATAGCCAAAGAAATCAAAAAAATGACACAGATGCGTTCCCGGTCTTAATGGCTTAAGGACACTTCGACATAATACCATGAAGAGCCTAGAACCAAGAACCTTTTAGTCTTCAGGCAACCAATCACGCACGCACGCACGCACGCACGCACGCACACGCGCACACACACACACACACACACACACACACACACACACACACACACACACACACACACACACACACACACACACACACACACACACACACACACACACACACAGTCACTCACACACAGTTTGTTATACTGTACACCATCCCCTTGTGTCATGATGTCAACCCACTACATTTCAACAGAGACACATCATTATGTCATATTTCATGTTTTATTTGTCTGTTCTATTGACACCCAGGGAGCCAAAGGACCAAGAGGAATCAAGGGAGCCCCAGGAGACAGAGGCCAGATGGGAGAGAGGGTAAGAGAGAGAGAGAGAGAGAGAGAGAGGTGTCGGCCTAATAATTTGTGAGTCTGCAACACATTAAATGCCCAGTGTTAATCTATCTCAGATGAGTGTACAAATTGATTTGTCATCTGAGTTAAATTAACACCCATTAAGGATTTTACTGTGTCTATAATACTATTCCTTTGTTTCAGGGAGAGGATGGTGCCCCAGGAAACGGAACAGAGGGTTGCCATGGATTCCAGGTACAGTATGAGAAGACACTAACAACAGTACAGTGTTGCCAGGTTTTGTGTGAGGTTTCTCATCATTCAAGTCTGTATCAATATGCATGGACATTTCTGTATTGAACTGTGTATCACAAACCTTTCTGACCTTTTTTAGGGTTACCCTGGCCCACGTGGAGATGCCGGCGGGTCGGTAGGTTCATGACCTTTCCCCTTTGACACCAGCCATGAACTTGAAATTTAGCCTCTTGAATGCATGTACACATTCTTCAGGTTGTTACATACACAGGGAGCGAAAATAATTCACATCAAACTGTTAATTAGGAGATGCCTCATTCATACAGGCTGATGCTTTTATTCACGGTAAAAAAGTGATCTTGTTTCAATTTTTTTTTATTGCCTCTTTACATTCACGTTCTGTGTTGATGTCCTCATGCCACAAACAGCAGTTTTAATTAATGTAAAGTATGCACCAGAAATATTCGCCCTCAGTGTGTAGGGACCTGTAATGTTAATTTAATATAAGATAAGATAAGTAAAATACATCGCACTCAAAAGAAACACCATCAATAATGAACAGAATATACAACACTATACACCCTCAACAGTGCATGCATAATGCAGGACAAAATAAATAATAAGAGCACACACAGTAACCATGTCACATAGTGTCCTTACTGTAATGAACTGTTGTTACTTCTGAGCTAATAGTCTATTGCACGGGCCATCGTATGCATCATTATACTGTACATCTTCATAGCTAACGGCACAAAAGAAGTCTACTGTGTGTTCCCTTGGGGAGGATGAGTTAGATTGTGTAGTGTCCGTTGCCAACATTGTGTAAAGACGTTGACACGCTCATGTACAGTATGTTCCTGACCTTTCAACTTTACTCTCTGAAATTAAGGGCGGAAAGGGAACCCCTGGACCTAAAGGGGATGACGGGGAGCCTGGAGAACCAGGAGCTGATGTGAGTCTGTTTCTCTTCATTTTGGAATCGTCTCTTTCTTTATCTCTCCATTTGTGTGGTTTTATCTTCCCTTCAACCCCTTCCTGGCAGAGACCACTGACAGGATGTGAGTCACACTTCAATCCTCCTTTGTTTTTTATGGACACAGTTAGACATACTCTCTCTTTTATCTTTTATCTCTTTCTGTTGTTTCGATATTTTTTTTTGATGCCTTTCACCGTTATTGTACTACTTTGGATTTTCAGTTTGTTATCTTTCTATCTATCTAGAGTATCTACCTCCCTCTCTCTTTCTTTTTTCTTGTTCTCTGTCTCGCAGCTGGAAGCACTTTATCACATCTAACGGGATGCAGTTTGTGTGCGCGTGTGTGTGTGTGTGTGTGTGTGTGTGTGTGTGTGTGTGTGTGTGTGTGTGTGTGTGTGTGTGTGTGTGTGTGTGTGTGTGTTTGTGTTCAAATGTGTGTGTCTATGGGGAAAGGGGGTTTGAGCTGAGACAGCTGTGTATATGTCGTTGTCAAGGATACCACGAAATGAGGGTAGAATATGAAGGGACCGCATTTCTCATTTTGAGGGTGTCTGTGTGTGTGTGTGTGTGTGTGTGTGTGTGTGTGTGTGTGTGCGTGCGTGCGTGCGTGCGTGCGTGCGTGCGTGCGTGCGTGCGTGCGTGCGTGCGTGCGTGCGTGCGTGCGTGCGTGCGTGCGTGCGTGCGCGTATACATGCGTCCATGTATGGACAGTACACTCGCTCATAAAACCCTTTGCGTTGTAGTTTAAACCCCGGCTTAACCTTGGTGATGTTTGCGCTGAAATCATGACATTAGCGAGCTTCGTGTTTCATGACCTAAACATTCCTGCACATGTTTTCTGTCATGCCTACATCCGTGTCCCCTGACCCCTCCCTGTCCTTGAGAGGACGTCACACTTTGTCAGCTTTAGATTCAGCCTTCAGAGCAGCTCAGAGCTCATTACGACAGTGAGTCACAGCTCATTTAAGCCTAATTTACTCTGCAGAATAATGGCGTTACATGCCAAAAACAACAGATCTACAAGCTAATAATGTGCATGATGCGATGGAGTATGAATTATAATAGTGGGGCAGAGTGAGTCAGAGCTCATTAAGACTGTGTTAATACTGAGGCAGAGTGAGTTAGAGCTCATTAAGACAATTAATACTGAGTCAGAGCTCGTTAAGAATGGGTTAATAGTGGGGCAGGGTGAGTCACTGCCCTGCAAGAGTAAAGAAGGGACTGTACAGCCTTTCTAGTGGAAGCATTTAAATATTTAAATAATACTTTTGGAGCAACACATTCTTTTTTGAAGTTTCTTCAAACTTAGACATTGTATTTACGCCTGCTTTTAACATAAGATCTTGCATTAACAGTCAGTCTTAACTTCTCACCAATAGATACTTGTAGCAATGATTTAGCTACAGAGTAAAATGTTGGTGATTTTCATTTCACATGTAATGGCGTACTATTGTACTTTGTAATTTCCCTAACTTCCCTGACTCTGGCTTGGGTAAAAGTACTGTAGCTGCTTTTCTATTTCTGTCTTATAATGGTCGATATTGAGATGTGAAATTCCTTTTTAAAAATAGATTCCATATTACAGTTTCCAAGTTTCCATATTGAACGTATAGATCACTGGCCAGACTGAATCCATTACTTTCCATTCAAGACTTGTTCATCACTCTCCCTGTGTTTCAACAGACAAAAAGTCTCTTCTCTTTTCAACAGTCACATACTTGTTTCCACAAGTTTTTGCCCCCAGCCAGTTGCTGGTATGTTTGAATGGACAATGACATTTACTATACACAACAGGATCAAATGTAAAAATCAAATGCACTGTAATTAGACTGGGTGTTTGAGTGTAAGTCAAACAAAAAAGGCAGAAGAGGGGAAAAAAGGCAAAAAAAACTAAAGAAAACGCTTTAGTTTTTGTGTTAAAACACAGTTGGCCTACTTTGAATTTTATAAATGAATTGTTTTTGCACAGTTCAGTTTTTGTGTTAAAACACAGTTGGCCTACTTTGGATTTTATAAATATATCATTTTTACACTGTTCAGACATGTATGTGTAGCAACTAGCTTTACTTGTTGCCAGGGGGGACTGGGTGTGTCAGAGAAGGTTAAGGTGCAGACAGCCCTCATAACCTTTTAACAAACTGTGTAATTAATACAGCTTCACTGTGGTATGTCAACACTGACGTCTGATAATGTGTCCTCATATATGACGGCATATGAAGTGTATCTCTCCGTATGTATGTGTGTGTGCGTGCGTGCGTGCGTGCGTGCGTGCGTGCGTGCGTGCGTGCGTGTGTGTGTGCGTGCGCGCGCAAGCTTTTACGGGTGATATGGGCCATGTTTCATACATCAGAAACTGTTTGAAGTTGGGAATGTGCAGTAATTGAATCCGTGTGTGTGTGTGTGTGTGTGTGTGTGTGTGTGTGTGTGTGTGTGTGTGTGTGTGTGTGTGTGTGTGTGTGTGTGTGTGTGTGTGTGTGTGTGTGTGTGTCTGTCTGTCTGTCTGTCTGTCTGTCTGTCTGTCTGTCTGTCTGTCTGTCTGTCTGTCTGTCTGTCTGTCTGTCTGTCTGTCTGTCTGTGAGTATTTGTGTGTTTGTGTGTGTGTGTGTGTGTGTGTGCGTGCGTGTGTGTGTGTGTGTGTGTGTGTGTCTGTCTGTCTGTCTGTCTGTCTGTCTGTCTGTCTGTCTGTCTGTCTGTCTGTCTGTCTGTCTGTCTGTCTGTCTGTCTGTGTGAGTATTTGTGTGTTTTCTGACTTGTGTAATAAAGTGGAATCACGCATGTGCGTTTCGTTAACAGGTGGTCAGCATTACCTGTTAACCTGGGGAATGTTCGTGTGCAGTATCGTTTCTCTCAATCTTCTCTCATTCTCGCTCTATCTACAGTATCTGTCTGTCTGTCTGTCTGTCTGTCTGTCTGTCTGTCTGTCTGTCTGTCTGTCTGTCTGTCTGTCTGTCTGTCTGTCTGTCTGTCTTGCCTTTAGGCTTTAAATAGAGTAGAAGTATAGTCCAGCTGTTTTTAAATTACTCTGAATGGAGATCAAACGGCAAAAATGATCTACTGTATCATGATGATTGGTGGTGCAGTTGTCTGCCTGTCCTCCTACATCCACTGCTCTTAGACGTTGTGATGTAAGCTACCCGTTTTGGAGTGATTAGCAAGGAGGTACTATTTGCAGCACAAAGGAAGCTCACCACATGGTGAATTGGATTAATTCATTTTGTGTTCTAGATGTGTAAAAGATTCAGTCAAGGTGGCGAAACAGCTGTTCTGTGGATGTTTTTCTTAATGAGTCATAAAACTTTTTCTTTTACTTTAATCACTTTCACGACTGTAATCATAGAATACTGTAGTTGTGGTGATACTGAATACCATCTTTTTCTACTTTTTATTTATGCAACGTTTCGACCTTCTAGGTCTTCATCAGGCCTGTGCAGACTTTCTTCTTATCCTTGATGTCCAGCACCTGGCCTAAATGCCGGTGTGGGATGTGCACACATTTTTCTCTGTGAATTGTCCAAAATAGGGACATCAGGTTGAAAGTTGCTAAAACAGATTCTAACAGAACTAATTCTAGTTCCTGGTTACTAGTTACAGGACACACTCCGGTGCTCTCTCTAAACTTGTCATTTTGTGGTAACATCCATTCTCCCAGTTAGTCAGTAGTGTTAGGGTTAGGTTCAGTCAAAGACAAATCCACTCCCTCACCCACTTTGAAGTAAATCTAACTGTGGGAAAAAAATCAAGGCTCTTAAAGTGGGGATAATTTGACAAACAGCTTAGAAAGAGTGGCAAGCCATTTATTATCCACGCTTTATCTACAGTATCTCGCCCATAATCTCCCACTGATTAGCTATGGGTCACAGTAGCAGCTGCAGAGTTGGACTTCTCCTGCTCATTGCAGCTGGACGTTGTTGACAGAGAGTGGTAGCACAGATCTGACTCAGATTAAGATTTGAACTGCATTCAGTGACATGATTTATTTTCTTCTTCTTTTTTGGGGGGACGATAGCAATGAAATGGAGAGAAGCATACAGGCTTAATAAAGTTGACATTTAGAGTAACTGAAGGGATGTTAATTTATAGATGTCCCTAATGAGTCTCATATGTGCTGATTGGCAGGCAAATGTGATCTTAGAGAAACAGGGGGGAAAGCAACACATACCTGAAATGTCTCTCATGCGATCCACAAAGTGAGGAGAAATTTCCACTTGATATATCCCCCCCCCCCCCCACACACACACACACACACACACACACACACACACACACACACACACACACACACACACACACACACACACACACACACACACACACACACACACACACACACACACACACACACACACACACACACACACACACACACACTAATTTGTCATTGTTTCTCAACAGTCATTTGCACCATCTGTGCAGGCAGAGGTTGGCAGATGTTAACAACAGGACATTTATCTCATCTATCGTCAAGATTTTTCATAGCTTCTGCCCAAGCCAGACACCCTACTGAGATTCCAGATTCCAGATTCACTCATTTATCACCATTTCAATGAACCATTGATTATCTCCGCCAGGCCAAAGACAGGTGGAGATGATTTTGTACCCCCTGTCTGTGTGTCTCTCTGCGGCTATTCGCGCACACCACTACACCGATATGTGTCAAATTGATTGTGCACGCTGCCAATAGGCCAAAGAATTCAAAGATACAGAGATCTCCAAGTACGTATGGGCATAAAAGGGACACAGGCAGACAGACAAATACAGAGATCTCTACATATGGGCAAAAAGGGACACAGACAGACGGGTACAAGGGGTATTGCATAACTGGGTGTGGCATGCATGCATCCCAATTTGCATTGTTCCCGACTTGCATCGTTCCCGAGTAAATCGGTGCCCAGCAGGCACGGTCTAGTATTGATAATGTAAGATTCTCTATGAAGGACCCAATACTTTTTACGCCCTGGCTGAGATATGCGCTCCACTGAGCATCCCTTTTTGGAATTTGGCTTGGTGTGTGCTCGGAGTAGACAAAATTATCAAATATACAAATACACATCATCATAAAAACATAAAAAATACCATTATAAATTAAATAGAACACTCGGGGAGTAGGGACACAGTTGAATTATGTTCATGACCTGATCTGATGATGAGGAGTTAAGAGCCGTCACTGCCTCAGGAAATGTGCTGGAAACATATTCAACAAAATAGTTCTGCTCTTAATACATCACAACCTGACCTTGATATACAAACTGCTCAACAGGAAAAACTAAAATGGACAATTAGCCAATACATAGGAAGCCAGTAGATTGCCCCCTCACAGTGGCCCTCATGTATCAACGCGGTGCAGACCAAATAATGGGCGTACGGTGAGATCACCGCAACTTTCGGCATTTATCAATATATCCTGACGTTGGCTTCATCCTACCGTACGCTGAGATCTCACGTCTGGTCGATAGCAGTTGTTGACTTTGGCTGCGCCTGTTTATTCCATTCTAGACGTGCGGAGCAGCATTGTCTGACTGTCTGACAGGCATCTGGACACATAATCCACTCCTAAATGTATATCTACACTAATAAATAATCCCTGTGAAAATATAACATTTTATAAAGTAATTTAAACAAACTGCTTTAACAGTCATTCGGTTAAGCTTGCAGATCTGGCTGCATTGGCTATTTGAAAATAGTAGATATACAAGCTCACAACACGTCCCATCCCGACGCGTTGTGAGCTTGTAGATCTGCTATTTTCAAAATATACAAGCGCTTCTGCAAGAGCATTTTCGGGAGCCCCGACCATCTTTTCATGGACAGTGAGGTCTACAAACTTACAGTAGCTTGTCCTATATTATGGAGTTATGTCATAGAGAGTTATGTAGGCTACGCAACCTGGCTGGGTTAAGGATATAAACCCGACGATCGAATCTCTTATTAACGTGGCAGCACAGGATCACGAGTCTCACAGGGAATATCCTACATGACTGCTTGTGCACTGCTCGGTATGGGTTAAATAAATTAATATACAAACCCCATTCATGGCGATGTGATTGGTATCATCATACTATAATTCTAGTAAGGGCGTAGTGGTGAGTAGGTGAGTAGGTGAGTAGGTGAAGCTACCCGGTTCTCCTCAGTGGCTGGAGCAATTGCTCTGATTTTGCACACAGCCATTGACCATTACCATCTGAACTTAACTGTGAAGCCCGTTTTTCAATTTCACCAAATCTCAGCTTCTTATTAGCGTTTTTGTGTCAAACACTGTCGCCATGGTTACGGGGCTGCCCAGCTATGGGACGAACTGCCTCCCGGGTTGCCAGATCATGTGCGCATATCCCCCCACGGATGCGTCGACCGGGTATGGTCTAGTAATAATTCATGTAGGCTACAAGCCTACGTGACAAAGATTGTACCGCTACGGATTACATGAAAGACACAGTTGGGCGTGTGTGTATATGTGTGTGTGAGAGAGAGAGAGAGGCGTGTGCGTGTGTGACTTGACAGGCAGCAAGGCGAGGCAAGCCGCCGAAACTCTTTTGGCTTCCCATGCTTTATTTGGTCGTATTCTGGTTCTCCATGTCGTAAAATCAGGGCGTTTCGAGAATATTTAAGGGCGTGTTATTTAAATGACGCTCGGTTTCAGCCGTGACATTTATCAAGGCTCCGACCCAATGTACGCTAGGATTGTCTGTGTAGGATTCGTTGATAAATGTGACTTCGACGTTGGTGTACGGCCGAATATATGGAAAAATATAAGCCGGTTTATACGTTCCGTTGATAAATGAGGGCGACTGTGTCTCTGATCCTCTCACACAATATTTCTTTCTGTCCACAGAATAACCTGCCAGGGGATCCAGGATCGAAAGGGGCCAAAGGTCACAGAGGATCCGAGGGCAAACCAGTAAGAATGCCAAAACAACATCAAAGTAAAATCCTCAGTGTTAATTTATCTCTGTACCAAATAGACCTGTAAATGTCAATTTGGTTACACTGAGGATTTGTGTTGGTGCATGTGTGTGTGTGTGTGTGTGTGTGTGTGTGTGTGTGTGTGTGTGTGTGTGTGTGTGTGTGTGTGTGTGTGTGTGTGTGTGTGTGTGTGTGTGTGTGTGTGCGTGCGTGCGTGCCTGTGTTTTGGTGGGTGCGTGCATGTGTGTGTATGTGCATGGGCTTCGGTGTGCATGTACAAGTCCAGACATAGCAGGGAGGGATTAAAGGACAACTTTGTTTTTTTACAACCAATGTTTATGTTTTAGATTGTAATTAAAGTAAATAAAAGATGAGTGTTAAAAATTTTAAATTTACTGCTTTCTATAGTTTTAGCAATTTTCACAATCTTTTTTACAGTGTTTTCACAGTGGGCGGGGGCATTCTGTCCGGTGGCTAAATATGTATTTTTTTAACACATTAACCCGGCGTTTTCTTTATTATTATTTACAGTAGCTCTTCTAGCCCCCAATAACTCACATCTGGCCATCTCAGACAGCCGGACCTTTTTTATTGTGTAAAAAAGGCATATTTAGCCACCGGACAGAATGCCCCCGCCCACTGTAAAAAATATCGCAAAAAATGCTAAAACTATAGAAAGCAGTAAATGAAAAAAAAATTACACTCATCATTTATTTACTTTAATTACAAGCTAAAATATAAACCTTGGTTGTAAAAAAACAAAGTTGTCCTTTAATACCTCTGCCTCCAAAATAGATCCCTCCCCAATTCTATACACATGCATACATGCCGCAGCCTTTCCCAAATAATGTCAACAAATCTTCCATGCTTTCACAAGTGCATCAGCTGGCAATTGAAGTGACACACAAAACGCTGGTTCCTGTAAGATGTACAATATGTATGAAGACCTAGCTGTTCTCCTGGGCCTCATTCTATTCCATCAACCTTGAACTCTAAACGTTCCAATTTTCAGCACTCTTCCCTTACTCTAGTGGTTCTCAAAGTGAGGACCGGGGACTCCCAGGGTCCTTGAGGGGGTTCCCCCGCAAAATTAGTTAATATACCATCAAAATTAGTTTAACCACTTTAACCCTATATACATCGGCTATTTCAGAATAGCAGATCTACAAGCCCACAACGCAGCACGATGCAATGCGTAGTGTGGTTTTAGATTTTTGGGGAATATGTTTGAAACATTTTAACAACACAAGTCATGTATGGGGTCCCTGGCACAAAATATTTTCAGATGGGGATCCGCGGGCAAATACATATTAATTTAGTGGTCCTTGAAATGAAAAGGTTTGAGAACCACTGAGAACCACTGATGTGCAATATGCATGAAGACCTGAACTACTCTGCTGGGCCCCATTCCATCAACCTTGAACTCTAACCTTTCCAATTTTCCCCACTCTTCCCTTACTCCGCTGTGCTCCTCTCCCTAGCTCCCCCTCTTCTTCTCCTCTGGCTTGTGGCTCCGCTGCATATTTCTGCAGGAACAGTTTGAGTTATGTCTGTGGGATGAATCCTCCAGTCTACAATTAACTGCTGTTTCGCTTTTCTCTGTTTGTGTGTGTGTGCGTGTGTGTGTGTGTGTGTGTGTGTGTGTGTGTGTGTGTGTGTGTGTGTGTGTGTGTGTGTGTGCGTGCGTGCGTGCGTGCGTGCGTGCGTGCGTGCGTGCGTGCGTGCGTGCGTGCGTGCGTGCGTGCGTGCGTGCGTGCGTGCGTGCGTGCGTGTGTGTGTGCGTGTGCGCGTGCGCCATCGTTGTCGCACAAACACACACACAAAAGAAAACTCTTAAAAGTGAAATTTTTGTCTGTTAAAACAAAACAGATGCAAGCAGCGCAAGACACACAGAATGGTGTGACGGAGAGACAGAACTGTGCAGTTTCTGAGTTGTTGTTATAGTTTGGGCTGAGCGTGTGGGTGGGGATGGATGTGGGTTAAATGACTCGGATTCTGGTTTGCATCGAATTCAAAGGGAGTAACGGTTTTCCTCTTAAAAAATCATCACATTCTAGGCCAGTGATTCTTTTTTTTCTCCTTTACTGTAAGTTAGCACCAGTTCTAACCATTCAGTCAGTTTACGTTCAGTCAAGTGGAGAAACAGTGGTCTGGCTGATTTTATACTGGTAAATACTACAAACACGATAGTGAATCACTCATCCCCTCTCCCTCCCATTTCCCTGCCTCGCTCTCTGCTTCTCTCACTATCTGTATCTCTTGTTCTCTCTCTCTCTCCAGGGACCTCCTGGGCCTCCAGGACCACCAGGAACCGATGTGAGTTTAAAAAACGTTTAATCAGTCTACCTTTGACCCTCCTTCACCCCTGAACTCAGCATGGCCACAGGGCTGGGCGGCCACAGTACCCAAAAGACTTAATTCCCCCTGTGGCCATATTGGTTTGCACTTGAAGTTGATACTGCAAGTCAGAGCCACAGGGCCAATTTCCTGGACACAATAAGTGCAGCATTTGACCGAGAAGCTGTCTCTGAAGTAAATCTCATTTCAAGATGTTTTCTTTTTCTTTCGGTTTTGGAAAGGCCTCAAGTTATGTCCGTGTGCTCCGTGCGTTATGTAATGCTATGTAATGCTACACTACACCACACCACACCAGACCATACCGTAACAGACATTCCACCTCTACTTTTTCTTCTTCCTCTTCTTCAGGAATGTGAGATTCTGGATATCATCATGAAGCTCTGCTGTAAGTCCACCCTCGAACTGTGAACATGCAGTTACACACATTATTCCACACACACACACACACACACACACACACACACACACACACACACACACACACACACACACACACACACACACACACACACACACACACACACACACAACATAGTAGCCGCACACTCTTTACTTCAACTCACTGCCAGAAGACATTCAGTGGAAACCAAAAATGTGAAGGTTGAGAGGGTTATGTTGACTTAAAGGGGAAATCCACCCATTTTCAATATTTAACTATGTCATTAATATAGCATAAAGGAGTTGTGTGGAAATAAGAAAAAAGTTCCCCCCTTTCTGTGTTGCCTTGAACTGGAGGATTGATTTTGGGTTTAACATTGCAAATTACAACATGATGACTCATCGTGTTGTAATTTGCCATGTTAAACCCAAAATCAATCTTCCAGTTCAAGGCAATACAGAAAGGGGGGAACTTTTTTCTTATTTCGACACAACTCCTTTATGCTATATTAATGACATAGTTAAATATTGAAAATGGGTGGATTTCCCCTTTAACAATTTAAACTCTCATTAGTTAATCTTATTTTTGCATCTCTCTTTTTTGGGGTGCGTTCCTCATCACACAGCCTGTTGTGGTAAGTTTTATCTCCACCTACTACTATCATTTTTTCCCCACCCAATTAGAAACAGATGGCGCCAGCCAATCTAAGTATTTCCCCTATACTTATCTCTACTGTACTGATTGTTTTGTGATTACTGGCTGTAATTGTGTGTGTGTGTGTGTGTGTGTGTGTGTGTGTGTGTGTGTGTGTGTGTGTGTGTGTGTGTGTGTGTGTGTGTGTGTGTGTGTGTGTGTGTGTGTGTGTGTGTGTGTGTGTGTGTGTGTGTGTGTGTGTGCTTGCTTTAGAGTGTAAGTGTGGACCTCTGGACCTGGCGTTTATTGTGGACAGCTCAGAGAGTATTGGTTCCTCCAACTTCGCCCTGGCCAAGGACTTCATCATCACTGTAATAGACCGCCTGATGAAGGACCAGCAAGTCAAAGTCAGTGATGCTTATTTGTGTCTTATTTTATTACTTAATTAATATTTATTTTGTCTTGAATGCCTATAAAAAAAATTGCCTCGCCAGCAGCAGGGCTCTAAAGATGGAAATGTTGGTCCGTCTGTGGACCAACTAGGGATGGATATTGTTAAGATGCTATCGATTCAGATTCTGTTCATCGATTCTGGTTCTTATCAATTCAATGATATTGTAAGAGGGCCCCCAAATAACTAGCAAAACACTAGGATTGTAATTATAATATAATAACATAAAATAATATGTTTTCTTTAAAACCTTGAAAAAAGTGTAGCGGTCTAGGCACCTAGGCTCAGTGTAGCCTGACAGCGCGTCGCAGGTTCGAGTCCCGATCCCGACGGCCTTTGCTGTGTGTCACTCCCCATCTCTCTCTCCCCATTTCCTGTCAGACTACTGTCCTGTCAATAAAGGCATAAATGCCCTCCAAATAATAATAATACAAATAAAAATAAAGAAAAAAAATAAAATTAAGAAAAATAGGAACTTATTTGTATAATATGTTAGTTCCATTGATCCATGCCGGAACACAATCAATTGATTGATCATTAAATAAACTCTGGGGGAAATGCATGCGGCCTGCCCATCTGAACACTTAACGATGGGTCGGCCGCGACCGCTTTCGAGATTTTCAAGTGGGCCCTGATCCAGAAAAGATTGAGAACCACTGGACTGAACCACCATCGGCCGCCGTACGATGGTGCCGCAAGCCGAAAATAGCCGATCTGCAAGGTCTTCGGCTATTTTTGGCGCGCAACACCGGAGCGCAAAGAAGCATGAATCAGGCCTTACTCTCGTTCCCTTTATAGTCGCATGCCTTTGCGCTGTCTTTGCAGAATGACCATTATTTGACCCATGAGGCATTGTTTAACTTCACATGATGATACGGTGCAAGCTGCAAAGTGTTATAAAGCTGTCCTTGTAGATGCTTGGGAGTGTTGCTTTGCGGACAGAGAACTCAAAATAGAAATGTGTGAATGGAGAACATATTTTTTCATGGTTTGGACACTTACTTTTATATCACGCCAATGACTCTGTCATTCCAGTTTGGATATAATTACTGAAAGTGGGTGTGACTCAGAAATGTTAACAGAGGAAAACATGTGCATGTGCGTACACACATGTACACACATAGACACACATCATGTGCACAAGCACACACACACACACACACACACACAAACATGCACATAAACACTCACTCATCCTTTCCTGTTTCTCTTTCCAGTTTGGTACTAATGAGTCCAGGGTGGGTGTGGTTCAGTACAGTGGAAGTCAGGCTCAAGAAGCTGTCCAGCTCGGAGACCCCAACATCAAGACCCTCGCCGAGTTGAAACAGTGAGTTAGCAGATGCCCACCGGGCCCTCACACACACACACACACACACACACACACACACACACACACACACACACACACACACACACACACACACACACACACACACACACACACTCCGGATTTGCAGTTACTGTAGCCGTTACTAAAGACTAGGCCATCTCTCTCTTCCTGTGTGTGCGTGCGTGCGTGCGTGCGTGTGTGCGTGCGTGCGTGCGTGCGTGCGTGTGCAGGGCTGTGAGAAACCTGCGTTGGCTGGCTGAGGCCACATACACGGGCGAGGCCCTGCAGTACTCTCTGAACAACATGATCAACCGCCTGACGAAGGACAACCGCGTGGTGCTGGTGCTGACAGACGGCCGCACCAACACCGAGAGGGACACGGTTCCCCTCAACACACTCTGTGGAAAAGGCATCAGGGTAAGGCATGGCACAAACAAACAAAACACATCACTCCAATTCTCAGTCCAGCACAGTGTCTTGTGAGGGCTCTTATGGACACAGTGACATAATACACAAGGGGACACGCGTGTTAGGACCCATCTTTAACCACTTAAACCCTCTATACTTTAGTAAACTTGACTGGAGTTGGCTTTGTACTTGGCACACTCTTTTTTCCCCCTCTCTACACCAAATCTCTTCACCGAAAATAGAAGCTCTCAACGTGTCACAATGTAATGCGTTGTGAGCTTGTAGATTGGGTATTTTCGTGAGAATGGTCACTCCAGAACAGGGACGTTCGGATGCAAGAGGTTAAGGGAAACCGGTAAATTTTGGCACTCTGAGAGTGTCAAAATTGACCCATAAATGTTAATTAACCCTTTTACACTCTCATTTAACTCAAGAGTCAAATGTAACTCAGAGTTAAGTTAACACTCAAGACTTTACTGTGTAAGATTTTACGATGCTTGTCGGATAATGAATGCTTATTACTGACCTGACTTGTAGGTTTTTTCTTCTCGCAAATGATTGTTAATGCCTCTTGGAGTCGACCCATACATATAAAAACATTTTCAAGTCAATTTATGTTACTTAAGTCTTCTGTTATGGACAACTCCCGTCTGCCTCAGTTCCCACCCCTCTGGCGCTTAAAACACGTTAAAATGCGGTGCATTCTATTCAAATAGCTGATTTATGGCCTCCATTTTTGGTAGGGAAACTAAATTAAATACACAAATGTACCAACCTACATAGTAAAATCCTCAGTGTTTATTGATCCATTTATAACTCAATGTTCAGATATCACCAAAATGGACCTTATGGCTCCCTTATGGAACCTCTAAAGAACCATACAGGGGCTAAACCGGTTCCTTGTACGGCAGTGGTTCTTTAAAGCACCCCAACCATCCCCCAGCTGCTGAAGAACAACCATTTCTTAAACACTGCGTTTCTCCAGGTGGGAGGTTTAGGGGTGAAGGATTACTCCGGCCGCCAGCCCAACAGTGAGCAGCTGAATGCTGTGGTGTGTCAGAGTGACCCAGACAAGCCTGGCTTCTCTTTTGTCCTGGACAACTTTGCAGAGCTGCTGGACGACGCCTTCCTGCAGAACCTCACTGCCAGCATCTGTCAAGGTACAACACAAACACACACTCATGTACAGGTGCCAGATTTATCATTCCATATAAATAAATGGACTTAATTCTTTTTTCTTTCTCGCTTCCAACACCAGATAAGAAGTGTCCAAACTACAAATGTCCCAGTAAGTCTGTTTTCCCTGATACTATATCACATGTGCCACATTTTCATACATGATCGCCCTTGACTTCAATTTCAATTTCTCAGGCTTCTCCTGTTGAACGTCGACTCACTCTTTTCCTGATATTTGTTTTAAATCTTTATCGAGGAGACTCCCTCAGTTTTTCTTGCTAAACATCTACTGTCCTTGAAGTCAGCACCAGGCCAAGTCATTTAGTGGATCACGTTATTGACCCCACTGTGTTCTGTACGTTACAGTTACCTTCACCGATGACACAGACATCCTGGTGATGATGGACAGCTCAGCTAGCGTTGGCCAGAAGAACTTTGACACCAGCAAGACGTTTGTCCGCCGCGTGGCCGAACGCTTCCTGACCGCAGAGCGGAAAGGGCGGGCGGGTGTACGGATAGGCGTGGCCCAGTACAGCCGCACTGCCCGCATGGAGCAGGAGATGACCACCAACCTCACCCAGCTGGCGTTTCGCGTGGAGGAGGCCGCCTTCCAGAATGACGGCACCGACGTGGTCGGAGCCATGAAGTTTGCTATGCAGCGCTTCCAGGGCCGCGGCGACTCAGGGGGCAGCAGGAAGAAGAAGCTGGTGTTGTTCTCGGACGGCAGGTCGCAGGGCGTCACCGACGCCGTGTTGGAAAAGCAAGTGCGCCAGGTGGCGGAAGCTGGTGTGGAGCTCTATGTCATCT
>NC_139942.1:40540273-40545273 GCF_963454915.1 Gymnoscopelus microlampas | reverse complement strand
CCGGCTGTTAGCTGGCTGGAAATCCTTTCAAAGTTCTGGACAAAATGCCGGTTGTAGGACGCCAGACGTAGGAAACGGCGCAGCTCTCCTTGGTTCCAGGGTGTCAGCCAGTCCTTGATGGCGGGACTTTGTTCGGATCAGCGGTGACACTTTCATCACTGACCACATGACCACAGCACCATCTTTGCCATTAACCACTCGAAAGTACCAGGAAAGCAGTTTAAGGCTGAGCCTTGGGGTATAGCTCAACTTCAGTATCCACTGCAGAGGTCCAACTAGCTGAACCAGCTGGAACCTTTGGAGTAGTGGACCCACCATCACACTCTGGGCAGCTGGCTGGGTTTGCGTAACACTGACCTGTCTGGCTGCTGTGCCTGAGGTGGAATTATTCCATTATTGGCTCTCTTGCCACTGAAGGGACGTCTGATTGAGGTTCTTTCCTGTGGTACTGGCTGGGGTCTGGTTGGGTGTCATCCTATGCCGTCCGTAGGTGTGCAAAAGGACATTTATTTAAACTACAGTAAAAATAAAAAAAGATATAACAATGTAATAACACACGTGTTATATATAATTGTGTATACAATACAATACAATACAATAATAATAAGAAGAGGTTGCACATCAATAATGGGTTTTCTCAGTGGAGTGCTAGGACGAGTGCTAGGACATTTACAGAGAAAGGAGGTGGGGGCGGAGGGCAGAGGATGCTACTACCAAGGTGTTAAACTATGCTCACTTGAATTTTGAAGTAATCCATTCTTTTAGTTTAGTTTTCAGTTTGGGTGGGGAGTATTGGAGCACACACACACACGCACACGCACACGCACACACACACACACACACACACACACACACACACACACACACACACACACACACACACACACACACACACACACACAATTATACAATTTAAGGGATAGGTTACAGAAATATTGTCCGATGTGTTTTCTAAAGCCATAGTAAAAAAGAAATCCCTGCAATTTTCTACCACTGAACAGGTTTGAAACAATATTAGCTGTAATGCGTTCCTCTCAATGTACTGTAGGTGTCAACAGTCATTGGTGAGTAAATAGATATGATAACCTCAGGGTAAATGGATATGTGTTATTTAAGTGCTAAAAATGTTTTTTAGTTAAAAGGTTTTCATCATTCAAAAACCGTCTTCACTGCAGTGAGTAACAAAAGTCTGAAGCCTGAAGAGTAGACAGAGTGAAAAGCATTGTAGAGATGCATTGTCCCTGCCAGGGCATTAGTGAGAACTCAGCACAGTGGTTCTCAACTTTTTCAGGCTGTGACCCCAAAAAAATCATATTAAAACTGAGGACCCCACCCCCACTCTGAGAAGCACTTGGAATTGTGATGACCACTCTAGGTTGTGGTCATCTGTTTGTTCTGTCTTTGATTTGTGTTGATCCTAATCTTGTTCTTTTCTGTTCCTGTGTAGGAGGGGGCCAGCCTGCTGGGGTGTGTCTTGGGAATGAGACACACCTGGTCCCAATCATCCCCTTAGGTATAACCAGGCTGACCTAAGAAACTTTTTCTCTCTCTCTCCTACCAGGCAACAGCACTTTTTCTATTGCTTGTGGCTTTGCGTTAGCACTTGCATATACAGTACTCCACGTTGTCACACATCCATACATGCGTTACATTACATTACTGATACCACTGACTGTTCAAACCACATTGTAAATTTTGTATAGTTTGTTTTTAGTTCAAATAAAATAACTTTAAAGTTGCTCCTGTGTGTCGTCTCCCACCTTTGCCATGATTGTTGAGCCAGTTCATGACAGAATTGTAGGTATTACATTTAGTTTGGTTCCACAGATAAATGTGAAAATAGCCAATCTACAAGCTCACAACGCCTCCTTGCGAGGCGTTGTGAGCTTGTAGATCGTCTATTTTATACATTTTAGCCTCTTTCTTATGTTTGGCCAATGTTTAACCAGTATTTATAGTATAGTTTATGGGCTACATCAGTTTTCTGAAATGGGGGGGATATCAAAAGTAAGATTTCTGCCTCAGTCTTGTAGAGTAGCACAGCCTGAAGCCCAAAAGCCTAACATCTCTCCTGGTCCTGGACAAGGGGATTCCCTCTTAGCCTAGTGCTAGATGTTTGGTTTCCCATGCAGGAGACCTGGGTTTGAATCTTGGATGTTACACATGGAATATGAATCATGTTTATATTGCAAACATATTGCAATAACCAAAACGGTCCAATAATGTTTTTTATCCACATATGCTAGATTCAAGTTAGGTTAAAGTAAGCATGCTCAAACACACTCCACACAAACATATGCCACATAAATAAACACAGCAACAGCAAAGATGTACACACAGAAAAATAACGGTGCCAGCTGGAACCAAAACTGGTTCTTTGGAGGATGCCATACAAGAACCATTTTTGGTTCTAGAAAGAACGTTTCAGACCACGGTTCAGAACCATTTATCTTAATGGGTCTATAAACAAGATCCCATAGCCACTTAAAAGAGTAGTTCACACAAACAATTGCTTATTTTCTATCAATTACACACCCCATGAAGCATTGAATTCATGGAGATTTTTTTGTTTTGGTCGCATTCCTAAGCCAAAATGTGTCCGCCGGAGACTAGAAGACTCAATGGAGACTCTTTGAGTCCGCCGGTCATCAAATTATTGACTTCGGAATGAGACAAAAAAAACTCCAAGAATTCAATGCTTCATGGGGTGTGTAATTGATAGAAAATAAGTAATGTTTTGGGTGAACTACTCACAAAACCCATCTAACCCATGCTCATTTTGCTAGGATTGGATGGCTTAGGGTTGAGGACAGAGTACAGCAACTTGCTATGGGCCTGGTCTTCAAGATACGCCACAACATTGGGATCCCCCTGTATTTGTCAAAATACTTCCAAAATGTTAATGAAGTCCATGATCATAACACCAGAGGCAGCTCCACAAATCATGTTCAACCCAGATTTGGCTCAACAAAGGGAATGAACTCGTTCTCATGCTATTCATCAAAAATGTGGAATGCCCTACCAAAAGGAGTAAAGGAGTGTAAACCCCTACTCACTTTCAAAACTGCCCTAAAGATACACCTTCAGGAGGCTGCAATTGATAAATGGCCCCTGTCCAAGTCCTAACCTACCCCCCCCCCTACCCCCCCCCTTCTCTTTCTTCTTTTGTACATATTTTTCACTCTTCATACCAGTAACCTGTAAACTGATTGTATGACATTCTATTGTAGTGTGTATATCTGTCTGTCTCTTATATGTCATCATGATTTGTGTGCGTGGGGAACTCATTTGAAACAAGCTCAGTGCTTTAATGAGTCTTCCAGTTTAGTAGACCTTGTATTGTGAATTTGTACTTCCATGTACTGTTGTTCTCATGTCTTACTAAATAAAGTACATCAATCAATCAATCAATCAATCAATCCTTTAAACCCTATACTTGGCCTGCTCCTTTTTTTTCCTCTACATCAAATCTCTTTTGGTGTAGAGGGAAAACAGCTTCTGAATATAATATATTCACAGTATGGTTTTCATTTTAATATAAAATGCAACACGAAAAAGAGTAAGATCATGATTGTCCGAAGTATAGGGAAGACAGACAACCTTTCCTGACTTCTATCTGACTGGCACTGCTCTTAGTGTGTGCAGTGAGATTACATATTTGTGCCATATTATCTCCAATGACCTTTCAGATGACAAGGACATCTATAGACAGTGGCGGAAGCTTTATGCCCAAGCGAACATGCTGTGTCGCAAATTTAGCATGTGCTCAGCACCTGTGAAGATTTCTCTCTTTAGATCCTTTTGTACACCACTGTATACTGTCACGGTCCGCTCCTCGGGCCGTGGACTTTGACTTTATTACTTAAAGCTTTTGGCCGGTTAGGCCGACGTTATTATTTAGACCTTGAATGCCCTTATAGGGTCGTGGACACTTTAGGCCGGTTAGGCCTAAAGTGCATACTGTATGTTCTTCTGCATATTGTATGTTCTGCTTTGTGCTGCTTCTAATTGTATATTAGATCTGATAGATTGTTCTTACTCTGTTGCCTTTTGCCATGATGATGTCTGCTCTTATTTTGTAGTCTTGTTTCCTGTCTGCCTTGTTATTGTTTCCTGTCTTGTCTCTCTTACCCTTGATTAGTTATGTTCTCCACCTGTGTCCTGTTGTGCCCCAGCCAATCACAGTGTTGATTGTAGTTTGTGTGAGGAGGCAGAGGCAGGAAATAACAGTGTCCATAATAATAATAATAATAACTTGGATTTATATAGCGCCTTTCAGAAACCCAAGGACTTGAAGGAGTCCAATGTTTGTATTTGGCGAATCTCCATTGGGAGAGAGTTCCAGAGGTCAGGGGCTGCCACGCTGAAAGCTCTATCGCCAATAGTCCGCCTGTTGCTACGTGGGATGGTGAGAAGCCCCGAGTCGGAAGACCTCAGGTCCCGCTCTGGGATGTAATCGTCAAGGAGGTCCGAGAGGTACACTGGGGCTAGGGCATGGAGAGCTTTATAATACACATCATAACAAAAAGATCATGTCTTCTGGGTACATGTTACTCTGACCCGCCCAACTCACAGACTGGCACAGAGAGCGACATTTTATACTCTCCAGGGTGGAGAGTCCCCACAGTCAGGTGCTACCAACCACAGGGTTGCTCTATCATAATCATTTCCCATTAAACCCCCCATACAAAACCCAACAATATAGCTACTATCAAACCCCAAAAATGACATCACTTAACTGATCTATTAACTACCATCGCCAACCCCCACAATAACCAACAAACATAACTCCACAACATTTTCCCCACCCCCTGCACAATCCTATCTGATGGAACCCTCCCGGAACCATAAAAGCAGCTGTTTCCCTAATTTCTCTTTAAATCCTGCACCCTGGGAGTAGGAGACAGGAAAGGACAGGTAAGTGTTGATAAACAGTAGCAATGACATTTATATTCTTACAACTCAGGTCACCATTACCATTCTAACTCTGCTGTTTGTCT
>NC_139942.1:40520273-40535273 GCF_963454915.1 Gymnoscopelus microlampas | reverse complement strand
CCCGCCCCAATAGTGGAAAGTTCTGAAGTACATTTACTCAAGTATGTTACTGCTGTAGCTTACTTGAGTATAAGGCAGTGGTGGCCATTTTGTGGTGCCACAGATCGAATGCCCATTAATTCTTCCCATAGAGATTCCCGAAAGTATTTATATTAACTACTTTAAGCCTGGAACCAAGCCATCCAGGTTCCTGGTGAATCATGACCATAACACATTTGATTCTGTGTCAAAAAATATTTGAAAACCTCAAAACAAAGGGTATTTATTATCATAAACCTATTAAATATTCAAATATTTTTTTGACACAGAATCAAATGTTTTATGGTTTTATGGCTGTTTAGCAGATGTGTTGTAGTCTAATAGGCTACAAAACATAGCCTATATACATTAAACCCTGTTTTATACTTTGGCTATTCGAAAATAGCCAGCTCACATGTGTATTGTACTTTTACCAAAAAAAAAGGCCTACATCAGGCCTACATGCCCTTTCCTTGTAACAGAGTAGGCCTATTTTACACTCTCTCACACACGCACGCACGCACGCACGCACGCACGCACACGCACACACACACACACACACACACACACACACACACACACACACACACACACACACACTCTCTCTCTCTCTCTCTCTCTCTCTCTCTCTCTCTCTCTCTCTCGCTCTCTCTCTCTCTCTCTCTCTCTCTCTCTCTCTCTCTCTCTCTCTCTCCCTCTCCCCCCCCCTTCTCTCACCCCCAGAATGCACGCGCACACGGACGCGCACATCGTGCTACGGATCCACGGCGCCTCCTTGCGGACACTGGCGAGCTGGGGCGCGCGTGCAGGAGGAGGGGAGAGGAGGGATCTCACAGGTTCTTCTTGCAGGGCTGGACGGGAGAGGAGAGCGAAGGAACGACTCTTCTGCGGGAAGAAAGCATCCAGGACTTTTATTCTCATTTCTTCTCCTCCTTTTCTTCTTCTCCTCATTCCGCCGGAGATGAGGCAGTGAAGATCCACGGACGGACTATTCGACAAACTGTTCTGAAGTTGTCCCAGAAAGAGTTCGGGTAAGAGGCAAACACTTTTACGCACAGCATAGTTCTTCTCATCTGTCTGTGACTGTCTGCGCGTGTCTCGCTCTGATCGCCATCTGTCTCTCAAGCGCAAGGTCTGACTTCACTGCAGTGAAGAAGGAAACTTCACGGATTTCACGGATTTTAGCTTAAAATTCAGATATTAGATAACACATGTTCAGTACGTATGTCCGAAATTATGCAACCTAGCTACATATATTTTACTCAGTCAGTATATGTACGGATGAGAAACCCTGAAGAAGATGTCAGTTTAGTATTCTGTCCTAGCCCAGGCAGTTAGGGACAGTTGATGTGAAGGCACCTTCGCAACCTAATGAGCCATTGCACTGGCTGTCCACTAGAGGGAGGCATAGTAAAGTGGTGAAGATTGGCTGGTGGCCAGAAGTTTGGGGGTATCCCGTTGTCCAAGAGATAGGGCCTGGGGCGGTGGGCCTACGATAACAGAATTGACAGTAGCATTGATGTTTGACCACCCAGCAGGTAAAGATGAAGAAAAGTGTCTGTGGAGGAAGTACAGTAGGCTAAAAGACAGCCAGTCAGCCCACCACACCACACCACATCTGAGAACAGCATGTTGAGGCCCTTTGAAGTGGTTTGAAACCAATCTGAAAAGTAGACTAATTGAAATGGCCAATAACCTGCTTGATGACCTAAACATGGTTAGCTTGGATTGTTCTGTCATTTATCATGTCACTACAGCTCCATGACTTTTCCATCCTGATTGGAAAAGTGTACTTTCAGCCAGTTTTATATTGGCCTTGACCTTGAAATTGCAAGTAACATTTGGTTCAGCAGTGGAAATGTTTCCAATTAATCTCTACATATGCCATAGTGGGTCTTATCTGCTTTTTTTTTATTGTGTGATAGTTTGAAATGTGTCTTCAACAAATTGTGATGTAGTCCTATATTTCTTTGTGCCCATATTTGCAGCATAGTAAAGGCTTAATTCACAGTGAAATCCTCAGTGTTAATTTAGCCATGATGAGAGTGTAAAAAAAGACTTTTGCTGCTTTCTTATGCATTACGTAACTCTGGCAGCCATGTTTGCTCCCAGTTGACAAAATGGCCTTTGGTTGTTCTGTTTAACCCAAACTGATGCCAGGTGTGCACTCCCACTCAGCTAGACCTGACTCATACTGAAGAGATTCATGAACTTACCAGTCAGAGCCAGCAGACACACAATTTGTTTATTTTTTGCCATTTCTTGTGCATTGCTTTGTCAGTCAACTAACAGACATAATGGCGTGAAGACATTACATGTGGTGAGAGGATATGTGCATAACAGGCTATTATAATTGTGTGTTTAGTTTCTGCTTATAATAACATTTGTAGACATAGTTCTAGATTCGTTTTAAATTATCCATTTTCCATCCCCTTTATTTTACTTAAAGGTAGGCTATATTCTGATAGTACTCATTGCTATAGAGTGTCTGTTCAGTAACAGGAGTCTCCATGTCTCTCCAGCTCTTTATTAAAAAGAAAATGCATTTTCAGGTCGGGACACCAATTTTGTCCAATCAGGATAGAGACTCAGTCAGGATATAGATTAAACAAGTGAAAATGGAAGTGATGACACAAAGAAATGAGCAGACTGGAACACTATCAAAATTAAGCTGCTAAATGGGTACTCTCTCCTGATTGGCTGACATTGTATCACCTACCTGAAAAGGTGTTTTCTGTTTATTAAAGAGCTGGAGTGACGCAGAGACCCTTACTGAACAAACACTCTATAGCAGTGATTATATCACAATATAGTGATTTAACCTTTTAACAAAAAACACAACATATCAACCTATCTTCATATTGATCCTCATTCATGCTCATTATAATATGGTAATTTCTTTGTCTACCCCATCTATGACTCATGGGCTGTGGACAGTTCAGAGACCTGCCTACCAGTGACATCATTGATGAGGAATCCAAGCTAATATAAACTGCAGGCTTTCTATTCCTGGAAAGTTAGCATGCTATAATGGAAGTCATTGAAAAGAAAAAGCCTGCATAATGATGATGTCACTGGTTGGCGGGTTTGTAATAGCTTGGCATGGCCAGGCTAATATCACTGCATATAGATGTCTGGAATCTCTGTGTGCGGAACCTGCATTTCCAAGGGGGGGATACAAAAAAATGACGTTTAACGTGATAAACCCGCCCCACATTTGCATTCTGGTTCCTGATTGGTGCCCCGCAACTTCGGGGGCTGCAAAATCCAATCACAACCAAGTGGGGCCAGACTAATCTGCCGAGGGCTATTTTTAATTTTTTTTTTCACTGGCAGATTCGTCTGGTTTACAGGCTAGGTTTCTAATGTGTCCACAGCCCTCCTATGAGACACAGACCAAGTAGAAAATAATGGTACCATTTTATGATGAGTATTAGTGAGGACCAATTATATGAAGATAAGTTGAAAATGGGTGAAGTCGTCCTTTAATTTGCAGTGTATCCCCCCCCCCCCCCCCCCCCCCCACAAATCTTCTCTTTTGTTTGCGTTTGATCAAAGCTGAAATGGTAAATAAAGCAACAGGTGGATAGATGGATGTAATGCAACCCTCTTGACAGAAGAGTGTGCTGTACCCCTATCTGTCAGGCAGGAGAAGAGGAAGATGCTGGGGTTAGAGGTCGCCGCTCTGTGCTTGCTTTTTGGAACCGTGGCGCACGGCCAGGCCACCTGTGCCAGTGAGTGCCATCCAGCTGGACACAGCATGTTTTTCATGTCCATCTCATTACCTGACTTTGCTCTTTAAGGACCCATGGGATGCACTTTATAAGCAATAGAAATGCACATTTAATTTAAATGGATTATCAGTGTGAATCTCTTGCAGTGTTGCATAGATGTGTGTTTGCCTGTCTCCCTTCCAGAAAAGCATGAGTGTCCCATAGATATTTACTTCACCATCGATACATCAGAGACCATCGCTCTCCAAGAGTCACCCCCTGGAGCATTTGTGGAGAGCATCAAGGTACCTCATTTACCCCAATATCCCCATTATTTAACTGAACTTTTATTTAACTGAACTTAGCACGGAATAGTGTTTATTATTTGGATTAACATCAATTAATGTGAGACAGCGCTACTATACTGTCAGCTGACCCATTTATTAATTATGTGTGCTTGTTTGTGTCATATTCTAGGCATTCACAGTGCAGTTTGCACAGGGCCTAGAAGATGCTGAATACAAAGGTTTGGTTAATATCCGTTGGGCCATCGGTGGTCTGCACTTTTCCCAGACACAGCAAGTGTTCGCCCGCCTAGGAACCAAGGATGCCTTCATTCAGGTGACTGACAGAGACACACGCACGCACGCACGCACGCACGCACACACACACATACACACATGCAAGCAAATGTAAACATCGTTTGGTGAAATGAGAACCACGTTTTTTTTTATGTTTTAACAACAGAAATCTTGCATTGGGATCCCGGCACAAAATATTTTCAGATGGGCGTCCACTGCCAAATACATATTAATTTGAGGGAACCACTTATTTAAACATACACTTCACTCAGATCCCATGGCTTTACATTCCTGGTCGCAGGGGAATGATACAGTTACTAAACAATTGCAAGCTAGAAGGATTTGAAATGCGTTCAGTCTCATCCTACGATGAATAGTTCAGGAATTCATATTGTTAATCAATAACTGACTCAATTGACCTTGACTGTTGACCACTAAATTGCACCATATGTCAGTTATTGAGTTAGATATCTAATATATTGAGTATTACGTTTCTGCCTGTGATTTGATGATGATGTACAGTAGTGTATTGTCATTGCAGACAGAGTTACATACATACTACTCGCAGCCTTATTACAATAGATTTGTAATCGCTTAACTAATTGACAGGGATCTGTAAAATATTTTAATTGGATCTAGGGCTGTCACTATCAACTATTTTCTTAGCGATTATTCTATCAATTACTTTTTCAATTTATCAAATAATGTGTAAATCAATGAATTACTTAAGCCCTATTTTATACTTTGTCACACAACAGTGCAAATAGTGAAAATAGCTTGATCTACAAGGTCACAACGCATCAGAGGGTTATAGATCAGCTATTTTCACAATCTTTTTTATTTGTGCATTTATAAAAAAATATATATATATAATGAACTGCCCAAAATAGGGATTTATTATTCATTGATTATTTTATTAAATTATGAATTATTTTGTGTAATTGATTACTATCTGTCATACTATCTGCATGTCTTCTATGGAAGCGTGTTGCACAGCGAAAATAGCCGATCTACAAGCTCTTCATTCACTCATTGAGAGCTTGTAGAGTATTTTCGGTTATTATTCAATAAGTTCAGAAGCATCTTCCATAAATGGTCTCGGATATTTCTTAAAAGCAAAGCTTAAAGCCTCAATCTGGGATTTCTTCACCTGGTTGGCTGTACATAGAACAACAAAAGCAATATTGCTAAAATGTAATAACTTTTAATATTGTGCTAATTGTTTGATTTTATTTTGCTTCAATCCATGCTACCTACCTACCTATCAATTCCCAGGGCGTTAGGGGAATCCGATATCTGGGTAAGGGTACCTACATCGACTGCGCCCTCACCAACATGACCCAGGAAATGCATCGCATGCCCGCCGACCCCCAAGCCCTGCGGTTCGCCGTGGTCATCACCGACGGCCACGTGACGGGAAACCCATGCGGAGGCATTAAGGTGGCGGCGGAGAGGGCGCGCGACGAGGGCATCAGGATGTTCGTGGTGGCGGCGTCCAAGAACGTTGACGAGACGGGCCTGAGGGAGATCGCCAACTCGCCCGCCATGGTCTTCTCAGGTGCAGAGCCAACGGGATTCATGGCCGTGGACCTGAGCTCAGGCAGACCTGTCATCCACACCGCCACCATCAAACGCATCATCGAGACCATGGTAACGCACACTCACCCAGGGTTATTATAGTTAACTAAAACTAGCGAAATTACAAAAACTAGAATTGAAACAAACAACAGGCTTTACAAAAAACAAAATATCCTTAGTATTAGTCTTTGTCAATTAGTTCATACTGAAATCATGTAGCATGTTTTAAGCCCTGTTGTCAAGAATTGTAAAAGAAAGCTTCAACAATTATGAAAATCTACAAGCTCACAACGTTTCACGATGCGATGTGAGCTTGCAGATCTGCTATTTTCATAATCTTTCGGAGCTTTGTGATTCTTGCCGCTGACTACCCTATGTTACAATTAAAAACTGAAACTAACAATTAAACTAATATAAACTAAACGAATGAAAACTGACATTTGAAACAAAAAGTCTAAAAGAAACAAAACTTCATAAAACTAATGAAAAATGTAAAACTAATAACCTTGCACTGAACACGTGTTAAAGGGATTCTAGGCAACATTAAGCCTAAATTTAAAAAAAAAATATATATATATATTTTGCATTTTTTCCCCTCTATCAGCCACTATATAATGATGCTGGGGTGTTTTCCTGCATTGAAACACAGTCCTCTTTCTGAAATCCGTATTTTCCCTACTATTTATGTTTTGACATCCGGGTATCCGGGACATAAATTAACGCATGCATGTGCGCGTCCGTGCGCGTCCGTGTGAACTTTTTACTTTCGGTTTTAAAACGCTCTCAAACTTCTTTTTTGAGGCACAGAATTTACTTTTAAGATAGCGTTTGGATAGAATTTAGTTGTTTAACTTCATATATGTGGTCAATTTATCATGACAGAGCCTATTTAAAAATAAAAATTCAGAGAACCGGCAGGGGCGGGCAGTGGCACGCATTGTATCCGAATAAAGCAACCTATTTTCGGCATTGGCCCGTTTAGAAGTCCCCCCTGCGTCACCCCCTGGTGGTCGGGGAAACGAACTGCTGGAGGGGCGTTTTTTTTTTTAACAGTTTTTTTCTTTTTTTATCTCTGAACCTACAATCCCTTTAAGATTGACACACGGCGGAACCGCATTGGTAATCCTAACCACTTAAGCCACTTAAAGCGCAATATACTCCTTCTGACGTCGGGTTTCGGACAGGCTTTCTGAACTATAGTCAGGAGGTGCAGGAGTGCAGAGAAAAAGTTCTGAGGTCGCCCAATCCGAAGTCCGTAATGACGTCAATTTGTAGTTTCGAAGAAAAGTGCGGACGTAGGAAGGAGTATATATTGCACTTCAGCCAACTATACGATGTACTAGTATCATAAATAGTGAAAATAAAAGGTTCTGAAGCGTGCGGGTAGTTCAGTCGGTAGGGCACTTTCCTTTTGACCACAAGGTCATGGGTTCGACTCAGCGCGTGAGTAGCACAGTGTGGCAAGTCGTGCGACAAGTACTGGGAGCTGATGGGTGGTGTTGCGCTCCACCTCAGCAATCCATCTCTCAGGGGTCTAGCACTTTGAGAAATGGCGATAGACTCCCGCGCTCTGGCTCATACCGACAATATGCCTCTCCGACCTACTTACTTAGAAGATCAACAAGCTCACATACAGTATGTGATGCGTTTTGAGCTTGTCGATTGACTAGTTTGGCTATTTGGGAATTATATATATTTTTTAAAAACATTGTCGCCTATTAATAGTGACATGCTGAAAATACAGACCCTCAGGGTCAAAGTGCTTAATTTCGTTTATAACTTTTGTGTATCTGACATTAAATATTTTCTTTTCTTTTCTTCTGACAGCAACATATGGCTTACACAGAGGTAAGATGGAGCATCATCTGTTTTTGTTGTTGTTTTTATATATATTTTCTTTCTTATCTTTCTATATTTTGTCATGCATATTTGGTCATACAGCGTTATTATTAACCTTTCTTCTACAGTGTTACAAGGTGTCCTGCTTGGAGACACCAGGGCCTGATGGTCCAAAAGGCCACAGGGGACAGAAAGTGAGTCACACACACACACACACACACACACACACTTTTTAAAAACCTTGGATGGAACATTGGAAATGGTCAGCACTTGTAATACAGTCTGTAGTCTGTAGTGCATTGCGCGTCAATATCTTTGAGGGAATCTTTCATTTTAGAATAATTAGTTGAAATGACAATACTGTATATCATGAAATACTACTGGAACATTCAATTAGATCAGCCAGCGTTACAAAATCGTGGGATAAAAAGTATTAAGGAAAAAAAAGTCACTTTTTGCCAATACTGATTTTGTCCAATACTCACACACATCAGTACATATTATCCCTGGAGCCATGTAATCAAGATGTAGCAGTCAGATTTTTCATTCTGATTGGCTATTGGCAATGTTTGCGAGCCCGGGGTAGCGCTCCGAGGCTCTCACTTTCCTAGTTGGTTATTCATGGGAAATGCATTGGTCATTTTCATCAAGCCTCTCTTGTGGATTGGGCCTCTCTTGTGGATTGGGTCTCATCAACATGCAGACCTGCGAGGCGCACCGTTGCTCCGATCCGCACCAAACTTGGCACCAACACTGGTCAGGGGTCTATTATCAGAATAGCCGCACCAGGGGCCACGTGTGCCACAGACGCACCATTGCTCTGTGTTCCTATTGGCTGCGGTTTAAACAGCCATAACTCCAGTTCCCAGCATGCTAAAGGCCCCAAACTTGGTGGGTGCTCTTAGACGGGCTGCCATTTGCTGATGCCCCGCCCCCTCTGTGTTCCTATTGAATGGGGTTTAAATGGCCATAAGTCCATTTCCCAGTATGCTAAATGCTTCAAGATTGGTAGGTGGTCTTACAGGACTGTATTTGTGGAAGTGGATCTGTTCACCTCCGGTTTTACCAGGAAGTGGTCGTAGACCCCTACCTCCCGAACATAAGGTCGCGAAGGTATGACAGTGGACCTGGGTGCTTCAAGTGCATCGTTGCTCAGCAGCAGTGTTAGAGCAGTGTTTAACCCTTCAAATGGCCTGGTGACCATTACTCTTATCAGCGCAACATAGGACTAGGTTTGAAGGCTGTGTAGCGGCCTGAAAATCTAGTGCTCTGAAATTGTCCAGAACTCCAGATACTTGGATGGTTGCCCGCTGGCCAATGAAGTTTCTAACCCTCCACCTTGTTTTGGCCAGGCTGAAGCCTGCCTCATCCACAAATATGTATTTGTGGTGGTTCTCTGCAGCATCTCCATTACCCTAGTCAAAGAAATCAATGTACACACAACAGAATATCAAACTTGAATCATTCACAGCAGGAACCTTGAAACAGAACATATACCTGAGCATACTCAACCCACTGTTGTTTCAGTCTATCTGCATTCCTTAAAAAAAAACCTGAGACCTGGAGCCTTGACAGAATCCCAGATATGATTGGAAAACGTCTGGCTGCAACATTGCCAAGCTCATCAACACTTCCAATCAATTACGTGCTGCTGTATTTCGGTCAAACAGCAGATGTCATTTCTGGCCCGAAACATCCACAGCCAGCTCTTGTTGAGTGCTAAGGATTCGATCCCTATCACCGGTATTTGGTTGCAGGGAAAACAAAGAACACATTCAGTCACCACCACCACTGTTGAGCTTGTTCCATAGAACATGTCTGACTGCCTGATGTTGGGCTGCCTGCCTGCTTCATGTTGTTGTCATGTTGATGCAAAGTGGATACAGCTTCTTTTATATCCGTACCTCAAGGTCAAACCAATCATCAGTAATGGTTTGTCATTTTTGTAAAAGCCAGGAAAATGGCCGGCCTACTTCTTATGATCTAAACCTGGAATTGTGTTCTTCAGTTTCTATAAAACTAATGTTACAGTTATCATATTGAATTACTGTATTCATTGATAGTTAGAGGCATTTAACGAAATGTCTTTTAAATACTTTGATGGTAAGTTGTGTCAAATCACCAAGTTATTTGATGTTCTGTGATTTCTATTTATTGTATCCAAGCAATTGAAAAAAGGGTTTTGAAACTTGGAACTGTTGAATATCTGTTGTAAAGATTGTATCCAAGGTTTTGAAAAAGTTACCTCAAGGTTCTGAGTTTCAAAGTGATTGTGAAAAACTGTAATACACTCATACAGACAGACACACACACACACACACACACACACACACACACACACACACACACACACACACACACACACACACACACACACACACACACACACACACACACACACACACACACACACACACACACACACACACACACACATACACTCATACACATGCTACATAGTACACAGAGACACACATAGATACACACTGAAGTAAACACATACACGCTAACTCACTGGTGCTGATCGACGTTTTGCTAACTGCCTGTTCTGATTCTGTTCAGGGATCTAAAGGAGACAACGGTGATCCAGGTCTGAAAGGAGAGAGAGGTCGCCCAGGAGACCCCGGTATCGAGGGTCCTATCGGTCAGCCTGGTGTCAAAGTATGACCCCACTCATTAATCATCTCCTCATTCATTGGCAAAGTACTGTATGTTTGTTACAGTACTGTCCCATAATAATCCTATTCTGCTTCTCATTTGTTCCTTTGCGTAGGGAGAGCCAGGTCTGAGGGGTGAGAAGGTGAGCTAACGACTTCCATCTTTCTTTTGAGTCATTGTCTGTCTCATTATGTTCTAGGTTTTGGGGTCAATCGTTGTGGCGTAATTGTGAAAATGGAAATTGATTTACCAATGATTGATTGTGGAACATTGATAACAGTAATATAACCTTTGACTTGGTATCTGCCCACAGGGAGAGATCGGACATGAGGGGAAGAAGGTAAGACTTCCTCCAATCATGAATAACTAAATAATCTACTATGTAGAGCCATCAGTCAATGTGAATTCTGATTGGTCCATCTCCTTCTCCTCACCAGGGTGTGGGCGGCCTTGCAGGGCGCAACGGAACTGACGGACAGAAGGTAAGAACTTTGCGTTGGGATGTATGGAGGTGTACAGGAAGTAGCCTACCCTAGTTAGAGTTTGGAACTCACTGGTGTTTAAAATCTCCACCCACCCCATCCCTCCCCTTACTCTCTGTCCTTTTCTCAGGGTAAAATCGGACGGATTGGCGCTCCAGGGTGCAAAGGTGACCCAGGCGACAGGGTATGGTCTGAAATATATTGACATCATGGTCATATATATGTTGTCACACTGTGGCATATTAATTGTATTATTTATGATGCATGTGTGATATGTTTCAGGGTCCTGACGGTCACCCTGGAGATTTCGGAGATAGTGGTATCGCTGGCTCTGATGGCGAGAAGGTACAGGAATCGCAAACCTCCGTCGCACCCCCATTAACCTTTATTGTCACTCAACTGTGTGTCTAACTCTATGTATGTATGTGTGTGTGTGTGTGTGTGTGTGTGTGTGTGTGTGTGTGTGTGTGTGTGTGTGTGTGTGTGTGTCCTGTCCAGGGGGATGCCGGTCGCCCAGGAAGGTCAGGTCCACCCGGCCCGTCCGGAGACCCTGGGCCGAAGGTAAAACCAGGAAGTTACCCATTACCCTTTTCACCCCCAGAATGCTGAACACTGTCTAGTGTAAATAATTAAAGAGTTAGCCTTGTATCGTTCCTCTCAGCCAGGGAGAATGGTATAAGGCTACCCGATGCAAGGACAAAGGGTTAAGGTCAGAGGTCAAAGTTCAGAGGTTAAACTCAGGTGTCTGTCTCTTCCACAGAGTGAGAAAGGAAGTTCTGGCTCGCCCGGCTTCCCTGGACTGAAAGGAAAATCAGTAAGCCTTACTTTGTAACACACCAAACAAAGATACTTTATGGAAATGAAAATGTAGGTTTCATGGTGATGTGATGCTAACCTGTGTGGTGTCTTTCCTAGGGTACCCCTGGAGGCCCAGGTGTCAAAGGAGAACCAGTAAGAGCTAGATTTCATCCACCTAATTTACCCACTGAGTTTACGGTACGGTCTTATGTGCTAAGCTGTGTTTTGTTCTTCTAGGGGAGACGAGGAGACTTTGGGCCAAAGGGCGCTCAAGGACCAGATGGAATTAAGGGAGTCAACGTATGTCCCGATGTTTACATATTTACATGCAACCCATCTCAATGAAATTATCCACTAGGCATGTTTATATTCATCTCAGACCCAGTTCCACAATGACTTGTGACTGTAAGAGGGCTCAGGGGATGGGATTGATTTTCGTTTGGTCTGTGATGTACTGGGTGTACACATACTGCACATGCACTCATGATAACACCTGTCTTGATGTTGTCTTTGTATTTCAGGGTGAAATGGGCCCAGAGGGATTGAGGGGACTTCCAGGTGAAGTAGGAAACAAGGGAACCAAGGTAACGAGGCCTCAGATGCTAAACTCTTACTGTCCTCACCCCCTGTTCTCTAATCCACTCCCAGACAACATGTCCTTGCTAAATGATCTGTCTTTCCCGTGCAGGGAGACAACGGTCTGCCAGGGCCCAGGGGGCCTCCGGGATCGCCAGGAGACTCAGGGAAAAACGTAGGTGAAATTTCACCCGGTTCGTTTTGATTGGCCCACTGTATTCTTTTGAAATACAATCAAAACATTTCCAGGACTGTCTTGACCCGGTCAAAACATTGTTGAAATAATGCAATGATCTATTTGATGTCATTAACAAAATATGAGGGAATTGATGAGATAACACTCGACTTCATCTTAGGGCACCCGAGGTGACTCTGGTGATGCTGGACCAAGAGGAGACCCTGGACTGGCTGGACCAAAGGTACACAGTTTAAGTGTGCACATCTGTCACTCTCATGACTCTGTGAAGCGTTGTTTTGACTGTTTCTCTCTCTATGATTCAGGGAGATCAAGGAAGACCTGGCTTCAGCTATCCTGGAACAAGAGGACCATCGGTAATATAAACACCAAGGTTTTCATTAATAATCCCAAATGCCAAAGTTCTCCATCCAATCTTCCACGGTGCCTCCAACAAACACAACTGTCGTATTATGTTCGTATTTTGGAAGCCGGCTGGGGAGGGCGATCTCTTTCACCGCACTTGTGACTCCCACAGGTTGTTTAAGGTGCCGTTACAGCGGGGAGTGGAACTGGGAGGGGTTGCATTTTCCTACGCGCATTTTATGCACTCCTGGTGAATCTCCTCACTGCCAGGTGAAAAGAAGTGAATTGGTGGCATCATGTGTATCGGAGGAGACATGTGGTCGTCTACAACCTCCCCAAGACCGAACAGTAGGGGTTAGCAGTGACAGAAACTATACAAAAAGGAATTGGCATAACAACTAAATTGGGAGACATTTTGAAATTAAACAGTTATAACAGTATAAATAAATAACAGTATTAACCTCTTAAATAACACAAACCTGCTTCATTATCACAAATGAACTGTCTATCCCGTACTCCACTTCGCTAGTCTATCACTTCACCCATCCTTCCAATGCATCTCCATGATCAATTTTTGTTAAGGTATTAATGGTTAAACAAAATGGTAGATGGTGCATTGATATAGCCCCTTTCTCCAACGTGATTTACAATGTACATCATATTCACCCATTCACACACTAACACTGCTAATCGGGAGCAGTTAGGAGCTAAGTGTTTTGTTCAAGGAGATTTCTACACTAAACCAAGAGGAGTCAGGGACTGGGGAGAGAGGACCCTCTGATTCTAACAGTACGTTTTAACAGCGGGCGACTCTCGGGCGATCGTCAGGCGACATCGTCCAAAAGATAAAGACAATCCATCTTTCATCGCACCCCCGCCCACTTCGCCCTATCGCCAGTAGTTGCCGGCTCTCATAGACATATAATGCACTTCCGGAAAATACTATCCTGAATCGCCCGCTGTTTAAATCGCACCGTAAGGCAGCTGCTCTACCTCCTGAGCCACTGCCAGTAGCAGTGTGTGTGTGTGTGTGTGTGTGTGTGTGTGTGCGCGCCTCTCTCTCTCTCTCTCTCTCTCTCTCTCTCTCTCTCTCTCATCTCTCTCTCTCTCTCTCTCTCTCTCTATATATATATATATATATATATATATCTTTCTCCCTCCCCTAAAGCAGCTTACCGGACTTGTCTTGTGCTGTTTTGTAGGGTGAGAGAGGAGAGAAAGGTAATCCAGGACCCAGAGGTGGCAGAGGAGACTGTGGGTCCAAGGGAGGCCCAGGAAAGAAAGGACCTCCTGGCGACGTTGTGAGTAAAGGTGGTTTTATGCTGAAAAGTGTGAATACTTGTTCCGGCGAGTTTGTAGCAACCAAATCATGCAGTTGCAGTGACCTGAATCACAGCATTGGCCTTGACATCTGCTGTGTGTGCAGGCTCGCCGGCCGAATGACTCAAACTTTTTGCCCGCGTTCACACTAAGAACCCTATCTTGCAATCTTATCTTACCCACTTTATTATTTTGAAAAACATAGCTCACAATGCGCCGATGAGCATAAAGGATAAGGTGCTGCGCAAGATAGGGCCCTAGTTGCCCATCCATCGTCTGCAATTGGACAAAACCCATCACAGCAGGGTTGCCTAGTAGTGGCGAAGCATCTCTTCTAATTCACTTTCTGTCAACTTCTTCTGTTGTACATCTTATACTCTCTCTTCGTCCATTTCAAAAGGAATTGATGAGGCAGTGAGAGAGGATGTTTCCTTTTGTTGTTGTTGTGAGAACAATGTGAAACACCTCCGGCATGCTCCATTGGTTGACACACAAGTACACAAAAAAAAGTGTTTGTTTAACTCTTGAGAATGTGAAAATGTATTACATACCGGTCATCAAATTATTGGCTCAGGAATGCGCCGAAAAATATTTATTAATTTCACACATACAACTCCTAGTTAAATATTCTGTTATTTTATGTATTTGCAATTTCTCTACAGTAGTCTTTTTCTGTGGTGTTGAGTGTACATGCCTACTCTAACCTATTTAAAGGTAGGGTAAGTGATATTTTTTGGTTAAAACAAAAAGTATTTTGTTAAAAGTTTAAAGCACTATATTCTGATAGTAATCATTGCTATAGAGTGTTTGTTCAGTAACAGGAGTCTCCCGTCTCTCCAGCTCTTTAATAAACAGAAAATACATTTTCCGGTAGGTGTCAAAATCTCAGCCAATCA
>NC_139942.1:40386077-40520073 GCF_963454915.1 Gymnoscopelus microlampas | reverse complement strand
CTATTTAAAGGTAGGGTAAGTGATATTTTTTGTTAAAACAAAAAGTATTTTGTTAAAAGTTTAAGCACTATATTCTGATAGTAATCATTGCTATAGAGTGTTTGTTCAGTAACAGGAGTCTCCCCGTCTCTCCAGCTCTTTAATAAACAGAAAATACATTTTCCGGTAGGGTGTCAAAATCTCAGCCAATCAGGAGAAAGTACCCAGTTTTAAGCTTCATTTTTATAGTGTTCCAGTTCCAATTTTGTCTGCTCATTTCTTAGCCGTCATCACTTCCAATTTCACTTGTTTAATCTATATCCTGATTGAGTTCTCCATCCTAATTGGATAAAATTGGAAATGAAACTGAAACTGAAACGAAAATGCATTTTCTGTTTTATAAAGAGCTGGAGAGACAAGGAGACTCCTTTTACTGAACAAACACTCTATAGCAATGAGTACTATCAGATCCTATTATCCTACTATCCTTTAACAACACAGCATTGTCTCCATAGGCTTTGCATTGAAACTCAACACATGGGGCTGTAGTGATGTGATGCGATCTGCCCTCCACACTCTCCTATCTAACATCAGGGTCTTGAGCTAAGCTGTCGCACCGCAGTGCATCTACATAGGTGGTGTGCAAGAACGTAGATTCACTGTGGTGCAGGGCTGTTGTCTATGGCAGTACAGCAGTAAGAAACATACGGCAGATACAGAAAAAGGAGATACAATTAAGAATAGCAACAAGATACTAATTGTAAGTAAGATACAAAACATACAAAAAAGGTTAACAGGTAGAAACACTCGGAAAGAAAGAACAAACAAAAAAAACCTGCCTGGCCCAATCAGAACGTGCTGGTGTGAATTCAGTGCACGGATTTCACTGTGTAGCAATCTGTAGTATTACCTCTGCTGTCAGACAGGTGGAGATAGATGTATGTTTACGTGATTTGTTTGTGATTTCTTTAACAGGCTGATCCAGGACCTGGAGGAGAGCCTGGTCCGAGAGGACCAAAAGGAGAGATCGGACGAGATGTGAGTCTTTTTTTGTTACAGTCAAACATGCAGGAAAATGTACTGCTGTAAACACGGGATGCATAAACTGACACAAATACACCCACTGACACACACATGCACGCACGCACTGCTTATACAGTGCAGCCAGATGTGAATAATGATTCAGGTGAACATCAGACTAAACACTACTGGTCTTTATTTGTACACAGGCCGGTGAGGTCTTTGATTGATTGATTAATTGAATACCTTATTAGACAGAAATGTAAACAGTACAAGGTACAGTCAGACATTTGGGCTAAAAGGATGACAAGGACCACAATAAAAAACAGGATGTGTTGTTGTGTCATCTGTTACTCTACAGGGAGGCCCCGGCCCTGAGGGAGATCCTGGCCTTACCGTAAGAACACCTACATTTACGTTTTATCTTTATGCTGAGCAAATGGAATATGCTGAAAAATATAGTATATAGACAGAGTAGATGTAAGCCTTTTTTAAATATAAATATATGTATGCAGTACTATATATAACAACTTTATTGTTATTGACATTACAATAATTTAAAGGGGCTACACCATGAATTTAAAAAATAATAATAATATTTAATATCATATTGTTTATGTCCCTCAAATGTTTTTCAAAAGGTTTGAGCCTAAATCAAGCCTCAGATATACTCATTCCAACTAACTTCTCTCTGGCTTATAAAGCACTTTCACCTGCAATACCACATTGTCCTGTTTGGCACGGGGCGCTATTGAGCCAGTTTGTATGCAGGTTATGTCCTGGAAAAAATAAGAAAAACTTTTAAAAATAATTTAATTTTTTTTTTTTTTTAGTTAGAACTGAAAAAGGAGGAATTGTTCCCAGACCAATTTACATAAAAACCACAGATGAAAGCCTGCATGCTCGAAGTCGGGTATTTGTTGGAACAGAAGAGAGGTGGGGGAGACCAAAAACACACAAAAATGAAGAAAAAGTTAAAATTCATGGTGTAGCCTCTTTAATAAAGAAATGATAATAATTATGGAGCCTTGTTATTTGTGAATGTAGGAGTGCGATGTCATGAACTACATCAGGGAGACTTGCGGTTGCTGTGGTGAGTTTACTCATGTTTACATGATGATCTTAACAGACGCTGCGCTGCTCTCCCTGACATCTGTGTTCTGTGTTCCGTGTTCTGTCCGTGTTCCCCAGACTGTGAGAAGAAGTGCGGAGCCCTGGACATCGTGTTTGTCATCGACAGCTCGGAGTCAGTGGGTCTCACTAACTTTACCCTGGAGAAGAACTTTGTCATTAGCACCATCAACAGGCTGGGATCTATGGCCAAGGACCCCAACTCTGAGTCCGGTAGGCATGAAGAAGACCGGTTTGAGTTGAAACATCGCTAATAAAGAAGGGAGCTTTAATTCCAGTGTGCAAATATGTTTTCTCATCCTTTTAGGCAGCCACATTACAGTTAGTGCACACATGCTCAAATAATAGTTTGTTCCATATGATTTAGTACAGAGCTGCATAACAGTATACTGCACATGGAGATAGTACTGAAACTTCAAATCAGTATCTTCATTGTGTTACCTCCTTGTATTCACAAGGAGGTAACACAATGACCTCTTCAAATTGATCCCTTCAAATTACGTACAAAGTGTCATGAACCTGAGTCAACAAATGACAGGGTAAATGGTCACATAAATAGAGTGCAGAGAAAGTGCTCCAAAGTAACTAGGACACCAGGTAAAATCATCTAAATAACATTCTAGGATTTGTGGTCAAGCAAACAGTATGTATCTAAATATAATAACATGTGTACAAGTAAAATAGGCAGGAAAAAGTACAAGTGCATATTCTATGATATTGTATGGTCTTCTGAGAGTGTACAGTCCATGGGGATTATGATGGGGAAATAAGGAATACAGCCCATGTATGATAAACAAAAACAACATGACAGCAATGTTCCAGTATGGCTGCAGGGCTGAGCCAATGTTAACAGAATGGTCCCCGTTTTCCAGGTACGAGGGTGGGTGTTGTCCAATACAGTCACAGTGGAACCTTCCAAGCCATCAGTCTCAATGACTCCAAGATCGACTCACTGGCTGCTTTCAAGGTAAAGCCCGATTTATACTTTGTTGCACACTGAAAATAACAGATCTACAAGCTCACATCGATGTGACGTTTTATGAGTTTGTCAAATGATAAATAAAGCATTTAGCCAAGAGGCCACACATACTTCAATTTTCGTTTTAGAGTTAGGTCCTTTTTGTTTTCCTGTCTGGGTGTGGGTACTCAATTCTGGGTATAGAGTTGACTCTGTATGAAACTGCGCTTACCAATGTTTTTCCCAACGCAGTGAGGCACAGACCTGAAAGTCCCTGCATCTCAAATGCTGTCTTTAAGACAGTAGATGACAGACGTTTAAGACAAACGTTCAAGGCATTATACTAAACCTCGGATAAGCTACAGTTCTATCTTTAATAATCTTTGTGTTATTGTACCTCAGCTCATAATATACTTTAACACCACTAGGAGGCAGTATCTCACTGCATTAAATACAAGCATTAACACTAACACAACATACATTGCCTAACACAACCCCTTGCAGGCTTATGATTGCTTTATCAAATTGAGGTTCTATAAATTTAGGCCCACAACAATAACTGTTGATATTTGATTTTTTGTCACGATTTCTACAAACCCTAATTCAGCACAACACTATTCAACAATGTACCTCCATGTTTGATGTCTTGTCATTTCATTCATCTATTACTTTAAATAATGGTTTAAAGGGGAACCAGAGATAGTGAGGAGAGGATTGTGGTGAATTATATTCCTCTGCATTGTTGAAATGAATGAAAATAATCTTGTGTTTTATCTCGATGTTTGAATTTCTCAACTGTTCGCCCAATAATATCCTCAGTGTAATTTTATCCATTTATCCATGTGTAACTCAGAGAGTGTGCAAAAGTTTCATTTTTACACCCTGAGGATTTGACTGTGCATTAAGCTATATCCACAGTATCAGCAAAGCCCAATATCTCATGACCTGTGCTCTTGTCTAGGACGCAGTGAAGCGTTTGGAGTGGATCGCCGGCGGAACATGGACCCCATCTGCCCTCAAGTACGCCTACGACAATCTCATCAGGGACAGCCGCAGAGCCAAAGCCAACGTCACTGTGGTCGTCATCACGGACGGACGCTCCGACCCCAGAGACAGCGACTCGCTGCTCACGTACCTCTGCAAGTACGTGGGACTTGAAGTGTTTAGGGAGCGATGCGCAACCCAGATTCCCCTAAAAGTTGGCATCATTTTAATGTCTGTATTTGTTTTTGTGTGTGTGTGCGTTTGCAGTGACCCCAGCGTGGATGTGAGTGCCATCGGTATCGGAGACATGTTTGACCAGATGGAGGAGAATGAGAGTCTGAAAAGCATCGCCTGTCAGAAGGAGGGCAGGGTGATGGGCATGAAGCGCTTTGCTGACCTGGTGGCCGAGGAGTTCATCGACAGGATCGAGGCCGTGCTCTGCCCAGGTACATGCACGCACGCACGCGGTGACACACACACGAATTGTAATGCTTTTTTAATTCCTATATACTGTACATGTCATATCATAAATAGCAAAACTTGTAGATCTACGAGCTCACAAGCTTGTAGATGTACATGCTCACAACACAAGCTTGTATGTCTGCTACTTTTGTAATTTTTGTACATTATTTTTAAATACATGTTGTCTCTCCTCCGCTCCCTGTCTTCTGCTTTAGATCCTATTATCGTGTGCCCCGACCTCCCATGTAAATCAGGTAAGATTCTGAATCACTATGCATTACATAAGGTGAACTTACACCTTTAAGTCCTAACAGTCCTGTCACAGAAATCAGGCGTGGGTGATCTGCACTCATTCAGGGTTAACCCTAACCCATTGTGGATTGGCTTCTGCTGAGGTCCATTTCCCAGCATTGCATATAAGTAGGCTACATACTCAACACTACATGCGTGTTTTCCCATTTGTGTGATTGATTCACTCTGACATGAGACAAAACTAGTGTCCACATTCACTGCAACATGGAGGACCACCTTGAGCCATTTTATTTGGTCCTTTTATGGATATTTTAATGTGTCGTGTTTGTGAGACCTTTTCACACGGGAAGCGACGAGCCTAGTAATTCATTTTAAACAGTAGAGGAGCATTCAGGTAGGTGGGCACGGGAAATCTGACAGACGTAACAACAAGCGGTCGCGATCCCGTGAAATTGTCACATTTGTGCTCATCTTACGCACATGCCAGCCTGCGTCAAGAGTTCAATTGCGTTTAACCTTTTTCTATGCGTCACATAGAAACGCGTCTGTTTACATGAGGAGCGCAGTGCGACCCCACGGATCCAAGCGAGTACACAGACGTAGTGTCACTCCCCGTGTGAAAAGCCCTTTATTCCACCCACTCATTGCAGGAGAGGGCGACCCCCCTGAGAACCTGACAACTTGCCAATGTGAAGCTTCCCCCTGGAAGCCATTGGCCGAGGAAGGCAGCCCCTCAAACGTCCCCACCTCTGTGGAGGGCGTGTCCATCCTGCTGAACGGTCTGAGTGAGCAGCAGTACGGGGTTGGCGTGGCGACCATGGCGTACACAGCCCAGAGAGCCAAGCACGCCCAGGGGGAGGACAGACAGCAATGGACAAAGCTGTTCATCGACTCCTTCAAACACGTCTATGGGGACATTATTGGCGACCCTGCGAAAGCCATGGGACTCTGCTAGTGCTAATAAGCTAGCCACGCTACCTCGCCATTATGGCACTTTTCCGCTTCATATTACTGGCTGAACTTGACTCAAGTCTACTCGACTCTACTCGCTTTACTTCATTTTCCACAGCAAACAGGTCCCCCTCAAAGTGCCTGGTTGTCATAGTGATGTCCAACCAACTGCGTATAGTGCTGAAGAAAGTATTTATGTATTAATGAATTGAATCTCTAGTCCACCTGTACAGTCCCACAAAAACTGTTTCTGATAACAATTTTGAAATAGAAATAGGCAATACAGTTGCTTAATAGTAAATATTGATTAATTGGCGTTGTCCCCCTTGAGTAAAAGATGAACTATTTATAAAGTAATTAGGATATTTAAGGTGTTTTAAATTTTGAATTGTAGTTATAGAGGGCAGTTATGATGTATTAAGGCAGATTTGGCTTATTAGCCAGGGATCCTTTTAACAGTTGTCCTGGCACTCTCTGACCATTAACTAGTTAGCAGGGTTTTCACCTCACCTGTTAGTACCAGTTATTAGACCTACCTTTACCCAAAGGTCAACCAAAAAAGGCGAGTGGAGTCGAGTCGTGTCAAGCCGATACCATGCAGTGGAAAAGTGGCAGATTACCGTAGATTCTGTAAGGGGTGCCAACCGCTAATAAGCTTACTGCTGGACGTAGAATTTATTAAATTAATTAAAACTGTGCACTTTGTTTTAGCTGAGTGCATTGTTTAGCTGGGTTGCTAAAATAGGATAGCATTATATGAAGTAAAAAAATATATATTAAGAAATCGCTTTACATGTACTTAGATTGCGAACCAAGTTTATTGTACTTCTACTGCCTCCATTGCACGACTGCGCCTCACGCCAAAAATATCTGACCTACAAGCTCACAACGTGTTGCGGATGTGACGCGTTGTGAGCTTGTAGGTCAGATATTTTTGCGTTATTTCCGGCGCGCAATGCCATCTTGCGATGACTTATGAATCGGACTTAAAGCAGAACAAGCTGAAATGTCTCCCAGAAAACTGTGGCTGTTACTGAACCAATATGATGCATATCATCCCCTCTGCCCTGGGGCCGAACATTTTCCATTTGAATGGAAAATTGATGTCATCCGCCTTTTGGCCTTTAGTCCTGTATAGAGCCATTCACTGAGCTCTGTCTCCATACTGAAGCCTCATTTCCACTGTGAACCACTAACTGATTCACTCTCATGATATTGTTTTGCCGTTTTGCACATATCCCATGGTTACTGCCGCAAACTTTACTTCCTGTGTTCTGTGAATGACTCATTTTGCCGTGAGAAAGATTTTGGCCTTTTTTGTGGTGAATATTCTGGTATTATGAATGTTACTGTATGCTGTTTACGAGTTGGAAGCTGGTCAGCTTAATTGGCACTGACAAATGAAGGAACATTTGTATACTCTAATATCACTATTTTAAAATGCTGACTTTTTTATTAGATTTTTTAGTTTTATGTGATTACAGTTAAATATGGCCTTGATGCATGTTTTACATGGAGCTTGGCTTGTAGAACATGACTTTTGTGAGAAATTTTGTGGGGAAATAAGTGCCAGAGAGTGGACTTCCAGTGAAACTCTTACTGTACTCTGTGACTGCAACTTGCCAATGTGAAGTAGTTTTCTTTTGAAGTCTATCAAATGTTTTTTTTACCTTTTCATCTTGTCATCTCAAGATAATAAAGTGGTACAGCAAGTTAAAGCACTCTTATCTACTTTGTAGAGGTTAAAATAGGGTGTAAGTAATATACTTTGGTGTTAAATAGCTCTATATTCTTATAGCAATCTCTGATACAGAGTATTTGTACATTAATTCAGGTCTGCCCGTCTCTCCAGCTCTTTACTGAGGGCATATTGCTGACCAAATACTTGGAATATAGAACATAGAGCTATTTATAACAAAACATATCACTTACACCCCCTTTAAAGGACCAAGGCTGTCGTTGTTTAAACAATCCTCTGTGTACATTATATACACAAATAATTAAACTAGCCTGAAAGTCAGGTTTATTTTGTGGTTTTCTCTGTGTCTCTTTCTGACCTAATTAGTGGATGTGTACAAGCTACAGCTCGCTGACTGCCGTGTGTGATTTACAATGCTGCTGTGCTCATGAGGATGTTTACGTGTGTTTGTCCGTGTTTGCGGTTCGTGTCCGTGTGGGTTCCAGAGCCTGCTGTGGCTGGCTGCGTGGAGCGTCCAGTGGACGTCGTCTTCCTCCTGGATGGCTCTGAGAGGATGGGCCTGGAAAACCATCGTCGCGCCAAGGAGTTCATCGACCAGGTGTCTCATCGCCTCACCCTAGCCAATGGCCAGTCAGACGACAGGAACGCGCGCATCGCCCTGGTGCAGTACGGCAGCAAGTCGGAGCAGAAGGTGGAGTTCCCTCTCTCGCACAATCTGACGGTGATCTCCGATTCCCTCGGGCAGATGACATACATGGACTCCTCTTCCTCCCTGGGTATCGCCATCATCCACGCTGTCAACAACCTGGTGATGTCGCAGGTACACACAGGCACTCACATATGCACACGCGTATGCACACGAGCACACACGATGCACACACACACACACACACACACACACACACACACACACACACACACACACACACACATTTGAAATGAAAGGACTTAAACACTGCCAGTGCAGTCAGATAATGGGAAAACAGCCAGTTACAAAGTGCATATAAAGCAGAACATTGTTACATACAATAATGTTGGCATACTGAAACACAGCAGACAACAATCATGGGTAAAGGAAACAACGCCTCCTCCAAATTGAGAGGCTTCCTATAATAGCTGATATTGAGACTTCTCAGAGATAGCAAATATAGTTATTATGTCTTATAATTGATTGACAGAATGCAAGTAGCTACGTTATAGGTTGTATCACTTGTCTGTCATTTAGTTGACACTTTTATTCAGCGTGACTTGATCATTACTGAGCTGCTAGCATTACAGCATCTTCGGACACCTTGACACAACTCGTTGTGGACATCAGATCTGATTACGGGACCATTCTCCAATTCAGACGCGTCGCTAGGTCTCTACTAGGTCGGGGGCTTAGCCCCGCAGGCAACGGGCACATGCACGCGCGCGCGCGTTTTCTTTCGCGGATTTCGCGGATTTGGGTGCTTTTTCCCCCGTTTTTTGTTACTTTATTTCGGTTTTAGGGTTAAGGGTAGGGTTAGGTTAGGGTGATAGATATAAAATAAAATAAAAATAATAATAATAATATTTTTTTTATTTTTTTATTTTTTTTATTGGTGGCTTTGGATAAAACATTGGTGGCTATAGCCACCGAAGCCCACCCCTAACGACGCCACTGCTCCAATTTCAACCTGACATTGCGTAAATTCTCAACTGGTGTCCCTAAATAGTTTGTGCTGCAGGGTATAAGGGGATATGGAATTAATCCAAGTCAGTGACAACAAAACTAATGTGTCTGTTGTGGTTGCAGGGTAGCCGCTTGGCCCGCCGTAACGCCGAGCTGTCATTTGTGTTCATCACTGACGGCATCACGTCCAGCGAAAGCCTGGAGGAGGGCGTGTCCGCTATGAGGCGGGCAGAGGGCGTGCCCACGGTGATCGCCATGGGCAGCGACGTAGACCAGGAAGTGCTGCACAAGGTGGCGCTAGGGGACACATCAGCCATCTTCAGAGGAGATGACTACACCCTGTTGAACAAGCCCTCGTTCTTTGAGCGCTTCATCCGCTGGATATGCTAGTGAGGGACTGTTAAGTTACACGCCATAGATTTAGAATCCCTGAACTGTAATGGCTAATTTATACTTCGTCATACGACTGCCTTGCTGGCTGAAAAGAACACCACGCGGTCGTTTGACAAAGTATAAATCAGACTTAAGATGGACACATGTCCTGTAGGTGTACGTACATCAAACATAATGAAACCAAGGGAAATTACTACCTTAACCCCCATTGAGGACCAGAGGGGTTCACATCCTGTTGTTATGGATGAAACTTCAATTAGCTTTACACAAAACATTGCATATAGGGCCGGGAGAAGCAAGAAACACAAACCGTGGAATGTTGATTTAGTTTTTTTAAAAGAATGTTGTATTTGTTAAAAAATCTATGATAAATGCTTCCAACCAAAGACACTTGTGAGTAGAAAAGGGGTGTACTGATATTGAATGTGTAGGAGTCTCAACTGTAGGCCTTATTTTGTTTTTGTTACATTTTCATTTTTGCACAGATGTGTGCATTCTGTGTCTGTCACAATCACTATTTACAATAAAAGGTGCTAATGTAGAAAATTAAAACCAAGCCAGAACAAAACATTTTTACTCCAGTTACCAGCTTGTACTGTAGTTTGTCCATGGGACCACAAACTTGTTTTTGTTTTCCATTGTTTGTTGGGGATCTTTCAGAGAAAAACATCCACACACATATGCCCCTACATTACACACACACACACACACACACACACACACACACACACACACACACACACACACACACACACACACACACACACACACACACACACACACACACACACACACACACACACACACACACACACACACACACACACACACACACACACACACATATGCCCCTACATTACACACACACACACACACACACACACACACACACACACACACACACACACACACACACACACACACACACACACACACACACACACTCACTCACTCACTCACTCACTCACTCACTCACTCACTCACACACACACACACACACACACACACACACACACACACACACACACACACACACACACACACACACACACACACACACACACACACACACACACACACACACACACACACACACACACACACACACACACACTCTAAATCAATTTGTAAACATGTTCAATAAAGCCAAAGTGGTGAACCCAAACATCTATTTTGTGTTTGATTGATTGATTGATGTACTTTATTTAGTAAGACATGAGAACAGTACATGGCAGTACATAACAGTACATGGAAGTACAAATTCGCAATACACGGTCTACTAAACTGGATAGCTCAGTTAAGCACGTAGCTTGTTTAAGATGAGATCCCCATGCACACAAATCATGTTGACATATAAGAGACAGACAGATATACACACTACTATACAGAATGTCATACAATCAGTTTACAGGTTACTGGTATGAAGTATGAAGGGTGAAAAATATGTACAAAAAAGAAAGAGGGGGGGGGGTAGGTTAGGTTAGGACATGGGGTAGGTTAGGACTTGGACAGGGGCCATTTTTGAATTGTGTGTACCTGGCTTGAGTAACAACGTATTCACAATGTACCTGATCTAGATACAGTTCTTAACTAAATCTATGTATTTTAAGCAGTAGACAATAATAAACTGTAACACTAAAGATTGTTTCACCCCCTCAATCTCTTCATTAATTATAGACATACAGTGAGATTTAGATTTAGTTTTTTTTGTTGATACCTAAATTCACTACACCAGACATTTACAGTATATAATCTCTGACATATTTGTTATTCATTTTTAAAAAAATGTTTCAAGAGAAAGCAAATAATGTAACCATGAACATGACTAGAATCAGAATGATTTGTATTACCAGGTATGGTCTCATATACAAGGAACTATTCTCTGCGAAGTTGGTATATTACAATGGATAACAATGGTATAGACTATAGACAAATGTTCAATTATATGCAACTATTTTCTCAAAGATAAAACAGAACTCGCTGGAAATTATATACAATTGCAATTACAATTTAGACATTCAGCAGATGTTCTTATCCAGAGTGATAAAAAATATTAAATAAAGAATATAATATATAAGAATATAAATAATCAATCACAGACTTTGAAGGGAGCAACACACGTGTGCACAAATATCAGAGATAAGAAAATATGGAATATGGGCTCTCTGAACACTCCAAGCCATGATTATACCTCTAGCAGCCCCCCCCCCCTTCCCTGGATGCGTTTGCCAATAAACCCTTATTTTTTTTAAACTCTATGAATAAACCCTGTGCATGACATATGGAAAACTGCCTGGAGCACTTAGAACTGACTTTTAATTATGAATTCCTTCCAATTAATTTAACATCAATCCTGGTGGGACATTCAGGCTCCGCCCCTGGTGGCCCGGAGAACCCCCCCCCCCCCCCCCCACCACCACCACCACCACCACTTCATTGATTCACCGCTCCACTCCCTCCATTCCCATGCATGTACAGTAGTAGCCAGTAGGTAGTTAGAATTAGGGTTCCACTGCCCTCTGGTGGACAATCTAATCATAACTATATCAACCATCGTCAGCTGCCAATAATTAGTGACATCATTTCAGAATCTTCCACCTCAGATTTCGTATAGTATAGGCTATGTAAATAACTCAGCTATGCTGCCAACAATACATGTATGGTTAAAGTCAAATAGCAACGTTTGCAATTAAATAGTCAGGTAGTCATCAGGGTAGTCATGTTTGTAACGCTTTATTTTAAAGAAATAAGAAATAAGAAATAAGAAATAAGAAATAAGAAATAAGAAAGAAAGAAAGAAAGAAAGAAAGAAAGACAGACAGACAGAAAGAAAGTGCCAGGTCTACACAATTTCTACACTTAATCCAAGTGACAACTATAAGCCTAGCTGGTGGACGTGGTAGATACAGCCCAGTGGTGTAAAGTAACTATGTACTCAAGTACTGTAAAATGTTTAGGTATTTTTACTTTCTTCAGTATTTACAATGTTCAATTCTTTCACTTCTACCCCGCTACCGAAAATGTTGTACTTTTACTCCACTACAATTATATGAAAACTTTAGTTACTAATTACTTTGTAGATTTTGATTATTATTCCAAAACGCAACCACTTCAGCCCTATATATTTCGGCCATTTGAAAATAGGCGATCTACAATGACGGGTTGTGAGCTTGTAGATCTGCTATTTTCAAACGTTTTTTTTTTCTCAATAAATGTTGAACTTGTGAAATGGGACATGTTGCATAATGTGTTACTTTTGGTACTTTAAGTATATGTTGATGCCGATACTTTTGTACTTTTACTCAAGTAGGCTACATTTTGAATACAGGTCTTCTACTTGTAACAGAGTACATCTACATTGCCGCATTGACACTTTTACTTAAGGAAAACATGTGAGTACTTCTTCCATCACTGCTACAGCCTACTACAGAGATAGGGAAACGGTTTGACCCAACAAGGACACCGTAGAAGCCAGCTCAAAGGTCTGTGGCAGAAGAGCAAGCAAGCAGGCACCACTGCTAAACTACTACTCTGAGTTATAAATAAGCTGCTGCTGCTACTACTACTACTACTACTACTACTACTGATAAACCTAAAGCTTTATTGCCTTCACAACAGTGAGTAAACCTCTACTTTGCACATATTTTTGGAATAATTGGAAACACACCTTTGTCAGTTTTGCCTTGTCTTTCAGTGTTCCACTTTCTGAGCTGAGAAGACTAGTCATGTGCAATAATCTAATTGGGGGGGAATTCTGTGTAGGTTGTGTGTTCCCCAGCCCAGCACCATCCATCACAATGGAAGGAGACCCCATAACAGCCCTCTGTACCCCTGCACTGGTGGTGGATGTGGACATTGTCCGTAGGAATGCACAGAGGATGCTGGAGCGCTGTCAGAGCCTGGGAGTGCAGCTTAGACCACACATGAAAACCCACAAAACCATGTACAGTATGAATGAAAATAAAGCATACATAGGCAGATATTAATCTTTGATTCAAATGGGTATTAGATATGGGTATTAGATACTGATACTAACGCAGTGGTGTAAAGTAACTAAGTAGTACATGTACTCAAAGTACTGTAAGTACTGTTCAATTTTGAGGTGTTTTTACTTTCTTCTGTATTTACAATTTTCAATACTTTTAGTTGTACCCCACTACATCTCAGAGTAAAATATTGTACTTTTACTCCACTACAATTATATGAAAACTTTAGTTACTAGTCACTTAGTAATAATAATAATAATACATTTTGATTATTATTACAAAACAAACATCATGAAGTCACTTCAGCCCACTTCGGCTATTTGAAAATAGCCGATCTACAAGCTCACAACACGTCACATTGCGACACGTTTTGAGCTTGTAGATCTGCTATTTTCAAAAGAGTTTTATGCATTTAGAAAACTGTGTGTGTGTGTGTGTGTGTGTGTGTGTGTGTGTGTGTGTGTGTGTGTGTGTGTGTGTGTGTGTGTGTGTGTGTGTGTGTGTAGTGAGTGTGCTGATATAATGACAGGTGGCTCACGGAGGTGTATTGTAGTTTCCACGCTGGCTGAAGCATCGTTCTATGCTGAAAATGGATTTGATGACATTCTCTATGCATACTCTGTTCCCTTTGATAAGGTACTCTCTCAGCTGTGCTTTACTCCACTACCTTCTGTCCTCATGTGAAACATGTTTTTGAATCTTTTTAGGGTTGCAGTTGGGAAAAGATTTCGGTAGACATACTGTATAAGAAACATTTTACAGTAATACACATTTATTATGACGTCCCCACCAATATAGTAAAACCTGTGTGTGTGTGCGTGTGCGTGTGCATGCACAATTGCGCACACACACACACACACACACATGCATGTACGGTATTTGTGTGTAGGTGGAACGATGTGCAGTCCTGTCGGAGACGTTGGGTCTCTTTCAGGTTTTGTTGGATCACAACGATGCTCTGGAGCAGCTCAAGAAGAGACCGCTGAGAACCGGACGCAAATGGCACGTGTGGCTTAAACTAGACTGTGGTAACGGACGAGGTAGGAGACTATATGACCAGAAGATCTAGACATATCTGCCTTTGAGCTGACACGGTCCACCGTTTGGTGGATAAAGTATTCAACCCCAGTACTTGAGTGAAATGGATATATACTACAAGTGAAAGTTTCTCATTTGTACTTCAGTTAAAGTACAGGAGTTCTTGCTTTTAAAAATACTGAAGTAGTCAAAAGTACAAATACTCAAGTAAAGTACAGATCCTCAAGTAAAATTACTTACAGTGCTAAAGCACTCAAGTAAGTGTATTTCGTTACTGTCCACTGCCATCCGCTGAGTTGCTTTTGTGTTGTGTTTTGTGGCCTAGCGGGTGTGTTGCACTCAGAACCAGAAGCGCTGACATTGGCTAAAGCCATCTCTGAGGCTGAGGGAGTGGAGCTCACAGGAGTGTACGCCCACTGTGGGAACACTTACCACTGTAGAGGTGTGGAGCAAATACAAGACGTTGCCCGGGAAACCACCTCATTGGTTCTGCAGTTTATGGAAAAGTAAGGCATACAAAACATGCACATACTGTACGTAGGTCAGTGGTTCTCAAAGTGGGGTCTGGGGACCCCCAGGGATCCTTGAAGGCGTTCCAGGGAGTCCCCAGCAAAAATCAGTTAATATATATTGCATCAAAATAAGTTTAACCACTTTAAACCTACGGTATACAGTAGGGATGGGCAATATTATCGATTTTGCGATATATCGCGATATTTTATTTCGCGATACTGTATCGATACTCCAGGCCGTCAAATCGCGATTTTTTTTCAGATACAGGCTTTATGAAAAAACATTCGAAAAACCTGTCACTGATCTGCAGCTACTCAATGTAGTGTATATATATACAATATGTAGTTGTGATATATGTATATATCGCAATATATTGCAATATGTATAGTATCGCAATATATCTTGATATCGCAAAATATCGCAATAATATCGTAATATATGGCAATATGTATCGTATCGCAATATATCGTTATATAATCGTATCGTGACCCAAGTATCGTGATACGTATCGTGAGATTCTTGCCAATACCCATCCCTAGTATACAGATACTATATATCTGTAGATGTAAAAGGTGGTTAAAGTCTTAAAGCTGCAATCCATAACTTATTGTAATTAATAAAACGTTATTTCAACCAATCTGTATGGTAGCGTTTGCATGAACATACTGTTCATGCAAATATGACTAGCACATCTGCAGTGGTTGGAGGAGGTGGTCTTCCTACTCTTCCACTGAGGAAGTAAAACCCTGGTGTCAGGTACTACACCTACTGATTGACAGGTAGTACTGCCTGAAGCCCATAAGCTCAATGTCTCCCCTGGCGAAGGAGTTTTAATCCTGGGTGTAGGCCCATTTATGCTCCCATTCAGAACAGATCCATACGTACCTTTGTGTTCAGAACTCAAGCGGCATTGCTCACACACTGTACTAAGTGGGCTGTGGGCCTTTACATGAAACGTATGGAGTTGCAGTTTTACTTAGTTTATACTCACTGTACTCTAAATCAGGTTTTAGAATGTTACAGTATAGCGCAGTAACAGCCAATGTGTTTTGATGTCATACTATTAAAATGATTTGAACAGATACTTTTGATATCTGTTCAAATACCAGTACTTTGAAATGTAACTTGCCAGGGTGTTATTATTAACTGTCTTTATCCCTGACTTGAAACCAAGCTCTAAAGCATCTATTGGTGAAATACAGTATGTTGAAATATCACTTTTATCCATAATAGAAGTGTCTTATAAAAACATATAATGTATTTCAACATTAGTCAACCAAGAGCCATGCACAGTGTTCCACAAAAATCAACAGTGAAAAAACAGAATCTGATATCCATGGAAAGTCATGATGTGTGTGTTATTGCAACACATTTATTCATTTTGTATTTTGTAAACATTTCCAGATTGAAGGCTCTTGGCATCAACTGTAAGTCAAGTATTGGCTCCACGCCCTCCTGTAGCCACCCGATCAAAGAAATGGCCCAACTCAGTGAGGTGCATCCTGGGAACTACGCCTTCTATGGTGTGTGTGTGTGTGTGTGTGTGTGTGTGTGTGTGTGTGTGTGTGTGTGTGTGTGTGTGTGTGTGTGTGTGTGTGTGTGTGTGTGTGTGTGTGTGTGTGTGTGTGTGTGTGTGTGTGTGTGTGTGTGTGTGTGTGTGTGTGTGTGTGTGTGTGTGTGTGTGTGTGTGTGTGCGTGCGTGTGTGTGTGCGCATTGCTTTTCCATTGAAGCAAGACTTGGAGAGCGTGGCAACACAGTCACTTGTCATTTGTGTGTGTCATCAGATGTGCAGCAGTCTGTGATTGGCTCATGCAGTCTGGACGATGTGGCTGTGCGTGTTCTGACCAGGGTCATTGGCCACAGTCCACACAGGAACCAGCTGCTAATTGACTGTGGCTGGACTGGACTCAGGTACCATTATTGTGGGGCCGTTATATATTATTCCTGTGCACAGTAAAATCTCGAGTGTTCATTTAACTCTGAGAGTGTACATATGGAACCAAATGGACCCTTATGGCTCCATTTGTACACTCTAAGAGTTACAGACCTGTAGGTATCCATTTGTGTCAAATGAACACTCAGGAATTTAAAGTATACTACCTTATGTACCGTTGTGTACCCTTGATTGAAATATTCTTGTTGTTTGTACGATCATCAGTTTTTTTGTCCTCTATTTACCTCCACCTTAGTTTGGATGGAGCTGGAAAACTTCCCACAGGATATGCCATGATTGAAGGACACCTGAACCTCAAGTAATGTCAATGAATCCATATTAATCCTGATTGTATAATCATGGGCCGCCTGGTGGTGTACCAGCTACGGCACTGTCCAGATGGTCCTTGTGAGTCGCAAGAACCCAAGTTAGAATCCAACTCCCTCCACGCCTTGCATGACTACCCTCACTCTGTTTTCTAAATAAGCTATCAAATGAAAAAGATAGTAGGATTGTAATAGATTTATTTATATGGCGCTTAAGCCAAAAGTTTACATTGCTCTTTACATATGCAATAAAAACACAAGGCACTTACAATAAGATGAAATAAGAATGTTCTGAAAAATAAAAGAAACAAGGACACATTAAGAAAGCCTTTCTTGACATGTGTGCTTGAAGAAGTGGTTCTAAAAAAGAAGCTGATAGGCATAAATGCTGACCATAGCCGATCTACAAGCTCACAACACATTGCATCGCAACACGATACGACGCATTGTAAACTTGAAAAGTGGCTATTTTCCGCGCATGACTGTCGCTACACAGTCGTATATTGTAAATCAGACTTACATTTTCTCCCTGTCTTCCCTGCAGATTACTCTCTATGACACAGGAGCATGGTAGAGTGGAGCCCATCTCGGGCACACTGGATTACAGCAAATACCCTTTGGGTTCTCTGCTCAGGCTGATCCCCTACCATGTTAGTACATGTACAGTGCTCACTATTCTGTGTGGAGTTGTGTGCTTTTATTGGCTTCTTGTCCTTGTAACTGCTTCTGTTAATCTCTACAGTCGTGTGCTACAGCGATGATGCATCCAGTGTATCACATCCACTCTTTGGGACGTTTGGTGGGGAAGTGGACACCCACACGTGGTTGGTGAATGGTGGGGCAGGTGATTGTGGAAACATACCCTTCCACAAGATCCACATGTATGTTCCATGTGTTGCTGTGTCTTCAACAGAAATTTGCTATGATGAGACTTTTTATGGAATCAATAAGAGTCTTTGTTTTCACTTGCTGCTCTCTCTCTCTGTCTCTCTCTCTCTCTGTCTCTCTCTCTCTCTCTCTCTCTCCTCTCTCCTCTCTGTGTGTGTGTGTGTGTGTGTGTGTGTGTGTGTGTGTGTGTGTGTGTGTGTGTGTGTGTGTGTGTGTGTGTGTGTGTGTTTGTCTGCCCGCCCGCCTGCCTGCCTGCCATTCCCTGTTATTTGATTGCTTTGCAGTATGGCTTTGGTATTTTCACAATCTTCAATTTCAAAATTGTGATTGTGATTTTGCGATTGTGAAATAAATCAAGTGAAACAACAGAGAGGTGTGTGTGTGTGTGTGTGGGGGGGGGGGGGGACCTGTGTTCTCCTTTTACACTACAACCAACCTACAATGAATCAGTAGCTTCACATTAAAGATGCCACTACCAGCACTGATGTATTACCAGTAATACAAATACAATTCCATACGTAAATTCAGGCAATTTGACAGCATATTTGCGTGCATTAAGTATATTGATTAATTAACCAACTGTATATATTATTAATTAAAAGCCTCTCCAAAATATGAACCTGCGTCTAAATTCTCATTATTGTCTTATTTGTGCAAACTATACAGTACTACAAAATAGAAGTTATTTGCAACTAAGTCGGAACGTTTTGACTGGATAAGAAATTGTCGGACCCCTTTAAATACTGAACGACACAACAGGCATCTTGGGAAATGATGTTTTACCAGATGCGATGTTTTGATTGGCCTATGACTTGTCACGTGGTTTAAAAACTTCAGAGGATGGCGCGGAATCTGTCACATTACGCATGTCATTAGTTTTCCAGTTTCTAAATAGTTTTGTTTACGTCTTCTGTCGATAGAAGGAACATTAAGTAAGTCGCTGTGTATAGTTAGTAGCCTGTGACTTTTCCTCGTGTTTAATGCAGTCATTTGTTATGTGTTGTGCGCTCTCTGTCGGCGTGTATGTTAACTGTTCTGTTTGGTAACGACGGTGTTCATATTTAATGGCATTTAAAGGTCGCTAGTGTTGATGATAGTGGCGCTGTTAGGAGATGCTAACGTAATTTGTTCTCTTTTAGCTATGAGTGTTTTGGAGGTGAAATTTGTGGCCGATGCAGACGTTTTTGAACACATCGTAGACAAACAGGATGGAGGTATAGTATCTGACGAATAGTGTTGTTTTCAATGCTACTGAAAAAGAAATCCACATATTGTTCAATTCTCAACCTTTTAATTTAACTCTGAGTACAAACTGTGTACACAAGGGGTCATTTAGTCCTATCAATCCTATCAGTCATTTAGTTGGGACTAGCCATGGTTCACATGACGCTTGTATGACAGTCATGTTTCAGGGCTAAGTTGGGACCAACCCTAGACCCTTTCGGGACCCTGTTTACCTTTTTTGTATACAAAAAATGTAAACAGGGTCCCGAAAGGGGCTAGACCAACCCCAACCCATGGACCAAAGGGGTCCCCGGACTTGACGTGTAAGTTGCTCCACTTGTTTTATCTTTGTCTTAATTTCTGTCATATTTTGTGCGTGTATCCATGAAGGTGTGCGTGGCAACAGTGACTCTATTCAGAAGATCGTGAAGTTAAAGATCCCTGCCAGCCGACAAGATAGAGAGAAGGATGAAGATGAGGATGATGAAGTCCTCAACGAGCAGAACTATGTCCAGGCGTTGGGAACAACAGACAACACAGAAGGTTATTGGAAATGTATTAAAAAAATAAGTGTGTGTGTCTGTGAAAATTAGTAAAACAAAATTATATTCACTGTAAGAATAGTTAAGGAAAGTTGTATGTCCATCAACATACAGTTATAGGCAATATTTACAAATGGTGTACAGTAGGGCTGTGCTCAATTAATCGATAAGGCAATAATCGTATCGATGCAGAGGCTACCATATCGATATGGCAGGAAATGCTGTGACACGGCAAAAAACAAAACAAACATCAGCTATGGTGTGTCTGAGACTCAGACATGAGTTGAGGTAAAAAGAAAATTAAGAGAGTATTTCATTTGCATTTATTAATGATTAAATATTTTACATTTATCCATCAAAACATTAATTATTTTTATTTGTATGTATTTCTTTGCCTTTTGTTTAAATGTTATCAACTAAGTTTTTCAAATTGAGTTGGAAACAAAAAATAAATCGGACTGTATTGGTCAAAACATCGGCAATCGGTGGTCTAGGACTCTGCAAAAGTCAATTTTGTGAGAGACAGTCATTATTCAAAATCAATGCGTAATGCGTATCACAATACATATCGTATTGTGGCCTCTGTATCGTGATGCCCTAGTATACAGCGAATAATACTTCTTCTTGGCCCTGCAGAAGGTGATGACTGGAGTGTGTCTGGAGTGGCAGGAGCCTCCGTCTTCACCTTCCAGAAAATCAAACGTTCCCACGGAATGGCACAGACAGGTGAGACGGCAGGTCTTTCACCGCAAAACTCTACGGTTTGTCTGTCAGAGATGCAGATGGCGACATTTTTATCTGGTAATTGGCTTGCTTTTTTGTCATGGTGACATGCCTTTTTCACCTTCTTGCTTGTAGCAAATGAGTTGGCGCGGACACCCGGGAAAAGCGTGACCTTCAGTACGAGTTCTGAACCGGAACCCTCCACTCCTGCCCGCGTGGGCCGCAGTGAGTCAAAACACACATTCTCTAACTTTCTTTTTGGTACTTATTGTTTTGTATGTCTACTTCCAACCATATGCATCTCACTCTCCTTCAAACCATGTCTCTCTTTCTAGAGCAGGCAAGTGAAAGCAGGACACCGCAGAAGGTCAGACCAAGTGATATTTATTTATTTATCAGGCTTTGACTGGTAGCTGTGCTGTAGTGTAGTGTATTTTCTGAGTATAACATCTGCTATTTCTTGTTTTACCTGACAGGGCAAGAAGGTGCAGTTTGTCTCCACAACACCCCACAGACTCAGGAAGAGGATAACAGGTGAGTTACAACGTCATTGATTGGTTGATTGAATACTTTATTAGTCAAAAATGTAAACGGCACATGGTACAGTCAGACATTAAGGCTAAAAGGATAAAACAAAAAAGTCCTGGCGACTTGTATTGTATGTATGTATGTATGTATCCAATTCATCAACATAGCATGGAAATAAAACAATAATACATCATCAAATGCAAAACATATGTATGAAGGATAAAAAGGAAAAACGACGGCAGTTCCCTCCTTTTTTTTTTATAGGAAAATTCAATTATCTCCCCTGGTGGTCTCTCATAATGCGTTGTTTTTACACACACTCACGCTCACTCATAAAGCTTCCAACTGTGTAGGCTAATGTCACATTGTGATACTTGCATCATTCTGTGTTTGTGAGACTCCTTGTTTTCTATACGGTCTTGAACCATTTTGTACCACATTCCCGTCAACGTTGACTGAGCTACTCTCCACACAAAAGTGCAATTGTACTGGTGTCTGCTCTTACTATGTGTATTGTGTACCTTCACTGCTGCCGCCAAGTCAAATTCCCATGCGTTCATTGATTGCAATGGAGGAATAAATTGTTTTGTGATTTATGATGAATAGGCCTATACTGTACAGGTATGAACTGTATATATTTTATTATTTTCATCAAAATGTGCTTCATGTTTGCAGCCCCCAGCCTGCAGGCAGACAGCGACAGTGAACTGTCACCATCAGATTCAGGGGAAGATGATGAGGAAGAGGAGGATAAGGGAAGGAATGAAGAAAAGGACAAGGAAAATATAAAACAACTTAGAACACCCAGCAAATCCCAGTCTGCAGCCCTGTACAAGACCCCTGCTAAGAAGAGCAAAAGTATCCCAGAACCCCCCGCCCAGGTAGGTGTGTGTGATGGGGATGGGACGATAATCGTTATTATTGTTTATCGTGATAAAAAAACGCTCACAATAATCATATCGCAGAGATTTTAATTTATCGTGAAATTGTCCTCCGTCATACACTAGGATGAATTACCTTTTGTTGAGCTGCAAATTCAGTACTCAACTCAACTCAACTCAACTTTATTTATATAGCACATTTAAAACAACCACAGCTGCCACAAAGTGCTGTACAGTGCATAGGTAATACAGTATGTAAAAACAAAGATTAAAAACACAGAATACAAAGACAAACACAGAACAAGAAAAGGAGGGGGGCTAGTTCAGAAAAAGAGGTCTCATGCTGTGTTAAAAGCCAAAGAATAAAAGTGCGTTTTAAGCGAGGATTTAAAAATGGCCAGAGAGGGGGCCTGCTTAATCTGCAGGGGAAGATCGTTCCAGAGCTTGGGGGCAGCGACTGAAAAAGCTCTGTCCCCTCTAAGCTTCCGGTTCGCCCACGGGACCTCCAGCAGCATCTGGTCAGCTGACCTGAGGGAGCGGGCAGGAGTGCGGGGGGGGAGGAGCTCAGAGAGGTATGGAGGGGCGAGACCATTTAAGGCTTTAAAAGTAAAAAGCAGAACCTTGAACTGGATTCTAAATTGCACGGGCAGCCAGTGGAGAGAGGCGAGGATGGGAGTTATATGCTCTCTCCTACGTGTGCCAGTTAGCAATCGGGCAGCAGCGTTCTGAATCAGCTGGAGCCGAGCAAGGGAAGACTGACTGGCTCCAAGGTAGAGGGCGTTACAGTAATCCAGCCGAGATGTAATAAAGGCATGGATTACTGTCTCAAAGTGCTGGGTGGATACCAAGGGTTTTACTTTTGCCAACTGTCTCAGATGAAAAAAGCTAGACTTCACCACTGAACTAATTTGGCGATCTAGCTTGAAGTCGTTGTCCATTTTAAAACCCAGGTTGGAGACTGTTGGCTTCACAAACTGTGCCAGGGGGCCTAGATCAAAGGGAGGGGGGTTACCAGAACCATTTGGGGCAAACACCACCACCTCAGTTTTCTTTTCATTGAAGCTTAGAAAGCTTAGGGCCATCCAGGCTTTAATGTCCTCGAGGCAAGAGAGAAGAGCTTTAGGTTCAGCATCTTTCTTTTTTAAGGGGACATAGATTTGGCTGTCATCGGCATAAAAATGGAACAAAATGCCATGTTTCCTGAGGATGGACCCTAGCGGCAGGAGATAGAGAGAGAAGAGCACTGGGGCTAAAATAGAGCCCTGTGGAACACCATACGCCAACGGCGCCGGGGCGGATTCAGAGCCAGCAGCGCTGACAGACATGGTTCTGCCCGTCAGGTAGGACCTGAACCACCCTAGCGCAGTTCCGTGGATACCCACAAGGTGCTGCAGACGCCAGAGCAGGACGTTGTGGTCCACTGTGTCGAACGCAGCCGTCAAGTCCAGCAGGACAAGAATTACATGGTCGCCCGCATCATTTGCTCGGAGGATGTCGTTAAATACCCTTACTAGTGCAGACTCGGTACTATGCCGGGTTTTAAAGCCAGATTGGAAGACCTCAGGGATGTTATGCTCCTCTAGAAAAGACTGTAGCTGGGCATAGACAGCCTTTTCTAGTACCTTAGAGATAAAAGGCAATTTCGATATGGGCCGAAAATGGGCCAACACAGTGGGGTCGAGGCCTGGCTTCTTCAGCAGTGGTTGCACTACAGCATGTTTAAAACACGTGGGAACAAGACCAGAAGAGAGACTGCTATTTATGATGTTCAGGACCACGTGAGCTACGCTGGGGAAAACCTCTTTAAAGAGGCGCGCCGGAATGACGTCGTGAGGCGAACCTGAGGCCTTTATGTGGCTGACTATATCCTCCAAAAAGGACAGTGTTACAGGTTCGAACGAGCTGAGCACGGCGGGGCAAGGGACACAAACAGAGGGGTCAGAGGCAGGAGCAGAGATGAGGGCCCTTGTATTTACCACCTTGTCAATGAAAAAGTGCAGGAAGTCATTACAAATGTCTGATGATTCAAAACAGACAGGCTGAGCGATATTAAGAACAGAGTCAATGAACACCACTTGAACCCTCTATACTTTGGTACGCTGTTATTTCACTACACAAATCGATTTGCTAAAAATAGCTGATTTAGCTGACTCAATGCGTTGCAACGTGTTGTCAGCTTGTAGATCGGCTATTTTTGGCGAACGTTACCCCCAGAATAGGGATGCTGGGTGTTCAAGTGGTTAACAAAAGTGGCATTTTAAGTTTTAAGCATATTTTGATTATCACAATAATATTATTACAATTATGTCTGCCACAATAATGGTGACATGTAATTTGTGTGTGTGTGCGTGCTCTTTCATGGCATTGTTAAAATTATGCTCTGTCCCTTCTAGTCCAGCTTGGTTGAAGAGTATTTTGAAGCCCACGGCAGTTCAAAGGTCTTGACGTCAGACCGAACCCTCCAGCGCTTACACACTCCTAAACTGGACCGGGTCAGTCAGTGTACCTAACAGTCACTGTGCATGCATATTCAACTGGGTGGAAAGTGTCATATTATTGACATGTATGTGTGTATGTTGTTCAGGAGACGTTATTCCGGGTTTTAGAAGGAAAACCCTCATGTTACGCACCAGAGATCCAGCAGCTCCATAAAAAGCACCTGAAGCACTTTAGCAAATGGATGCTGCAGTTACAGTGAGTGCTTTTTTCCCTCCTTCTTCTTCCTTCTAGGTTTACATGGTGATACTGTTTTCCCAGCGTGTTTATTTTAATGATCCCTGTTTATCGGTATCACAATGAAAACAACCTTTTCAAGGTTTTAAAGGGAAAATAAAAAAAATAGTCATTGATTTATTTTTAATATTATGTTAAAACTATTTGGGGGCCCACTTACAATATCCTCATGGGTTGGGAATCGCTGCATTACGGCCGATCTACACCAGACTTTTCAAAGCAACACGCGCACACACACACACACACACACACACACACACACACACACACACACACACACACACACACACACACACACACACACACACACACACACACACACACACACACACACACACACACACACACACACACACACACACACACACGCATGTACGAACACACACAGTTTTAGATCCAGTCCTACTTTAAAGCCTGCTTATGCGGGGCTTGTGTATCCACGCGCCTGGTGTAACCAGTATCATTGATATCAATTGGATCTTTCCAAACGCACTGTACGCGCGCATCAAATTCCACGCATACACGTGCTTTGAAAAGTCTGGTGTAGATCGGCCGTTAGACGTCTGTAAAAAATCATTGTATAAATCAGCCTTTAGCCATAGGGGTTGTAGAATGATTGCATTCAAAGGGAGAGACAGTTTTTCAACTGTGTGTGTGTGTGTCCTCAGGCTAGGTTTCAGTGTTGTGGTCTATGGTCTGGGCAGTAAGAAGGCTCTTCTGGAGGAGTTCCGTTTGTCTCAGCTGTCCCATGATGTCCATATGGTGGTCAATGGATTCTTCCCTTCCATCACCCTCAAATCAGTTAGTATCCAATGAACCACTGTTTCCCAAACACCAATTTTTATGGGTCAAGTAAATGTCCCACTTTTTTCCCACTACGTCCCAGTTGCATCCATGTGATGTTTTTCTTTATTAGCGACGCGTTGTGAGCTTGTAGATCTGCTATTTCACTAGTTTCAGTCCCGGGCAAATGTTCTTTTGGGTCTTGGGCTAAAAAGTTTGGAACCAACTAGCTGTTTTGTAAGCTCACAACTTGCGCACGTTGTGAGCTTGTAGATCAGCTGTTTTCGCCGACCATTTCTCCCAGAATAGGGATGCTAGGGTTCAAGTGGATAGTACACCGTACACTCTTAAATAAAACCAGGTTGTCGGTGATCTTCCATAGTGATTCAGCTGTGGCTTGGCACACACACACACACACACACACAGACACACACGTGTTGGAATGAAAGAGAAATTAGGGAGTGGTTTAACTATTTAAACCCTAAATAGCTGCCTTAAATACAGGCGTGAAGAGGTGTAACTTTTACAATTTTGTTCTTTTCTTAAAGTAGTCAAATAAGAACATTGTAGGAATACAATCACATGAAAACAATAATCGGGTTTTGTTGAAACACAACCAAAATAACATACAGCACTACTGCTAGAAATACATGGGGGAAATGCTGGCAAAGATGGTAATATGTATATTATATATATTATCATATTATGGTTGTTCTTATTGTCTCTGTGTATGCTTTCGCTGCAGATCTTAAATACTCTAACGTCTGAGGTTCTAGAACACCAAGGGACTTTCCGAACCCCCTCAGATCAGATCCAACACATCACCCAAACTCTCAAAGACAGTAAGTGTTTCTACAGTGTATACTGTGTGTGCTGTTTGTATGTGTGAATATGAGATGAAATCATATGTACCACACGGGTATTGTGGCCCTATGGTGTGCTGCTTCTAGCAATCTGTGTGTGTGTGTGTGTGTGTGTGTGTGTGTGTGTGTGTGTGTGTGTGTGTGTGTGTGTGTCCTCAGCACCAGATCTCCATGTGTACTTAATTATCCATAACATTGACGGACCAATGCTCAGAGGAGAGAAGACCCAGAGTGCACTGGGACAGCTGGCATCTATTCCCAACCTGCACCTGGTGGCCTCCATTGACCATATTAATGCCCCTTTGGGTATGTTTGAATTACTATTTTAAGTTCAGGGCAGTAAACCAGCTTCTTTGTTGGCTGGTCTTAATGTCTTTCACAAATTTACTTTAGCTGTTTATAGGGCTGTCACGATTATTACATTTTACATGACTTTTAATTGTCACTCAAATAATTGCGATTAACGATTTTAATTGTGTTTGTCGTTTTTAATTGTGTTTGACTGGAACATATGAATAAAAAACACATTTCTGTTTGGCTTTGAAGTTGCACATGGCAGATATGGCACATAACCTAAATATACAAAGAAATGACTGATATTTACTAACTATACTTTCAAAGAAATATTAATAGTGGAAATAGGCGATCTTCGAGCGATACGTGAGCTTGTAGATCTGCTATTTCCACTATTTTTGAAAATGTATGAACATTTTTCAACATGGTAATAATTGTGACAGGCCTAGCTGTTTACGTCAGTCCACTAAACTTTTGTCTTTTCGGTTTTCCAGTGTGGGACCAATGTAAACTGAGCCAGTTCAACTGGCTGTGGTGGGAGTGTGTGACATTCCAGCGTTACGTGGAGGAGACTTCGTATGAAAACTCTCTCCTGGTACAACAGACTGGGGCACTGGCTTTGTCCTCCCTCACACATGTTCTCCGTAGTTTAACATCCAATGCCAGGTAACACACACACACACACACACACACACACACACACACACACACACACACACACCTTGGAACTGAAAGGAATTGTGTAATATTTTATCTGATGTTTCCATGATGGCTACGTCTTCTGCCTTTTCACAGAGGGATTTTCAAGCTGCTGGTGGAATTTCAGTTGGAAAACAAAGACAACCCTTCATACACAGGTACCTATCCTCCAAAGATGTGATTTCTGATAATGATGCTATGCTGTATTGCTGTTGTACTTTTATATCGGTGTGCATGGGATTTTATTGTATTTTGTCTTTTTGTGCTGCTCATAGGATTGTCATTCCAAGATTTCTACCAACGCTGTCGAGAGGCGTTCTTGGTAAACTCTGACCTCACACTAAGGACCCAGCTGACGGAGTTCAAAGACCACAAACTCATCCGGACACGCAAGGTTGACTCACCCTCCTCCTTCATTACCCATTTCACCCTGGCGTCCCTATTTTGGGCATGTCATTATATGCAAAAATTGTCAAAACTTAAAAATATACGATCTACAAGCTCATAATGCATTGCTGTTGTGAGCTTGTAGAGCAGCTATTTTCACTATTCCTTGTACAACAAAGTACATAAGGGCCACTTAAGTACAGAGGGCTTAAGTGGTTAAACTGATTAGCACAAATTGTTTTCAAACCCTGACTATGTGTCGCAAGTCTTTGTGTGCTGCTTGCTGCGAGTTGGTGCATACTAATACTACTTTCCCATTATTCCCCAGGGTGCCGACGGAGTAGAGTACCTGTTGGTCCCTGTTGAAACGGGCACACTGATGGATTTCCTGGAGAAGGAAGTGGAGTGAGAAAGGTCTGTGTAGAGGCTGCGTAACAATGCTATGGGGCTACCTGGATGCTTACGTCCCTGTTCCACCCTGCCTGCAGCCAAGATCGAAGAAGAGAATTCTTCTCCATGATGGACACAATCTGTATCGATTCATCACATCGGGGGAAATGATGGTTTATACCCAATGTCGAGATAATCATGAAATAATTTTTCATTGTCATTACATAGCACTGTCATTCTCACATTGTTGTACTGTATGACAGTTGTCTGTATTTTCTATTTAAAATAAACAGTAACAAACTCTTTACTTTGCATTTTTTCTTTATTTACACAAATAGTCTTATTTACATCTAGCAAAACATAAATTATTGTAAAAGATTCATTTTTGGCATTTTATGCTTTATTTGGATAGTGTAGACGGGAAACCTAGGGTAGACATGCACCTGAGAGTTGGATTCAAACAAGGGTTCTCACGGCTCAAATGGAGCAAATGTATCTCTCTTTCACCCTCTAAAACCAGTTTGTGTATTTAGATGCATGCAGATCTGCCTATATCATTTTCTTCCTATGCCATGGTGACTGCATTTCCCTCATGCGATCAATAAGGTAAAGAAAGGCCTATCCTATCTGGTGAAATTACATAACTCCTGCTTTTTATATTGAAAAAAACATTGCAATATAAAAATAAATCCCCCCAACATCATTCAGCCCTAGTATTGAGTCGTGCAAAAGAAGCCAATCTACAAGCTCACTAGATCTGTTATTTTTTTAATGTTTGGCCTGCCCTATGCCATGCCCAAAATAGGGACGCCAGGGTAAAAAGTTACGACTGTCTGGGTTTTTGATTATTTAACCAAAAGTATTAACAAGAACCTTTAACTAAATAAGGTCCCTTGGTGTTCTAAACATTCAATGCACTAACTGGCTGCTACCAGGCACCCCAAAACACATTTTGTTCAAAAAAGGCAGGTAGGCATGCTGCTAAAGAAATGCAAGCCAGGGAAAACGACCACTACTGTTCCAAATCGAAAATAACAAGTGGATCACAAATTGCCGAGGGTGTAACTTGAATAGCACCATGCATTACCGAGTTACGAGAGGGACAGGGATATCTTAAACCCTTTTCCACTTCCAACTGTCTTCCAACATTTTTCCACATTTGATGGATATTGGGGGAGGGGAGGGGAGGGGAGGGGGGGGGGGGGGGGCAGAGTTGACCCCAGAGAGAGTGATATATGGGATGCTGTGGAACATCTCAGTGTTCTATGTCAGCAGCTTTCTCTGTGTGCAGGGAGTTTGTCAGTGTTTCGGCAATCTGGGAACCCATCAGTGTTTCGTTATTGAGTGTGTAGGAACTCAATTTGTTATGGGTCGCTGTGTGTACGATGTGGAGCTCTTCTTCATCCAAATCCGTGAGCAGTAGCAGTATTGCCTCAAGTGTGTGCGTCTGGAAAATAAAATGATTTTATTTAACATAGACAAGTACACATTTACCTCCAAGAGTACAGTTCAATCTTCTGTGATGTTTGAGTGCAGCACAGCTTACAAAACCAATAATGAGCTTTTCTTACAGCTATGAAAGAAAAACACCCTGTCTTGTCAATATGGCGTATGGTGGTGGCCCATAGATCAGGAGCCTATCTCCTGTTTCCTTAGTGAGAGGCAGCTTGAAGTAAAAGTACATCCCTTGGACATAATGCTAGTATGTCGCAGGGACTTACCTCCAATCCAACCCTTGAGACGGAGTGCCTTTGATATGACTTGACCGGGATTGAACCCCTACCTCCCAGTCTCAGGGAACACTCTAACCACAAGGCTACTGAGGTGGAGGCTAAGCAGCACTGACCTTTTTTATAGCTCTTCTGGACTCTCTGGGTGATGGGGATGAGAGGGATGGAAACTTGTCCCTGGGAAGAGGCTTCATCCCCAACTGTTCCCTGATTTTACTACACAAACAGGAAAAAAATTGTTACTGTGGTTAAGCTCCCATCCACCCACGCTTATGTGTTCCCAGCAGAGTGGATAAAACCTGTGAGTGTTGGCAGCCGTACGCAGGGCCTTACTTGGTTTCCTCCATGTTATAGTTGAGCGGGTCGTTCTCTGTCTCTGCATCAGTCATTCCAATGGTTGAAATCTGGTTCTGGACTGTGACAGGAGGTGCAGTAATCTCCTCCCCCTCCACAAGAGCTAGTGTCAGTTCATCCTCTGTCACTACTATGAGAATAAACACAAATCAGTTGTTGATTACTGATCCAGTGGTATCAGCATTATTCCACCCTCATCACATCAATGTCCTCCCAGCCCTAATGATTTTCCATCACCAAATTTCTTTTGGCAGGTCTTTTTGTGTGGGAGCTTTTATCTGAGCTTTCTTATATAAGAAATGTTATGGGTCTAAGCCACTTCATCCAACACAATTATAGCTCAACAGAAATACAGCATAAGTACAACACTACTATAGTTGTTCCGATACTGGTGCCGATACTCCCTAAAATGCTGGTATCGTGAGTATGCCAGTCTATGCCATTCTGATACCACATAATTTATCACATGATGATATTTCATGATAGTAATAGATTTTGGTTGCTTCAGTTGATGTTGCACTACCTGTTTTATACTCTGTACTATTTACATTATTATTTTACCAACTTGTAGCTGCACTTTAACAATTATTAATGGATTTTTTGTTTATTCCTTATATAAGTGGTTCTCAAGAGGGTCCCTGGACCCCACTTTGAGAGCCACTGTCTTAGATTTGTTTGAATTACACACTGGTATCGGATTGGTACTCGGTATCGACCGATACTCAAGTTATGGGTATCGGAATCGGTATCAGGAAGGAAATAATGGTATCGGTACATCTCCAAACACTACAGACTCGCCTTGATTGTCCAGCTTTTGAAGGCGGGGAAGGCAGCGTAAGACAGTGAGCCGGTATTGGTTCAGGTCGGTTCCGCAACAGGGATTCTCGGCCAACCAGAGCACTTTCAGGCGCGTTAAGGAACGGAGATGAGACAGCTCCGACAGGTTGGGGATCATATTCCGTCTCAGGTAGAGCTCACACAGGGAGAGACAGCCAGCAAGAGGAGAGAGGGATGAGATGCTATTGACACTACACAAAGAGAAGAAGAGGGAGTGAAAGCCAGGTTGATGGAAGAAAAAATATTAGACCTATGATGACCTATGATTTATGAATGATCATCATGATACATACAATATGTACTCATGCACTTTCAAGTGTGTGAATGTATATGTTTGGGTGCACTAACCTGAGTGTCAGAACCTCAATGTGGGGTATTTGAGAGAAGATTGAAATCTGGAATTAGAGTATGAGAAACAGTTAATCATTTAGTAGGATAAATACTGGGAATTAAAGAGTTTCAGCATCTGATAGTACTGTCAGACAGTAAAAGTCTTAGTAACTCACATCAGTCAGGCTGCAGCCCCTGCACAAACAAATTGCAGAGAATGAAAAAGATGATAAGAAGTTATTGTTAGACAAAAACAATCTACTGTCTGCAAGCAAAACACAGATATTTGTACAAACAAATATTTGTCCCACCTACCAGCAGTTTAATTTCTTCACACTGTCCAAGTCGGAGGCCTTTGCCTTAGCAAGCACCAGTTTACGTGTTAACTTCATGCTGTGTCGTGTTTATACACGTTGTTTTGTTTTGTTTTTAGTTTTTTTTACAGAAGGAAAATATGCTCAGTACACCGTAAACAAAGGGGTTCTAATAAGTTCGCCTGCATGACAGTTGTTTAGCTGGACGAACATTACATTCAACAACAACAAACGCTGCCTCCATCATAGCCTTGCCCTGTCTGAATGAGATGCACTGTTGCCCGATTTTGTGAGAGAAATAAGCAGCCAGGTCTATGGAAACAAGCCCAAAAGAAGCCACTACTAGACTAGAGCCACTGCCACATAAAGCACTTTATTGGCTATTTCTATTTGAAAATAGCCAATCCACAAGCTCACAACGCGACGTGTTGTTGTGAGTTTGTAGATCTGCTATTTGAGAAAAAGTGAAACATTTGGAATATATTTGAAAGCTACATTTTTTTTTCAGATGGGGGTCTGCAGAGAAATAAATTAATTTGGGCGTCCTAAGCCGTCCTCGGTCCTTCCTTGACATGCAAATGTTTGAGAACTGGTTTAAACAATCATTTAAAAGAATTTGCCCAAATGATTACAGTTTAAAAACATGCCCAACAAAAACGCAACCCGCAACTAGTTGTAAAAGCAACTTTACAGAAAAACAAGCCCAAAGTCGCTTATAATAAGCAGACATGGCAACACTGATGAGACGTTGTTGATGTCTACACTGCGCATGCGCTTGCCTTCCGTAGCGTCCGTAGTAACCATGGTAGTAACCAGTTTGAGTTTGACACTTTCCAAAACCTTTTTCTTTTATGATTAAAAAAATAATGATCGTAGCCCCCCCCAAAAAAATCACAAAACGCCTCGTGGCTCTTGTAAACGACAACATAATATTACCAAATACATCCGTTCAGTTTCAGATCAGCCGCATTAATTCAGCAAACTACAAGCCCCACAAAGCATTGCGACCGACATGGATAAACCGCGCCTGCGCCCTGGCCTCTTCCTCTTTGGACCTACGTCTCCACTGATACGATGGTGAGCCCAATATGTCCCTTTACAAATCCGTGTCAATCTATCAAATAAACGTACAATATGATCCATATTCATACCACTGAAGTCTCGGGAGTGTACCCATTTATTTAACGTACACAGTATTGAAGTTTGAATTTTAATTTTAGAAGGATGAACGGAGATGTTTTCATGTCAAGTAGTAGGACAGCAATGGCCGCCTACAGTGCACCGCCGCTCGGCTAGCATTAGCCCACTGCCGAGTGCCGACACCCGGCTCGTTTGCTTTTGTCGGTGTAAAGTGAAACATAAAATGCTATTTGATAACCGTGACATTTCGTGGCTGTTGCAATGAGTGTGTACATATATTAAATCGAGGTTCTAGACAGACACGGTGCTTGCAAAGCCCTCCCAATATATTAACCAATACCCTTTGATAACCGTGACATTTCGTGGCTGTTGCAATGAGTGTGTTCAGATATTGAACCGAGGTTCTAGACAGACACGGTGTTTGCAAAGCCCTCCCAATATATTAACCAATACCGTTTGATAACCGTGACATTTCGTGGCTGTTGCAATGAGTGTGTACAGATATTGAACCGAGGTTCTAGACAGACACGGTGCTTGCAAAGCCCTCCCAATATATTAACCAATACAGTTTGTAAATGACTGCACAAGGTGCTGTCATTGCGGATGAAACGGGGCAGTGATTTTTGAAACTCTTTAATCTCCCTAAAAAAACAGTTTGAGAAGCATTGGCCTACACCCACAGAGCACAGACCTCAATTTGAAGCGTTTGTTTTATCACTGGGGCCCGATGCACACGATAATATCGTATAACTGTGTGTACTAATAGATGCATATCTATCAACTGTACTGAATATGGATTGGTTCCATTAGTTAACTCTGATGCCCCTAAGGGTCTTGGTCCCAGGTTCCTAACATAATTTACATGGAGACCCCCTGGAACCACCGCAAGGACCCTGTGTGCCCCCCCCCTTTGGAAACTTGATTGATTTAATACTTAGCAGTTGAAAGTACAGTTCAATACAAGGTCTGCTAAGAGGGTTATACCCAAGAAGGTGCTATGGCTTGTTTCCTTTGGGGTCCTGTGTACTCGGTTCACCAAAACCAGTGCATTAGGCCCTGGTACCTACAACTGGCTCAAACTTGTCATAATTTAACTGCGTGTACCAGCATATATTAAGGTAATCTTAATAATGCATTGTTCTTTATATCCTCAGGCCAAACGTACCAAGAAGGTGGGGATCGTTGGTAAATACGGCACGCGTTATGGCGCGTCGCTGAGGAAGATGGTGAAGAAAATTGAGATCAGCCAGCACTCAAAATATACCTGCTCCTTCTGTGGCAAGGTGAGGAGAACCTTGTGAGAAGTTCTGTCAACATCCAGATGTAGATACTGTTATGCCAAGAATCATCTTTGGAAAAGATTGCTTTTGAAATCTTTAAAAGTGAATGCTGTGGATATTTGCAAGAACGCTTTGAAACAAAGATCATAGCCATGTTGAAATTGATTTAATGAAGTGATATTTAATATGTTCAGCTCTTAAGACACTCCTGAATTCTATCACTTTTTTGATAGATGCTTGTTCTACTATGCAGATGAACATGAACATGATGAACTTGACCATTTACTCTCTTGTTTGACAAGGGTTCATGCCATTGATTCTAATCGTGCACTGTAAGTCGCTCTGCATAATGCTTAAATAGTAAATGATGTGTCCTATGTACACAGACAAAGATGAAGAGGCGTGCTGTGGGCATCTGGCACTGCGGATCCTGCATGAAGACCGTGGCTGGAGGTGCTTGGACATACAAGTAAGTGTTTCTATGTCCTTTTATGTGGTATTCTTTTGGACAAATGACTCACTCAGAACAAATGTGGATCAGCAAACGTTCACACTATACATAGTTGCTTGACATGGTTCAAACTGTCAACTTAGTTACTACTATTAGAACTGCATATGAAACTGTCTGATTTTGGGTCTTTCCTATGCGCTCATATTCCAAAGTCAATAAGTGTTAAATAAGGGCAGCATACCTTGACATGGTACAAGCAGTTCCTGTGTTGAGCTTGGGGGTTTCAGATTTGTATAGGTAATGGCTCAGGTTTGATGATTGAGTTATTAATATCTCTCACTCTAATCTTGAAAAGGCTGTCTCGCCTTATTTACAGCTAACTGCATGGTATCATCAATCTGAATGCATATGCATTATAAACATTCTACTGTATTAATGGCTGTTTGCTAAGAGTGGCCACAAAAGTATCCTTAAAGATTCCAGGTTATGGCTTCTCCCATTTTCCATTCCAAAAGTAATGATATTTCATTCTGAATGGGCAAGTTTCGGTTTAAATTGTTTATCAGTTTAATAAAATGCTCCATTTAGATGCTGTTCATCACATTTAATCTGCCTTGTCAGATATTCCAATTACCTTATTACAGTTCAGAAAATATTTCATATTATGGTCAGAGTTCCTTTACAGGTCTGGAAATATACTTGACTTGCTGTTAAGTCACTTTTGACCTAGATATAGTTTTATAGTCTGCTACTATTACAGTATATTTGATGGGCACAATAATCTTTGCATGCATTGGCCTAGCCCTAGATGATATTACCAGGCCTCTATAAACACAAATTATGTGTAATACTTGACTGAATACAATACAATCGAGAAACCTTTTTTTTTTAATTGGACGTTTAAAATGTAAGGTTGGAAGTTTCTTAATGGAATTTTTCAACTGATGTCAGGATGACTGTTTATGGTTCAAATGCAGCCACTGATGTAAAGTATTAGTCTTTTGTCAGGTACTGTTTATTTCTAAGTTTTATATTTCTCATTTTCAGCACAACTTCTGCTGTCACAGTCAAGTCGGCCATCAGGAGACTGAGGGAGCTGAAGGACCAGTAAACGGGGACTTTTATTGAGTTTTATTCCGTATATACTGGACAATGCAAGTTCAACATCTAAATAAAGCAGTCTGGAGCGGAGTCCTGTGTTTGTCTTTGTACAGAAATGTGTTATACAGTGTTTATAAGGAAACAAATCACTGAGGAATCTTACTCAGCTAGGCTACTGTTGTAAAACCTTTTGGTTTAAAGTAACTGGGACATTGCAACGATGTCCTTGAATAAAGCAGTCTGGAGCTGAGTCCTGTCTCTTCGTACAGCAATTTGTTATGCAGTGTTCATAATAAAACACCTTTACAATATGCATTACATTCCCACAACGATGCCGGAGGCAACCATGCAAGTGACTTGCTCAAGGACACTTGGACACCAAGCCAGGAGGAGCCAAGGACATAACCAGGAACTTCTAAGGGCTCAGTAGGTAGAATATTGGGAACTGGAACCAGTTCCCAACACTACCTACTGAGCCAGTGCTCTTGTACTGGCAGACAGTACAAAGTTCACTGGCAATCCTGTATGGTAAAATGCTAGAAGTGTAGTTGTATGAATTTGTGTACAGTGCCTATGGCTAATGACTTGCACGGTGCTTGGCAAATAATCAAAAAAAGCACACTAGGTATTGGAGAGGAAACTATAGAGAAATCAACTAAGGATGCAAGGTGAATGGGAGGTTATAAGTGGCATTTCGGTTAATTGTTGAAATTGTATATATGCACCTTTATGCAGCCAATTATGCTTTGGCTGTAAGTTTTTGTTAATATATTTGAATTGAATCAAAACCAATTAAGGTCTACAGAGGAAATTATATCAGATTTAAGGTGTCGGGTGTATTGACAAGGTTTCTGATCGTAGTAATACTGGGACAGTGGTGCAGATTACTTAAAACTATATAGCTTATGTCTTAGTTCTACAATGTCTAATGTCAATTAATGGAAACAAGTCAATTCGATGCTGGCTGTTGCTAGCCTGGTTCCATACCATAGACCCCGCCCACTCTCTGAGTGGACTCTATTGCATGATTTGTTAGATTTGCCTTAACACAAAATGAATCTGTATTTCGGGGAGGTTTTATTAAATCCACTAGAGGGCGCAAACACCATCTCTACTAACCTCGCGTCACCTGACTTGACTCTACTGAGGTCTTCACATAGGGTGCGTTCGGAAATTACGCACCGGAGCACACTCGCCTATTAGTTTGTATTGGCCAGTGCGCTCAGTGCTGTATTTTCGAACGCGCCCTATAGTCAACATGGCGGCGACCAGTGTTTTTAGGTCCGGTCTGTTTAATAACAAGGTTGCAATTGTAACGGGTGGAGGGACTGGTATCGGCAAAGCAATCGCAACGGAGTTGGTGGAGCTGGGTAAGTAGTACAACCCTGGGCTCATGCATTTTGGACAGAAATGACAGGGACTTCAGCTTACACAATGAAAGACTACAAGTCAACTGCAGATGAACTTTACCCCAGATGGTTGAAATTTCAAGCTCAAGGTACAAACTTGGTTGAATGGCTCCACAGCTCACCTGGTTCTGATTTGCCATTCAATATATATCCATCTGAGCTAGCCTTGGATCAAGACAATGTATTTTATCGATTTTGACATTTGCATATCATAGATAAAGTAAAAGTCAGACTATGATAGTCTTGATCCAAGGCTACATCTGGGCCAAAGTTACTGCCTGCCTATTCAGAACCATGGCACCATAGAATGACCAACCCATCAGAATTCTCTTTCTTTTCATCTGGCACTGAAAGTATTTATCATATTCTGGTACTGGTGTTTTTTGTCTTGCTCCATAAATCCCACATCAATATTTCCCTGTAGGATGCAATGTGGTCATCTCCAGTAGAAAGATGGAGAGGCTGGAGTCAGCAACTCAGGAGCTGAAACAGAAGATCCCTCCCTCCAGCCTGGCGTCAGTGACTCCCATATCATGCAACATCCGCAACGAGGACGAGGTGCCCCAACACACATACAAACTTAAACCATCAATACTATAGTATTGATGTTAAATTAGTTTCATAGCTGCGCATTATTCAAAAAAACAATGCATTCTGTAACTGATCTTCCTGCGTTACATGTGGCAGGTGAAGACACTTGTGTCAGCAGTGTTGAAACGGTATGGTCGAATAGATTTTCTGGTGAACAACGGGGGTGGTCAGTTCAGCAGCCCGGCAGAACACATGTCCTCCAAAGGCTGGAAGGCTGTTATTGACACCAACCTGACTGGAACCTTCCACTGCTGCAAGGAAGGTACGGTAAGAGAGAGGAATACAAGAACGCTTGCCCCAAAACACACTCGCCCCGGGTCAAATCCGGCGCCACCAGGTATTCCTTAACGTAACCTCAGTGAAACTATGCCTAAACCTAACCTTATTCCTAAACCTAACCTCAGTAAAACTATTCCTAAAACGTATTCATAAACTTAACCTCAGTAAAACTAAGCCTGACCCTAAACGTATTCCTAACCTTAAAGGAGGAGTTCACCCAAAAAACGACTATCAATTACACACCCCATGAAGCCTTGATTTCATGGTTTTATTTTTGTTTTTGTGGCATTCATAAGACAATAATTTGATGACCGTGTGTATTTCCGGTAGGAGACACAAAAGGAGACACAAATAATCTACTTTGTGTCTCCTACCGGATACATTAGCCGGTAGGAGACGGGAATCAAATTATAAGCTTAGGAATTCGACAAAAACAAAAAATAATCCATGGATTCAAGGCTTCATAGGGTGTGCAATCGATAGAAAATAAGTCATTTTTTGGGTGAACTCCTCCTTTAACCTCAGTAAAACGAAAACAAGAACCGCTGGGGGCAAGTGTGTTTTGGGGGCGAGCGTTCCGGTTACCAGAGAGAGAAAGAGGACTATCTGCGCGGTGTGTGTTTATGGTCACTCGGTGCCCATGTGTCATTATGTCTGTACAGTGTACACAGCATGGATGAAGGACCATGGAGGAGTCATCGTCAATATCATCGCTGACATGTGGAAAGGCTTCCCTGGCATGGCGTAAGTAGCAACGCACACATTCACCATGAAATATGAATAGAAGAATCACACACACTTTCACATTCTCTTATATAGTGTGTCTCTTAATTTGCCCATGACAGCCATACAGGAGCAGCAAGGGCTGCAGTAGACAATCTGACCAAGACTCTGGCAATCGAGTGGGCAACCTCAGGAGTCCGTGTCAACGCCATTGCACCGGTACGTCCAGTGCACCATAACCACTTTAAACCTGGTGTCCCTATTTTGGGAATGTAATTTTAGGCAAAAACTTTCAAAAGTTTTGTAAGAATAAATAAATAGTGAAAATAGCATATCTACAAGCTCATGCGATGCGACACATTGTGAGCTTGTAGATTGGCTATTTTTGCCATGTGACACTGTTGTCGTACAACAAAGTGTAAAATTGTGTAAAATATAAGTGACTAATGGAGTATTGCAGTTCATCCACAATGAATGCATTTGTAACTCTCTCGCATTTTTACCGACTCAGGGCACCATCATTTCTAAGACAGCAATGGAGAACTACAAAGAATATGGACCAACGCTTTTCAAGAGGGCTGTCCCTTTCAGCCCTGCAAAGAGACTTGGGGTACCAGAGGAGGTTTGTAGCCTTCGAGACATATTCACAATACCTCGTACTATAATAATAGATAACACTTTAAGTTTAAGTTTAAGTGCTATACTTGAATAACTGAAAGACCACTGAATAACAATGGTCCGAACAAGAGTTCTGTTAACAGTAAATAAAAACATACAGGGTTCCTGCATTTATGGATGAAAAAGTCATGTCATTTTTATTTTCTATAACTGTAAAATGTATGGCAACTGTATAAAGAAAAAAGTTTAAGTGTCATGGGGGGTTGTCCCAGTGCTTAAAGTTAAAATACTCACCCACCGCCACACAGGCCCGGGTTCTAGTGATGCGCGGGTCGGGGATCATTAACTTCTTTTTCCCCACCTGAAAAGTATTTCATGTCAAACTTGGTTGGTTGTTGATCCGGTTGACTTTGAAAGTAATGATTGCTTAGAAAAATATTGGAATTAAAGTGTGTGTGTGTGTGTGCGGGTGTGCTTGTTTTCAGATCTCCCCGGCAGTGTGTTTCCTGCTCTCTCCAGCAGCCTCCTACATCTCTGGGGCCACGATAAGGGTTGATGCTGGGCAAAGTCTTTACCACAACGTGTGGGAGATACCAGGTACAGTATCTACATAATATCAACACACACAGACTTTGTACACCTTCCGTAGTCGTAGATTTTCCTCTTGACTTTTGTCTACCCTAATTTACATTTTGTTGAGACTTGCATAGTGAACATGCCTTTTGTTGTTAAAGCTGCAATCCATTCAAACTGAAATTCCGGGCCAAGTGCTGGAATTTCTACTGCTGAGCTAAGACAAAAAGCATGTTTTGACTGAGGATATATTGCTCTTTGACCCTCATGCAATATCACTTCAAGTCTTCAACCACCGCAGTTGTATTGGTTATATTGCATTAACATACTCTACCTTACAGATTAGTAAAATAATGTTTTATTCCCAAAGGAAAAGTTATGGATTGCAGCTTTGGGACTTGGGGCGGAATCTGCCAATGCTTTGTCCATGCAAATGCGTGGATTCATGGTCTTGCGCATATTTCACTCAAATCCACGCATTTGCATTGACAAAGCATTGGCAGATTCCGCCCCATAGGTCAAATAAAAGTGCGGTGTGACCGTGCCCTTAAATATTTGTTCCTTCTACTGAAGCTTTATTTTTATCCTGCATCAAACCTTAAACAATCCAACCCCTGTGACCCCTCACTGCTTAATAAGTTGAGGTTTATTCATTGTGTGTAGAGAGTACAGTAAGTTTACTATTGTGTTTCTGTCCATCCAGATCACAGTGCTTGGCCCGAGGCACCAGAGGGAGAGAATTTGGACACGCTGAGGGAACTGCTGAACCCTAAAAGCAAACTCTAATTCAACAGATGACATGACCTGCTCACACAACTGAAGACACTCAGGGCTGTGCTGTTGTTTCGACACACAAGTGCCTTGCTGTAGAAATAAAGGATCGCCATCAAGCTGGCCTGATTATGAATGGATGTAACTCATGTACATAATTGTATATAATTAAGAATATTTGAACATGTGTTAATATTTTTGGATGATAACTGACATGTGCTTGACATTGCGTATGAACACATTTGAGTATTCACTGTTTTCACTGAGTATTCAGTTCGGTTTTTGTTTTGACAATAACTACCTTGCCTGTTGCCTTATGAGTTCATAATAAAAGTAATAATGTAATATAACCTTAAACTAGTGACTTCTCTATTTTAACTGTTGAATGGGTGTACTATGCTTTATTAGTTGTATAAAACCACTGGACCTGGCAATCTGCATCAAATGTAAAAACCATGAGTAGAGTTTAATGTCATATGGTACAGGTCGGGACCCTCAGGGTTCCTTGAGGGGGATCGAAATGGACCCTTATAAATCTGGAACTGAGATTTTAATCATATAACACTATGAGATAATGGGGATCCTTGAAATCAAAAAGAAAAAGTCTCACCTCTGAAAACTGTTCCTTTTTTGGGCTCAAGGAAGAGCCTCTCTGTAATAACAGAAAATCCTATTATTTTGTTCTCATTTGAGGCGTGGCAAGAATCGCACAAGTTATTAGGAGAATGACTCCGTTATGGGACAACCCTAACATCCCTCGCCCTATTGCTGATGGTATTTTAAGGAGTTGGTTTTACAAGGGGATCAGGACTGTCGGGGACTTGTATAGTAATAACATATTTTCAAACTTTCAGCACATCGATCTCCTCCACCAGGGGGTTAATCGCTTCCATATACACTATACAGTATATTGAATAGGAATATTTTGGTCTTTAATAAATTGTCCCTTAAACGCAAATGGGAAGCTGATTTAGAATGTACCTATGATGATGTTGATTGGCGAAACGTCTTAGAAAGAGCTCAGACAGTCCTGGTCGCCACGAAACATAGACAAATGCAATTCAATATCTTTCACAGGACTTATTTTACTCCACTAAGGCTACCTAAAGTCGATGGAAATATTTCTGCTATGTGTCAGAGGTGTAAGATAAACTAAGGTGATTTGACTCGTATGCTTTGGAATTGTCCATACTTGGTTGATTTTTGGAAGTTCATTATAACCACTGTTTCAGATGTCATAGAATCTGAGATACCTTTTGACCCCAGGATTTGAATATTGGGTGATGTCAGTTTAATTCATGTGAACTCTCATAAGGGGTATTTTGTTTCACTTGCCAGCACGGCTGGGAAAAAAAAATATCCTTGTTAATTGGAAGTCTGAAAATACTCCATCACAAAAGCATTGGTTGAATGAACGTTCCTCTTATTGTACTCCTGAGAAGATCCTGTACAATGTAAGGAGAAAACCTGAGACATATAACAACATTTGGGGCTCTTTTCTCGATATTTTGCCTTCATTAGCTCCTCTTGATTGGTTGAGGTTACATTACAAGTTGCTGTTACTGCAAAGGTTGTTGTAGTCAATGATGTTTATTGTGCCATTCTGGGGGGGTGGGTTTGCTTTCTTTCTTCTATTGTCTCTTTTCTTGTTTTGTTGTATACAAATGTGAAATGGATGGATGTACCTTGTACTCTGTCAATAGATACATCTTTACAACAAAAAAAAGTCTGAGAACCCAGGCTGCACCCGATCTATAAATCACTCCATTCAATGGAAAGGAATGACATCCAAGTGTCCCCATTCCAGTCCCTCACAGTCCCTGTGAGCACCGTCCGCGCTGTTCCGACTGGTATTTTGTCCAATATGCGTGCCGTAGCCAGGCTTGCCGTAGAGCAACGTCGATAGTCGTAAACGGCTTGTCTTGCTACTTGCTACAGAGGTCACAACAACAAATCATTTAGGTAATGTTATAGTACTTTCTTAATATGTAAATATTTAGGTGCTGGTCATCAGCCTCATCATGTATAGGTATATGTAGTTTACGTCACTGTTCTCCACGTTCGAACTATTGTAGTGAATGATAAATCAATGCTGATTGACTAAAATGTTAGCTGGCAAGCTAACGTACTGCAAACTTAACAGTAGCATTGATTGATTGATTGATTGAATACTTAAAAAGGTACAGTGGTACGAATTATACAAAAGGTGCTAAAAGGAGCATCTAAGGGCTTATTTCCATTGTGGTCCTGTGTATTCACCAAGGCAAGTGAACGATTCTTTTACATTATGTTAGGAGACATTTCATGATTTATGGAGTGATCTGTATTTACTGATCAACAATTTACATAATACCTTACGTCGGTACGGCTAGTGAATTGAATACACAGGACCACAATGGAAACAAGCCCTTAGGACTTTTTGTGTTATCCTTTTAGTATTATTGTATATTTGTACCCCCTGTACTATTATGCAAACTGTTATTAGAGTATACAATCAATCAATCAATAGTATACTGCACTTTGAGTGTTTGTTCAGTAACGGGGGATCTCCCCGTTTCTCCAGCTAAAAATGATCTAGAATTCATGCAGGATATCAGGATAAACAAGTTAAATTGGAAGTAATCAAAGAAAACATTGGAACTGGAACACTATACACTTTGAGCTGGCAAATTAGCTTTGTGGGGTTCTCTCTCCTGTTTGATAAAATTGGTATCCCAACCTGAACATTTATTTTCTAAAGGGCTGGAGAGATGGAGAGGTTCTGTTACTGAACACACACTCATCAATACACAATAAGACTAGTATTGGAATATTAGAGCTTTCCCTTTTCAACAAAAATCACTTGACAGACACCCCCTTTAACACAAACTGTACACTTTTAACTACTGTACTGTATTTACACTTAATGTGTATTTAAGCCTGCTGGTACGTGGTAAAGTCAATTGTACTAATGTATTTGTCCATCTGTCCAGCAGTATGGGAGGTGACCATGGACACACTAAGGTGCCCCTGCCAGACTGGAGGCAGTGGAAGGTGGAGGGGACACCAATGGAGTTCACCCAGCAGAGGCTGAAGGCCAGGGGCCTTAAAGACCCATGGGCACGGTCAGTATGTGTCTGTGGATATATATATAATAAATATATATACAGCTGTTAGCCTTAATGTAGTAGGTGCAGATTTGAGATGCATTTGCAACTTCTGCCAATCTTTCCATCTGGTTCCCCACCACTCAGGTCTCTTATTGCTTGCACTGCGCCACACCACAGAACAGGTCGCTGAAGCACAGTCACTGTGTCAACAAGGTTTTGTCATCATGCCAATAAATCCCCTTTTGAATTGAATTGAAACACTGTCACACACCTTGAATGGCTGTTATGTATACAAAAGAATGCATATAGCACGTCATGACAGACGTGGAACTCGTAGCGAAGGACATCAAAATATCATACGTCTTCAGTGAGAATGTACACAAACATTCCCGTGTCATTCCAGCCATGCGTCATCTCTGTGATAACCCACCCAGACATCTTTACGTCTTTAACAGCTAATATAATATACTAGATTGTGGTTGATGAAGAGTCCAGAGAAGTGTCTGTATTAAAGATAGCCTGCACTTTTGACCCTAGCCTAGAGGAAGCATTTATGCCTAAGGTCACTAAATACCATTACCAACCACTTCTATGTACCATTTCAGAGCTGGGCTATAGGTGCAGACTTTTCGTTTTTATATTTGTCACTGGCAGCCTAGGATATACCCACAGACTGGTTGTTAGAGGGTTTCAACGACTTGGGATGCCCAAAAAGGAGGCAAAAAGGCTGGCAAAGGATTTCGCTGTCTTTCCTATGGTTGTTATTGAGTAATATGCTTATTGTATCATGAAGACATATGCCATGATTTTGCTTACGTAACCTTACCTTTTAGTATTAGTGTCTGTATATGCTCTACTTTATGTGGACATGAATACTGTGTGTGTGTGTGTGTGTGTGTGTGTGTGTGTGTGTGTGTGTGTGTGTGTGTGTGTGTGTGTGTGTGTGTGTGTGTGTGTGTGTGTGTGTGTGTGTGTGTGTGTGTGTTAAACCCTATACTTTGTTGATCGGGGCCCTCCAGGGGTCTAACCTTGGATCACACAGTTTCTCCCTCTACACAACAAATCTCTTCACCGAAAATAGCCGACCTACAGTACAAGCTCAGAACACTTTGCAGACACTTTGGCGAATGTTCACCTATTATGATTACATGCCCTGAACAGGGACACCAGGGTTCAAGTGGTTAAAACCTTCTGTGATTGACAAGTGTAGGTAACAGTGAAACTACAGTATCATGGCATGTCTGAAAATCTATCACATGCAAATGATGCATTGTGGGTCACCTTGCTTAGAGTGAGATGAGTTGATTCAGAACTAGGATCAAGATCAACATAACAAAACAATGATTTGTTTTCAACTTGCATCTTCTTCACGGTCCTTTTAGTTGGTGACACTTGGTCTCGTCTCTCGTTCCCTCCTGTCACTCTTTTCCTCTTGTACTCTCTCTCTCTCTCTCTCTCTCTCTCTGCAGTAACGAGGCATGGAGATACATGGGTGGCTTTTCACGTGCAGTGACCTTCTCAGACGTGTTGCTCAGAGGATTCAAGTGGGGCTTCGCTGCCTTCACGGTCGCCCTGGCTGTTGAGTACGCCCTGTTCCCACCAAAGAAGAGCGACCACTGATGTCAAACTTTCACCCTCACACGCAGACCACACCATGCCAGATTCCAAACTAATAATGTATATTCTGTATTCTCTAAATTAAAAGTCTTTTTTTGAATGTCATTCCACGTGGTTGTTTCCTTCTTGTACCTAAGCGGGGTTAACAGGGTCATGCTCTTATGTCTATGGGATAACAGAAATAATTCACTTTGAAATGAGTTTCAATATGTATTTTTTTATTATGTTAATTTACCAAATCAAATAGACAGATGGCTTGATTGTACAGATTGTTTCATCATAAACATTTACATGTTTGGCATTCAGCTGACATGTTGTTGCTTAGAACAAGTGCAACAAAAGAAATTATTATAATTAGATAACCAATATTATAAGCAACCATTAGTGAACGATAACATAACAAGGATAAAGTAAAATGTATACTATAGTATGTTTAACTTGCTGATAAGAACTGCTCCTAAAGCCAATAAATCAAGCTAAAATCACCCTACCATTATCACCTCCATTTCCCCCACGTTAAAAGCTAGCCTGGTAAACTATCCCGGTCGCGTGAATTCACAACAAGATAATGTGAATTCACGTGACTGGGATGGTTTACCAGGCTAGTTAAAAGTCCTCTTCAAGCTAAAATGAGGTGCAGCACTTGTAAGGAACTAAACTATTCCAGGCATATTGACATCTTTTAAAAGCGTGAATTGCCCATTCTTAGCAACTTTAAAGTCCGAGTGTTATTTCCACACCGTTTCAACAAGAATAACAGTGAATGACATAAAACATTTACACATCTACTAAAGTATACACTGCATACACTTATGTACATCATTTCTTTTGAAGATGAGTGATCTCTGCTAATGACTAGAAGTCCAAATTAAACTTCTAGTATAGTCCTTAAAGTCAGTTTTTCTCAAAGTGGGTTCCTTGAGGGGGTTCTAGGGGTTCCCCAGCAAAATTTGTTAATATAACATCAAAATCAGTTTGACCTCTTTAGCTTGATCTACAAGCTCACAATGTGTTGCAATGCGACACATGAGCTTGTAGATCTGCTATTCTAAACTCGAAAAAAAAATATATATTTAAAAACATTTTAACAACACAAATCTTGTATGGGGGGGGCACAAAATATTTTCAGATGCATTTGGTGGTCCTTCACATAAAAATGTTTGAGAACCAATGCTTAAAGTGGTAGAAGGTTTCAGTTTCTCTTCCCGCCTTCAGACTAATCTCTCTTCCTTTTCCTTAAGAGTCTACTCAGGCACCACCTCATGCATGTCAGTGTCACCGTGAGAACAACCATCGCCACAAGACTCAGTATTGTAATAACGTCCAAGCTGTGATATTGGAACCAGTTGAGCTGATGGGCTGCCGTTCTGAGATGATCTGCTCCTTTGTGTCGCATCACAAACTCTATCCAGTACAAAGACAGGTCAAAGGAGGGTATAGGGCGATCCTTATGAAGGATTGAGAGCTTCTCTATGTTCTCCTTGTACCTGCAAATGCATAGGTTTAGGTGAGATTCTATCACGCTTCTTTAGTTTGATTCTGAGCTATTGTACCACTTTTCAAGGTTTTGTGATTTAGCATTTGCTCAATAATAACTGTGATTTATTTATTAACTGACATTTATTTATTTTTATCAGTGACCTATGACCCCTCACCTGGTGTTGTGGATGACATCACTTAGTCCCTGGAGGAGTTTTTCCACAGTGATGGTCTGTATGTCTAAAACCACGCCCACTCCCCTGCTCGCCATCCGATTAGCATTGTCAGGCTGTTCTGCGCTGATTGGCAACATCATCATGGGAACGGCATGACACACTCCCTCATAGAGACCATGTGAGCCAGCGTGAGTGATAAAAGCCCGTACTCCAGGGTGTGCTAACAAATGCATGCGCATGCACAAGCGCACACACACACACACACACACACACACACACACACACACACACATACATGCATTCCACATCATGTGAACTACTGGATGATCGATCATTATTGTAATAGAAATATCATTACTCAGATATAAGCACTGTTGCTCTGCATGGCAGCTACTGTATGTTCATAACTGTAGTCAGGTTGATGTCTAGGAGCAATGCATTTGACAGTACATTCTTCCAGAGTTGCAGTGATGTCACAATACCTAGTAGGTCATTCTGTGGTACCCATTTCATCATCTTGACATTTTCCGGGACGTTGTCAGGAACTTCGCCAACCCATCGCCATACAACCTATAACCAGAGGACAATTATAATACTGTCTGGCATTCCTGTTACACAAGTTTTATTTGCTTTGTAGGTTTCACTACCTTCTGTGGAATTTGTCTGAATGCTTCCAGAAAGACAGCAGTTATCTCCTGTGGCAGAGATGCCACCATGGCGCCGAGGGTGAACACCACAAAACCATCAGCTCCTGACACCCAAGTCTGTAGGTCCTGCACAACCAAACACATACAGTAGGTGGACAGTAGCATCTCTCTCTAATCATTCACTCGCTTTGCTCTTCCACTTCAACTGTCTGTCTATTTGTTGTCCTTTTTGTCTTCCATTTTTCTTTGTGAGACACAAACATACGCCTTACCTCAGGTAGAGGGTTCCTCAGGTCACAGTTCATCCCTCCCACCAGCACCACATTGGGCATGAGAGGGCGTGGGTGGTCCAGTGTGAAGTCAGTCCTGTATGCAGTGAACCACAAACATGTTTTGAGTGTTTATGAGAGAGAGAGAGAGAGAGACAGAGAGAGAGAGAGAATACATCTGTATCCATTATCACTATATCAAAACATCATGTTACCTAATCAGCCAGATGGCAGAGTCTTTCAGAATCTCAGCTATACCAATTTCTTCTCCCAGGAACTCTACAGCTAACTGGTCAAAATTCCAGTACATCACTCGACACAACAATGGCTCCAGGAAGCTAATCTGTTGGACCAAAATAATTAATGTATGTTTAAAATCACTGGTATCACTCAGGATAAAACATGCTCAATTCCAGTTCTTTAGATAGACCAATATGAGACCACCTGACCATTTTACAATAGATACAGCTGCCAGATAGGATGACATTTATTTGTTGTTCTGTTGAATGTTGAATTGGGAAGAATATAGTGACTGGGCATGGAGAATGGTACAACCATCAACAGAATGTCAGCTAATTCTGTTAAACTGGCACGCTCTTGAGCTTTATGGTATGTAGTTTACTAACAATGTACAACACATGGTGTTCTTGTCAGAAATATTCTGTTACATCAGACAACCCCACAATATTAAATGATTGTACCCTACAAAACGAGAAACGACCACTGCCTCTAAACTAATCCTTCATGAGGCCTAATTCTAAGTCTAAAAGGTCACATTTCCTGAAATTTGAATTGTTTGAGTGTGCATTTGAATGCCCACTTAGGTCATCGTGTGTGTTGTTTTCATGTACATTTGCATGTTTCAGTGTAAAGTATGCTCACCAAAGTGTTGATAAATCTCTGCTTGAAATTCATTTTATCTGTGAATCCAGTATAGAACCGAGGAACATATGAGGGAGGGGAGGGGCTGGCTGAAGACTTCATTTCCATGCCACACGGCATCCCTCTCAGTAAATTGATGGTGGGCAGACCTAAAAGAATGCATTATGGAAAATCAATTGTTAGCGAGAGAGGGTTGAGGTACAGGTAAACCATCTCGAGAGTGTGTCATCATACTGTAGAAGAACTCACCCAACTTCCTGGCTATCAGAGAACCTGTTGGCAGCATAGGGTTCGTTAGAACAGCATCAAAGCCCTGCAGGAGGAGGAGGTGGTGTGTGTATGTGGGGGGGGGGGGCATATGTCGGAACAGATTCCAAAGGTAAAAGTTAGAGTCATAGGCTCATACACAGAGAGATGTTGATAGTGACATAATAGCCTATAATGTTTTTAATAATTCATGGAACTTTTATATGCGCTTCGCCGCTTTGCCTTCTATCCACTATCTATTGCGTTCACCAAAATCAATTTAAATACAGTTTTTAAGGGCCATGTGTGACATACAAAGTTTGTATTGAATTAATTGTTTTCAGTGGAAGCCAATTTTGCACCAATGACATTCACTATTCTGTGACACAGCACAATTTGTTTTGAATAGTTTTCACCTGGCTGTCGCAATAGAGCACACACAAGCACATACCAAAGGGGTCTAAAGCATTGTGCCATTCATCCATGACTCTGTAGACCTACATAGGCCTTCTCACTCACCTGCTTTGATAGATATGACATGAGAGTTGTGTTAAACAGCAGGCTGTGTGCTGTGTCGTGGATGACGCTAGCCATGTGTGAAATACGCTTCATCTTCTCCATGAAAGGTTTGTTCATTGCTTCCGCATTTCCCCCTAAAAGGGCATCGACTTCCGCCTGCCCATAGGGGACAGGATACGTCAAAGTGGTGTAGTGTTCACCAGGACCCAGCCGCAGAGAGACTTCGGGCATCAACACAGTGACTCCGTGTCCACGACGACCCAGTTCCTGGGCAACAGCCTTTATGTCCACCCAATGACTCCCATCCATAGGAATCACCAACAGATTACCCAAGAACGTTCTGGAGGATGCTGGAGTTTCGTGCATGTTGACAAATTTTGTCGCAAGGCCACCGCTTTTTAAAGCAGACAGAATTTTCTTTCCCCCTTCAACCCCATTCAGTTCCTTGACCGTGCCCAGCAGGAAACACACTTGTACAAATGCTTTCCACATTCTGCCCCCTCTATTCTTATTGCTGTCTCTCTCTCTTCTTTGCCTCTCTTTTTCTTTCAAGTCAGTGCCAAGTGCTGGAGAGCTTTGTCACAACTTCTGCTGTCATGTAATTCCTTCTGCATCCCCCCTTCCTCTGCTGAGAATCTCTCTGAAAAACCTCTGCGTCGATTGTCGGACGTCCTGTGTTCAGAGTCTTCCAATAAGTGACTTGGGAGGGGAAAACTCACATCACCATTCTACCTCACCTCTAGCACTCCTCATTCCTTGTCTCACTTTTTGTCACCTATTTTTAGGCTGGAACTACAGGACCTGGACATGAGATGGCATGACATGACATGCTTGTCCTGCTCTGACTGATGCACACAGTTGAAGCCAAACTCTGCCACCTACAGTTACAAAACTACAGGCAACTGCACACAATAGGTCAAGAAATTAGATACCATGTATAGTTTTCCTAATAAAAAAATAGAATGCATGACAACAAACGGTGAACAATCAAAGAAAGTTTTTATCCGAATTGACACATTTATAGAGCATTAGTTTAAAGATCACTTGGTATTAAGACCTGAGGCCGACTTCAAATGCCTTCTAAATCAGTAGTTCTCACACTTCCAAGATTTCTCAAAAATGTTCAAAAATAGCAGATGTACAAGCTCTACAAGCAGATATACAAGCTCACGGCGCGTTACTTTGTGCCGCGCTGCAAGCTTGTACATCTGCTATTTTTGTATAGCCACCACAAAAATGTTTAATGGGTTAATGATAGGGAGGGCACACTGGTGTACTTTGTGATTTGGGGGCCCCAGGCGGACCCAACTTTGGGCCCCCTGGTAGCGACGCGGGCTTAGTGCATGGTGTAGAGCAGAAGATGTTTTAAGTCATTTAAAGTCAACAAAGAGAATGACGTGGCTGTGGCATTGCCAGCATGGATGCAAGCGTTTACCTTGGTACCATGACTTTGGGTGCTCTCTTGGCTGTCGACTGCACTAAGTGGTGTTTCTGGGCTGTCTTGTATTTTAAAAGAAAGAAAAGAATCATTTACAAAAGTCAATGATGGCAACACCAAACACCTCTCTCTTCCTCTCACTTGAATGGCTGATGACTGTCCGTCTGGATACATTATCAAACTAGTTGTGACACTGCATTCCTTTAAATCCTGCGATTCATCATTATATAAACACTCATCATGTACGTACATGTTTTGACTCGCAAGTTTATTCTTCCATTGTTCAATGGCCCCAGTGGACACAGAACGCCTGGAAGACGTCATTTTGACGTTGATAACTTGTCACAACATTAAAAAAATACAACTTATTCACAGAGTGGTGGATTTGAGGTCTGAAAGAAAGAAGGTGAGAGAGAGAGAGAGAGTATGTATGTATATGTATGAGAGAGAGAACTTCCAAAGGGTGAATTACATAGCCTGGCATTGCAAGACTGATCATGTGGGATCACAATACGGTTTTCACACCATTTCAACATAAATAGCAGTGAATAACATTTGAAAATGTACAGAGATCTACAAAAGTATGCACTCCATACACTTACAATATGTACACAAACATTTTTGAAGAACCTGGATATCTTTGCTAATGGCGAGAAGTCATAATTACACTAGTATGGTCCTTTAAGTAGTAGAAGGTGTAGTTCCTCTTATCCTGCCTGAAGGCTAATCTTGTTTCTTATTCCTGAAGAGTCTACTAAGGCACCGTCTCATGCATGACACAGTCACCATGAGAACCACTACCACCACAAGACTCAGTACTGTAATGATGTCCAAGCTGTGATACTGGAACCAGTTGAGATCATGGGCCGCAGGTCTGAGGTGATCTGCTCCTTTGTTCCGCATCACATACTCTGTCCAGTACACTGACAGCTCAGAGGGGTTCATTGGACGATCCTTATGGAGGGCTGAGAGCTTCTCTATGTTCTCCTTGTACCTGCAGAATTGCGGATGCATAGGTTTAGGGCATTGGCTCTCAAACTCTTTCATGTCAAGGACACCCATATTAATATGTATTTGCCTGCAGACCCCCATCTGAAAATATTTTGTTCAAGAATTATTTGAAAATACCAGATCTACAAGCTCACACCACGTCGTGATACGACACTTGTAGAACTTGTAGATCTGCTATTTTCAAATAGGACCCCACTTTGACCCCACTTTGAGAAACGCTGGTTTAGCGGAGTGGATACAATGTAGCTGTCGTTATTCTTGGTATAATTCACATTAAAATCTACAAGTCTCTCAAGCATTAGTTTTTATAGGTTGATTGATGTTTCTTTTTACAAGAATGGATGGGTATACATTAACATATATTTGTACACTGTATGTCTAAAGGATAAAAGCATGAGAGATTATTGTGGTCCATTGTGGATGCAAAAAGCATCACTGGTACTGTAAATGGAACCTGAACTTCATTCTTAACTATTGTTCTAACTTATTCCGTACAATGTTTTTGTGATTTTCAGATGGTTCTATAGCATTTGCTCAACAATCAATCTCAATTCTTCAGTGACCTTTGACCCCTCACCTGGTGCTGTTGATGACATCACTTAGTCCTTGAAGGAGGGTTTCCACAGTGACGGTTTTTAGGTCCAAAACCACGCCCACTCCCCTGCTCGCTATCCGCTGAGCATTGTCGGGCTGTTCTCCCGTGATTGGCAACATCACCATGGGAACAGCATGACACACTCCCTCATAGAGACCATGTGAGCCAGCGTGAGTGATAAAAGCCCGTACTCCAGGGTGTGCTAACAAACAAATCATTATCATGAAATAGATATTATGGATTTAAGTACTGTTGCTCTGCATGGCAGCTATGCTCATTACTTTAGTCAGGTTGAAGTCTGGGAGTATTGCATTTGACAGTACATTCTATCCAGAGTTGCAGTGGTGTCACAGTACCTAGTAGGTCATTCTGTGGTACCCATTTCATCATCTTTACATTTTCTGGCATGTTGTCAGGGACTGGGCCAGTGTATCGCCATATAACCTATATTCAGAGGACAATTAATGTCTGACATACTGGAATAATTCTTGGGCTTTCCTGTTACATGACTTTTATATCTATACTACTACTAATGTAAGTGTCTCTACCTTTTGTGGAATTTGTCTGAAGGCTTCCAGAAAGACAACAGCTATGTCCTCTGGCAGAGATGACACCATGGATCCCAGGGTGAACACCACGAAACCATGAGCTCCTGACACCCACGGCTGTAGGTCCTGCACAACCAAACACACACTGTACAGTAGGTGGACAGTAGCATTTCTCTCTAATCATTCACACACACTCTCTCTCTCTCTCTCTCTCTCTCTCTCTCTCTCTCTCTCTCTCTCTCTCTCTCTCTGCGTTGCTTTCAATTTACTCTCTTGTGAAACACAAACATACGTCTTACCTCAGGTAGAGGGTTCCTCAGGTCACAGTTCATCCCTCCCACCAGCACCATGTTGGGCATGAGAGGGCGTGGGTGGTCCAGTGTGAAGTCAGTCCTGTAGGCAGTGAGGCATGACTCAGATATCAGTTGTCTATGACATCAGTTGTCTATGACATATCTATGATGTACTGTATGACTCAAGGTTTTAACCCGATCTGAGACCCATTGGCTTCCACTATAAAATGTTTAATATATTTCCAAAACCAATGTGAAATAAAATTAGAGGAGGTACTTCTGTGGCCTATTGGCAGTATGCACAAGACATTTGGCGCTGATCGTTTCGGCGGTTTGCAGACAGACAAGACACACAACACTGTTATAGACGGCCTAGACTCCTGCAGATAGACTCCTCCATGTTACCTCATGAGCCAGATGGCAGCGTCTTTCAAAACCTCAGCTGTACCAATATCTTCTCCCAGGAACTCAAAAGTTATGCGATCATAATGCCAGAACATCATTCGACACATCAATGGCTCCATTAAACTAATCTGTTGAACCAACATCATAATTTAAACATTTCTGTTTAAATTACTGGTATTTGGAAGAATCATAATTACAATACATATAAAAAAAACATCGAGGGGATCCTCCCCCAGAAACTTTAACAGAGTAGATGTCATTTACTGTATTCTCGTTAATTTTCACAGTTTGATCAGGCTTTACTGGCATAGGAAAATTATGGGTGCTATATTTTGTAATTACATTCATTAAAAAGCCAAAAGTAGGCCTACAGAAATGTATTTGATGCCTGAGGCAATTAAAGGGCCAACTTTAATTATACTCATTACTTCAAATTGAATATCTCTTTATGATTGCTTGCAATTACAATGTATATCACTTAGATACATGGAGTATATGTGTACGCTGTTGGTCTCTTGAGCTTTATGTGCATCACATGGTATGTAGGCAACTGTTGTACCAGATACCTCCACAATACTAAATGAGTGTACCCAATAAAACGGCCTGTGTTGTTTTTAAGGCCTACTTTTATGTTTAAAGACTGATGTGGCCTGCGTGAAAGTGCATGTAGGTTTAGTGTATGCTCACCAAAGTGTTGATAACTCTCTCCTTGAAGTTCATTTTATCTGTGTATCGACTGAAGAATCGAGGAACATATGAGGGAGGGGCGGGGCAGGCTGCAGACTTCATATCAATGCCACACGGAATTCCTCTCAGTAAATTGATGGCGGGCAGACCTAGAATAATGCATTATGGAAAATAAATTCTTAGGGAGAGAGGGTTGAGGTACAGGGAAACCATCTCAATTGTGTGTCACCACAGAAGCACTCACCAAACTTCCTGGCTATCAGAGAACCGATGGGCATCATAGGGCTTGTTAGAACAGCATCAAAGCCCTGCAGAAGTAGAGGGGGTGGTGGTGTTTGGGGGTGGGGGGTATGTCAGGGAACAATTCCAATGTAGTTTCATATACACAGATGAGGTATTGATAGTTTTCATATAATAATTTTCAGTGGAAGCCAACATTTTGCCTCAGTGACAATCACCATTCTGTGACACTCATTTATTTTAGAATAGTCACCTCGCTGTGGCAATAACCCACTCACCTGCTGTGATAGATGTGAGATGAGACTTGTGTTAAACAGCAGGCTTTCTGCAGTGGCGTGCATGAAGCTCATCATGCGTGAGATATGACTTATCTTCTCCATGAATGGTTTGTTCATTGTTCCTACAATCCCAGCGAAAAGGGCATCGACTTCTGCCTTCCCATAAGGGACAGGATACGTCAAAGTGGTGTAGTGTTTACCAGGACCCAGCCGCAGGGAGACCTCGGGCATCACCACGGTTACTCTGTGTCCACGGCGACCCATTTCCTGGGCAACGGCTTTTATGTCCACCCAGTGACTCCCGTCCACAGGAATCACCAACAGATGACCCAAGAACTTACTGGAGGATGCTGGAGTAGTGGGCATGTTGACAGCTTTGCCCTCAAAACCACTGTTTTCTACAGCAGACTGGCTTTTATTTTCCCCTTCAACCCCATTCAGCTCCTTGACTGTGCTCAGCAGGAAACACACTTGTACAAATGCTTTCCACATTCTGGCCCCTCTACTTGTATTACTGTCTATCTCTCTTCTGTGGCTTTCTTTCTTTTTCAAGTCAGTTCCATGTGCTGGAGAGCTTTGTCACTGTACTGCTGTCATTTAATTCCTTCTGCATTCCCCCTTTCTCTGCTGAAAATGTCTCTGCATTTAACCTCTGCTTCGATTGTCAGATGTCCTTTGAGAATGAGGAGGAATTACTTTGCGTCTGCGTACGTATATGTACTAAGTTCACCCACAAAGCCCTGTGGCCAAAGTCCTCCAATAAGTGACTGAGTTGAAAACTCACTTCCTCAGACTCTAGACACTAGTAGCCTACTAGTAGTCTGTGGACCTCTGGTGGAGTAGTTAACATCACTTGAAAAGTCATTGGGTACATATTTGGGAGGCACAGTGTTTACAATCCTGTGAACTAAACCATATTAAGAGTGTCCGTTGAATGCCTAAATTATACATTTGGCATTTGTATGTCCAATCCAATGGACATACAGATAGAGGGAGAGACAGAACTGATTTCATGAAATGTACTTAAAATATAGGCTTTCTTTTGGATCCCTGTGGGGAGAAATCCTCCTCTGGCAAGATACTCTTTTTTGTTGTTTGTTTAACACAGTGGTTCTAAACCCATGATTTTCGGGGGTCCCCAGATGACAGTAAAGTGACTTTTAAGACCTTTTTAATACTTAAATAAAAAAGACAGAAAAGAAAAAGACCATTACTGCATCAAAAGTAATAAACAAACTATACTATAAAAACTGGTCAAACTTTGGCCAAATTGGGGCGTCCGCAGGCCTAGCGGTCCAGGCGCATACCACATATGCTGGTAATCCAGCGTGTCGCGGGTTCGACTCCCGTTCCCGTCGACCTTTGCTGTATGTCTCCCCCCCATCTCTCTCCCCATTTTCACTACTTCTTACACATTTGTTTTCTAATGTATGTATGTATTTTTTTTTATGAAATTCTTTAGAAAAATCATTGAATTTGTTTCTAATTCATGAAAAATCTTGCTCTTTATTTATATGTTTTTAAACAAGATAAATAAAGAGATTTATTTACTCGTGACCCACAAATGGGTCCCGACCGGTCCCGACCCACTGTTAGGCAGAGCCGTATAGTGCAGGGGTTTTCAACCGGTGGTCCGCGGAACTTTTTTTTCATTTTTTTTATTTTTTAACTTTTAAAAACTTACAGGAGTTCTTACTGTATGATGTGTGTGTGTGTGTGTGTGTGTGTGTGTGTGTGTGTGTGTGTGTGTGTGTGTGTGTGTGTGTGTGTGTGATGTGTGATGTGTGTGTGTGTGTGTGTGTGTGATATGAAATGTGAGCTTACCATCATCACAGTAATCCTTAATCATATTCCATCACATTCAAACAAAATCACTGTATTTTATTAGATATTATATTGATATTATAGCTATTTACTTCAGCTCCCTGTGGTGCATGAACCCCCCACCACTATTGTGTGGGCTGGGTCTATGATGGACCCACCACGCACAATAGTGGTGGTCCCCAGGTTGCTCTTAGTCAGGATGGTGGTCCCTGGGTCAAAATCATAGGTCAAAATCAGTTGAAAACCCCTGGTATAGTGCGTGCCAACGTCTCGTCACCACGGGGGGCGTCCCGGGCGTGGCATAGTAGCTGCAGACATACTTGGTTAGGTCAACCTGGTTTATACCCCCCAAAGACCAAATGACACTTGTTGACACCCCCTTCAGGATTTTTTGGTACGCACTATAGAGCATCGCACTTCCGCCACTTCCTGGTGCCGGAAGTAAATACTCGATGCATTTTTCCCATTGACTTTTCCAAAAATATTTATATCAATCAATTTAAGCCTAGAATCAAGCCACCCAGGATCCTGGTGAATCATGACCATAAAGCCTTTTTTTCTGTGATTTTTTTAAATTTTATATTTAATGATATGATATACTATATTTAATAAATACCCTTTGTTTTGCCGTTTTCAAAACATTTTTTTCACAGAATCAAACGTTTTATGGTCATGATTCACCAGGATCCTGGATAGCTTGATTCTAGGCTTAAATTAATTTATATAAATATTTTTGTAAAAGTCAATGGGAAAAATGCATAGACCAATTATTTGTTTACTAACATTGAGCCTGGACGCACAGGTGATTGTTTCACGCAATCAATTCCCAACCTGTTTCGGGGTGCACTGGTTTCAGCACACCCCAACCCCCTCTTGTGTGTGTTGGCTAGTGAGACGCGTCCTAACGAGACCTGATATAATGGGTTTCGTTGCGCGTATACTGGCTGCACGCGCGTCGTCTGTTAAGGGGTCTATAGAGTATTTACTTCTGGCACCAGGAAGTGGGCGGGAACTGCGACGCTCTATAAGAGTTATGACACTAGTGTTGACGCCAGCTTTGGGAATTGACTCCCATTGTAAGAATGGAATGCGGAAGTGCTCTCTCTATTTCAAAGAGATAGTTCCAATGTTTGGAACTATAGCCCCGCTTTGCGGCGAGATCAAAGCGTCACGTTACTCTCTCTTCTACTACACTCTGCTGTCAGGGAAACAGTGCTATCATGGCCTGACTGTGTCAATCAGTCAATCAGTCCACAGCTTGTTATCGTTAAAAAGTTGCTAAATATCCGCGCAATTCCACAGGTCTCCGTCTGCCTCTGGACATGCAGCTGAAGGCTTCTGCAAGGTTGGTATCCCTCATTGTTGGCTGTTTTTGCAATAGGCCTAAAGTGAAAAGCTGATTTATCGATGTTACACCCGGCTCTTGCATACTGTTATTATGACAGTCCATATTCTCCGAAATATCGCATGTTAAAAAATAAATACAGCCACATGTTGTGTCAACAAGTGAGAGGAGCACAAAATCATCCACACTGCTTGATGACTGAATTTTGTTCTGTTCTGTGTAATCTTCGCAATGAAAAGAATGATACACATAGGCCTCAATGTGCAGGTTTTTGTGTGTAGTGATTTTTATCGGATGGGTTTAAAAAATAAAAAACATCAAAAATGCGTTGTGCAAGTCTTTAGACTTGTTTCGAGCTTTGACTGTATCTTTTACAACCTGGCTATCTTTGCTAATGGCGAGACGTCAAAATTACACTAGTATGGTCCATTAAAGGTGTAGTTCCTCTTATCCTGCCTGAAGGCTAATCTTGTTTCTTTTTCCTGAAGAGTCTACTAAGGCACCGTCTCATGCATGACACAGTCACCATGAGAACCACTACCACCACAAGACTTAGTACTGTAATGATGTCCAAGCTGTGATACTGGAACCAGTTGAGATCATGGGCCGCAGGTCTGAGGTGATCTGCTCCTTTGTTCCGCATCACATACTCTGTCCAGTACACTGACAGCTCAGAGGGGTTCATTGGACGATCCTTATGGAGGGCTGAGAGCTTCTCTATGTTCTCCTTGTACCTGCAGAATTGCGGATGCATAGGTTTAGGGCATTGGTTCTCAAACTCTTTCATGTCAACACCCATGTCAACACCCATATTAATATGTATTTTCCTGCGGACCCCCATCTGAAAATATATATATAAGAGTTATTTGAAAATACCAGATCTTCAAGCTCACACCGCGCCGCGATACAACGCTTGTAGAACATGTAGATCTGCTATTTTCAAATAGCTTATAGATTTCAAGTTGTTAAACTGATTTTGAGAATCCCTGAAGAAGACCATTCCAGGTCGAAACGTTGGTTATCAATACATAATTCAATAAATAAATTATTCTGCATCGTGGCTATGAGTGTGCAGCCTTTTCTTCACTTTTAGACTTTTGCAACAAGGTCAGCAGCACCTCAGCAATACTGGTTTGCAGTGCGCCCTCCTGTTTGAACAGATTTTGTTGCCATTTAACACATTTTGCTGGGGACCCCCTGGAACCCTCTCAAGGACCCCTGGGGGTTCCCGGACCCCACTTTGAGAAACGCTGGTTTAGCGGAGTGGATACAAAGTAGCTGTCGTTATTTTTGGTATAATTCACATTAAAATCTACAAGTCTCTCAAGCATTAGTTTTTATAGGTCGATTGATGTTTTTTTTTACAATAATGGATGGAGATGAATATTTGCACACTGTATGTCTAAAGGATAAAAGCATGAGAGATTATTGTGGTCCATTGTGGATGCAAAAAGCATCATGGGTACTGTAAATGGAACCTGAACTTCATTCTTAACTATTGTTCTAACTTATTCCGTACAATGTTTTTGTGATTTTCAGATAGTTCTATAGCATTTGCGCAACAATCAATCTCCATTTTGGTTCTTTTTTTCAGTGACCTTTGACCCCTCACCTGGTGCTGTTGATGACATCACTTAGTCCTTGAAGGAGGGTTTCCACAGTGACGGTTTTTAGGTCCAAAACCACGCCCACCCCCCTGCTCGCTATCCGCTCAGCATTGTCAGGCTGTTCTCCCGAGACTGGCAACATCACCATGGGAACAGCATGACACACTCCCTCATAGAGACCATGTGAGCCAGCGTGAGTGATAAAAGCCCGTACTCCAGGGTGCGCTAACAAACAAACAAACAAACAAACAAACAAACATGCATGCACACACACACACACACACACACACACACACACACACACACACACACACACACACACACACACACACACACACACACACACACACACACACACACACACACACACACACACACACACACGTAGGAAACACCACATCATATGAACAGACAGACTACTACATGATACATCATTATCATGAAATAGATATTATGGATTTAAGTACTGTTGCTCTGCATGGCAGCTATGCTAATTACTTTAGTCAGGTTGAAGTCTGGGAGTATTGCATTTGACAGTACATTCTATCCAGAGTTGCAGTGGTGTCACAGTACCTAGTAGGTAATTCTGTGGTACCCATTTCATCATCTTTACATTTTCTGGGATGTTGTCAGGGACTGGGCCAGTGTATCGCCATATAACCTATATACAGAGGACAATTAATGTCTGACATACTGGAATACTGGAATCTTGGGCTTTCCTGTTACATGACTTTTATATCTATACAATGTAAGTGTCTCGACCTTTTGTGGAATTTGTCTGAAGGCTTCCAGAAAGACAACAGCTATGTCCTCTGGCAGAGATGACACCATGGATCCCAGGGTGAACACCACAAAACCATGAGCTCCTGACACCCACGGCTGTAGGTCCTGCACAACCAAACACACACTGTACAGTAGGTGGACAGTAGCATTTCTCTAATCATTCACTCACTTTGTCCTTACTCTTCAACACACTCTCTCTCTTTCTCTCTCTCTTTCTCTCTCTCTCTCTCTCTCTTTCTCTCTCTCTCTCTCTCTCTCTGTCTCTCTCTCTCTCTCTCTCTCTCTCTCTCTCTCTCTGATATCGTTGCTTTCAATTTACTCTCTCATTGTGAGACACAAACATACGTCTTACCTCAGGTAGAGGGTTCCTCAGGTCACAGTTCATCCCTCCCACCAGCACCATGTTGGGCATGAGAGGGCGTGGGTGGTCCAGTGTGAAGTCAGTCCTGTAGGCAGTGAACCAAAAAAAGGTTTTGTGTGTGTATGACACAGAGAGAAAGAATAAATCTGTATCCATTATCACATAATTAATGGAATTGTGGATCTCAGGGAACGGCGTGGCCCCAATGTGGATCTCGGACTTCACGTGGCTAGCCTATGACGTCAGTCGTCTATGACATCAGTTGTCTATGACATATCTATGATGTACTGTATGACTCAAGGTTTTAACCCGATCTGAGACCCATTGGCTTCCACTATAAAATGTTTAATATATTTCTAAAACCAATGTCAAATAAAATTAGTGTAGGTACTTCTGTGGCCTATTGGCAGTATGCACAAGACATTTGGCGCTGATCGTTTCGGCGGTTTGCAGACAGACAAGACACACAACACGGTTATAGATGGCCTAGACTCCTGCAGACAGACTCCTCCATGTTACCTCATGAGCCAGATGGCAGCGTCTTTCATAACCTCAGCTGTACCAATATCTTCTCCCAGGAACTCAAAAGTTATGCGATCATAATGCCAGTACATCATTCGACACATCAATGGCTCCATTAAACTAATCTGTTGAACCAAAATCATAATTTAAACATTTCTGTTTAAATTACTGGTATTTGGAAGAATCATAATTACAATACATATAAAAACTAGAAAAAGTGCTCCTCGGAGCACAGGTCTCCGCCAGGTCAGGAAGTTGCAATAGAGGTTGTGTTGTGTTTGTAACAATATACGTTTTATATGGCATTAAGGTTTCATACATTTCTATAGCATGCAGTATAATATATTGAGTAGCAGTTTATAGCAATTGCCAATGACTTACAGTAGATGGTACTTGTAGTGTGTTGTAGGAGTGTGATGTGAGCGGTGATATTTATGAGTTATTAATTTCTATGAGTTAATAATTTCATCATGTGTCTCGCTAGCCAATCGGTACACAGTACCTCTATAGTCAAGCCAACTGTGCCGGAAGTTTAGGTGGTGACAGTACTCCTACAGATTTTGTCCAAGCGTCATGCAAATCGGTACACAGTATCTCTATAGTCAAGCCAACGGTGCCGGAAATTAGGTGTTCACAGACGGACGGACGGACACACACACACAGAGGGTAAAACATACTCTCTCGCCATGCCTTCGGCCTGGCGGAGACAAAAACATCTAGGGGATCCTCCCCCAGAAACTTTAACAGAGTAGATGTCATTTCCTGTATTCTCGTTCAATTTCACAGTTTGGCATAGGAAAATTATGGGTACTATATTTTGTAATTACATTCATTAAAAACCCAAAAGTGAGCCTACAGAAATGTATTTGATGCCTGAGGCAATTAAAGGGCCAACTTTAATTATACTCATTACTTCAAATTGAATATCTCTTTATGATTGCTTGCAATTACAATTTATCACTTAGATACATGGAGTATATGTGTACGCTGTTGGTCTCTTGAGCTTTATGTGCATCGTGTATATCGTGCATATGTATGTAGGCAACTGTTGTACCAGATAACTCCACAATATATAGACAGATAACTCGATCTAAATGCATACAATACTAAATGAGTGTACCCAATAAAACGGCCTGTGTTGTTTTTAAGGCCTACTTGTGTGTTTAAAGACTGATGTGGCCTGCGTGAAAGTGTATGTAGGTTTAGTGTATGCTCACCAAAGTGTTGATAACTCTCTCCTTGAAGTTCATTTTATCTGTGTATCGACTGATGAACCGAGGAACATATGAGGGAGGGGCGGGGCAGGCTGCAGACTTCATATCAATGCCACACGGCATTCCTCTCAGTAAATTGATGGCGGGCAGACCTAAAATAATGCATTATGGAAAATAAATTCTTAGGGAGAGAGGGTTGAGGTACAGGGAAACCATCTCAATTGTGTGTCACCACAGAAGCACTCACCAAACTTCCTGGCTATCAGAGAACCGATGGGCATCATAGGGCATGTTAGAACAGCATCAAAGCCCTGCAGAAGTAGAGGGGGTGGTGGTGTTTGGGGGTGGGGGGTATGTCAGGGAACAATTCCAAGGTAGTTTCATATACACAGATGAGATATTGATAGTTTTCATATAATCATTTTCAGTGGAAGCCAACATTTTGCCTCAGTGACAATCACCATTATGTGACACTCATTTATTTTAGAATAGTCACCTCGCTGTGGCAATAACCCACTCACCTGCTGTGATAGATGTGAGATGAGACTTGTGTTAAACAGCAGGCTTTCTGTATTGGTCTGCATGAAGCTCATCATGCGTGAGATATGACTCATCTTCTCCATGAAAGGTTTGTTCATTGTTTCTGCAATCCCAGCGAAAAGGGCATCGACTTCCGCCTGCCCATAAGGGACAGGATACGTCAAAGTGGTGTAGTGTTTACCAGGACCCAGCCGCAGGGAGACCTCGGGCATCACCACGGTTACTCTGTGTCCACGGCGACCCATTTCCTGGGCAACGGCTTTTATGTCCACCCAGTGACTCCCGTCCACAGGAATCACCAACAGATGACCCAAGTACTTACTGGAGGATGCTGGAGTAGTGGGCATGTTGACAACTTTGCCCTCAAAACCACTGTTTTCTACAGCAGACTGGCTTTTATTTTCCCCTTCAACCCCATTCAGCTCCTTGACTGTGCTCAGCAGGAAACACACTTGTACAAATGCTTTCCACATTCTGGCCCCTCTACTTGTATTACTGTCTATCTCTCTTCTGTGGCTTTCTTTCTTTTTCAAGTCAGTTCCATGTGCTGGAGAGCTTTGTCACTATACTGCTGTCATGTAATTCCTTCTGCATTCCCCCTTTCTCTGCTGAAAATGTCTCTGCATTTAACCTCTGCTTCGATTGTCAGATGTCCTTTGAGAATTAGGAGGAATTACGTTGCGTCTGCGTACGTATATGTACTAAGTTCACCCACAAAGTCCTCCAATAAGTGACTGAGTTGAAAACTCACTTCCTCAGACTCTACCTTAGACACTAGTAGCCTACTAGCAGTCTGTGGACCTCTGGTGGAGTAGTTAGGAACATCACTTGAAAAGTAATTGCGTACATATTTGGGAGGCACATTGTTTACAATCCTGTGAACTAAACCTATTAAGAGTTTAATGCCTAAATTATACATTTGGCATTTGTATGTCCAATCCATTGGACATACAGATAGAGGGAGAGACAGAACTGATTTCATGAAATGTACTTAAAATATAGGCTTTCTTTTGGATCCCTGTGGGGAGAAATCCTCCTCTGGCAAGATAATCTTTTTTGTTGTTTGTTTAACACAGTGGTTCTAAACCCATGATTTTGGGGGATCCCCAGATGACAGTAAAGTGACAATTTAAGGACTTTTAAGTCCTTTTTAATACCTAAATAAAAAAGACAGAAAAGAAAAAGACCATTACTGCATCAAAAGTAATAAACAGACTATACTATAAAACTGGGCAAACTTTGGGCAAATTGTCAAATAATATAAGAAAGAGGCAGAAATTGTGAAAACAGCTGATCTACAAGCTCACAATGCCTTGCAACGCACAATTTACTTGTAGAGCTTCAGAGATCAGCTATTTTCACAATATTATATATATAGTCAAACTAAATGTAATGCCTCAACTCCAACAATTCCAAGTGCTTGTCAGGGTGGGGTGGGGGTGGGGGGGGGGGGGGGGTCCCAGTTTAAATATGATTATTTTGGGGGAAGGGGGGGGGTCACGGCCTGAAAAGGTTGAGAATCACTAGTTTAACAGACAGTACTACTTAATGATAAGCGTCAGAGATGTTTGAAAAACAAGACATAATACTGTATATAGAACTGTGTGAGTGATTTTGAGAGTTTTTAAAACGAGTGTCAGCCTGTTTACTTAACTCTGTGTTGGGAATGGATAGCTAGGCTGGTTGTCAGCCTGCTGAAGGATAGCCTATATCACTGGTTCCCAAACATTTGATGTATCCCCGGACCAAAACTATAGTGAAAATAGCAGATCTACAATTAAGCTCACAACACCTCCCTAAGCCATGCATTGTGAGCTTGTAGATCGGCTAGTTTCACTACTTCTTACACATTTGTTTTCTAATTGATTTTTTTTTTTAATGAAATTCTTTAGAAAAATCAGTGAATTTGTTTCTAATTAATTGAAAATCTTGCTCTTTATTTATATGTTTAAAAAAAAAATAAAGATCCCGACCTACTGTTAGGTAGAGCCGTATAGTGCGTGCCAACGTCTCGTCTCCACGGGGGGCGTGGCATAGTAGCTACAGACATACTGGGGGGGGGGGGGGGGTCAATGTTAAGTCAACCTGGTTTATACCCCCAAAGATGTCCGCGCTACCAAATGACACTTGTTGACGCCCCCTTCAGGATTTTTTGGTACGCACTATTCACCTGTTTCCTAGGCTGTGTGTTTTCCACTTCCTGTTGGATTTCATTGAATATCATTAGTCATCTGACCAGTTTCATTGGATTTCATTGGATCAAATCGACAGGAAGTGGAACACACACAGGAAGTAAAAAGCCTAGGAAACAGGTGAATAAGAGTTATGACATTAGTGTTGAGTCCCATTGTAAGAATGGAATGCGGACGTGCTCTGTCTATCTCAAAGAGATAGTTCCAATGTTTGGAACTATAGCCGCGCTTTGCGGCAAGATCAAAGCATCACCTTACTCTCTCTTCTACACTCTGCTGTCAGGGAAACAGTGGCCTATCATGGCCTATGACTGTGTCAATCAGTCAATCAGTCCACAGCTTGTTATCGTTAAAAGGTTGCTAAATATCCACCCAAATCCGCAGGTCTCCGTCTGCCTCTGGACATACAGCTGAAGGCTTCTGCAAGGTTGGTATCCCTCATTGTTGGTTGCCTACAGTGAAAAGCTGATTTGTCGATGTTACACCCATCTCTTGCATACTGTTATTATGATATATTATGTCCATATTATTCTCCGAAATATCGCATGTTAAAAAATAAATACAGCCACAGTTGTGTCAATTACTTTACACACGCCTCCGAAACTCACAGGATAATCACAGGATATTGACTTTTAAAAATGTTCAACAAGTGAGAGGAGCACAAAACCATCCACACTGCTTGATGGCTGAATTTTGTTTTGTTCTGTGTAATCTTCGCAATGAAAAGAATGATACACATAGGCCTCAATGTGCAGGTTTTTGTGTGTAGTGATTATTATCGGATGGGTTTAGAAAATAAAAACCCATCAAAAATGCGTTGTGCAAGACTTTAGACTTGTTTCGAGCTTTGACTGTATCTTTTACACTTTTTAATTCCACACTCCCACACTCAGTCAGTGTGTACAATGTGCTCTCTCAAAGGTGACACTTGAGTATTGTGTGGAGTGGAAACACCATGCCTTCCACACACGCCTCCAAACGGAAGAACTGCAAGGACACTGTACTGCGCAGGGTGAGAAGTAATGGGCAGAGAAGGGGCAACAGTGTCCCAGACAAGGGGACCACCAGGGACTTGCTTGACATCATCGATGAAGAAGCCGCAATGGTGGTGGTTGACACTGGAGATTGTGGAGAAGAGCTGCTACAAGTGGCTGACCAAGAATGGACTGAGCCATCAGACCTGCAGTGTCCCTCTGAACATTCATTTGACAGCACGATGTCTGGCCCTTCCTTCCCACATATGAAGCTGGGTCCACTGCTGGCCCTGTGTTCTGGGTGCCGAAAGTTGTACAAAAAAAATTATGGTGAGCACTGTTTTGCCCTTAATTATGTTAAAATGCTGGAAAACCTCAGCCAAATAGTGGTAACATTTTGTTGGGCTGTTCTCTGTTGTTTATACTGACGTGTACCCAATCTTCACCTCACTGTAGTGTAAAGTGTCTGGCAAAAGCTATTTTGACATGGTGTTAAATTGGGCTTTGATTTGTTCACCAGATCCTACTTCCTTGACATGTGACCAGTGGGTCATGCAGAAAAGGCGCAGCACAAGAAGACTGCACAGCATGAAATTGTAACTGTGCACTAGAAATAAGTTTGATGGTATTGGTGTTGGTAGATTCCTGGTCAATCAGCTGCAGCTTTGTTAACTTCTTTCCAGGACTCCTTGGGACCACCACGTCCTAGAGCGTGTCCGTGGGATATTATTCAGTAAGAAACGGCTGACTGGTGAGAGAGACCAAAGAACCTGCTCCAGACCACACATTTTCCTAAAGAGGTAGCAAACACACTTGATTTTTTTTATTTCTCAGTTTCAGTCCGTCTTTCAGTAGTAGTTCAAAATAGCAGCTAGTTTGTGGTTGTCGTTGGCTGACAAATGCGTGTGCAAGAGTTTTTTTTATGTGGGTTCATGGATTGGTTTCCCATTTCCTTTCCCATTTCCTTTTTGTACTTAATTCTGAGTGGGCCAGGGGCCCGTTTCACAAAACTTGAAACATGAATCGGTTTCATGAAAGCTGAGTTATCTCGACAGAATAATTTATCCAGTTATCCTGGATATGTTTATCCATGACTTGGTTTCATGAAAGCAATTTTTACTAGCCTGCATTAAAATAACACGGGTACACATTGCCATTAAATACCACTGTTTCAGAATTGGTCAATCCATGGAGGGAACCAATTCTCCATGGGCAGCTGGCAGCCTCCAGTGATCAACAGACTTGACAATCATTTGCCACAGGCAACTGACAGTCACTTGGCAATTAGCCTCGATCTCCAGTCTTTTTTTTTGCTAAAAAAGAAAGCATGGACCAAGCTGTTGAAGTGCTGCACATTGGGGGAGGAGGAGGGGCGGGGGCGAGTGCACAGATCGGTGAACCAATAGGTGCCCACGGATGTTTTTGCCAGAGATTTTGAATCCCCCCCTCTATGCCAGAATCAGATATCAGATGCGCTGGGGCAGGCTACCTGGCAATCAACACCTCCAATTCTCCACCTCAGAAACATAGAATACAACAAATAATACAGAATACCAAATAATGTAAAACAAGTATATCCATATACAAATCTACACGAATACGGCTGGCCGTAACACCACTTAAGCCCTATATACTTCATTGTACATGAAATTATGAAAATATACGCTGCAAACCACCATTCATGACAGCTTGAGAGCTTTAGATCGGCTATTTTCGCTATAAAAAAAGAAAATGTTTTGAAAGATGCTATTAAACAAACATTGTGATCTATTTTGCTAGGCCTGTTTGTGTAATATATAATTGCATGCCACAAACTAGCCCCATTTAGTACCTCTCCCTCATGTAGCTCCGAGATGAGGTCCTACGTGGAGCGGTGCCGTATGGTTGAAAAATGTCCGCACATTTTCCACTTTACATGTTTCTTACCCCTTTCTGCACATCGTATCCAAAAAGTAAAGGTATTCTGAAATGATCACAGATGTTTGAAATTTTAACTCACCATAAAATCCATCCAACGAGTTGAAAAAAGTGTTTAAATCGCTTCTCTCCTCAGCCGGTTCAATAATATTATGCATTAGAAGATGCAATTCAACATTTGACCAGTAGGGTAATCAGTAATGTTATCTCTATGGGCGCAACTCTTGCGCAATGTCTTAAAAATATGTAACCGGCGGAGGAGAGAGGCGAATAAAGTGCTTTTTTCAACTCGTTGGATAGATTTTATGGTGAGTTAAAATTTCAAACATCTGTGAGCATTTCAGAAAACCTTTACTTTTTGGATACGATGTGCAGAAAGAGGTAAGAAACATGTAAAGTGGAAAATGTGCGGACATTTTTCAACCATACGGCAGAGATAAACATGGAACCTCATCTCGGAGCTATACAGCGGAGGGTGAGGTTCCGATTGGAGCTAGCCACAAACCACAATACATGTAGGCTACGCACAGGATCTATCCTGATGAGTTATTGGATTACTTTTGTTAATTTGGGTTGACTTATGAGCGTGTGGAGACGCAAATGGATGCTTGCCCGTGTACAGTAAGTACAATATTGAGCGTCGCAGAGATTAACGTTGGTAGCCTATACTATGCACTGTGTATATTTGGTACTTACACATTCAGTCTATCCATCATTGCCCCCAAAAGTATTCTCTCTTTTTTACAGCAGCAGTATTTATTTTATAAGCTTACTTCCTCGTAAGCGCTTCTTCATTTCGGTATCAGTAAATCTGTGCTCGACCGCATGGTCTACTGGGGAAGACGAGAACGCACATTCAGCCTGGCTTGACCAAGTGTGGCCCGACAAAGTCGCTCCTTCACAGCATGGCTTTGCGATCGCGGAACGGAATAAACCAGGCTGCACTGAGCAGAGTTTGTCAAACCAGGATTTGTTTTACATCCTGGATGATTTAATTCTGCCTTTGTGACGGGCCCCAGGTTAGCTTCACAGAATAAATATCCATGGTAACTAATGTGGCATTGCTTACATGAAACCGAGTCATGGATAAACATCCAGGAAAACTGGCTAAATTAATCTGGCGAGATAACTCGGCTTTCATGAAACCGATTCATGGCTAAGCCAAGATAACTTCATCCAGGATAGTTGATAAATCCTGGATTAATCTGCTATCTAGGTTTCTTGAAATGGGCCACTGGTCAAGGGTGTATAGCCTACCTGTGGTATTAACATGGTAATCTACTCTGTGGTCTACAATTTTGATAACCCTATAATAAATAATATAACAAATATGTTGATGGGGATATTCATTAATATCACAGATGCATGTACAAATATCCAATATGGGTGCAATGAATAAAGCAAAAAAAAAAGTGTTCTTGGAAGAGAACTGAATACTACCAACTGTCACTCTTTCATTCTAGAAACCTTAAGCAGTGTATGGTGGTCGTTAAAAGGGGAAGGAGGACTGTAAGGAAGAGCAGGAGAAAGCAGTCCGCCCAAGATGGGAGCATCACCAAGCAACCACGCTTAGCTGACAGCGGCCTTTACAGTGACCCTAGCTTTCACAGTGATCCCGTCCCGGCAAGGAAGAGCTGGAGCTGGTCCCGGTCTGCCCAAGACGGGAGCCTCACCAAACCACACTTAGATGACAGCGGCCTTCTTAGCGACGCCAGCCTTCACGGCGACCCCAGCCTTCACGGCGATCCCGTCCCTCACAGTGAAAGCCTCAACTCAATCAGCATCAGCTCAAGTAGCCAACCTGAGTGCAGTGAGACTGAATCGTCTACTAGTGATGAATGCTTTGTGGTGATCCCAACCTATGATGGACCCGTCCAGCTGGCAAGGCCCAAACAGAGCACAGCAAAGGCGGGCCGTTTCAGAGAGTTATTAGCTAAGGCATTGTGCAAGAGAAGTACGATTGAACGATTAAATTGCTTGTGAGATCATTCAGCCTTATTTTTATTTTTTTTAAATGTTTTTAGCGGTGCAAACCGCTCTATATCTGACTTTGTCTGTGTGTCCGTGTGTCCGGGTGTATGTCCAATAAACAAACATTGATGACAACATCAATACGGGGCTCATCAAAGGCACCGCTTCCTTCACACAGGGTGTGATTTTTTTATTTATTTAGAGTAGCCAATTCTTTTTTACCCCTTTTTCTCCCCAATTAGTCGTTATGCCAATTGATTCCTCCCCACACACATTTCTGTGTTGTCACTGCTGTCGTATCCCACCGACTCACCTGCCAATGAAGAGCCCCCACCAGGAGGACGTAGAGCCTTCGTCCTACTCCTCCCGCCCAACACTCCCTGCTGACGGGTGCCGACCCAGCCCGTAGGAGTACGTGCAATGACCCGTTTCTCTCCTCGCCCGGCTGCCCTCCCCGAACACGGGCCAATTGTGTTCGTGTAGACGCTCGACAAAGCCGGTTGCACCACGTGGATTCTAAGCTCTTATTCTGCCTTCAGTCGTGTCTTTTGGGTCCCTCTCAGAACTATTCCTCTCACAATAATATTTGTGTTTGTTTAAAGGGGCTACACCATGAATTTCATTTTTTTTAGGTTTTTAGTATTTTTTGGGCTCCCCAGTGTCTCTTGTACCCAAAAAAATATTTTTTTTTAACATTCAGTCATTCATGCTCATTTCATGGATTTCCTGAATGGGCGTGTCTGAACAGGCCATTTCAGAATGGCAGGGCAAGTGATGTCACTTGCCCTGATTTTGCATTGATGATGGCCAGACACAATTGCTCAGTAGCTCCCCCCTGCCCAATAGGACGTTTTGGTATTGCAGCTGAAAAAGCTTGGAATGACAGACAGTCAGATTGTGAGAAAAAATATCTGGATGTTTTTTAGGCTTACAACCTGTTTAAAACGTATTGGGGGGCAATATTTATATATAATATATTTTTTTTAAATTCATGGTGTAGCCCCTTTAACAGAGTTATTACTAATCAGCGAGATATTTTGGGGGGAAAAACAGAATACTGTATTGAGAGAAATTTTACATTGTTAGAAGTTATGCAGATATGGATTTAAAGGGACTACACCATGAATTTTAACTTTTTCTTATTTTTTGTGTGTTTTTGGTCTCCCCTACCTCTCTTCTATCCCCAAAAATACCCCAGTATGAACACTCAGGCTTTCACAGTAAATCTGGGGTTTTCTGTAAATTCTCTGTAAAGTCTCAAAACAGGCCAAACTGATTTGCACCCTGACGTGACGTCACGTCACATCAGGTACAATCCCTCCCGTTTTTCAGTTCCAACCAAAAGAAAATGCATATATTTTTACTTCATTGATAAAAGTGGACTTAGTTATGAGGGGGTTTCTTTGTTTTCTGATTTTCGCAGTCAGGCATTACATTCAGAGAATATGGGGTGGGGATTATTTACTTGATTGGTTAAGGCCCCTTTCAGTATGAAAAGGTAAAAATAGAGCCTGCACGCCGTAATGTAACGTGCTTGTTTCAACCAACAAGGTCTACTGTACTTAAGAATCAGTCTCTTTTAAGGGGGGGCGCATGCTATCATGCTACCATTTTCGGTGATCACCCTCTCACCGCGGTGGTTTGAAAACAACATGACATCACCGAGCCACTCACCTCAGCAGATCTCTTTGCTTTTACACCGGACTATGAGCGCCTAGTATCATAATCACCTTTTAGGTGAAAACGTTTCCACCTAAAAGTTGAAAGGGTGATCACCTAAAATGGTAGCATGCAGCCACCTTTGCGGAATGATCCTTTGAAATGTGTAGCTCCAATATCCACACTGGTGGTAGTATCCTCTTAAATAGTATTTTGTGTTCGCTGGACAGGGCTGTGAATACATTTATTTTCCAGCTGTGTGCTTCGTTCTCACACACAGATGCATGTACATATGCAGAACCCATATGTACATCCCATGTCCCATGCCTAACATGGGACATGTCTTTATAAATACAAGTAATGACAGCATGCATATGATATTGGTGTCAGTTTTGATGAGCAGGAATCAGAAGAGGCAGAATGGGATTTTGCATATAAGCTGTGATCTGATCCCAATGCACTCATGAACTGAGCCTACTCCACCAAACATGCATCAGTGTATCCTCCATGACAGCTTTAAGTAATAATTAAAATCAAAAGTGCTCCACAAAAAAATACATTAAATGTGCATGGGTTTGCCTTGATGACAAACTGGTAGGATGGGCTAATGATGTCCCAAGATGCAGGTTAGGAATTCTGTGTAAAATATTGTTTTGTCCACACAGCCACAAGGTGGCGCGACCGTTCCTTTATAGATGGTTTACTCTGAGGTATACCATAAATGAAAGCTCTTAGAAGCTGCTAAGTGTCCACAAAGTTAATGCCTCCAAGACTGCTGTGCTGAACAATAGAGCAATGGAAATAGTCAAGGAAGGACAAAGGAGCTGGCTTAGACAGGGGTCTGTTTGTTCGAATATATATAAATATATATCTGAAGGTACGAGTATGTGAATCTGTGCTATGTGTGGAGGTACATTGCTTGAATTATGTTTTTATATTATATACTTTTTGTATCTTTTATTTCCTGTATTTTATTTCTCTATGTATGTTCTTATATATTTTTTCTTTTTATATTTTATTTTTTTCTGCAATATTTGGGAACCTGCTCACCAAGCTGTTAGAATCAGGAGTGAAACATTGGAATATCTACTGGCAAATTACCATGGACTTTACCATCAAGGACAAACAAAGGATCTTTCTATAAAAGGACTGAAGTTGCTTTAGCTTAGGATCCCACTCCTCTGGACTGAATAGCCCACAGCATAATGAGTGTTAAATATACCTGAAATGTACTAATTTAATGTAATGTGATACCCAACAAGACCTGCCTGTTCTGAAAACGAAAAAGAATAAAAAGAAAGAAAAAATCACACCCAGTGTGAAGTGGGCGGTGTGTGGTCATCACAACATGACTCACTTTAAAAAAAGGATAAATGACTTTTTTTAAAGTCCATACTGCTATTCATAGGGCTGCACATGTGTCATGTGTTTCGCTAGCCAATCACAGTCCTGAATTTGCAAAGTCAGCCAATCACAATACAGTTAGTGGTGATGACACTAGCTGTAATGTGATTGGCTGATATGAAAAAAGTATCGATTTGCATTAACAATGGAAGGGTTAGGGGGTACACACATTTTTTGGTCGGTGTCCAAAACTCACTTATAGGGGGCGGCTACACCACCCCAAAAATCACACCCTGTGTGAAGTGAGTGGTACCTTTGATGAGCCCCGTATTGACCCCCGTATTGATGTTGTCATCAATGTTTGTGGACAGACATACATACTATACATACGGACACACGGACAAAGCCAGATATAGGAGTGGTTGGCACCACTCAAAAATCACACCCAGTGTGAAGTGGGCGGTGTCTTGCTAGCTAATCACAATACTGGGCTAATACTGGGAAGTGTGATTCACTTAAAAAAAACATAGATTTGTTTTTTTTAAGTGTGCGTGCGTATTTATAGGGCTATGCACATGTGTCATGTGTTTCTAGCCAATCACAGTCCTGAATAGAGTCATGGGGGCCACTGGCCAATCACGGTGCAGGGTTAGGGGGGTACACTGGTGGCCAATCACAGCGCAGGGTTGGGGGGTGCAAATTCCAAACCTCACTTATAGGGGCGGTTGCACCGCCCAAAAAGACAGGGCTCTGTTTGCCAAGTTGTGTACTGTGAGATTGTGGAAGTCTTTGGGGAGTGTGACTCAAGTGACAGTTGTGAGTCACTGCTGGTCAGGAAACGTGTCTGCTTTCCCAGCATCACTACACAAGGCTATCATAGGTAATCAGTTCCAGGTTAAGCCCGCAGGTTAGAAATCCTCTGGAAAGGGGAATGATCTGCCTATGTTTATTCTCTAACACTTTATTTAACCAGGCAGACAATTAAGGACAAATTCTTATTTACAACTATGGCCTGGCAAAAGGCAAGGCCTCTTGAGGGAGAGGGGGATAGGGGCTAAAATATATTTAAAACAAATCTACATCCAAGTTAAAAGCAAATAAAAGAAAAGCAATATAATAAACTCACACTAAGAACACAATCAATCAATAAACAGAATATGCAATATCCATTGTTTGCAGTATCCAGTTGACCATTAGGGCTAATCATCACCTTACATTCACTTGCAGAATCGCCGTTATCCTATTATAAATGTGAATATGTCTTTTGTGTCTCGAGAACCATCCAAATGATCGTCATAAAACACGTCCAGTGTAGTCTGGACAGTTAAGCGGACCAGATCCCCATTGTGTTCTTGATGTGGTAGAAGTCTTCCTATTGTCTGTCTGTGCAAGTCAGTCACAGCTGGGCCGGCTGACTGCCAGCCAGGGTGACGTTGCCCAGGTGGAGGACAGGCAAAGGGTGAGCCTCCGTGTTGAACACCCAGCTCTCCAACGGCATCAGTTCATCACTTGAGAACAACAGGTACAGATATTTGAGCGTCTCTGACAGAAAGAAGCTCTGCTGCACGTCGTCATGGGTGGGATTGGACATGGTGACGTCCTCCACACCAGAGAAACCTCCACTCACCCTGCAGTACTTATCTATAGCCTGAGCCGCCTCCCAGCCCCACTGGCGGTACTTGGGGTCATGGGTGAGCCTCCACATGTACCAGTAGGTCTCAATGACCTCCGGACGTAGGATGTAATGTTTATCCACAGGCGCTGCCTCCAGACCATTGTCAAACCTAAAGACCTCTGGACCCAGCTTCATCGCTGTCCTGTCGTAGGATTCGTGGCAAGTGTGCGCAATCTCAGCTCCTAGCTGGAGGTAGTGTTCTGCCTTGTCATCTGGCGAGCCATTGGCTCCAAGTGCAAACATCCCCCCAGCAAAACAGGTCAGGTGGCCCATCTTCCTCTGCAGGTAGCCATTCTTCCACTCCCCAATGAAAGTCAGACCACCGTCGGACTTACGAATCAGATGACGTTCTATAGCCTCGATGGCGTCATCGTAGGTCTTGCGTGCCTCCATGTCGGTCTTGTCAGACACAAGCCATGCCTTCAGCAGGTACTCGTAGAAGCTGTCCCCAAGACACCCTGCTGAGATATGGTCTTGTCCCCAGCGGCCTGTGTGAGGATTGAGGTAGTTTGGATACAGTCCGTTCGGGTGGTTCATTTTGGCTAGCAGCTTACGGATGTGCATCACCTTCTGATAGTAGACAGGGTTCCCAGTTAGGTATGTGAGGTGAACAAACTCGATGTGGAGGGTCCCGAACTCTGCCAAAACGCTGTTCGGTGACCAGTGCGTACCCCCTTCACCACTTTTGAGGTTGACCGTGGACCAGGGAATGCCTGTAGCCGTGTTGAAGGCAGGAAGCAACCTATCAGCCAATTGTACCGCCTTCAGTTTGAATATTTCTTCTCCAGAGAGGTAGTAAGCAGATAGCAGTCCTCCTATGAAACGGATGTTGGCCTCGAAGACAGAGACCTTAGCATCAACGTCAAAGTCCAGGTGCTGTTCAATCCACTCCTGTCCATCCTTGAATTCCTTGTGAAGGCCCATGATGTACAGGGTGTCTAAAGAGTCCACTATAGTAGCACCTAGCTGGGAATTACCAAAGATCATGGAGGAATGTTCTTTCTTTGACAGGGGCTGCAGTTCATTATGACCAAAGCTGTACTGTCTGTAGTTGTCCCACGCATGCTTCATCATCTCTCTGATCTTGTCCCGTTTGTCCTTGATGTCATGTTCCGGGGGCTCTCCGTCATTGACCCCTACCACCTTGGGCATGGGGTGAAGAGTGTTCGGCGTGGGCAGAGATTTTGGCAGCGGCTCCTCATCAGAATTACTCAGCTTCCCTCTGGCTTCCTGCAGTGTAAGCTCATGGTCTGCAGGGATCCTATCCCGCAATATCTGCTCGTCTCTGTTTCTGTGTTTGTAGTGTGCCCCCTGTCCATCTGAGGGGGGAAGAGTGTTTGGGAGCAGCAGAGATTTTGGCAGCTGCTCCTCATCAGAATTACGCAGCTTCCCTCTGGCTTTCTGCAGTGTACGCTCATGGTCTGCACTGATCCTATCCCGCAATATCTGCTCGTCTCTGTTTCTGTGTTTGTTTTGTGCCCCCTGTCCATCTGTGAACATGGGGCCACCCTTGGAGGGGTTGATGGGAGGGATGAGCATTTCCTCCTGGCCCATGTCTAAGTGATTGTGCTTGGAGTTGTACAACAGGAAGAAGGCTACAAAGGTCAGGGTGATGAAGGCACAGAAGATGGGGAGGATATACCTCTTGGAGAACCTCGGCATGGTTCTTAGATGGCAGAAGGACGAGGCACCTGGAGACGACGTTGGGACTCTGCGGTCCCAGAGTGGTAGCAGGGAATTCGTTCTCATGGTTTCACTGTTAAACTCAGATTAGGCAGAGGTAAAACTTTGAGGTGGAATAAACCAGTGTTGTAGTACTAAATGCTGGGGTGTGAACCCAATTCTACAGTATAAGTACCCAGTCTGTCCACCAAGGTGTGACATAGGTTACCCCTCACAGCCAATCATATATGTACGTATGAACGTAATAACCATATATGGCTTTGCCAGACGTATGGGGACATATGACGCCAACGTTGAATATTTAGCTGCAGACCTTTGCTGTCTGTCTGTCTTTTTCTTTAATCTCAGATCCTGGGGTACTCTGGTTTTGCAGGGGTAGCGTTCCTGCCCACCACCGTGGCATACAAGTTGGTGTGTGTGTGTGTGTGTGTGTGTGTGTGTGTGTGTGTGTGTGTGTGTGTGTGTGTGTGTGTGTGTGTGTGTGTGTGTGTGTGTGTGTGTGTGTGTGTGTGCATTGCTTGTCTTGTTTAGGCCCCGTGGCTCCAGGTTTGTGACAATGAGGATGTATACTATCGGTAGAGAGAAACAAGGCGTGTGTGTGTGTGTGAGAGAGAGAGAGAGAGAGAGAGAGAGAGAGAGTGTGTAAATCTCTATTCATTAACACTATGTTAAGCCCTTGATCTATGTTACCTCATTAGCCATATCATATGGCACATTAGGAATGTGTTAATCATAAGTTCACCAACAAATGTTCCTTATGGAAAATATTGATATAAATTGGTGTAGTCATAATGCATTTCTCTACAAAAATCAAAAATGTTCACTTGAAAAGGATACTGCTTAAAAAGAAATCCATGCATAAGTTCAAGGCAGACTTTATTCTGAATGTTCATATTGCTGTGTTGTATTGAATAATAAATGTGCGGCAGTTTGTCTTGATGAATTCCCTAGATAGGTAAGGAGTTTTGTGTGCAAAATTCTCTTTGTATTTGTACTATTGGCAACACATCTTGGTAGATGTTATCATCAACCACATACTGTACCTGTCTACCTACACAGCCGCATGGTGGTGCCAACTTACAATTTAGAATTTAGGCATTTAGCAGCGGATTATCCAGAGTGAGTTACAAGTGCAAAATCAGAGTAAAGGCCATGAATCATAGTCAACAATCAGTAAATAGCACCATCATAGGTCTGCATAGAATAACTAGCATGTACCAACAAAAAAAAAGAAAGAAAGAAAGAAAAACTAGAAGAAGTGCTCCTCGGAGCACAAGTCTCCGCCAGGTCAGGTAGATTATTGTGGCCCCCTGGTGGCGCTATAATAGGCCAATGTGAAAAGGGTGCCATTTCTTCTTGCACGGCAATCGGACACTGCATTCATGATTTGAGGCATTTTGTTCCAAAAATGTGGTTTGCTAAATTAGACCTGCTGGTGGCGCTATAACAGGCCAATGTGAAAAGGCCTTCCTCGGCCTAGTGGGAATGTGCGTGCAAAATTTCACAGAAATCGCACACTGCGTTCACTATTTGAGGAATTTTGTTCAAAACGGACCTATCCTGCAAACTTTGGAAGCCAATGTTAGCCAAGTAGGATGGAATATGAAATATCGGACACATCCCTCTTGATCACATGACTATAGAGATACTGGCCCTCATTTATCAACGTGGTGCAGCCCAAAAAATGTCCGTACGGCGAGATCACCGCACCTTTCGGCATTTATCAATATATCCTGACGTGGGCTTCATCCTACTTTACGCTGAGATCTCACGTCTGGTCGAGACCAGTTGTTGACGTTGGCTGCGCCCGTTTATTCCATTCTAGACCTGCGGAGCAGCATTGTCTGACGGTCTGACAGGCATCTGGACACATGTATCCACTCCAAAATGTATATCTACACTAATAAATAATCCCTGTGAAAATATAACATTTTATAAAATAATTTAAACAAACTGCTTTAACAGTCATTCGGTTGCATTGGCTATTTTAAAATAGCAGATCTGCAAGCGCGTTGTGAGCTTGTAGATCTGCTATTTTCAAAATATACAGCGCTTCATGCGAGCGCATTTTCGGGACTCCCGACGATCATTTCATGGACTACAAACTTACAGTAGCTTGTCCTATGTTATGGCGTTATGTCATAGAGAGTTATGAAGACTACAACCTGGCTGGGTTAAGGATATAAATCCGACGCTCCAATCTCTTATTAACGTGGCGGCACGGAATCACTGCAGCCTGGCCGAGTCTGACTGCTTTATTTTAGTGTAACTTGAACGCGCACTGCTCGGTATGGGGTAAATAAATGAATATACAAACGTATTCCATTCATGGCGATGTGATTGTTATCATATGTCATTCATATAGGCTACAAGCCTAAGTGACAAAGATACCGCTGCGGATTACATAAAAAACACAGGCGGCGCGTGTGTGTGAGAGAGAGAGAGGGGGGCGTGTGCGTGTGTGGCGAGGCTATCGGGGGAAGCTATTTCTTATTGGCTTTTCATGTCTTTGGTCGTATTCTGGTTCGTCTTCATGTCGTAAAATCGGGGCGTTTTGAGAATATTTAAGGGCGTGTTATTTAAATGACGCTCGTTTTCAGACGTGAGATTTATCAAAGCCCCGACCTGATGTACGCTCGGATCAGCTGTTTAGGATCCTTTGATAAATGTGACTTCGACGTTGGTGCACGGCCGAATATATGGAAAAATATACGCCGGTTTATACGCTGCGTTGATAAATGAGGGCCACTGTGTACCGATTTGCGTGATTTTTGGACAGAATCTGAAGCAGTAAGAGCAAAACATGTGTTTTACAAAACTCAGCCTCCTGGTGGCGCTCTAAAAGGCATATGTGAGAAATGCAGGGCAAATGTTTTTCCTTGGCCTCTAAGGAGTGTGCGTGCAAAGTTTCACGCAGATCGGTGCAGTTATAGCTAAAAACGTGAATCGGCCTGTTATAGCGCCACCATGAGGCTGATTTGAACGTTTTCAAGTGGCATTTCTTCCTGGGCCAAGTGGGAATCTACGTGGAAAATTCCACGAAAACCGCATGCTGCGTTCATGATTTGAGGCATTTTGTTCGAAATGAACCAATCCTGCAGACTTTGGAAGCCAATTTTAGCCAATCAGGATGGAATATGGAAAATCAGACAGATCCGTGTTGATCACATGGCTATGGAGATACTGTGTACCGATGTGTGTGTTTTTTGGACAAAATCTGTAGGAGTAATATCAAAAAATGTGTTTAGCAAAAGTCGGCCTCATGGTGGCGCTATGACAGGCTGATCTGAGAAATGTGGGCCAGAGGTTCGGCGGTGCCATCCAGGGAGTGTGTGTGCGCAGTTTCACAGCGACCGGTTCAACGGTGGTGGAGATTAGCTGGTCACAGACAGAAGGACGGACACACGAACGGACGGACACACGGACGGACGGACAGGGGGCAAAACATACTCTCTCGCCATGCCTTTCGGCCTGGCGGAGACAAAAAGGACACAGGAAGGGATACAAGGAGAGAACACTGCCAGGGGTTGAGGTGGAGTTTTCAGACTGGTGGCAAATAGGGACTGGGGTGAGTCTGCTGTTATTGATAGCAAAGGAGAGTTTATTCCACAGCTTGGGAGCCAGGCTGGTGAAGAGTCTAGGATGTGTGTAATGTTGGCGACTGTGTTTTAGGGAACTGTTGAACAGACTTAGGCCTTTTGTGTAAGTGAGCGGGAAGGGGTAAGTGGGTGCCATGCCCTGATTGCCTTGTAGGCCATCACCAGTGTTTTGTACTGGGTGCGGGCAGCAACGAGAAGCCAATAAAGACAGCAGATGAAGTCACACTCTGTTGCAGACTGCACAAATCTCTTGGAAGCTGCTACAATAACATATGGTGTGTCTACAAAGTTGATACCATGCAGGACTGCTGAACAATACAACAATGGAAATAGTCAAGGAAGGACGAAGTAGAAAAAGAAACAGTTGAGGCTTGGATATTGAATTACAGGAGGCTTGGGGGGGGGGGGGGGGGGGGTCTGTTTGCCAATGGGATTAGTGTATTGTGGGATTGTGGAAGGAATGGGTGGTTGAGCCACTGGTCAGGAAGCTTCTCCACTGACACTGTCCCAGCATCATCACACAAGGCCATCTGTGAGAGATGCCAGGTTAAAATCCAGCAGGATTAGAAATGCTCAAAGGGGGATGATTTACCTATCGTTGTGGCGATCTCAAACCCAACCACTGGACCATATGGCACTCCCCCGCAAAAGTGACACGGCAACATCACAAGAACACAAGCGCACTCACATGGTTCATGTACAGTGACAGCACTGATGGAAGCCGAGCTGCCTGGTATTTACCAGAACGGATAGTAAGAGAGAGGAGATAACCATCACCTCACATTCACTTGCAGAATATCACACACTGTCCCTCTCTTTCTCTCTCTCTCTCTCTCTCTCTCTCTCTCTCTCCTTCTATCTGCGTTACTCTCCCTCACCCCTCCCAATAATATACATGCTTGCACACATCACGTTAGATGATGACACAAGAGGGATAAGTGTTCTCACACTCCACTGAGAGCCGTTGAATGCTGCAGCAGTAGCACTGTTCTGATTCAACAGACCATGAGCTTCACAGAGAGCCACTACTGCACACAACGTATTTACATGCAAAACATCTGCTTTTTTGCTCTTCATATACTGTAGGGCCCCCAGGCATTGTTTTTTTCTCATCAGCCTTGTTTCTCTCAACCGATACATCCTCATTCTCACAAACCTGGAGCCACGGGGCCTAAACAATACAAGCAATGCACACACACACACACACACACACACACACACACACACACACACACACACACACACACACACACACACACACACACACACACACACACACACACACACACACACACACACACACAGCTCAGTATCCTGCGATAGAACCACTATCAGCACCTGACACCTCGAAAACAGGAAAAACGTTTCAGCAGGATCACAGATGTGTTGAGTGTTTAGGGGAGGAGCGTGTCCGAGTCTATATAACCCCGCCGGATAGATATTTCACTTCACTCCTCAGCTGGGGGATATATTGTATACTAGAAGTGCAAGAGGGAACATCTCCATCATGTCCTATTATGAGGTAAGGTCTTGCCTAATGACATGTTATTTTTCTGATATTGGCGTGCAACAGTTACTAACAAACAGTGCATGGCAGCAATATTTATAGGTACACCTGTAGATAGATAGATAGATAGATAGATAGATAGATAGATAGATAGATAGATAGATAGATAGATAGATAGATGTTTTATTTTTATTACATTATGTTTTTAAACGTATTTATGTATATGCAATTTTGCATATTACTATATGTATACAGTATATTATTTCAAATGTATTTATCTTTTTTCCCCTCTTTTTTTTGGTTACTATGTTTATAGTTATCTGACCGACATATCAACATATCCTTTATTTGAACTGAGCCAATTCACACGATTGTGCTCAGGACCCATTGTGATGGCCCTTTCCTCTCTGTCTGTAAACTACTACACTGGTTCTCAGCATGGGGTGCGGGGACCCCCAGGGGTCCTTGGGGGTCCCCAGCTACATGATTGATAGTTACTATAGGATTAGGAACCAAATGAACCCTGACAGGTCTGTAACTCGGATAGTGTGCAAATGGATTACTGGTCCATTTGTACACTCTCTCAGTTAAACTAACACTTAGGATTTTACAGCGTAGACTGGGGTCCCAGAGACAAAAACCTTTGTATCAAAATAGGGGTCCGTGGCCTCATGCAGAGCCTACTACCTTCACTTACCTCTGCCCACCCCTTTTCGTGTCCAGCACTACTATTTTGACGAGTTCAACGACACAGGCTCAGGCTCCGGTTCCGGATACCTGGACCTGGACGAGCCCTGTGAGACGGAGCAGCTGGTGACCCGTGACCTGCAGCAGGTCTTCTTGCCTGTGGTCTACGCCCTCATCTTTACCCTGGGTATCACCGGCAATGGCCTGGTGGTCATGGTGCTGGGCTGCCAGCGCAGGTTAGGACGTTGTGTTATGTAACAGGATTTGACTATTTTACTCTGGTTTTGTCGTTCCTGGATTAGTTTTATTTTATTTTTTTACCAGTAAACCTGTGTGTGATGTTGAGAAATGGATGGTACGACTACTGATGGCGAGTTAGACAGATGTTTTATTTTTACTTTTTATTATACTGTACAGAACAGTACAGAGAGAGAGAAGACAGAAGTCTGCTTGCGATTCGTAATGCAATAATCGCAACTTAGTCGCATCCCTTATAAAACATAACTGATTTTCAAGTGAGTTGGGTAGTTAGTTTGAAAATAAGTTTTTTTTAAAGCTTTTTTTCTTTTCTTTTTTTAACCCATTAAGACCAGGAAAGCGCCTGTGACATTTTAAGATTTATTTGGCCGTGCTATGAGCTTGTAGATCTGCTATTTTTGAAAAAAATCTTTGAATATATAAAATGTTTTGAGCATTAGGATTTAGGGAAAATGTATTAATCGGCCTCAGGTCTTTGAAAGCAGGTTTTTAAGAATTCTTGCCTATAATGACGTGCCAAAATAGGGACGGCAGGTTTAATGTGCTTAACCAGCTGCACCTCCAGGCCACTGTTGTGATTTAACTATGAGTGTGTATGTGTGTATACAGGTCCAAATGCAGCCTGACAGACCGGTACCGTCTGCACCTCTCAGCCGCCGACCTCCTGTTTGTCCTGGCGCTGCCGTTCTGGGCCGTGGATGCAGCGCTGGCCGACTGGAGCTTTGGCTCGGTGACGTGTGTCTGCGTCCATGTCATCTACACGGTCAACCTGTACTGCAGCGTGCTCATCCTGGCCTTCATCAGCCTGGATCGCTACCTGGCCGTGGTCCGAGCCACTGGCACTAAGACCAGTGGTCTGAGGCAGCTACTGGCCCACAAGCTGGTCTATGTGGGTGAGTGTCTCCCAGCCTCTCTCAGTGCGTGTCTCTCTGTCGTTCAGTGTCTCTTTCTCTTTCTTTCTTTCTTTCTTTCTTTCTTTGTCTCTCTCTCTCTCTCTCTCTCTCTCTTTCTCCCTCTGTTTTCTCCTCTCATCTATCCACACTTCTTCCTCCTCAAAACCTTTGTGCTTGTATCTCCCTCTCTGTCTCTCGCCACTGTCGCAAACATTGCTTGCTCAGGGTGGGACAATGTCGGGTCTCTGCTCTATAAAGTGTCTTGAGACAATTTGTTGAATTGAATTGAAAACACACAGTTCCTCATCTTCCTCTCATTCAATCTCCTCCTCCTCTTTCCCCATGGATGCATCCTTCATCCCTACGTTCTGAACTCAGTGATCTTAAGTGACCTTGTCGTTTCCTCCCCTACTATACATTCCCATTTCTCACACCTTTTTTCTCTCCCCCTCCCTCCAGGCGCCTGGTTGCCAGCCGGTCTGCTGGCGGTACCCGACCTCATATTTGCCCGGACCACGACAGCGGGGGAGGGGACGACCGTGTGCCAGCGCCTCTACCCGGAGAACAACGGACCCGTCTGGGTCGCGGTGTTCCATCTCCAGCTGGTGCTGTCGGGCCTGGTGATCCCCGGTCTGGTTCTGCTGGTGTGTTACTGCATCATCGTCTCCAGGCTGACCCGGGGCCCCCTGGGGGGTCAGAGGCAGAAGCGCCGGGCCGTCCGGACCACCGTGGCCTTGGTCCTCTGCTTCTTCTTGTGCTGGCTGCCTTACGGAGCGGGCATCTCCGTGGACGCCCTGATGCGCCTGGAGGTCCTGCCCAGGCACTGCAGCCTGGAATCCATACTGGAGGTGTGGCTGGCCGTGACTGAGCCAATGGCCTACGCACACTGCTGCCTGAACCCACTGTTGTACGCCTTCCTGGGAGCAGGTTTTAAAACCTCCGCCCGCAGAGCACTAGCTCTAAGTCGCGCCTCCAGCCTGAAGGTTCTACCCAGGAGACGTGCCGGGGCATCCACCACTACAGAATCAGAGTCTTCCAGTTTACACTCCAGCTAACTGTGTGTGTGTGTGTGTGTGTGTGTGTGTGTGTGTGTGTGTGTGTGTGTGTGTGTGTGTGTGTGTGTGTGTGTGTGTGTGTGTGTGTGTGTGTGTGTGTGTGTGCGTGCGTGCGTGTGCGTGTGCGTGTGCGTACGTGTGTGCGTGTGCATGCGTGTGCGTGTGTGTGCGTGTGTGTGTGTGTGTGTGTGTGCGTGCGTGCATGTGCATGTGTGCATGTGTGTAAGGATGTTTATCCCAAGGTGTCTGAGAGAGTGAGGAACAGTCTGCTGGCCCATGACTCGTCTTCACCCTCATAGTCAAGTTTATAATGTAAATATTTTGTATTTTCAAGGATGCTACCCCCATAGCTGTCTATTGTTGAAGATGTTTTTAATAAAAAAAAGTGAAAACACCTATTTTGTTTACTTCTTTTGCAATAACTTGCTCACTTCCTCAGTGAAATGTGTTTCCGTTAGAGATGTTACTTCCTGCTCCGATTCCGATACCCACAACTCGGTGGATACCGAGTACCGATCCGATACCAATGCCTAAATATAGGAATAAATAACAATTCCATTAATAATTGCTAAAGTGCAGCCACATGTTAGTAAAATAAGAAGTACAGTAAGAGCATAAAACCGTTGTGCAACATCAACTAAAGCATTCAAAATACAAAATAATTGTTTACCGTAAAGGAAATATCATCAAGTGATAAATTACGTGGTATTGGACTAGCATAGACTGGCATACTCACAGATACCGATACCAGTACCTTAGGCAGTATCGGCAGCTTTTCCGATAAACGGTATCGGTATCGCAACAACTCTAGTTTCCGCCCCCTTTCTGTTTTGGTGTGGTACATTTGACACCTGGATAAAATATCATTCCAGCCTTCTGAAATGACTTTTAACTATGACCACCTCTCTGTCAGACAAGATTAATTTTTTCCAGTCCTATGACATTACACGACACACTGTGAAGAGTAGCAAGAAAATGAGAAGCGTTGCATCACAAGTAATGCCTGTAATCTCCCTTCCGTCGGCTCACAAATAAGTGCACAGTAAAACCCTCAGTGTTCATTTAACTGTCTGAGAACCACAAATGTAACCATTTGGTTACAATGTAACCAAATGTAACCATTTGGTTACATTTGTACACCCTCAGAGTTACAAAAGGATATATTAGCACTGGGTATTTCACTGTGTGGTATCAATACAATTTCACTCAATCTTCAGCACACCCTGAGGTTTGGGCAAATTGTTTATTTACTTGACTGGCCACATAATACTTGTTTTACCCTAGGTGTGGCATATTGTAGAGATATGAGCATTTAAATTGAACTTTGACGTGGGGAAACACGTCTCTAGAAATGTGCTCTTGTGTGTTTTCCCTTATCAACTTTATCATCGCCCTCTCGCCATGATTCAGAATCACACACAGTCACTACTGGTATCCACTGATCCAGAGAATGCACTTGTTATGTTTTTCTGAAAAGGCATCTAATGAAACCTTCTGGTGTTTTCTGACTTGTGACACGTCTTGGGGCAGGTGTGTGTGAGTCAGTGCAACGGAGGCCTCCTATTGTGTGTGTGTGTGTGTGTGTGTGTGTGTGTGTGTGTGTGTGTGTGTGTGTGTGTGCGCACGCGCGCGTGTGTGTGCGTGTGTGTGTGTGTGTGTAATAGATTTATGACATGTTGGTGGTATAGGACTCAGCTGCATATTATGCAGTTGAGTGAGGAGGTGTGAGCTCAAGGGGAGAAGGGGGGAGGGGGGGTCACTAAGTCCATTTTCCCAGCATCTTATACGCACGGGCTACAAACACTGAGCCTACTTCCACCTGGAAGTGAGACAAACATAAGCTGGAAGTTTACTGTGTCCCCGTTTCCTGGAGCAGAGTGGGAGGATAAAGAGGAAAGAAAGAAAGACAAAGAGAGAAAACAATACAACTAAAGAAGGCTTCAATGAAGGCTTCAATCTGTAACCCTGCATGTAGACGTTTGTATTACCTTAACGCAGTCCCGTCCTGTTTACATGTCATACACATAACAATGACAGCACTGCGCTGAGTACATGAGTCTGATGAACTTATCTGACTCACCACACATAAACTCGTAAACTCATCACACATAAACCCATCAGTGCCACATGGAGATCAAATGTTCAGCATGCATACAGCACCCATGCACAGGCACACCTACAGTGCACACATATCCCTGCTATTTATACTGCATTCAAAACAGGAAGGACTTCCTCCCGCTCATTTTAGGAAAAACAAACAGCTATGGCCTGACAAACACAACCTGGTGAACAGTTTGGTAAAATTATATATAGATATAGCTGGATTTAAAGTTAATAGGCATCATTTGTACTTCTTTGACATGGGTCAGAATTCAAGCCCAGTGACTTTGGTTCAGGGGATTAGGACACAGCAAGATTGTGGTGAATATGATGTTTTAACTTCTTCTAAAGTGTTCCTTTTGTTTTCTTTTTTACTGTTTTGCTTTATTTTGCATTTTTTCTTTTTGTCCGCACTTGTTGAGACTCTATGATAGGCCCACCGCTGCAATGTGACGATAAAAAAACATTGAACCTTGAACCTAAAGCAATATAGTATGTCTAAAGATTTGCAGGCAGTGCAAGACATACAATAGACAGTACATTATGAACACCACTTCAAACTGTGACATCCAAACACTACACACCAGTGTGTTTCCAGCATTCATCAGTGTCTTGCAACAATGGAGTAAAATACTAGTCGACAGAGTGTTAATTCAATAAATCCCAAATGAGACAAGTGTGAGAACAATACTGTAGTAGGCTTACAACAGGGGAAAAGACACTTGATAATAACCAGTCTCTCTGCAGTCTGTACCTCCCTACTGTCCACTCAATTCAGCTTGCAATCCTCTTCTATTCCTTATCTTCTTCCACCCCTATTTCATTTGATCTGACGCCATCTCTCCTTTCCTCTCTCTTCTCTCCCCTTCTGGCACCAATAAAGTGGCTCTTTGGTGCCTTCTGCATGCATGTGGGTCTGTGGGCATGGTAGTACTGTGCTGTGTGTACTGTGTCCTGTGTGTGTGGGGATGCTAATGATAATTTATAAAATATGTTAGTGGTTCCACATGGGAGAGTAGCTTACTTACACACACATGCACCTACCAATGGCCTAGTTTATATTTAGTTGTATGATGGTGTCTCTCGTTTCATTAGTTAGTCACTTTCAATGAGCGACACTGTCGTGCGACAAAGTATACATGAGCAGTAACGTGGTTGCGTCTTAGTGCTACCCATTCCACTCCACACTGTCTCTTTGTTTTGAGGCAGCTCTGCTTTATTAGATGCTACAGTGGATAAGAGGCTGGGAAAACAATTAAGGGAATAACGAGGAGTCGGACATGACATGACATGCAAATCATGACCCATACTTGAACCCAGATCATTACAACCTGTGTACGTGCTGCGTGTTTACCTGCTGTAAGATTACAATCGAGTTGCTCCACTGGAACAGTTAGGGGTTCAGTGCATTGCTCAGGGGCTCTTGACTTGTTGAGGCAGGGGAGAGTGTTTGTCATCTACTTCCTCCCCTTAGATTTTCCCAAGCGCTGACGAACATGTTGAACCAGTGAACTTCCACTCAGAAGCCATTGCTTCTTGGACTGGCTACTGCAACCCCTGGCCTATACTGAGTCTGGATGTACGTGGGTGGGTGGCTGTGGCTGTGTGTGTGTGTGTGTGTGTGTGTGTGTGTGTGTGTGTGTGTGTGTGTGTGTGTGTGTGTGTGTGTGTGTGTGTGTGTGTGTGTGTGTGTGTGTGTGTGTGTGTGTGTGTGTGTGTGTGTGTGTGTGTGTGTATGTGTGTTTGTTTGAAACATCGCAGATGGCCAGGTTCTATGTCAGAATCAGATGGAGAACGGCTGAACTTCCTGCTGCTTAACAATTGTGGGAACACCAGAGATCAGGACAGATCAAGACAGAGAGAGAGAGAGAGAGAGAGAGAGAGAGAGAGAGAGACATGGTCCGTATCCAAATGGCCTACAACAACTTCCTGCTCTCTTCCTGGTGGGTGAATACAATGTGACAGGTGAAACCAATAGCCTGTCGGGGGGTTTATTTGTATTGCTCTCAGCAGATGGATAAGTAGTGGGATGAGAAAGCAGGTGGTCTCACCTCTAGACAGTATTGCTCTGACCCCAACACCATTTCAGACTGGGTCTGAGAGAGAGAGAGAGAGAGAGAGAGAGAGAGAGAGAGAGAGAGAGAGAGAGAGAGAGAGAGAGAGAGAGAGAGAGAGAGAGAGAGAGAGAGAGAGAGAGAGAAAAATCATTGTTCTGCTGAAAAAGAGCCACAGTTATCATCATACAGCCACAGACACATGAAGATCAAACGCTGTGATTTTAAAAGCCGCATGGCTGACAGATGACCTCAGAAAATCCTGTGGAATGAATTCTTATTGAGAATTTGGAGGACAGTTAGTTCAGGTTCAATTTGTAAAAACAAAAGCAAAGGGGTGTTGGGGAGGGGGGCATTAATTATAATACTGGATATAAAAATATTCAGCTTCACTGTTCTACCGCGGTTCTTGTGGCTTGGTGTCATGGCATCAGCAAACAAATCAGTCAACTCCATATATGGGCACAAAAGGGGGCATGCCCATATATGGGCATATACTGATGACATCAGGGATCTCCATATATGGGCCTTAAAGGGACAAGGACTGACAGATACAGAGATCTCCATATATGGGCATAATTGAGACAAAGACTGACAGATACAGAGATCTCCATATATGGGCATATCAGTCAGATCACCGGTGCGACATAGGTGTGAGGGCCGCGTAGCAGCCTGAACTCTAGGTGTGAAGGCCCGAACCTCGAGTCTAATATTTTAATTGTGCAATAAAAAGTACACACTTATACACATATTCATTGTCTCCGCCAGGAGACTATTGTTTTCGTTCTCGTCCTTCCGTGTGTCCACCGAGCTAACATTGGTCAAGCTTCATGTGACACGCAGAGCCGGTCCACCCTATACGCACACTACGCAGGTTGCGTAGGGCCCCCGGCCCCGCCTAGCCGCGTCTTTTTTTTTCTCTTTCGTCTTTTTTTACCCGCGTCTTTTTTCGCCACCGCCCTTCCCCTTTCCTGTATCCTGCTTAGGGCCCCTGTGGAGTCTAAACCGGCACTGGTGACACGTGACAATATGTTGAAAGGGTGTGCTTTGATTGGCTAGCGAGACGCATGACGAAATAGAGCCCTATAAATAGGTGTCAATTCAAAACATTGTTTACATGTTTTGAAGTGACATCAGTGCCATCAGCCAAGCTAACATTGGACATGTTAGCTTGGCTGATTGAACATGTCAGCCAAGCTAACATGTTCTAATCCTTAGATGGTCTAATCTAAGAATCAGAACATTCCTAGAAAACTATGGTTAAAGATAGGGTAAGTGATTTCCTTTGGTTAAAATAGCACAGGTCTGCTGGCGGAGACTTGTGCTCCGAGGAGCACATTTTCTAGTATTCATATTCATATCTGTATATTGATGTTGTTTAATATTTTTTCCATCTTTGAGTTGTCTTGGCACAATAATACTCCTCACATTGTTAGGGATTTAAAATGGTTTGAAATTGATATTGTCCTGAACCAATCCATTGCCTTGCTGGTGCAGCCCTTATTTTTTAACTCTATGGTGCAGCCCCATTGGCCTCCATCCAAGGTTCAAGAAGGTTAATGTATTGTTACATCTGATCTTGTGTACTGATACTCAATAATAAAAAGTATTTTGTCATGGCTCCTCAGACAGTACCTGCTATCTGTAGGCTAAAAGAGACATCCAACGAGATGTACTTTTAAGCAGCAATATCCATCTCTCTCTTAGTAAGACTGTTATCCAGATGTTCATTACAGTATTATGGGACCATGATACACCAGTTCACTTCGTCTCAGTGATAAACAGCAGCCTCCAGTGGTTTCCCAAGGTAACTACACTATGCAATTCCGTTCTACCCTAGATTGTAAAAAATGGTCCACCCCCCTATGGTCCACCCATGACCCACCCTACAGATTTCAGCAAGACGTCACGTGGGTACTGAAAAAAAGTGTTTCTGTTATTTTTCACAATAACAGAAGTAGTAGAAGATGTCTGATATAAACTTGAACGAGGCACTGGCACGCACAAAATGCACAATATGTTAAATGGTTTCTCCCAAATGCACACAGTCGGAAGTGTATCGCGGGAAAGTGGATTGGCATAATACCAGTGGTGGAAGAAGTACTCACATCTTGTACTTAAGTAAAAGTACCAATACCACAATTTAGAAATACTCTTTTACAAATAAAAGTCTGGTACTTAAAATAATAAAATACTTCAGTAAAAGTACAAAAGTATTTGCATTAAAATATACTTAAGTACTGAAAGTAAAAGTACTCCTTTTGCAGAATGTCCCAGTTCACAAGTTTCCAAAATGCTTTGAAAATAGCAGATCTACAAGCTCACAACACGTTGTGACCTTGTAGATCGGCTATTTTCAAATAGCCTAAGAATGGATAGGGCTGAAGCGGTTAATGCATGTTTTGTAATAATAATACAAATCTATTAACTAACTAACTAACTAACTAAAGTTGTAAAATAATAGTAGTGGAGCGAAAAGTAGCCTACAATATTTGCCTCTGAGATGTAGTGGAGTAGAAGTAAAATTAGAAACACTCCAGTAAAGTAAAAAATCCTCAAAAGTGTACTTAAGCACAGTACTTGAGTAAATGTACTTAGTTGCTTTACACCACTGCGTAATACTGCCTAGCCTCATAGGATTGGTTGGAATCACCAACTGTGTTTGCATGAACACGAAGCTACCAGACCCCATTGGTTAACAGCGGCGCGCCAAACGTCACGTGGTGTCGGTTTTCGCGCGAAACATTGTGTTCCTTCCCCCTCCCACAACGTGCAGTGCAAGAGGAAGACCGGGATACGTGCTGTAGAGAAAGTATCTCAACATTTTATACCTTTTATATTTAAGTTGTTGACTATTTCAGCATGGATCTGAACACACAGACGGTAGACAACGCGGGGCAAATGGTGAAAGACGAGCTGGGCGAGAAATGCCAGAAGTTATTCCAGGCTTTCTTGGAGGAGTAAGTGTAAAAATTGCGTGTTATTGTTCTCTGTGCGGGCTCAGGCTGCATCATGGTGGCATGCTCACCAGTACAATTATTCACTTAATTTAACTCTGCGCGTGGACAAATGTAAGTTAATGTAACCAAATGTGGGTCCATTTTGTTACATTTGTACACGTTCAGAGTTACAAATTCATAGATGAACACACTGAGGAGTCTATTGTATGCACACAATGCAGGCCTGCCAACATCCACGGGGGGGGGGGGGGGGGGGTCTGGGTCTGGCGATCAGAGATGTAATTTCATGTGTTCTGGTGTTTTATTAGGCTTGCTTTTAGCATTGGAAAATGATGGGTACATTTTGAAATGTTATCCATTAAAACGCGAAAAGTAGGCCTATAGAAAATTCGTTTGACTGAAGCAGTTTAAGACCCTTTTATTTTTTTGAAACATTTGTTTATTGGTTTTTGACAGAAGCATTTCTAGCATACATATCAAAAATACATGTCATTGTATTGCCCCATGTATAGCCCAATGAAGAGAGAGTTACATAGTCTTATTTGTTATTTGTGATACCAAATCAAGGAGAAATAAAGGAAAATTTACATTCAAGGAGATGTGGTTGAAATCAAGGGAATCAAGGAGGGTTGGCAGCCCTGACACAATGTTCCATTATGTGCGTCCAGGTTCCAGACAGGGGATGGGGAGGTGAAGTATGTCCGGGAGGCAGAGGAGCTGATCAGGCCAGAGAGGAACACTCTGCTCGTCAGCTTTACCGACCTGGAGTGTTTTAACCAGGAGCTGGCCACAACCATCCAGGAGGAGTTCTACAGGTAACTTTGGGTGGACTAAAAAAATATCAGCTATCATAGCCTGGCCTATATTGTGTATTAAGGATTTATTTTGTACTCATATGTCTTACATATTAATGCAATATGCCTTATACATTCAGCTCTAAAGGCATCTCAACCTGCTCTGCATGTAAAGTTTCTTGACGTACAGTAACTGTTTATACACACACACACACACACACACACACACACACACACACACACACACACACACACACACACACACACACACACACACACACACACACAGCACAAGAGTGTCTGCCATTGATTTTATAGTTAAAACATTAATAATGGTGATACGTTTTAAAGGACAGGTTCTCAAATGTCCCTAAATTCACAATAAATAATGTAATAGATGTGTGCCAGCCAGCTATTATATTTAATGGTGAATAAATCAATGGATGCATCATAGACTCCAGATTGACCAGCTGTAGATGAATAACAGGAATCGATGTCTCTGTTTTCAGAATTTACCCGTTTCTTTGTTTGTCGGTGCGCAACTTTGCTCGAGATCATGGGAATGTTCCTCTTAACAAAGAATTCTACGTTGCCATCGAGGACCTGCCTACCAGACACAAGTAAGATAAACTTAAAGTCATGCTTATCGTAATGGGCATGTGTGACTTTATATAGCTACAGTAATATGCCCTCATATAACTATGATTCCGAATGCTTTTGTGGCATAAGAGATTTGTAAGATTATAACGGTGTAAGTATACCCTTCCCAAGCAGCAGCCTAATTAAAGCATGTTAATTATGAAGTTGTTAAACATAAGTTTAATACTCTGAAGGAAAACAATTATGTACTGAATTGGATCAATACATTATTTTTAGAACAACACAAAACAAGTGTCTGGTAACAATGGGTTGATCATGTGATCTTTTGCGTGTGTGATTGACAGGATCCGCGAGCTGTCATCTCTGCGTATCGGCACCCTGGTGAGGATCAGTGGCCAGGTGGTGCGGACACACCCAGTGCACCCTGAACTGGTGAGACACATCTGTACCCTGAATAGATCCATGATAATCCTAAACCCTAATCCATACATACCCTGTAGTATGACGGAGTCGCTTGCCAAAAAGAATCAATCTACAAGCTAGCGATGCGTTGTTAGCTTTTAGATAAGTCCTTTTTGGCAAGTGACACACCTGTGATGGAGTATAAATTAAGCGTAGGCGTTTATGTTGACTGGTTAACCTGGTGTTTTTTTTCTTTCTTTTTAATTAACAGAAAGAGCAATATTTAACCTTAATTGTCGAATGTTTAAGCATGTTGATTGTTCTAATCATGTACTTGACTTGAGACCATTTTTCAAATAGTACATTTTTTTACATTTTGGACAAAATAGCCAATTTTACATCGAGGTGCCCAAATGTCCTTGGCAGGCCTTGGCAAATGTTGCCTGTGGTTTCTTACCATGCCAGATTGCCAGTATACTGACTCATTGTTGCTTGTGCAGGTGAGCGGGTGTTTCATGTGCATGGACTGCCAGGGGATCATCAAAGATGTACCTCAGCAGTTCAAATACTCCCCACCCACCGTCTGCAGGAACCCCGTCTGCAACAACCGCTCTCGTTTCCACCTTGACACACACAAGTCCAAGTTCATCGACTTCCAGAAGGTAGGGGAGTGATAGAGTGTGTGTCTGTTTGAACAGAGTGGAACTTTGTGTTTTGTCTTGTTTTTGTATCTGTTTTGAGAGAGAGGATGTACTCCCATAACTACTTAAATCCTATTCTTAGTTGACAGAGACTTTTTTTTTGGCAGACTGTTCGCTCCAGAATAGTTTTAAGATAATTAAATAGCTGTGTATAGTAGTTCTGATGCTGGATTTCCTATTACACTGTGTGTGTGTGTGTGTGTGTGTGTGTGTGTGTGTGTGTGTGTGTGTGTGTGTGTGTGTGTGTGTGTGTGTGTGTGTGTGTGTTCTTAGCGATTATTCTAGCAATTACTTTTTCAATGAACTAGATTCCAATCACAGTGCAATATATTATCTGAAGCAAAAAACTTTGTGCAATTTTTTTAATTTTATTTCTTTTGTGTGCTGTAGAAATGATGAGTTTCACATGTCTCTTCTCTGACTGAAAAGCAATGGAGAGAACTACAACAACTCTGATCTCAGCATTGACACTGATTAGCGCACATTTGCTAGATTTTTTTTTTTTTAAACGGTAATGGAAATGGAGGGAATCAGCTAGCTCTATGTCCATTAATATTGATACAAAATGCTATAATTTCCATTATCTTTGCTACTAAGGGAATAAGCTAGCCAGTATCGCGTGTGTGTGTGTGTGTGTGTGTGTAATGTTGCATTTGATTAGTGATTCCAGGTTCGTGTGTGTGTGTGTGTGTGTGTGTGTGTGTGTGTGTGTGTGTGTGTGTGTGTGTGTGTGTGTGTGTGTGTGTGTGTGTGTGTGTGTGTGTGTGTGTGTGTGTGTGTGTGTTAGCGTATGGTTGCACGCAAAGGTACACAGACATGAGTTGGCACATATAGAGAACTGCTCCATCATAAAGACTTACATATTATATATATATTATAAATAGAACAACTGTTTAATAATGCAGTATATTAACCTTGTGTATGGGTGTGTTGGTTTTGTGCAGGTGCGTATCCAGGAGACCCAGGCGGAGCTGCCCCGTGGTTCCATCCCTCGCTCCCTGGAGATCATCCTGAGGGCGGAGGCAGTGGAGACGGCGCAGGCCGGAGACCGATGCGACTTCACTGGAACCCTCATTGTGGTTCCCGACGTGTCGCAACTCAGCACCCCTGGTACGGCCTCACTGCTTGGAGTTAATGGGTTGAAATTCACTTGCACAAGAAGATTGAAAGAGAAAGCAGTCAGGGAAAATGTCAATTTTCTTGATAACAAATAAATGAGGAGTGTGTGTGTGTGAGTGAAGCAACTGAATGGTGATAGTACTGTTTTGCAACGTTTGGTAGAATTCATTTTTTATTTACAATAAATGTGCAATACATGCAAACAAAGCAGACATATGAACAGACTAATAAGTAAGTGTGTGTGCGTGTGTGCGTGCAGGTGTGCGCGCAGAGACCAGTTCCCGTGTTGCAGGAGGTGGACAGGGTTTCGAGACCGAGGGTCTGAGAGGTCTGAAGGCCCTGGGGGTCAGAGAACTGTCCTACAGACTGGCCTTCCTGGCCTGTAGTGTGGCCCCTACCAACCCACGGGTATGACACGCACACACACACACACACACACACACACACACACACACACACACACACACACACACGCAGAGAGGGGGTTGAGCTTGTTTATTATTTTTGTTCCTGTGGATTGCCATATTGTTTCCCCTAATCATGATGATGATAATCCTTTATTTATATGCCACCTTTCTTGACAAGGTTGCAAAGACTTTACAAAGAAATGTAATCGAAAAAGATAAAAAACAACTGTAGAATAAACCTAATGCAAAGGGGTTGGGGACCATATTATGTGCATGTTCTAAAGACAGTAAAGCAAGCGCAAAGCAATTTTATATTAATGTTTTACCCTTTGTGAAAAAACGAAACAAAAACAAAATACTGGTTTTCAAAAAGAGCTTACTGAGCAGGCTCACCTGAGCTCCTCAGGCAGGCTTTTCCAAAGCCTGGGGGCTTTGATCTGAAAGGCCACGAATAGTCACTAACCTGGACCTAGATACAACCAATAAAACAGAGTGTCTGTGTCTGAGGATTTCTGCTGCCACATGAGGGAGTAGAAGCTAGGTGAAAGACCATGAAGAGCTATGAAGACCACGCCAGGCACTTGTGACTTTTAAACACATTTTATAAGCGTAAAATATGTACCTTTTTGACGTGCACTCACTGGACAAGGGTAGTGTTTTGTCAATGGCTGTAAAATAAGTAATGAAGGAAAAAAGGAAAAAGAGGCAAATGTTTTGATGAATTTAGTATGTTTTGTATTCGGAAAAAAAATCTGAACTGAGACTGTAAACGACTGGGAAAAAAATAAACTAAACTAAAAAAGACAAACAACCCCCCATGTACATTCAAGCATTCCAAATGTATCTGAACATCCTGCAGGTTTCCCATAGGTGTTTGTGTGTTGTTTATTGAATTGCAGTTTGGCGGCAAGGAGCTGCGTGAGGAGGAACAGACGGCAGAGAGCATTAAGAGCCAGATGTCTGTGAAAGAGTGGGAGAAGGTGTTTGAGATGAGCCAGGATAAGAACCTCTACCACAACCTGTGTACCAGCCTCTTCCCTACCATACATGGTACGGCCAAAGATGCATCGCCATGCAGCCATCTTAAGATGCAAAAAACTGTTTTGCAGTGACAGATCATAGTGCAATATCTACAGCAAAAACCTTTGTGCATTCTGGAAGTAGTGTGCTATTTTTTATTTTTTGAATGTGCAGTAGAAATGATGAGTTTCACATGTCTCTTCTCTGACTGAAAATCAATGGAGAGAACTACAACAACTCTGATCTCAGTATTGACACAGATCAGCGCACATTTGAGATATATATATATATATATGTGTGTGTGACATAGGTTACTGATAAATGTCCACTGGAAATGGAGAGAATCAGCTAGCTCTATGTCCATTAATATATATTATGTTTCATTGAATTGTATTCACATGGTCCGAGATTATTAAAGCTAATACACGCTCATGAATATGTCTCTACAAAAATAGTAGGTTGTCTACCACGTTTGTAGCGATAAAACATTCTTTATTTGTGGTCGTGTATGCTCCACAGTCTGTCATAGCGTATGTGTGTTTTTTTAATATTGCTGACATCTATGTGCAGGTAATGATGAGGTGAAGCGCGGCGTCCTGCTGATGCTGTTTGGAGGCGTTCCAAAGACAACCATGGAGAGAACGTCACTCAGAGGTGACATCAACGTCTGCATTGTAGGAGACCCCAGCACGGCCAAGAGCCAGTTCCTCAAGTACGACACACTCACACGCACACACTCTGTATTGTGGAACTATAGGCCAGTCTGTTCACTCCCAGCACCTGCATTCAGGCATTGCGTCATCTTTCATCTTTCATCCCATACCCACACACAACTTCAGTTGTCTGATTAATAGTCACTATCAAAGGCTATGTCTTGTATGGAGGAACCTGAAAATGAATTAACTTGGACAATTTCATTGCTCAAGCACGGGTACATCATTTTATTTACATGCATGTTGGGGTCTGCTTAATGGGAGTGACTTTGAAACTGTCCCATAACAATTTAAATGACAAACTGAAGACTTATGATTTATGCTTTTAGACACCCTGTATCGAAAGTGATCATGGTTTGTGTTGTCGCCAGGTCATTGATACTACAGGAACATTGAACTGAAAGTCATTCCCGTGTTTGTTGGAATCTGTTTCCAGTCAAACCCTGTAACATTCGGACAATTATATTTCTGAAGACAATTATATTTTCAGAAATTTGTAAATTTCAGTTAATATTTTGACATGCACAGATGGTATAAACTGGTTGGTGCTGTGGTGGGTGATAACCGGGGAACATAGATAGGCGTCTTGCTGAATGAAGACTCAGGTCTAAATGAGTTAACGGCTACCTGCAGTTACCTATCATCTCTGAAACTGTCTAACCTTGGTATTGGCAAAATTGACCAATATGATTTTATTTAACAAGGTAGCTTCTAGTTGGTTATCATTGCAATATTTGACAATAAATGGGCACAACAAACTTCCAGCTGCAAAATAACATTCTTCAACATTTGACAAATGAAAGTGTTATAGTTACAATAATACAGCATTTCTAGCGATGTATGCATGATGATAGTAATACTGTCTCTGTGTTGTGTCCAGGCATGTGGAGGAGTTCAGCCCCAGAGCGGTGTACACCAGCGGCAAGGCCAGCAGCGCCGCTGGTCTGACGGCAGCAGTCGTCCGAGACGAGGAATCCCACGAGTTTGTCATCGAGGCTGGAGCGCTCATGCTGGCCGACAACGTGAGTTTTCCACCATAAAAATGCCTTCTTGCAAACAGTTTTGCAATATCTACAGCAAAAACCTTTGTGCATTCTGGAAGTAGTGTGCTATTTCTTCTTTTTTTTTTTTAATGTGCAGTAGAAATGATGAGCTTCACATGTCTCTTCTCTGACAAAATCAATGGAGAGAACTCCAGCAGAACTCTGATCTCAGCATCGACATCAGCGCACATTTACTAAATGTATTGTTTATTTACTTGTGAAAACGTATTTTAATTGGCACTATGGTTACTGAGAAGTGTGTGTGTGTGCTGCAAAACCAAATTGCACTACATTATTGGATTCTATTATACAAAATAATAATACTGAGGGTTAGATGTTGAAAGTGAGTAGTCAACATTTTTTTTTATCGATTTAGTTTCATTAACTGGTGTGTGTGTGTGTGTGTGTGTGTGTGTGTGTGTGTGTGTGTGTGTGTGTGTGTGTGTGTGTGTGTGTGTGTGTGTGTGTGTGTGTGTGTGTGTGTGTGTGTGTGTGTGTGTGTGTGTGTGTGTGTGTGTGTGTGTGTGTGTGTGTGTGTGTCCAGGGTGTGTGTTGTATCGATGAGTTTGACAAGATGGAGGTCAGGGACCAGGTGGCCATCCATGAAGCCATGGAGCAGCAGACAATCAGCATCACAAAGGCTGGAGTCAGGGTAAGCTTCATGGCTTTAAAAGTTAATTTATTATTCAGTGATGCAACTCCAGATGCTTAACAAACACTTTGTTGTGTATATCATGTTCACTGACCTTTCACTATTGTTAATTATCTTAGTTTCCTTTGTACTTACTTTTACATATCTTTTATCTATATCTGTCTATCTAAACAAGGTTTCTTTTCAGAAGAAATATTTCGTAGTCCGAAAGCGCTTTATTCTGTTTCTGTATGATCGACGCGTGCTAGTCTAACACCTGAGGTTCGAACCCGGGTTCCCGGGCTCCCACATGGGAAACCCGCTAGGGCAAGGGGGACTCATTTGGCTCTTGGGCTTCAGGCTGAGCTACACTGCTACACAAGGAACACAATTAGAGTATTTATATGTTTTCCTACTCATTTGCCATCTTCAGGCCACACTGAATGCCCGTACCTCCATCCTGGCTGCGGCCAACCCCATCGGCGGGCGCTACGACCGCAGCAAGAGTCTAAAGCAAAACATCAACCTTTCTGCGCCTATTATGAGCCGCTTTGACCTCTTCTTCATACTGGTGGATGACTGCAATGAGGTACGTGTTTGTGTGCACTTCACCACTTAAGCTTTTACCGTTTTAGCTCGTACGGTGTAGCGTAACCATTATTGCGTGGATGAAATTGTATATATATTTATCTTTCCTTTGAATTCCAGTATAAAATGAAAGTCTTAAAAAGTTGCATAATTAAAACAAAAAAAACATTGACCAGTCCATCACCTTACCTCGATCATAACACACCACTATGGAAAGTTTCAGCCCAATCCAACATGAGATGTGGGCGTGAAATGTATAGCATGCATACATACATACATATACACATGCATACAGACACAGTAACATGCACATACAGTGTACAGACAGGCCGACAACTTCAACTTTATAATAGATTTGTTGGAGAAATGGATGTGTGTGTGTGTCTGCTAGCATACAATGTTATAGGTTATGTTTTGTGTTCAAATCTTAAATGTATTATTTTAGGTTACGGACTACGCCATCGCCAGGCGTATTGTGGACCTGCACTCCCGTTTGGATGAATCTGTGGACAGAATGTATTCTCTTGATGAGATACGCAGATATCTGCTCTTTGCCCGTCAGTTCAAACCCAAGGTAAGTGTGTGTACAAGTTTACATGATACAATATCTGGAAAGAAAGTGTTGATATTAAAATGTTGCTCATGACCTCCCTCCATCTGTAGATCTCCGGCGAATCAGAGGAGTTCATCGTGGAGCAGTACAAGCGTCTCCGCCAGCGCGACAGTGCAGGGGGTGTGTCCAAGTCATCCTGGCGAATCACGGTGCGGCAGCTAGAGAGCATGATCCGCCTGTCGGAGGGTATGGCCCGCATGCACTGCTGTGATGAGGTATGTGAAGAAAGACTAGTGGTGCTGATATGTTCAGATATTAAGTGCACACCAAGTTTGAGCAACAGATGCTCAAACTTAAAAAATCTAAATTGTGATTTACATGAGGATTAACTTCTATGGCTTGTATTCATAGTTCTTTTTCACTGAAGTACCACAATATTCATTGTCATTTTTCAATGTTTTTTATGTTCCGTCTTTGTTAATGTTTACGCCTACTTTATGTAATTTTTGTATTCTAGGCAATTTTAATATAGGATATTGCTTGTCCTGTCTGATCTGCTGCTGCTGAAATGTGCTTCAAAACAGAAGTTTGACTTCACCGTGTGAAGAAGAGGGACAGTTGCCAAAATGGCTTCAGCATTACTTCCATCCTTGTCTGATCTGTACGTTGTGGTTCCAGGTTCAACCCAAACACGTGAAGGAAGCCTTCCGTCTGTTGAACAAATCCATCATCAGAGTGGAGACGCCAGACATCAACCTGGAAGCAGAGGATGACATGGAGGCAGAGGTGGAGGAGACTGGTAGGCACACACACACACACACACACACACACACACACACACACACACACACACACACACACACACACACACACACACACACACACACACACACACACACACACACACACACACACACACACACACCAAACAACTGTTGTTGAACATTGGAACATTATCAAATTTGGAACATTATCAAATTATATTACTATACTTTCAAAAGGAAAAATTGAAATAATTTTGAAAATGTTTGAAAATATGGAAGTGACTATAACGATTATGTAAAAACATAATTTCGACTATCTGAAATAATTGCAGTTAGGCGATTATGTAATTGTGACAGGCCTAGAGACAATACAGATGCCAATATTTGTTGACAAGACACAAATGACTACTAACGAGATGTGATAAACACAATATGCACCAGGACGACATAATCCTTCCTCGACTTGCAAAATCAGTCCGACAACCATCCTCTTTTCAACGTTTAGGACCCGTCGTCTCCAACGGAGTGAACGGCCACGCCAACGGACATGTCAACGGAGTGAACGGCAACGCTGACGGCCCTGTCAATGGCCACGCCGAGCCGGGCACCCAGCCCAAGCCATCTCTCCGTCTGTCATTCACAGACTACCGTCGCATCTCCAACCTGCTGGTGCTGCATCTCCGCAGGGCAGAGGATGGTGAGTTGCACCATGCCCCCTTCTCCCCATTGAGTTGTAAAGCCTGAGTTATACTTGGTTGCACATTGTGTCCCGCACCTAAAATAGACGATCTACAAGCTCACAATGCGTTGCAGCAGCAGGATGCGTTGAGCTTGTAGATTGTCAGTGCATGACACCGGTGAGCAACTAGGAATAACTCAGGCTTAATATCACTCTGACAAGTTGCTGTAGTTGTCACAAATACGTTTCACCATCTGCTTTTTACCAACTTGTGTGTGTCTCGTGTGTGCATAGCTGACGAAGAGGAGGATCTGAAGAAGAGTGCTGTGGTGAACTGGTACTTGAAGGAGATAGAGTCGGAGATCGACTCTGAGGAGGAGCTTGTCAACAAGAAGGCGTTGATAGAGAAGGTCATCCACAGACTGGTGCACTATGTAAGTACATTGTCTCCTGACGGTGTGTAATATACATAGTCATGGTACTGCTTTTTATTATCATTATTGTGTTTTTAGGGTTACAGCTTCCTAAACCGTTCTGAATATTGTACTCAATGGGTACAGTTGTATGATCTAATTTATGAGCCATTAGCAATTTCACATTAATCCGTTGTCTGTCTTAATCACAAACGTTAAACCATAGCATGTTTCCCCTTTTTAATGTTGCTTCAAATTGAGATATTCTAACATCCATAGTAACTACTGCTGCATCTGTGTTCTTCTACTTCTTGTAGGATCACATTCTGATAGAATTGTCTCAGTCTGGGCTGAAGGGAACTCGGACTGAGAGTCCAGAAGATGAGGTGGTTCTGGTTGTGAACCCTAACTTCTCCCTTGAGTAGTAGAATAAACTCGTAAACATACCAAGGATTTGTCACGCACTGAAGTCACAGCTAAGTGTTGTAAAGCGTCCTGCAGAAGTGGTTCAGACGCATTGAGGCCCTTACAGTACATCATTGAATGAATACGAGACAAGTCTTGTAAATACATTTCCATATATGATTTTATTGAATGCCGATATGTACTGTAGCAATTGGAATACATAATACTGGCATTTGAGATCTTTTTTATATTTGGTTCTTGAGTTAATCCTTTCTCCCATATAGAGGTCAGACTATGCCCACTTTCATTTTTAAACAAAGATATTTTGTTTTAGTCACACTGACTTGTAAATATGCTGCTTTTATTTCTTCTACATGTGGGTTAGTTTTTGTCTGACATTTTTGGATGTCAGTGACTCCACCACTTTGGAATTAAGTACAGATGGGTAATACAGGAGTAGAATAACTCAACTGTTGTGTGGGTTCTTAAACTGCATTAGAGATTGGATTCTCCACCCAATGAGCATTTTGTGAACATGCTCTGTTCTCTCTGAGTTGGTTTCATTACCAAGTTGTACAGGTTTTTGTGGCTTCGCTTGCCTCCCTGTGTACTTAGATGTGCTTTGCCTGTTTTATTTGTTTAATAAAGTACATTTTATTAAAAACTAGTTTGTGTCTATATTTGCCTGCTGGTTTATGGTACATCTACTTTAATGTACACTGATATATAATGGTATTTGTAGCGAACGTTCAGAGCATACGTGCCAGCATTAGCCATAAATGGACACCACCACAGGGTAAACCGTGGCAGGATGCCCGGAAACCCATAAAGGGGGATAAATGATCTATTCAATCCTGACCAAGTGACCTATTCAATCCCACCTCCCCATATATGAAGATCCCCACATATGGAGACAACCGACCTACCAAAGACTGACATCATAGACCCCATCTTTGGGCATGACTGACATCGCTTGCTCCACATATGGATACAACTGACATCACCGTAATGACACTAGCACCGCAGCCAACGACATAAAGGGCAAAGGAACCCCCAGGCCAGTAGAGTTCCATCGGCGATTCTCAGCGACATGAACACAGGTAGCTGACTTTACAACCCAAGTATACACCTTGCAAGGATATCATCCGGTCCCACTGATTCTCCTGACCTCCCTAGACTGTCAAGGGCGTCTCGGTTTACTTCCTGCTTGGATATCATCACAGCGGGTCTTGAGTCCGGTTTTTAAACAACAATCGAGTATTTGGTCTTTTATAGTAGTAATAATTACAGTATATTGACTCAATCCTTTTTGGGGGGCATCAAAACAGAAGACAGTTGTCCAATTGTATTCTATCCACTAGGTGGCGACAGATGTCTTGATCTGTCACGAAAAGTCCTCTGCTCAAGTGCGCATGCGTGCCCGAAGTTGCAAAACAACACAAGATGGCGGCGCCCTGTACGAGGGTTCTGGGGTTGGTGAAGAAAGGTACTTTTGAGACCTTCAGTTACTCTGTCAAACATTTATAATAGTACTTTGTAAATAGAAATTTAGATAAACTTGTGGTGAGATGTAGACGTTTTTTTCTGAAGGCTACAAATCAATTGTCATACGAATAAGCACAGCTCGATTTGGGGTAGCCCCGATACATGACTGTCATTATATGACAGTCATGGATGAACTTCAACATAGTGTTTGCACTTTCTCCTCCTTTGGTCCGTACATCTACATAAACGTTCAGATTTCAAATATAATATTCTTAACACATGGCCATGGATGTTACAATTATGTACGGCCCCTCAGAAGTACCCGTACTATCCGTGTTGTTCAATAAAAAACATTTTAATCCGATCCGTGGCCGTTTTCTCCGTATTTTCTGCATACGCTTTCAACTACGCTACCCTATCGGTTGGAAGGTGTATTACACTCTGATACGTTATAACTATGAGAAAATGGCCACCAATCGGATTAAAATGCTTTTTATTGAACAATACGGGATGATACGGGTACTTCTGAGGCACCGTACATAATTGTAACATCCGTGGCCACGGAGTAAGTACTTTATATTTGAAATCTGAACGTTTATGTAGATGTACGGACCAAAAAGGGAGAAAGTGCAAACACTATGTTGAAGTTCACCCATGACGGTCATGGCAGATGACCGTCTTGGATCCATGGCTAGGTTTTATAAGTGTTATGACGTGACATTTAATGTGAAAGAACTGAAGGCTAGACCGGTCATGGAAATATGCTTAGGTTACTGTTACTCGTATCATTTCGTTGTTTCTCAATAATGAACTTAATATTATGTCCTTGCAGGCTCGCATCAGTATCAGTCAGACAAGTCAAGAGACGGGTACCCGGCCCATTTTATGCTTAATTTAGGTGCAAACAGTAACCTTCCCAGTTATGTTAAGTAACTAAGTACAATTACGCAAGTACTGTACTTAAGTAACATTTTGAGGTCTTTTTACATTACTGGAGTATTTCCAATTGTCAGTACCTTTACTTCTACTCCACTACATCTCAGAGGCAAATATTACTCCACTACAATTATTTGGAAACTTTAGTTACTAGTTACTAGTTACATTACCCACTTCAGCCCTATATACATTTTGGCCATTTGAAAAGGGACATTCTACATAATGAGTACTTTCTACTTTTGGTACTTTAAGTACATTTTGATACCAATACTTTAATAGTTTTACTCAAGTATATTTTGAAGTACGGACTTAAACAGAGTACTTCTATATTGCAGTATTGCTACTTTTACTTAAGTAAAAAATGTGAGTGCTTTTTCCACCACTGAGTTTAGGTGCTAACAGTGATCTTCCTCGCTCAAACACAGTTGTGTCTTTCAATTGAAGGTGTGCACCTTGTGTCAGGTGGATTACTGTGGACGCCAGGGTGTCAGCGCACAGCGTCGCCTCTGTGTTTGCGGCTCCTAGCAGCTCACTCTCGCCCACTCCACCTGTCATCTGGACCGACACTATCCAGCGCTGGTACCAAGACTGACCAACAACAGAGGCCAGAACCACAGAAGACAACAGACACACAGAATGACAACAAAAAGGCAAAGGAGGAAGAAGAGGAGTACGACGAGGGTCCTGAGTACATCCCCCAGCGAAAGGGAAAGAACCCCATGATGAAGATTGGCTATGCCTGGTGAGCAGTGATGGAGCGCGTAAAATTATCAATACCCTATTGTAGAAATAGTCTGGTATTCAAAATTTACACATTTCAAATGTATAAGATCACAAGCTCACAATGTGTCGACGTGTCGTGTTGTGAGCTTGTAGATCGGCTATTTTCAAATTGCCAAAGAATATATAGGTCTGAATTGGTTTTGTAATAACAACCAAAAGTAACTCTAACGTTTTCAAATAATTATAGTGGAGTAAAAACACAATATTTGCTTTTTAGATGTAATGTAGTAAGCAAATTGTACTTGAGTACAGTATTTGAGTAAATGTACTTTGTTACTTTCCACCACTGCTGGTTAGATCCACATATTCTATTTATTTTCCTCCACACTTGCTGATGTCAGTCTTCAATGTTGACATGTTTTGAGTCGAGCTATTCCAGTTTGATATGCATTATGCTTTTCTGGTTCATCGCCTCTTCCAACTAGTTAGACGTGACGTGACCTGCAATACTGGATAATGGATATATTAGGAAAGATCAACTTCATATCAGTACTAGAGGCTGACATGAACATGATAAATAAGCTAATTATAACCGGTTGACTGTCCTGTTCCTTACCTCTTGACACAAACAGACACTTTATGCTGTCCAAACAAACTAACGTCTCTCCTCCTTCCATATTTATTCATAATAGGATAATAGGTCTACCTTCGGGGATAATCGGCTTCCTCCTGGTCAAGAGACAGGTGGACAAGAACCGTCTGAAACAGCTGAAAGTCCGCCAGAGGATTAAGAAGTCAAACGAAGGGGAGTATGAAGGCAGCCGTTACCGCAATCATCAATCTCAATCTAACTCGCCCTAACTGGACCAAATGTATGAGCTCACTGAAATGATTCTGACTTGGAGCACAGCTTAAATGGTGTCACTGAGGTGTAATAATGATAATAATAATAAACTTTATTTGTATAGCACCTTTCATGACATGAAATGCAGCTCAAAGTGCTTTACAGAGCAAGAATACAATTACAAGGCAAGGCAAATTTTGACTGACTTTATTTAGGAGAGTGGGAAACTTTGTGCTGTTGCAGCACAGTTGGGAGGAAAGGTGTAACTACAACTGTAATTAGAAAATATGTGTGAAGGGAAGAGTGCAATAGAAGAAATATCACCACCATTGGACACAAGCAGGACTTCTTGTTTTGTTTGCCTTTAAATGTGCTTACCTGTTTCAATGAACAGCACCTGTTAAGAAAGCCACTGAACCCAGGCAGCACTTCCTCCCTTTGTTTCAAATATATATTTTGTACTGTGGAACTGCATTTTGTGTGTCTGAGATGTATTGTAGATATTTGGTCATTTCATTCTGTTTTGAAACGTGACCGGCTGTATTCTTCTGTATGGGAATGTTGTAGGGCAGTGGTTCTCAAAGTGTGGTCCGGGGTCCAATGCAATTTTAAAGAGATAGTAATTTTTAAGTAATTAGTGGTTATTATTAAACATGGCTCTTTTATTGCTACTTTTAACTTTTTAATGGATCCTATGTAAGTAAAGCCTGATAAAAGTGTCAAACTCCCCAAACCCACCAGAATACTGGAAATTACATCTACTCTGTTAAAAAATCCTGGGGGGGGGGCCCCACACCCCCGCTTGGAGGTGTGGTCAGTATGGGTACCAAGAGGTCACAGGTTTGATTCCCAGTTGTTTCAAGTTATCCATGATCTTTAAAGAATCTTGACACATTTTGAATTTATTATTTTAAGTTTTAAATACAAATCTTTCTTATGGGAGCCCTTAGGCACTACATTTCAGATGGAGGTATGCGGCCAAATTCATATCAATTTGCGGGTCCTTCACATGAAAAAAAAAATGTTTGATTAAGTATGTAGTATGTATAATATACTGGACCATACGTAAAATAAAGAATACCTTGTGATGTCAGTGACATTTTATTACAAATCAAGTCTCGCGTCTCGCGTAGCTATCTGCGTGAAGTGGGTGGACGCCAACCTGCCCTAAAAAGGCGTCCGCCCACTTCACGCAGATAGCGACGCGAGACTATGCAGATACGGGAAGTAAACCGGAGATGGTGTGTCTTGCCGATTTTTGTTGCGCAAGTCTTTTTTTCCAGGACTTTCAAAAAGCGTTAAGCATTGGTTCTCAAAGTCGGGTCCGGGGACCCCCAGGGGTCCTTGGGGGGGGTTCCAGGGGGTCCCCAGCAAAATATTATTAAATATGGCTCTTTTATTGCTACTTTTAACTTTGTAATGGATCCTATGTAAGTAAAGCCTGATAAAAGTGTCAAACTCCCGAAATCCACCAGAATACTGGAAATTACATCTACTCTGTTCAAAATTTCCCCTACATACTATCTTTACTGATACAGAGTAGAATTGCCTTAGAATCACTGCTGATGATGTGGCCATAGCTGAATGGTTAGAGAGCCTGCCTGTCAAGCCATAAATCTCAGGTTCAATCCCAGGCCTCAGCAATGTGTCAAAGTGTCCCTGAACAAGACACTTAAAAGAATAGTTCACCCAAAAAATATTTATTTTCTATCAATTACACACTCCATGAAGCCTTGAATTCATGGAGATTTTTTTGTTTTTGACACATTCCCGAGCTAGACAGAGTTCTTCCAGAAAGAACCCCCCACCTTCACAGAACAATCAAATACTGCCATTGTGATTTGCATATCAAAAACTCAAGGAACTAGCCATGAATGGCTGTGGCTGCATATCAGTGATATTAATAATAATAATAATAATAATAATACCAGCTAACATCCCTGCCTTGTTGACATAATTATTTTATCCTGCTTTACATTATGTTCTTTATGGTAGTTAGTTAATAACAATCATATCTTTGATTTATTGAAGTGAGGGAATGTATTCTACTATTTCTTGATACATTTCCAGTAATCCCATCAGCGTGTTTTTGCAACGAGGTCTGACTTTTTGATGGTTACAGCCTGTAGGAGACATCAAATTTCTCTTTTGGGCCTTGAGTCCCAAGACTCAAGGTCTTAAGTCGAACCAATTACTCCCGCGAACACATTAGATCCAAGTAGACATCAAATTTCTCTTTTGGGCCTTGAGTCTTGGGACTTAAGGCCCAAAAGAGAAATTTGATGTCTACTTGGATCTAATGCGTTCGACTCAAGACTCTTTTGGGTCTTGAGTCTTGGGACTCTAGACTCAAATCCTGGCAATCAAATCCTGGAAATGGCAAATCAGCATGTGTCTGTCTCCCTGGGGTCTAGTGCTGTAATAGGGATAGACTCCTGTGTTCTTGGCTGTTGCTGATAATAAGCCCACTTGTAAAGTGTATGAGCCAAATGCCTTTAATTAATTAATTTGGTGAAATGACCCATCACGTTCATGTAATGTCAATGTACAAAGGTCAGTGTGCTTGGTTAGCTCTCACAGTGTGTGTGTGTGTGTGTGTGTGTGTGTGTGTGTGTGTGTGTGTGAATTATTAGTGACAACCACAGAATACAATTTCTCACTAAATCTATTTACTAAACCAATCGTAGTGTGCTTGCTTGGGTTGCTCATTTGGCATTTGAATCATACTCTGTTAATACTGGGCTCACTAGCTCAGTCAGTGTATGATAACACAATGTATGTCAAAAGATAAGATAAATAATCAACTAAGTGTTCTTTATAATTTGTTGGCATTGATTAATTTTTTTCAGGGCGGGATTTTGTCACCTCACTGTAATGACCTTATTTTTGGCATCACAGATACAGAAGATAATAGTCTTCATGAGTTACTTAGGCTACAGGTTAGGAAAAGCCATGTAAACACTTAAAAGTTCAATATGAAACCCATAATTCAACATTCCTTCACTTCAATGAATCAAATATGATTGTTATTAACTAACTACCATAAAGAACATAATGTGAAGCAGGCTAAAATAATTATGTCAACAAGGCAGGGATGTTAGCTGGTATTATTATTATTATTATTCATGAGTCACGTGACAAGTATATATTGGTCTCATGTTGATTTTGCTCAATTAGTGCATTCCCCCCCCCCCCCCCCCCAATGATATCAGGGCTGCCAACACTCCTGGATCCCGCATGAGTCTCCTGGTTTTTGACCATGTCTCCTGACACTCTTCTGGATCGTCATTTCTTCTGGTTTTCTACTGGATTTGGTATCAAACTGACAAACTCCCAAAATTCACCTGGGGGAGGACCCCAGACCCCCCGGTTTGGGGGTGTGGTCAGTGCATGCCATCATACAGAGATATTAACTTTTAAGTAATGAATGGTTATTATTAAAGATGGGTCTTACACTTTGTAGTGACCAAAAAAGTCACTACAAAGTACTACCAATCAACTCTAAATTGCCTGAAACGTACTCCTAACAGGTTTTTGGGGGGACGATTTTGGCCTCCACACTTAGTTATTTTTTTTTGACCAAGTCCAGAGCTCGATGAATGTTAGGGACCCAAAAAAAAAGTCACTACAAAGTACTACCAATCAACTCTAAATTGCCTGAAACGTACTCCTAACAGGTTTTGGGGGGAACGATTTTGGCCTCCACACTTAGTGATTTTTTCGGATTTAACTTTCGTTTCGGTAGTGACAAACTTTCGTTTCGGTGGTGACACAATGGTGAAAAAAAAAAATTACTAAGTCCAGAGCTCGATGAATGTTAGGGACCAAAAAAAAAAGTCACTACAAAGTACTACCAATCAACTCTAAATTGCCTGAAACGTACTCCTAAGAGGTTTTCGGGGGGACGATTTTGGCCACCACACTTAGTGATTTTTTCGGATTTAACTTTCGTTTCGGTAGTGACAAACTTTCGTATCGGTAGTGACACAATGGTGAAAAAGTTTTTGGTAGCACTTTACAATAATGACCCGTTATAAAGCATTTATAAACGTTTATAAGTAGTTTGTAGACTATTAACAAATCATTAACAACCTGTTTGTTGACATTCGTAAATGATTACTAAAACCTTTATAACTACAGTTACAAATCATTTGTAAAGTATTAGTAAGTAGTGAACTATTCATGAATAGGCCATTTGTATACATCTGTAAAAGATTATTAAATCATTTGTAACGACCCATTCTAAAGCATTTATAAACGTTTATAAGCAGTTTGTAGACTATTAACAAATCATTAACAACCTGTTTATTGACATTCGTAAAGGATTACTAAAACCTTTATAACTACGGTTACAAATCATCTATAAAGGTATTAGTAACTATTCATGAATAAGCCATGTATAATACATCTGTAAATGATTATTAAATCATTTGTAACTGACGTTACATAATATATACAAGCTATTGGTAGCTTGTTCATGTTTAACATATGCTTTGTTAAACATTCCTAAAGTATCTATAAATCCTTAGTACATGTTATTATGTGCCCTATAGTAAAGTGAAGACAGTTCATCATTTACAACTGTCTGTTAATGTGTTTGTTCATGTTTAACATGCTTTGTAAAACATTCCAAAAATATCTATAAATCCTTTGTACATGTTATTATGTGCCCTACAGTAAAGTGAAGACAGTTCATCATTTATGACTGTCTGCAAACTACCTGGCTTTCATGAATGCAGACACCAAACAATTACTAGAATTATCATTCATGTTAAGCAAATGATGCGTAAGACATTCGTAAAGAGTATGTAAACCATTTGCAGACGTTATCATGAGCCTGAGCCTAGTTGCTTCTTTTGGGCTTGTTTTCATAGACCTGTCCGCTTGTTTCTTTTGCAAAATCTGGCAACACACTGATTACCTGCATTACACCTGCAGTAGCCTACTAGGGAGGAAGTGAACAATGATGCAGTTGCAGACTGGACAGAAATATGTCTAATTCATGTTTTATGTGTTTTAACTGTCTTGTTGCAGGTGATCGAGGTAACATAAAATGGCTAATCTTACACACATGAAGTAGCATTATGACTAGGGGGTATTTTGATGGTGGCTGTTTGTATCCACAATGTTTGTTTTGATGTGTAGGCTAGTAATGTCCTCCATGCTTAGCAGTTTAGCTTAGCAGCTAAAGCTAACTTGCACTGGGAGGTGGTGACTGCAGATGCTCCAAGCTGCTACTCTGTGATTCTGTTGTGATTAATTTCTTTGTTTAAATGTCAGTGTGTGTGCTGTGGCCAAGAGTTGCTACATTTTATATCTTAATAAATTGTTGTATACTTGTATACTATATAACGTTACTTTTGCCACTTTTTGATGTCACATGTTTTACTAATCACTGTTAAACATGAAATAATAATGCATAGTCTTCACTTTACAACAAGGCCCATGATAACGTTAGCAAATGGTCAACACACTCTTTACGAATGTCTTACGAATCATATATTAAACATGAAAGATAATTCTAGTAATTGTTTGGCATCTGCATTCATGAAAGCCAGGTAGTTTGCAACAGGTAAGGAGAAAGTCACATTAACAGACAGTTGTAAATGATGAACTGTCTTCACTTTACTATAGGGCACATAATAACATGTACTAAGGATTTATAGATATTTTACTCTACTCAGAGTCATAAGTTTACAAAATGTACTAAAGTACAGTGAACGTCTGTGCGGTTTGTCTTCATCACTGAAAATAACGTACATGTAAACTGATATAAAACTGCTGTCATGTGCAGTTGGGGTGAAGAAACACAACCATTTCACTCCTAATAATACCTATTTGATTTGACATCCTGACTTGCTGCTGTAGCTGAGGCTTGAACCCGTTACCTGCGGCTCACTAGTCAGTGACTCTATCCATTCACCTACAGCTGTTTCCTTGGAATCTGTGGTTCTGAAACGTTTTGTTGTCAACCCCCCAAATTGACATGTATTTGGGCAGTGGACCCCAATGTGAAAAGATGTAGTGTCAGGGCCCCCCATGAAAAAGATTTATATTTATGCTGTAACACATTTTTTTAAAGTTATTTGTCTTGTTTGTTGTTCAAGTCAAAGCACCAGGAAGGCTATACTTGTCAGCCATCTGTTAGCTCAATGGGTTGAGACGCAGTATTCATGATCCAGAGGCCATGAGTTCAAATCCCATTGATGTCTTTCCTATGATTCTTTCCTTTGCAGACTGGCTTCCAGAAGATCAACTGAAAACTACCAGGAAGGCTGTACTTGCCAGCCATCTGTTAGCTCAATGGGTTGAGACGCAGTATTCATGATCCAGAGGCCATGAGTTCAAATCCCATTGATGTCTTTCCTATGATTCTTTCCTTGAGTGGGTTCGATTCCCACTCCGAGTCATGTGTCCCCGGTAACTTGGGGCAACGGATAAATTGACTGATATCCTTCGTGATGCTTCCCTTTGCAGAATAACTTCTAGAAAAACAAGTTAAAACCACCAGGAAACCTGTAACTCTCAGCCAACAGCATAGCTCAACTGGTAGAGCGTCTGTCCAATAACATGACTTGACTTGACTTGAGTGGGTTCGATTCCCACTCGAGTCAAGTGTCCCCGGTAACTTGGGGCAACGGATAAATTGACTGATATCCTTAGTGATGCTTCCCTTTGCAGACTAACTTCTAGAAAAACAAGTTAAAACCACCAGAAAACCTGTAACTCTCAGCCAACAGCATAGCTCAACTGGTAGAGCGTCTGTCCAATAACATGACTTGACCTGACTTGAGTGGGTTCGATTCCCACTCCGAGTCATGTGTCCCCGGTAACCCACTCAAGTCAAGTCAAGTCATGTTATTGGACAGACGCTCTACCAGTTGAGCTATGCTGTTGGCTGAGAGTTACAGGTTTTCTGGTGGTTTTAACTTGTTTAAAAAACAAGTTAAAGGGTGACTTGCTCAACTGGTAGAGCGTCTGTCCAATAACATGACTTGACCTGACTTGAGTGGGTTCGATTCCCACTCCGAGTCATGTGTCCCCGGTAACCCACTCAAGTCAAGTCAAGTCATGTTATTGGACAGACGCTCTACCAGTTGAGCTATGCTGTTGGCTGAGAGTTACAGGTTTTCTGGTGGTTTTAACTTGTTTTTCTAGAAGTTAGTCTGCAAAGGGAAGCATCACTAAGGATATCAGTCAATTTATCCGTTGCCCCAAGTTACCGGGGACACTTGACTCGAGTGGGAATCGAACCCACTCAAGTCAAGTCAAGTCATTGGACAGACGCTCTACCAGTTGAGCTATGCTGTTGGCTGAGAGTTACAGGTTTCCTGGTGGTTTTAACTTGTTTTTCTAGAAGTTATTCTGCAAAGGGAAGCATCACGAAGGATATCAGTCAATTTATCCGTTGCCCCAAGTTACCGGGGACACATGACTCGGAGTGGGAATCGAACCCACTCAAGGAAAGAATCATAGGAAAGACATCAATGGGATTTGAACTCATGGCCTCTGGATCATGAATACTGCGTCTCAACCCATTGAGCTAACAGATGGCTGACAAGTATAGCCTTCCTGGTGCTTTGACTTGAACAACAAACAAGACAAATAACTTTAAAAAAATGTGTTACAGCATAAATATAAATCTTTTTCATGGGGGGCCCTGACACTACATCTTTTCACATTGGGGTCCACTGCCCAAATACATGTCAATTTGGGGGGTTGACAACAAAACGTTTCAGAACCACAGATTCCAAGGAAACAGCTGTAGGTGAATGGATAGAGTCACTGACTAGTGAGCCGCAGGTAACGGGTTCAAGCCTCAGCTACAGCAGCAAGTCAGGATGTCAAATCAAATAGGTATTATTAGGAGTGAAATGGTTGTGTTTCTTCACCCCAACTGCACATGACAGCAGTTTTATATCAGTTTACATGTACGTTATTTTCAGTGATGAAGACAAACCGCACAGACGTTCACTGTACTTTAGTACATTTTGTAAACTTATGACTCTGAGTAGAGTAAAATATCTATAAATCCTTAGTACATGTTATTATGTGCCCTATAGTAAAGTGAAGACAGTTCATCATTTACAACTGTCTGTTAATGTGACTTTCTCCTTACCTGTTGCAAACTACCTGGCTTTCATGAATGCAGATGCCAAACAATTACTAGAATTATCTTTCATGTTTAATATATGATTCGTAAGACATTCGTAAAGAGTGTGTTGACCATTTGCTAACGTTATCATGGGCCTTGTTGTAAAGTGAAGACTATGCATTATTATTTCATGTTTAACAGTGATTAGTAAAACATGTGACATCAAAAAGTGGCAAAAGTAACGTTATATAGTATACAAGTATACAACAATTTATTAAGATATAAAATGTAGCAACTCTTGGCCACAGCACACACACTGACATTTAAACAAAGAAATTAATCACAACAGAATCACAGAGTAGCAGCTTGGAGCATCTGCAGTCACCACCTCCCAGTGCAAGTTAGCTTTAGCTGCTAAGCTAAACTGCTAAGCATGGAGGACATTACTAGCCTACACATCAAAACAAACATTGTGGATACAAACAGCCACCATCAAAATACACCCTAGTCATAATGCTACTTCATGTGTGTAAGATTAGCCATTTTATGTTACCTCGATCACCTGCAACAAGACAGTTAAAACACATAAAACATGAATTAGACATATTTCTGTCCAGTCTGCAACTGCATCATTGTTCACTTCCTCCCTAGTAGGCTACTGCAGGTGTAATGCAGGTAATCAGTGTGTTGCCAGATTTTGCAAAAGAAACAAGCGGACAGGTCTATGAAAACAAGCCCAAAAGAAGCAACTAGGCTCAGGCTCATGATAACGTCTGCAAATGGTTTACATACTCTTTACGAATGTCTTACGCATCATTTGCTTAACATGAATGATAATTCTAGTAATTGTTTGGTGTCTGCATTCATGAAAGCCAGGTAGTTTGCAACAGGTAAGGAGAAAGTCCACATTAACAGACAGTCATAAATGATGAACTGTCTTCACTTTACTGTAGGGCACATAATAACATGTACAAAGGATTTATAGATATTTTTGGAATGTTTTACAAAGCATGTTAAACATGAACAAACACATTAACAGACAGTTGTAAATGATGAACTGTCTTCACTTTACTATAGGGCACATAATAACATGTACTAAGGATTTATAGATACTTTAGGAATGTTTAACAAAGCATATGTTAAACATGAACAAGCTACCAATAGCTTGTATATATTATGTAACGTCAGTTACAAATGATTTAATAATCATTTACAGATGTATTATACATGGCTTATTCATGAATAGTTACTAATACCTTTATAGATGATTTGTAACCGTAGTTATAAAGGTTTTAGTAATCCTTTACGAATGTCAATAAACAGGTTGTTAATGATTTGTTAATAGTCTACAAACTGCTTATAAACGTTTATAAATGCTTTAGAATGGGTCGTTACAAATGATTTAATAATCTTTTACAGATGTATACAAATGGCCTATTCATGAATAGTTCACTACTTACTAATACTTTATAAATGATTTGTAAGTTATAAAGGTTTTAGTAATCATTTACGAATGTCAACAAACAGGTTGTTAATGATTTGTTAATAGTCTACAAACTACTTATAAACGTTTATAAATGCTTTATAACGGGTCATTATTGTAAAGTGCTACCAAGTTTTTTTACTAAGTCCAGAGCTCGATGAATTTTAGGGACCAATAAAAAAAGCACTACCAATCAACTCTAAATTGCCTGAAACGTACTCCTAAGAGGTTTTCGGGGGGACGATTTTGGCCTCCACACTTAGTGATTTTTTCGGATATAACTTTCGTTTCGGTAGTGACAAACTTTCGTTTCGGTAGTGACACAATGGTGAAAAAGTTTTTTACTAAGTCCAGAGCTCGATGAATTTTAGGGACCAAAAAAAAAAGTCACTACAAAGTGCTACAAATCAACTCTAAATTGCCTGAAACGTACTCCTAACAGGTTTTTGGGGGGACGATTTTGGCCTCCACACTTAGTGATTTTTTCGGATTTAACTTTCGTTTCGGTATAGTGACAAACTTTCGTTTCGGTAGTGACAAACTTTCGTTTCGGTAGTGACACAATGGTGATTTTTTTTTTACTAAGTCCAGAGCTCGATGAATGTTAGGGACCAAAAAAAAAAGTCACTACAAAGTACTACCAATCAACTCTAAATTAACTGAAACGTACTCCTAAGAGGTTTTTGGGGGGACGATTTTGGCATCCACACTTAGTGATTTGGATTTAACTTTCGTTCCGGTAGTGACACATTTTCTTTTCGGTAGTGACAAAATGGTGTATTTTTTTTTACTAAGTCCAGAGCTCGATGAATTTTAGGGACCAAAAAAAAAAGTCACTACAAAGTAGGCCTACTACCAATCAACTCTAAATTGCCTGAAACGTACTCCTAACAGGTTTTTGGGGGGACGATTTTGACCTTCACACTTAGTGATTTGGATTTAACTTTCGTTTCGGCAGTGACAAACTTTCGTTTCGGTAGTGACACAATGGTGAATTTTTTTTTACTAAGTCCATAGCTCGATGAATTTTAGGGACCAAAAAAAAAAGTCACTACAAAGTACTACCAATCAACTCTAAATTGCCTGAAACGTACTCCTAAGAGGTCTTTAGGGGGACGATTTTGGCCTCCACACTTAGTGATTTGGATTTAACTTTCGTTTCGGTAGTGACAAACTTTCGTTTCGGTAGTGACACAATGGTGAAAAAAAAAAAATTACTAAGTCCAGAGCTCGATGAATGTTAGGGACCAAAAAAAAAAAGTCACTACAAAGTACTACCAATCAACTCTAAATTGCCTGAAACGTACTCCTAAGAGGTTTTTGGGGGGACGATTTTGGCCTCCACACTTAGTGATTTTTTCGGATTTAACTTTCGTTTCGGTAGTGACAAACTTTAGTTTCGGTAGTGACACAATGGTGAAAAAAAAAAAATTACTAAGTCCAGAGCTCGATGAATGTTAGGGACAAAAAAAAAAGTCACTACAAAGTACTACCAATCAACTCTAAATTAACTGAAACGTACTCCGAAGAGGTTTTTGGGGGGACGATTTTGGCATCCACACTTAGTGATTTGGATTTAACTTTCGTTCCGGTAGTGACACATTTTCTTTTCGGTAGTGACAAAATGGTGTATTTTTTTTTACTAAGTCCAGAGCTCGATGAATTTTAGGGACAAAAAAAAAAGTCACTACAAAGTAGGCCTACTACCAATCAACTCTAAATTGCCTGAAACGTACTCCTAACAGGTTTTTGGGGGGACGATTTTGGCCTTCACACTTAGTGATTTGGATTTAACTTTCGTTTCGGCAGTGACAAACTTTCGTTTCGGTAGTGACACAATGGTGACATTTTTTTTACTAAGTCCATAGCTCGATGAATTTTAGGGACAAAAAAAAAAGTCACTACAAAGTACTACCAATCAACTCTAAATTGCCTGAAACGTACTCCTAAGAGGTCTTTAGGGGGACGATTTTGGCCTCCACACTTAGTGATTTGGATTTAACTTTCGTTTCGGTAGTGACAAACTTTCGTTTCGGTAGTGACACAATGGTGAAAAAAAAAAAATTACTAAGTCCAGAGCTCGATGAATGTTAGGGACCAAAAAAAAAAGTCACTACAAAGTACTACCAATCAACTCTAAATTAACTGAAACGTACTCCTAAGAGGTTTTGGGGGGGACGATTTTGGCATCCACACTTAGTGATTTGGATTTAACTTTCGTTCCGGTAGTGACACATTTTCTTTTCGGTAGTGACAAAATGGTGTATTTTTTTTTACTAAGTCCAGAGCTCGATGAATTTTAGGGACAAAAAAAAAAGTCACTACAAAGTAGGCCTACTACCAATCAACTCTAAATTGCCTGAAACGTACTCCTAACAGGTTTTTGGGGGGACCATTTTGGCCTTCACACTTAGTGATTTGGATTTAACTTTCGTTTCGGCAGTGACAAACTTTCGTTTCGGTAGTGACACAATGGTGACATTTTTTTTTACTAAGTCCATAGCTCGATGAATTTTAGGGACAAAAAAAAAAAAGTCACTACAAAGTACTACCAATCAACTCTAAATTGCCTGAAACGTACTCCTAAGAGGTCTTTAGGGGGACGATTTTGGCCTCCACACTTAGTGATTTGGATTTAACTTTCGTTTCGGTAGTGACAAACTTTCGTTTCGGTAGTGACACAATGGTGAAAAAAAAAAAATTACTAAGTCCAGAGCTCGATGAATGTTAGGGACCAAAAAAAAAAAGTCACTACAAAGTACTACCAATCAACTCTAAATTGCCTGAAACGTACTCCTAAGAGGTTTTTGGGGGGACGATTTTGGCCTCCACACTTAGTGATTTTTTCGGATTTAACTTTCGTTTCGGTAGTGACAAACTTTCGTTTCGGTAGTGACACAATGGTGATTTTTTTTTTACCAAGTCCAGAGCTCGATGAATTTTAGGGACCAAAAAAAAAGTCACTACCAATCAACTTTAAATTGCCTGAAACGTACTCCTAACAGGTTTTTGGGGGAACAATTTGTTTTTCGTTTTGCGAAACGAAAAAAAAATGACTAAGTCCAGAGCTCGATGAATGTTAGGGACCAAAAAAAAAGTCACTACCAATCAACTTTAAATTGCCTTAAACGTACTCCTAACAGGTTTTTGGGGGAACAATTTTTTTTTCGTTTCGGTAGTGACACCATTGTGTCACTACCGAAACGGAAAAATAATTACTAAGTCCAGAGCTCGATGAATGTTAGGGACCAAAAAAAAAGTCACTACCAATCAACTTTAAATTGCCTGAAACGTACTCCTAACAGGTTTTTGGGGGAACATTTTTTTTTTCGTTTCGGTAGTGACACTACCGAAACGGAAAAAAAAATACTAAGTTCAGAGCTCGATGAATGTTAGGGACCAAAAAAAAAGTCACTACCAATCAACTTTAAATTGCCTGAAACGTACTCCTAACAGGTTTTTGGGGGAACTATTTTTTTTTTCGTTTCGGTAGTGACACCATTGTGTCACTACCGAAACGGAAAAAAAATTACTAAGTCCAGAGCTCGATTTTGGTCCCTAACATTCATCGAGCTCGAGGCGGATGGAAGGTTTTGGGACCTCAAAAAAACACTTTCACCTAGAAACTCCATTCACAGTTCAAAAAATCCCCCTTACTGTGGACATGCATCCTTGACATGTTTTACTTTGAAATGATTTGTAGTTTTTGAAATATTTAACTTTAAGCGCCCAATGCATTGTCAATGGCAATGGATATTTAACGGGAAAACGGTACAAACTTTGCCAGGCTAAGTTAACAGAACAAGTGCAGTGGTTTAGATACAGGACTTGCAACCAGAAGGTTACCAGTTCAAATCCAACCAGGACAGGTTTCCAACCAATATCTGACTCTTGCACCTTTATCTGATCTTTCACTGAAGATCGTGTAAGAGACCATAGGAAGTATGTACCATGGTGGAGCAGTGGTTAAGATTCAGGCCTTGCATACTGAAGGTCCTGAGTTCAAATCCAGCAAGGACATCTTTCTAACTTTTACCTGGGGCTTTTACCTTTATATAATCTTTCAGAAAACTTCACGCAAGTCAACAGAACAGTTAAGGACCTCTGTGGTGTAGTGGTTTAGATACAGGACTTGCAACCAGAACTGGTGCACTTTTTTTTTCTTTCCCAAGATTCAAGACCCAAAAGAGTCTTGAGTCGAACCAATTACTCCCGCGGAGACATCAAATTTCTCTTTTGGGCCTTGAGTCCCAAGACTCTGACATCAAATTTCTCTTTTGGGCCTTGAGTCCCAAGACCCTGACATCAAATTTCTCTTTTGGGCCTTGAGTCCCAAGACTCAAGGCCCAAAAGAGAAATTTGATGTCTCCGCGGGAGTAATTGGTTCGACTCAAGACCCAAAAGAAGGTGAACTGACTGTAAAGATTCAAAATGTCATATATAGAATAGAAACCCCATTCAAACTTTAAAATGTTCATCCTAATATGGACATTTTTGCCTGAAAAGGGATCTTTGAAATGTTTCATTGTTTTAAAAGTTCAGAGATTTATAATGGAGGTCGATGGAAGATTTTGGGACCTCAAAAAAACACTTTCACATATATAGTAATAGTATTCTGTATTTTTTGTATAGTGTAGTTTAGTACAGTGGTTCTCAAACTTTTTATTTTTGTCATTATTGTCCCATCTGTATGGTAGAGTAAGTTGACCCAATAAGACCTGATGCCGATTCTACAAATGCCTTCTAAATCAGTAGTTCTCCAACTTCTTTGTGTCAAGGACCCCCAAAATTATATATATTTGGCTGCGGACCGCCCATCTGAAAATGTCTTGTGCCAGGGAGACCCCCAAATAAGATTTGTGTTAAATTTTCCTAAAATGGTAAAAAAAAAAATATGTTTTTGAATAGCCAACACAAAATTCTAAAATGACAGATTCTTTCCTGGTTTTAATGGGTTAATACAACATAATTTATGCAATTGGGGTGGTTGTATTGTGTCTCCCTGCTCTCCTATTGAGACATTTAGATCTCACCTAGACACAGGACACAATTTTTGACCTGATGGTCAAGATTCAATTTATCCCCCCAGTAGTCTTGCGTGGCCAGACTGTTGCCTCCCACAATTTTCAAACTGATTTAAACCATTACACACAATGACAAACTATAATACATTGTCACTTTTTGCAACTCACAAATAAAGATTTTTATTTGATACTTTGAACATATGGAAACAGCAGTGATATGTACTGTATATCTACAAGCCAATCTCCTTCATGAACTAGCTGTGAGACTCATACAAAATGTATCCTATGGTTGTATAGTCTTCTCATTTGGAATGTTGCCTTCAGGAACATGGCTTTGGCTACAAGTATACTATGGCAATGTTCAAATACTTCTTTGTGATCTCAAGACTCTTAACCCCCCCCCCCTCCCTCCTATTGTGGCAACGCAAAAATGAAAGTAACTTATGTACCTGTACACAAGATGGAACAAAGAACATTGAACCACATATCTGTCACATAACTACAGTAGGCTTAAAGTAAATCATACATACAAACTTATTTGCAGAAACCATGAGACCCCAATGGGTCAGACTTGGTACTATAAAAGCCAAATGGTCATTACCCTGTGAATCATAGAAAAGTGTTTAGAAACAGTTTTTATGAAAGACAAGCAATCTAATCAGCTAATACAGTTAACAATAATGTGGCACATTAAGCATCAGCATCTTATAGACTATGCTAGCATTAACCTGTAATGACGTCATAGAACGTCATTAAGTACAAAAACTAAAACTGCTCACCTTTTCTTGAGCGCTGGTGTCGGGCAGAAACCTTGCATCTCTTTATTTCAACATGTTTTCCCTTATGTTTTTATGCTTGGAACTGGTTGATTCTGTCTGGATTTTATAAATATTTAACCAATGAAAAGTATTAAGAGCTTGTGACTAATAACTACATTGGCTCCATTGGAACACAGGTTACCTGTACTTTTAGGAAATGGAAAAACACATCCAAGGTTCTTTTTCTCCATTTTCTGTAAATGACCTGATTTGAATATACAAGGTTTCCACCCGAACGTAACAATAAGAGTACTGTAGCCACGCCTTAGGGTCACCTTCCAAGATAACCGTGTCTCCCACTTACAAATATGCAGAGGTTTGCCAAGTTTAAACACACATTCTCTTACTATTTGATACAGATAAACGTCAGCTTTTGATATATACATTCAAGTTTGTGCAGAGAACATACAAAAAGGTTTTGCCTAAATATTATTCCAGCAGATAAGATACATGTTGCAGCCGGTTATTTCAGTGTTTATAGATACTGTATAGTGAAATCATATTTATGAATAGGAAACTTGATATTGTAGAAGTGTAGGTAGGATAAAAAGAAAAAAGTGCATTATGTGCATACACGTAAATATGAGCTATACCAAACTGAACCGAAGCGCTTTACCTTGACACACTTGATGAATATGAATTATTCTGATTTGACTGGCATGTTTAAATTCCAGAATAATCTGCAACAAGTACACTCTTACACTAGGATTAATCATTACGCACTTCGTTATCCTCATAATATCTCTGCTTTCTCAACAAAACAAAAAAAGAAGAGCAAAAGTCTCCCACGTCTTTTAACAACAGTACCTACAGAACTGAAGCTGAAAACAAAGCAATGTGGGCGGACATAACGTGGAATGGTAGGGCTCCCCTGCATCCCTTCAGCCTAGTTGTGGGGCTCGTTTCCCTGGGGACCTATCTGCTGGAGGCACCAATGATCTGCAGCAGGAAGAGGAAGATCTGGATGATGTCAACGTAGATGGAGAGAGCCGCGAACACGTACTCCTCTGGACTGATGGCGTACTTGCGGTTGCCGATCAGCAGCTGTGTGTGGTAAGCCAGGAACTATGGGTAAAATGGAGAGAAGAATGACCGTTAATTTAAACTCGTTCCCAGTTTTATCTCCATCTCACAAGGAGAATATGCCTGGAAGTGTCTAACAGTTACATCCTGTACTGCTGGTTAGACTCTAGCCAGATGTACAGGAAGTACAAGTAGGCCTTTCACAATCATTACATAATCGTATGATCACAATTATTTGAGGTAATCGCAATTATTTTTCAAAATAGTTTCCATTCATTTGTATAAATGTATCTGTTGAAAACGTTTCATGCATTTTTCCCGCCCAAAATAGCGGAAATAGACAATCTACAAGCTCACAACGTGACACATGAGATTGTAGATTGGCTATTTTTGCGTAGACCATACAGTATATTAATAAAATTATGAATATATGGCCTGTTTTGGCCATAGAACATTATTTATTGATAATTGGTACCATTATCATTCATTTATTTGTATATTGAAGTTATTTGTCACATCAACCCTGTGCACATTTTTTTTTACAAAAGCATACAATGTTTTTTATGACGTCAACATACTTTTATAAATCGTGACAGCCCCAAGTACAAGGCTACGTGTTTTCCAGCCTACCGGAACCTCCTGTATCCCTGTGCATGGCAACTTGATTGGAAGAAACTTGTCTCCGGCACCAGCAAGACTTAATGCTGCACTACATGTTTTTTTATGAATATATTTTTTATTATTGTCCCATCTGTATGGTAGAGTAAGTTGACCCAATAAGACCTAAGATTCTACAAATGCCTTCTAAATCAGTAGTTCTCCAACATCTTTGTGTCAAGGACCCCCAAAATTATATATATTTGGCTGCGGACCGCCCATCTGAAAATGTCTTGTGCCAGGGAGACCCCCAAAGAAGATTTGTGTTAAAAAGATTTTCCTAAAATGGTAAAAAAAAAAAATATGTTTTTGAATAGCCAACACAAAATTATAAATCTTATTATAAATTCTTTCCTGGTTTTAATGGGTTAATACAACATCATTTATGCAATTGGGGTGGTTGTATTGTGTCTCCCTGCTCTTCTATTGAGACATTTAGATCTCACCTAGACACAGGACACATTTTTTGACCTGATGGTCAAGATTCAATTTATCCCCCGAGTAGTCTTGCGTGGCCAGACTGTTGCCTCCCACAATTTTCAAATGTTTCCGGTCATACAGTCTGGGACTCGGAAGCTCTGATCATGATTAGAATATAAACTGGATGTGAAGCTTCCTCCCCACTTCCGTTTCGTCTTTACAGTCGCGCAAATTTATCCGACTATAAATCAAAATCATTTAAGTATATTTAGCTTGCTGCTTAGCAGAAATGGAAATTAAAAAAGAAAATGTAAAGATATTTTAAAATATATTTTCGTGAACGTGCCAGTTTCCTCAATCGGATTTCGGGAGTCGTAGTTCCAGACTCTATATAGCATTCGGAGATTGTGGAATAGTTGTCTGGCTACGCGAGACTATCCCCTGAGCATGAGCAATGAGGCGGATACATTTGAGCTATTAACTCAAATGGTAAATATTTCAGCACTTAAGCAGGAAACAGGGTTCAAATCCAGGGTAGAAGAGGGAAGTTACATAGTGCAGCTTTAAGCCTAAATTATTGTCCGTTGCATGTCAAAAATCTGTTATTTTCGACAAGCAACACCATTGCAACAAATAAATTAGGCTTATACAGTATGAAAGTATAAGTCAGTTGTAGCCTACCTTTGGCAGTCTGGTGCTAAATTTCTCTATTTACCGAAGGGAAATTGGCAGATAGACTTAAGAAAGTAGAAAGTACTTACCAGTGTGTAGATTATGGCTCCTATTGCGGCATAAAGCATATGAAGCCATGGAATCTGCCAATGATAAAACATGACTTAAATTTAGAAAAAATAAACCTGTGTGTGTGAGAGGGAGAATAAACATACAAGAGAGTAACTCACATATTTGAAGGAGAGCACGATGACTGAAATAATGCTCACTACAAGCATTACGATCCCCAGAACACAGAACAGGCCTTGGCACTTGGTGAAGTCAACCTGATGAGAAAAGACAGAAAAGTCACAAACATGCAAATAAACACAAATGCATATGCTTGCACGCGCACACACAAACACACACACCCTACCTTTGTTTGGAAACAGAAGACAGTGACAGCGATGCACACAACTGCAGTAATACCCAGGGCAAGGAACACTGCTTTTGTATCATAGTTACTGAAAACAGACACAAATTCACCCACAATTAGCAATAGCCGAAGTCATTTTGATATTTAGGGATTTATGCATGTATGACTGTAAGTATCTCACCTGGATATGGCCCCGGTCATGTAAGACATGGCAAGGGTCTGTGTAAAAGAAAAGCATAGTTCAGAGAAAACGCCACAATAGATTGGTTCAAGTATGTTCCCACTTCATTACCATTTCATGACCCATTGTCTATGGAAAATGGGGTCCATGTGCACAGAGTGGATTTTTTTTCTCACCACCTGGTTTTTCTTAATCCTTGAAGAGTGTATTTTAAGATTCTGCCAGGTAACAGCCTGAAATAATGTCCCATGGGGTTATTTTTAACCCTTTATTATACATATCCTGAACCCAAACCAGGCAAAAAAAATCCCATACAATTTGGACCCAAGGTATTCATTGAATTGGTTATTATTAAGATTCAAGCACATCTTGACTACATTACAGGACAAAAACAGCACCAAATAAATATTCACATATTCCTGCTTTTACTAAATACTTTTTCTCACCAACTGCATTTTCTTAATTCTTGAAGTGTGTATTTTAAGATTATGCCAGGTACCAGACCATGAAATAATGTCCCATGGGGTTCATTTTTAACCCTGTTACACAGATCGTACCCAAACTCAAAAATGGAAACAATAGCATATAGCAAATCTTTGGAAGTATACAACATACAAATGAACACATTTGCCATAAATTTTGGACTCAAGGGAATAATTAAAATTTGTATTATTAAGATTCTAGCATATCTTGACTATTTCAGGGCAAAATCGAGAAAAAAAAGAGGCAAAAATGCTCAGATTACATCTATATTTCTCCTTTTACTAAATACTTGTTGTTGTTTTCTTGCCTACTATTTTCTCATAATCCTTGAAGGCTGAACTAGTGTGTATGTGCATGAGAGAGAGAGAGAGAGAGAGAGAGAGAGAGAGAGAGAGAGAGAGAGAGAGAGAGAGAGAGAGAGAGAGAGAGAGAGAGAGAGAGAGAGAGAGAGAGAGAGAGAGAGAGAGAGAGAGAGAGAGAGAGAGAGAGAGAGAGAGAGAGAGAGAGAGAGAGAGAGAGAGAGAGAGAGAGAGAGAGAGAGAGAGAGAGAGAGAGAGAGAGAGAGAGAGAGAGAGAGAGAGAGAGTGTGCGTCCCTGCATTCCCAGTAGGCTATGAAGGCTTAACTGTGTGGCTAGAATTTCCAAAAGAGAACTTTCACTATCAGGCTCCTCTCCGGTGGAACCATCTTCAAGGTTTGGTCCAGGAGACAGACACCCTAAGTTTCTAAATTTAAGAGCAGGCTTAAAACTTTCCTTCCAGTTGGGGAACAGCACCATCATCATCATCCATAGTCTCTAATGTCATCAAAGGCTTAAAGCCAGTGCAGTGCTACGTTTGTTTACCTCATTAACACATGACCTGCCTGGTGAAACATGTTCAACTAGAAAAAGTGCTCCTCGGAGCACAGGTCTCGCCAGGTCAGGTACGTTATTCTGGCCTCCTGGTGGCGCCTATAATAGGCCAATGTGAAAAGGGTGCCATTTATTCTTAGGTCTTTCACGGCAATCAGACACTGCATTCGTGATTTGAGGCATTTTGTTCCAAAAATGTGTTTTGCTAAATTAGACCTGCTGGTGGCGCTATAACAGGCCAATGTGAAAAGGGTGCCATTTCTTCCTCGGCCTAGTGGGAATGTGCGTGTGAAATTACACGGAAATCGCAAGCTGCGTGCATAGTTTGAGGCTTTTTGTTCAAAACCAATCCTGCAAACTTTGGAAGCCAACCATAGGCAATGAGGATGGAATATGGGAAATCGGACAGATCTGTGTTGATCACATGACTATAGAGATACTGTGTACCGATTTGCATGACGTTTGGATAAAATCTGTAGGAGTAATGTAAAAAAATAGGTTTTGCACAAATCGGCCTCCTGGTGGCGCTATAACAGGCCCATGTGAAAGAATTGGGGCAGAGGTTCTGAATTGGCATCCAGGGAGTGTGTGTGCACATTTTCAGAGCGACCAGGCCAACGGTCCCAGAGATTAGCTGCTCACAGACAGAAGGACACACACACACACACACACGGACGGACGGACGGACGGAGGGTAAAACATACTCTCTCGCCATGCCTTTGGCCTGGCGGAGACAACAACTCTTATGAACGTATAGTGTGGTGAAGTAAGTATGTACATTTTATTTGTATGGCACTTCTCACAGAGAGAACTCACAAAGTGCTTTACATACAACTGAAATAAAGACACAGTACAAAACATTCAAATGATTAAAAACAACAAAACACAAACATCAAAAAAACTAAACATCTAAGTCATTCCACAAATGTTTGTTTAAACAGTAGTGTTTTTAAGTGGTTCTAAAAAATGTCCACTGAAGCTGTAGCTCTCAAGACCTATGGTATGGAATGCCCTTTCACAGGTCTTGAGATTTTTAAGACCACTTAAAACACTACTGGTTAAACAAGCATTTGTGGAAGGTCTTAGATTTTGGTCGTTGTTTTTAATCATTTGAATGCTTTGCGCTGTGTCTTTATTTCTGTTGTATGTAAAGCACTTTGTGAGTTCATCTCTGTGAGAAGTGTCATACAAATAAAATGTACATACTTACTTCACCACACTACACATTCATAAGAGTTGTTGAACAAGCATAGCACTTGCCCTAGCCTTGACAACCTTGCAGGCTTATGCAAAGACTAAAATTTAAATTAGATAGCATGTCATGTAGACAGATGCCAGGTTCATTTGTAGACCTGGCATCCAATAGGGTGTATTGTTTCAATGTACATATTATAGATGTTTTGATATTATACAGTTTAGACTGATTATAGGTTCTTGGTTTACCTATGATCCTAGATGACTTTTTCTAGGCATTTTATGTATTACCACATGTTTACATTGATTACTTTAAATCGCTCTGGATTAAGAGTGTCTGCTAAATGCTTAAATTGTAAACATGTTTCACCGGACAGGTCAAGTCATTTGTTAATGAGGTAATCAAACGTGGCACTGCACTGGCTTTAACGATACAGAGACTATGGATGATGATGGCACCGTTGTCCCCCAAATGTAACACACACACACACACACACACACACACACACACGTTTTCCCCCCGGTTTTTGTCATGTTAATATAGTCAAGATCCAAATTGTATTGGGGATAAAAACCTTTGTCTCTGTAGGTTGTCTCCTTTTGGTTCAGGATATGTATAATAAAGGGTTAAAATAACCCCATGGGACATTATTTCAGCCAGTTACCTGGCAGAATCTTAAAATACACACTTCAAGGAATAATAAAAAACAGGTGTCGGAAAAAAATCCACCCTATGTGCGTGGACCCCACTTTCCATCTAGACTACCATAGAAGTGTACCATATATGTTATATAGCAACGCTAAGTGACATTACACAGGCATAGCTCAAGCGGGATACTTGATTAAAACGTTCCGACCAGAGGAAATCTTTATTTCAAACAACTGTCTTAGTCTAGGAAAGGATACAATTCCAAGTGTAACAAAGTGGCATATCTACCATTGCAAGTCATTTGAAGAAAAAAAATGTTTTTTTAAGTTATACAGTATGACTTTACGCATCTTTTCACAGCAGATATATTGACAGGTAAACACAGCTGAAGCGTACAATGTTAATTGTTGGCGTGTTTCATTTAGGTGTTACTATGTGCCAGCATGACGTTATCTGTGTGGGAGCAAAGTAACACCTAAATAAAACAATGTCAAGATGTGTGCTGTGAAAAGGGTCCATTCAGAGCAAATGGTGGAAGAGGAAATGTGTTTTCACTTACAAAGAGGAGCAACAGAATGACATTCCATGGGTACTTCCTCCTGTTGTGCACATAGAAAAGTTAGTACAGCATTTCGAATCATGAGTAATAATGTAACACTTCCAAATGTGCAATCAGTGCAATCATGCACTCCATTCTCCACTCACCTGGGTCCCTTACAGCAGACCAGCACAAGGTGGGTAACCAAATACACAGCACTACAAAAAAAGGTTTATAATTTACTTATATTAGTAACACATTCAGCTTTTAAATTGATTCATGTACAAATTAGTGACAAATCTAATTATATACTAATTGTGATATTATGCTAATAGTTTTAAGAAGCACTTACAATGATGCCCAGTAGACAGCTGGGTTTTGCTGCACAAAAACTCTGACAGGCTGACTATGAGATAAGAGAGAGAGAGAGAGAGAGAGAGAGAGAGAGAGAGAGAGAGAGACAGAGGCACAGTTACAGATGCTCTACTGACGAGCATGACGTAAGATCAAAATGGCCAGTGTGAAAATATGGTCTACTGAGGACTGGAATATACACATGGCTTTGTTCTCCGCTATTACAGAATACAAACACACTGTGTTTGTGGATTGGAACTTGTGTTCTGATACAAACGTCACAGTTTGATAATGGGGAGTGGTGGAGTGGGCGTGGTTATCCGACGTGAACATCAGATTTGCAAACGTACTATGAGCAGTGTTGCTAGATCTTGTGAGTGTGTTGCTGACACAGACAAGTCTCAAACAAAGACAATTTCGTACTATTTGTCTGTCTGAAAAAAAAAACTATTTTACTGTCAAAATGTTCTGAACATATGTGGATTATGAAGAATGGGTCCAATATTTACTTCAGTGACTATGGGGCAAAATAATCTGTCATAATCTGTGTTCATGTTCACTTCTCCAATTAGAATTGATAGACTCACAACCTACTTCTGGGGCCAGTTGCACCACCTCACACTGAGTTCAAACTTAGCCTAGTTATAGCTTAAAAACCCATTTAGCCGGGAAAGTATCTGTGTCATTTTAGATTTCTTTGGCTATTCAAAATAGCAGATATACAAGCTCATAGCGCGGCACCGAGTGCCGCACTATGAGCTTGTAGATCTGCTATTTTTTTTTTTTTTTATGTGAAAATGTGTGCACATCTTTAAATATATATATACATTTTTTAAATATATATTCAAAGATTTGCAAGCTCATAGATGAGCTTGTATATCTGCTATTTTATATCTGCTATTTTTGAATAGCCAAAGAAATCTAAAATGACAGAGACACTTTCCCGGATTGAATGTGTTTAAGCTATAACTAGGCTAAGTTTGAACTTAGTGTGAGGTGGTGCCCCAGGTGTCCTAAAGGGGCGGACCAACGTAACACAGAGGGTGCATTCGGAAAAACGCTCTGAGAGTGCTGGAGTGCTCTCTGGTCATTCGTATATTCAGAGCGGTCGGTGTGTTGCCGCTCAAAAATCAGTGCACTCAGTGAGCGCACTGACCAGCGTGAGTCAGAAGCCGGGTCGTCCAGTCAGTGCGTTTGAATCCAAACACTGATGAAAACAACAATGGCGGAGGAAGTAATTGCTATTTGCTTGCCAGACTGGGCTAAACGAGCGAGACGAGTTAGCAAGGAGCACAGTTTCGGGTTCTTGTATTGCCAGTAAACTGTTGTTATCTGACTGTTACCTGGTGAAGAAGGCAGTGATGGACAAAACAGACAGCAGGCAAGGAGGCTCAATAAAAAATACGAAGCAGTTTTTACTGTCCGTTCGTAAATCAATTGAACTCAGTGCACTCTATGACGTCACCACCAGAACACTCTGAAAACTACAGACCCAGATACAGAAAGTCAAGTGAAGTTGGGAGTCTTGCTATTGACTTTTCTTTGGTTTCATTGCACTGTCTTGTGAGGAGATGGGAAACACCCTCTTGAGATGATAAGCAGAGAAGGACACAGCTGGTCTGGGGAAAACATGACCAAACAACTGTTTGAGATCACTCACTGCCATGAAAGTAGGACTTTACACAATCCCTTTTCCCTATTGTGTGTCTTTTAAGTTAGCCCTATGTCCAAACCATTTTCCAAGGAGCAAGGACATAACTATTGGAGGAAAAGACAGTAATGGCCAGGAAACACTGCCACAGAGGGTGAGGAATGCAAAAGCTTGGATATCCATGACGTTGCAGAGAAACAGACAAGTACCCTGCTTGGCATCTATGCCTGTAACTGATATACCAACTATTAGAGCTCTGATGGTCACCGCTGAGTTGTAATAACTCAAAGGTCCTAGACATGATTAGATTATTCAGATAACTGATCATATCTATTGCAGATTCATTTGGCCGTCACACACACACAAACACACACAGAGCATACTCACACAAATGTGAATACAGCCACGATTGCTGTAGTGACAAGAAGCTGGCATGCCAAAATCAGATATACCTGAGAAAGACAAAGAGACATGTGAGGATGATATGCAGCTAGTTTGAATCATAGCAGAAATCTCTCTCTTAATCCAACTTTGTGTGCATCCATTTAAATGCTTCTCTTACAATAGCACTGTATGCATGTCTTAGTATACTGTATATAGTGCGTATATTTACCTTCCTGATGAAGGAATGCCGTACACTCAGATCGTCCCAATCACCGCCACTTGCAGCAAACCCATCACCTGTGATATCAAAAAAGATAAAAAAACATTTCACCACTTTAATTATTGAGGGATTTAACCCATTTATAGTTTTATATGGATTCGAAATAAAGAGGAAGAACATGTTCTTATTGATCACTGGACATAATGGTATGTCACTTTATTTGCGTTCCTCCTAGACACACATACAATCCTAACACATTACAAATAATCAAGGGAGGAAATAAAATATTATGTGTTGATGTTGATTGCGCATTATTTTCTAAAGTTAAAATAATTAAATCATCTAAAAGCGAGGTTTTCAAAGTGCAGTGGAGGCAAAGGGAGACGTGGTGGTAAAAAGAGACAGCCAGTCAGAAAGATCAACAGGAAGTTACTGTACTTATGGCCGCAGATTCATGCAAATGCAAAGGTTGCGAAGTTTGGTGTTGTTTGGCTAAATCTTACTGTACATACAAACAATGAAACATGTTTGGTTATACCTAACATTTTATTATTTTCTGTTTGAATTCATTAATCATTACCACTCTTCTACTGCCCACTTGGTCATGTAGCATTTTATCGGCATGTAGCCATTAAAGGTAGGGTAAGTGGTATTTTTGGGTTAAAACAAAAAGTATTTTTTTATAAGGTTAAAGCACTATATTCTGATAGTAATCATTGCTATAGAGTGTTTGTTCAGTAACAGGAGTCTCCCCGTCTCTCCAGCTCTTTAATAAACAGAAAAATACATTTTCTGGTAGGTGTCAAAATCTCAGCCAATCAGGAGAAAGTACCCATTTTTAAGCTTCATTTTTATAGTGTTCCAGTTCTAATTTTGCCTGCTCATTTCTTAGTGTCATCACTTCCAATTTCACTTGTTTAATCTATATCCTGATTGAGTTCTCTATCCTGATTGGATAAAATTGGAAAGTAAACTGAAACTGAAACGAAAATGCATTTTCTGTTTTATAAAGAGCTGGAGAGACATGGAGACTCCTTATATGGACAGGACACTCTATAGTAACGAGCACTATCAGAACATAGACCCATTTTGCAATTATTTGAATAATTGCAAATCACTTACCCTACCTTTAGATACATATTTAACACATGTACTGAGAGCAATGAGACCCATTGTTTCAGACTTTGAAAACCCTCTAAACATTACAAATGTGAATATACTACATTATGTGAAGATAGTTACTAACAAGACAGTATGTGATGATAAGCAATGATTTCTATTTGACTGTAATGGTGTTGTTAGAGGGAATCACATTTTTCAGATGCAGGAAGTTTCAAAGCAAGGCAGCACAGCACCACTGAAACGGTTTATTTAAAAGGACACAACCAGTGTATGAATATAAATCTGCATCAGGGCTAAACAACCATGAATCTGGCTTACCAATGACATCTGATGGTATGGTGGGTGGGATCATTGGAGGCGGCATGGGAGCATGGTTGGGGTAGGCAACTCCTGGAGCCCCAGCAGAAGGTGGAAAACCCTGGTATGGAGCAGCAGAGTAGCCCCCTGGTTGCCCTGGGTAGCCCCCTGGTTGCCCTGGGTAGCCCCCTGGTTGCCCTGGGTATGGAGGTGCATTCTGGCCGGGTGGGTAGGGGGCATTAGGCTGTCCTGGGGATGCACCACCAAAGGCAGGGAAGCCATACTGAGGGGGAGGGGGGTAGTTCATTCCCGGAGGGCCATACAGCGGGGCATGAGAGTCGTCGTACCCTGGGGGATAGTCTGACTTGGACATGTTGTTCTAGGACAGCAAGGGAGGGGGTAAGAGAGAAAAGGAATTAAACAAAACGGAAGGAATGAGACAAAACAGAGAATCCCTGTCATAAAAACTACACTTTAGCAATCTTCGAATGCTACTGAAAGTCAGTCATTTCGCCATGTAAAAGTTGAGAACAGGACACTCAACTGGAGGGTTATTCAACCAATCACGACACAGTGTTCATGAAAATTAATTTAAAAATCTTTTACATATTTTTGAATTTCCATTACTGATAAGCTATTACCTAGCTAGGCTTCAACAAATTTGGTTTCCAGTAGGAGTTATTTACTATTGCCTGCGCTGGGAAAATGGATGTGGAGCGGAGGCGGTAGGTTTGCTTTATTTTTGACAAAATTAATGTTCAACTACAGACTGTACAGCATTCAAA
>NC_139942.1:40333577-40381077 GCF_963454915.1 Gymnoscopelus microlampas | reverse complement strand
ACTTCTATTTTAGCCTAATTTAAAGCAAAAAATATAGCTGCAAGCAGCGATAATATGGGGCCAGGAGAGAGAAAGAGAAATGATAATTCCTTTAACAGGTCAGTTCATGAAAGTCCTTGCGGTCTTGTTTCCAATGAGGGCCTGTGAGCAATTAGGGGTTAAGAGTCTTGCTCAGGGACAAATTTCATGTCATCGACACATTTGCTGACCTCGCCTGGAATCGTACCTGGGGCAACCAGAGCCTCTGGCTCCCTAGGCGGGCTCACTAACCACTCAGCTATGGCCGACCCTCAGAGAGAGAGAGAGAGAGAGAGAGAGAGAGAGAGAGAGAGAGAGAGAGAGAGAGAGAGAGAGAGAGAGAGAGAGAGAGAGAGAGAGAGAGAGAGAGAGAGAGAGAGAGAGAGAGAGAGAGAGAGAGAGAGAGAGAGAGAGAAACGGAATAGATTGAAGATAGAAACGGAATAGATTGAAGATAGAAACGGAATAGATCGAAGAGACAGAGAGAGAGACATGGAAACGGAATAGATTGAAGAGAAAGACATGGAAACGGAATAGATTGAAGAGAGAGAGAGAGAGCCATGGAAACGGAATAGATTGAGTCATGTTTTTTGCAATTCAACTTAAATGAGTGTGCATCAAGTGAGGCTTGAACCAGCAACCTTGTGGTCGTGAGGCACTCTTAGGTAGCTGCAACACTACCTATAGTGCTATAGCTTTGTCCAGGCTGATATTGTCTGTTGAGGATCACAAACTCTTGCCTTCTGTCATGACCCAAGCCCCTGTTTCAAAAACACTAAGATCACTCGTTCACAAACCATTTACCAATTATGAAATTGTACATCTCCTCAGAAGCAAAACTAGTGAAAGTAGCCGATCTACAAGCTCACAAACCATTAAAAGTTGTCAGATTGTACATCGGCTATTTTCACAATGAAGTATGTTATACATTGAAAAAATATACTCTCATTGCTATCTGAAAAGTTGTGAGATTGTAGATCAGCTGTATGTAAAAAACACTCAATTAAGTATTTCATGTTATCTTTAACAATTGCAGATGTATTCATTGATAGTCATGTTGTGTGAAATGCAACTTAGATGAAGTCTGCACCAAGTGAGGCTTGAACTGGTGACCTTCAGGTTGTGGGGCACACATTTAAGCGAGAAGCCACCAACAGACAAGAACCTGTGAAAAAGGAGATCACACAGATCATACAGTTTCACGCAAATAGCTGAAAAATCCTGGGTTTAAGTGTTTTTCAAACTGCTCAAGATTGCGGACAATCTAAGGGCGGTGCTTACTGGTCAACGTGATAGATGTGTTCCTCATTAGTCAAGGCACATGTGTAAGCAGGTCTAATGGCTGTCGGCCAAACGAGGCATGACTTTTGCCTGTTTAAAGTTTCAATTTTCAAAAAATTGCTATAGCGCCCCCGTTTGACCAATTGGAGTAAGATTGGTTTCAGTGATATTTGGAATGGCCCTTTACATTTCTGCAAAGTTTCAAAGAATGGTAAGTCTGCATGTATGTGTTAGGGGCAGATGAGTAATTGTCATAAAACTGCAATATTCATTGGCTCATTAAAGCTTCATTTTTTCACTTATGGAAGATATTTTGCAAACGTTTTTTGGTATAGGTCCAAAGTTCATGTGTAAAAAGTTTTGTGCAGATTACTCAAAAATCCCAGGAGGAGATAGGTTTTAACTGTTTTTCATATAATTCCAAATGGTGGGAGATCTAAAGGTCAGAGGTCAAAAGTCAGAGTGTGAAAGTTGTTCAGCATGAGGAGACGCATGTGTGCATCGAAGTTTCATGGCTGTAGGTCAAACACGGCATGAGTTGTACCTGTTCAAAGTTGGCATTTTTCAATTGAGTGCTATAGCGCCACCTTTTGATGAAAGATTGTGAGAATTATTTCTTGATCGTTTTTCATGACCATCTATCATATGGCCGAGTTTCATAAAAAGCGACTGCACGGTTCAGCCAGAACTGCCAAAAGTGGCAGAAGAAGAAGAAATGGAATAATGCGAATAACAATATGGGTCCATGCTGGAAGCCTGGCCCCATAAAAAAAGAGCTATGACACATATGACAGTAATCATTCATCAATGGCCTTCTCAAAGAGACCATAACTTTGATCTATTTAAAATAGCCGAGTATTTGAAAATAGCCAAATAAGTGGTTAATGTTTGTTTAGTAATAATAATCTGAATCTAAAAAGTAGTTTTCATATAATTGTAGTGGAGTAAAAGTACAATATTCGTCTCTGAGATGTAATGGATTGAAGTAAAAGTACTGAATATTGGAAATACTCCATTAAAGTAAAAACAAAGACTCAAAATTGTACAGTACTTGAGTAAATGTACTTACGGTATTTACTTTACACCACTGCTGATGTAACCTATGGATGTAACAATTTGGTGTATTACTTCTAAACCTGCTTTAATTGCATTTTGTAAGCCTCATACAGAATGTGTGACGTAGTAAAAAAAATGTTCGACTCACCAAGAAAAGTTTCAGAAAAAAAGAGTACAAAGTGTTAACCACAGCTCAGCGGTGGCGATGCTTTTAACGGAACACCTATGCTTTACAGATCCAATCAAGCGTTCCAATGAGAGACAGAACGACAGTTTAGATACAGAAACATCTAACACATGAGGAAAGTTATCGCAGCAGGTATCCTATCCAGATGTCCAATATGGAAGGCTCATTTCCTGGAACTTCATGAACAGAAGGGTTCATGAAGTTGCTATTAACACATTATGTTAATAGCAACCTGGGAAGTTATTCTGCAACATCTTCAACCATTGACTGCAAGACTTCCACTTTCAACACAAGCAAGAATCAGAGTCAGACCACAGATCACATCGACTCCCTTCACACTCTTATTAACAAACAAGAACCATTCAAGAACAAGAAAAAAACAAGAACCACCTTCAATCAACACCTATAGAAGAAGTGAGGGCCAAACTGACATCAAGGATCTCTCGCCTTGCTGGTACGACATGGGGAGCCTCCACCAGGACACTTCGGAGTTCGGATATCCACGCAAGCCGTGGTCTCTCTGCATCCGAATACAGTGCCCCAGCCTGGTGTAGAAGCCCATAAAGAAGGTTGATGCTGCCATTAACAATCCTCTCCGGATCATAACTGCCTGCCTAAAGCCCATCCCTGCCAGTCCTAGCAGGAATTGCCCCGGCCGGCTTCCGAGGAGAGGCTGCTACCCTCCCCCTAGCAAGGAAAGCCCAGAAACATGACTGGCATATCCTGCATGACACTACACCTAAGGCAGTGTCTCCAAGCAGATTCAAGTACCGCCACCGTACAATAAGGCAGCACAAGAGATGCATAGTTCTATCCCTGAGGACCTGTAAAAGTCATAACCTACCCCCCCCCTGCCCCCTGAACTGTTTACTGTATATATTTTATTTTTTTTCTTATTTTTAAACTGTTTATATGGTGTTCTGCATAGTAGTGTATATCCGTCTGTCATTTAATGTCACTATGAATTGAGTACAAAGGACCCCAATGGAAACAAGCCAATGGCTTTCTTGGGTTTTTTAATTCCTATTAGCTGACCTTGTATTGAACTGTACTTTCATGTGCTTTTTTCTGCAAACTTCTAATAAAGTATTCAATCAATCAATCAATGTCTACAAATGCATGGCAGGCGGCACACTGGAAGCAGGAATGGGAGTCGGCTGGACCCACACGTATCCACCATTGTCGCCCGGGACCCGGGAGATGGCGTTGAAGGAAGGGATCCGCCACGCCGGCAGTGACCCTGCTGAACCGCCGTGGGATTGGCTGCTTCAAATCGTCTATGAAGAAGTGGGGCCTGGCAGATAGTGCAGCATGCGAGTGCGGGCCTCTTAATGGGACCAGAGACGAGGGTGTAGCTGCACGACACAGAGTTGGACATTTGATGCTAATTTACAAAAGAAGAAGGCAATAAAAAGAATAAAGTCGGCACACTGGTTCTCAGCTCCAATTGTTTTTTGCTACTCGATGTTTTGATCACAAGATATTCATCAGGAATTCCTGATGTAGATCTTGTGATCAAAACACAGGCTTATGAAATAAAGACATATTGTGTTGGCACTTGTAGTTTTAGACTCAAATATATTGTTTGGCTATGTAACTAACTAAAGTGCTCAATGCAACTTAACCCTGATATAGTGCCATAGGTTAATTCATAATGTACTGTGCAGAGAAAACAGGGACCACTGGAGTCACAGACTTTGGTATAAGGTGACCAATTAAGAGAAGTAAAAATTTGGCACAATGCCCTAAATTGACAAACATATTTGTGAAAACAGCAAAACACTGGTCTCTATCTTCATACACATCCCTGTCGCTTTCTCTGAATTGAATATCCATAGTATAGTAGTATAGATCCCATATGCCAAATGGACAGCTTACAGTTACACTCCATAGCCTCGTAGACACATCCCATATCCTGGAGCTGATGTTGGGTTTGAGATGATTAATTAGGTTCATCCATGTGATGTTTTCTTTATAGTTAGAGACTCTATTTATAGTGGCTCATAGGAATTAGACTACGTGACAACCAGGAATAGTTTGGTGACCACCGGAGAGACGGGTGACAGCCGGAATGTAGACGGTATTCCGGCAGCAGTATGGGTTGGCGCCCCAGCCTGTGTCATCCGTGAGGAAGAAGCCCAACAAATCCATGGTGAGGCCTTTAGGAGGGCCAGTGAAGCAAGCCGCAAGTGGAGCCTGCAGTACCACCACGGCCCAAGAAACCATCACGCCAGAAGGAAATGTTTGGATCGGGGGGAGTCTGGTGCAGTACTCAGGTCCTGGACCTGGTGAGACGAAGGAGGAGCCCGGCCAGGAGGCCACCCACAGAGCCTAGTCCCTCCACGTGCCAGAGCCTCCCCCAGTCCCGGCAGTGTAGTTCCCGAGAAGCGGATTGAGTGGCCCTGTCTTTCCCTAAGAGGACTGACCGTGGGTAGCTACTGGAATGTAAGTCGGGGCTTGATCAACCCCGGCTGGGTCACCTGGGCGAGGGTGTATGTTGTTGCGAGACCCGAAACACCCGATGACCGCAGGCTACAACACTGATGATACGTACGTCCCAGGTGCATCCATGTGATGTTTTCTTTATATTAACAAAAATAACATAGTTGACCTTGACCTTTTGAAAAATATTCCAGAATTGAGTTCCTTGGCCTGCTGGCAGCTTGCACACAATATTTGACACTGATCAATTTTGAAGTTTGCGAGATTAGCTACAGACAGACAGACAGACAGACAGACAGACACACACACAAACACACCAGCCTTCGTCTTGTGGAGATAAAAAGCATGTGATTCAATTTGCCATTTTAAAATGTATTGTAAATGAGGGAGGCAAAACTTAATTATAACAATGTAGGCCTACTGTAGCCTGTACAAATAATAAAAAAACAAAAACAAAAAAACAAAACAAACAAGCAAGCAAACAAACAGACAATACAAAATAACCACAAATTGGCAACTAGGCAGAGGGGTGAGACAGGCTTGGATTTTCAGCTCCCTAGAGCCTAGAACACATAATGGTGCTTGGTGACACAAATTACATTATGCTGCTTGCAGACAATCTAATATTGCTAGCCATAGCTAGGAAGGAAGCACTACAACAGCAACTGGATCACCTACACAATGTTGAACATCAGACCTGGGCCCTGACAATAAATCTGGAAAAGACCAGAACTATGATCTTCCAGAAAAAGCCCAGAGGTCAGGGAAACCAACCCAGGTTTCTACTAGGATCCACCAACATAAAGTAGCCAACGTGTACTCGTGTAGTGTAGAGATGTAGTATCATGTTGTAGATGCAGATCCATTTTACACCTATTCTTGCCTGGTTAGACACAAGGTGCATAAGGTTAGACACAAAGGTCCTTGTTGTGTCTTAGGTTGTTGTGTCTTAGAAACAGAAGTTGTGGGAAATGTATCTCCAGTTGAAAGACAAGACAACAGAGAGAAAGGGTTTCCAACTACTGGCTTGATCGAACACAGCTCAACACATGTCCCATGTCCCAAGTGCCCTCTTGAGGCAACCACATGTAACTTTTTTTTTCATGTAGACCTCCTACATTATAATCCTCCTCACTAGTTTAAAACGTAAATGCTTTTTCAGTTAGGCTATTTTTCCTTGAGATTTCTGGAAATAAAACGTAATGGTAGTTCGTTGCAGTGTTTTTCAGTAGATGACATGGAATAAACTTGGACCTGCTATTGCTGTTCCCATAGCAACCCACTGACGGTGTGTAGACTAGCCTACTGCGCACATGGCTGCGCAGATAGGCTACAAGTTTATGGTTTCCAAGGCAACAATTTCGTCTTATTTTCGGGTAAAGGCCAAGAAGACGATCCTAAGACGCCTCAATGCTTTTCTTAAAACGATAAAGAAAAAGTAGGTACTTCAATATCAGTTTGCATCAACGAGTCAGCAGCCGACTGAATGTATTGTATTATTGTTTGTATTTATAGTCTCGATGAATTGAAAACACAGGACCTTCATGGAAACAAGCCCTGAGGGTTTATCTGGGTTATCCTTTTAGCAGTGGTTTTTAACCAGTGGTCCGGGGACCACCAGTGGTCCTTGAGGGGGTTCCAGGGGGTCCCCAGCCAAATTAACAATTAGGAACCAAATTGACCCTTATATGTTTGTAACTTTGAGAGTGTACAAATGGAACCAAATGGACCCGTTCCATTTATACACTCTCAGAGTTAAATGAACACTGATGATGATGATACTACTGTGTAGATTGGGACCCCCAAGTAATCAAAATGGTTGAGTCCCTGGCATATCTTTTCTTTGTCCCTGGGCTAATATGTGTCAATTTGGGGGTCCTTGACGCAAAAAAGGTTGAAAACCACTGCTTTTAGCATTCTTTTGTATAATTCTGTGCCACCGTGCCTTTTTTTTTGCAAACTGTTAATGAAGTATTCAATAAAAAAAAAAAAAAGAAATCAGGACAGATGGAGGTTCCACTTGAAGAAGAGGACGAGGTTGCAAGAGCGGAAGAGCGGCCCCCCGAAGTCGAGGTGTTGAACGCTTCTGATGAAGCCATCAACTTTCTGGCCAGTATTGGTAAATTGCCCCACACATACACAAATATTTAAAGATTGATCTGCTCACTGTGGCCAATGGTGGCGTTGCTTGCCTCCATGCGCAGAGGTAACCAGTGGTGTACAGTAAATAAGTACATGTACTCAAGTAATGTAATTAAAAACAATTTTGAGGTATTTTTTTTACTTTACTGGAGTATTTCCAATTTTCAGTACTTTTACTTCTAACTCCACTACATCTAAGAGGCAAATATTGTACTTATACTCCACAATTATTTGAAAACTTGAGTTACTAGTTACTTGTTTTTACTTGTAACAGAGAGTATTTCTACATTGCAGTATTGATACTTTTACTTAAGTAAAACATTTGAGTACTTTTTTTCCACCACTGGAGGTAACCCATGATCCATCTATCTCTCTCTTTCCTCCTGTGTCCCTTTCTCTTCATTGTAGAGGTCGCTGAGCTGCAAGAGTGTGTGTTTTCTGATTCTCTGGCGACCGTGTCAGAGGGTGGCAGGGAGCTGGGACAGTTCACTGTGACAGTGGAGGTCGCCAACAGGTTCCAGAAGCCCTGTTTACTGTTGCGTGCCCAGAGCCAGGGAGCGATTGACAGCACCCCCTGTGGAACATCGATCACAGGTGATGGGTTTTGGAGGATATGGGTGGGCAGGTAGCAGTGGTGTAAAGTAACTAACTAGTACATGTACTCAAGTACTGTACTTAAGTACAATTTTGAGGTATGTTTTACTTTCGCCTACTGGAGTATTTTGTAATACTTTTACTTCTACTCCACTAGGCTACATGATACATCTCAGAGGCAAATATTGTTATTTTTACTCCACTACAATTATTTGAAAACTTTAGTTACTAGTTACTTTGTTGATTTTTATTATTATTACAAAACATACATAACCACTTATATATAACCCTATATATATACTTCGGCTATTTGAAAATAGACGATCTACAAGCTCACAACACATCGCGGTGCGACACGTTGTGAGCTTGTAGATCTGCTATTTTCAAAAGCCTTTAATATTTTGAAAACTTGTGAAATTGGACAATCTGCATTATGAGTTGCTACTTTCTACTTTTGTTACTTAAATACATTTTTTTTATCACACCACAGTCAACATTTAAAATATAAATATGCAAAAATGTTTTATGGCATAGGCCTATATATAGCATATAGATGATTATTTTGCTCAATAACATGGGGAGTGGGCACTCCCCATGTTATTGAGCAAAATAATCATCTTGAGCATATTATTATGCATACAGGAATGAATGATTTCAACTTTACTAACCTTTTCTTGACTGCACAAGAAAAACGGCCTAATAGGCTAATCTATGTCCACTATGTCAAGGAAAAGTGTAGGTAGATTACAAAAATAACAAGCTTTAATGTGACTCACAAATACTACATATAAAGTTTTATTTATAAGTTTTATGTAAATATGTATTTTTGAGGGCCCATGTCAGCTGACCCAATGTTCCCCCTGTGTCAGCAGCTCTGGCAGGGGGTGATGCTTTCCATTTTGCATGTTTATAATAATAAAAAACTTTTTTAGAATAGCACTTTTCATGCACACTGTTTAACTACGTGTTAAGTTAAGTGTAACTACAAATATTTCTTCCTTTTTCCAAATGTGCAAGCCTACCTATCAACTGACCTGGAGACTTTGGAACAAGATCACCACGAGTATGTCAAAGTGAGTCATTCAATTTATTTGAATATGCCAGCTACACAGAAAAGTCTGGAGTGATAATTTAATTCTGAGAGTGTAAAGATTTTGCAAATAAAGATTTTTGATCTGTTCTTTTATCATGTGTTGTTCTCATCTAAAATGTCTCTGCTCCTGTCCTCAACACGCCTCAATCAATCCCATGTTGCAGCTTGAGGGCCACAGGTTGGACAGGAGATGTCATATGTCACAACACAATGGCCAAATGAGGATCGACAAAGTCACCTCTGTAGGAGAGGTGAGAGGGAAAAAGAAGATCAAACTTCCCTAAACACTTGAAATTAGGGAATTGTCCTGTCTTTTAACAAAGGTTTTAATCTAATTTGTTGCCAGGGAAATATGCGAATATTTTGAAAACAGTGAAAGTATAAAATAGGACTTAAATAGTTAAGTGGTTAAAGGAACAAATTCAGGATACCCGATTGTTGTACCCGAGTGCATGGATCAAATAATCATCCATCACAGTGTCCCTGGTTCGGTTGTGGCTGGAGGCCTTCGTTGCTCTGCCTTCAGTCTCCAGACTGAGGGTAGAATATTACTTAGAGGGGGTCACCAAAGTTGTTTTCAATGAAGTACTTAGTACGTTAAATACTTGAAAACCATAGTTTTATAAATGATATCACCTGGCCAGTAACTGTTACCTCTACTTCCAGTCCCCTTGTTCATACCGAATCAGCTTTTATTATGATCTGAACTACACATTCAAATAGTTTCGTTGCATATTGCACGGTTGTGATGCTATTGTGGTGACAAACTCTGTGCACACAGACATAAATACAAACTGAAAAACAAAACCAGCCACAAGGTTGCGGCTGGTAACAAACATGATTATGTTATCGCAGCTGATAACCATAGTAATATGTCTGTGTGCTTGCCGATGTATAGGAGGTGACAAAAGAGAGTGTGTCTTATCCATTGTCCATTCTAAGAGGACTGGTAACAGAGGGCGCCAATCTACTGCTGATGCGGCTCCTTTCTTTGAGGAGGAAGGTTCCGGACAACATGACCTTCCTCTCCCTCGACCAGGAATCACGCCTCACCCACACAATTTATGTAAGTATGTATTTGCCTTATGTATGAATGCATGCTAAGACCTGAATTCCCTATGATTCTGTGATGTCCACTGGTTTTGTCTCATCCTGGAAACCCAATGCCAATTTAGTCTCATTACGTGTGTGTTTGTCTGTATGTGTGTGGATCAGAGTGAGTTGGGACTAAAGCAGCTGGAAACTGGGTGTGAGACAGTGGAGGTGTTCGGGTTGGAGAGGAAGATTAACTCTGTGGAGGACATGGCCGTCACATGGCACTGTTACTTCCTGCCTGATGGGTACGATCAGTGGGTTTGTGCTAGAACAAAGTTAACAGTGGAGTTCTTTTAACCTCCCAGGTATTTCTATTTTGGGGACTCTGGCCTTCGGATTTTATATATTATTTAAAAAACGCTTAGTAATGCATTGTGAGCTCTGCTATTTTTGTTATTTGTCGTACGACAAAGTATATTGGGATTAAGTGGTACATGGTCTCATTGTGGAAAATGTAAATGTAAATAATAATGTCTTAATTAATTAGTTTGATGCAAAAGGGGATATTGTGATGTTTTGTTGTTCATTCCATTGTAATGCATTTCATTCACTAATGATATTCCTCATCAATCTAATGTTTTTTCTGATCAGGCATCTGGCCAGTAGAGTCCAGATAGGATCTCCAGTCACCATGAAGCTTGTGTTACCACCCTCAGAGCTTACAACAGGTAACCTATTATTTTTCAATGGAGAGTATTTTTGCTGATGTTCCCGTGCTGAGCATTTAGCAGGTGTTAATTGGCCAAGACCCAGAGTAGTGGAAAGAAACATTTTAAGTTTAAAGCAAGAGCTCTGCATGTCAAACAGCTTTTCAGTAGATGTGTGGCAATAGCATTTGCCATGATAATGACTTCCCATTATGCATCTGTTTAATATCATCAGCTGAAACACACTGACAATGTCTTCCATGTGTAAATTAAATCTGTCATTCACATATAGCCTACATGCGACGTTTTGTGTATGTGTGTTTTGTGTCTTGCATTTGTGTGTGCTAGACTTGATGGAAGAGAAACTGGTCTTTGAAAATATACCTCTGGTGTGGGAGGAGGACATGCAGATGCGGTCCAAGTTTCTGGACAGAAAGGTATGTAAAAGGTTAGGCAGTAACGTTTGACGAGAGCAGAAGTCAGCATGCATTTCAAAGATTCTGAGGTTCACTTTCCACATCTGTGTACTTCTGTGTCACAGGAAGAACTGAAGGCAGACCACGCTTCGTACCTGAGAGAGCATCCTGAGCTCCGTGCCCTCATGGCTGACTTCCTGCAGCTCCTGTTGCTGAAGAAGCCAGACGACATCTTTATGTTCGCAAGAGAGTACTTCCTCCCCTTTGCTTCCCGTCGTACCCTGGGACAAAACCTCAAAACTCCCTTGATCTGAGAATATGTCCGACTGTGCATTTTGGAAGTTGACAAAGGCTTTTCTGTTTTAGAATTTCGATTACCTAAAAGCACTGGTCATACGCTTAAGTATATTTTCCCTCTTGTATTTATTTACTCATGATTGACACTGTAGATGGAAATGGGAGCTAGACTAAGACTTCCTTTGAGCTGAGTAGCATTCATAAATGTTTTGGTATGAATAAAGTTGTTTCCAACATTGTGTGGGTGCTTCAAAGTATGATATTGTCTGTACAGCCTGCAGTAGGCTAATAATGTAAGCAGGGGTGGAAAATAACTAATTATGAGTACGGTTTATTGTAATTGTGTAGCTTCTTCCACATAGGCCTACTTGCAGCATACCTTTTAGTGTAGGCTACATTCAAAAATGCATAACTGTACTTTCATGAACAAACAGGAGAACATTCTAGGCTATTTAAGTTTGTTTTTAACCTCCTTCCTATAAAGACAATGTTGAGCAAGCTTTCTTTTTAAGAAAATAGGCTCAGGGCATTGCTTAATTGGAGAGGGGACTGGTTGGTATGGTTCAGTTCTTGATTCTTTCACAGTAACTGATTGCGAAGGGTAGTCTTCAAAATACAAGCAATATTTCTTATACTAACTTTACTTGAGTAATGTGTAAGTCAATTAACAGACTTCCACATGTGTAGGATTCTTTTCACCCTTGGGTGCAAAGTGCAAACCGCATAGACGGTAAAGAGCAAACACACTCCAGTGTAAATACAGCTGTGCTGTGAGTGTGAGGCTGACTGGCTGCCTGAGTGCGTGTGTCATGGGCGGGGCATCTCTGTCAAACCAATGATAATTCTGTTCAAACCAAACTGAAACTAAAACAGTAACAGGCGGCTACAGTGGTATAAAGGAAGGATCGTTGAACGACGGACTGTTAACTATAACACGTTTTGAGCGTGTGGTTCAAACTAGAAAAGCTTTCTCAAGCACTGTAAGCGGACAAAGAAAGAGGCGTTTCGGTTTCAACTAAAAGGTGAGCTCTAAAATGTTGACTGAACTCTGGGTAAAGTTTTAGCCATGGTTCACATGACGCTCGTCTCTCATGGTATGACAGTTAGCCGTAGAATACAACTCTCGTAGACGTATTTATGATTCTGACGTTTTCAATCTACGAGAGTTGTAGGGTTCACCCCCCATGGCCAACGGGACTTTCAGCACTATACCCCGTAGACTCTCCAAACATGTACAAATTGAAAGATAAAGGTGCTTACCCCCACGTCCCAAATGTTAACTCTTTCTACGGCATAGTAGTATAATGTAATAATCCATATCTTTCGATAAAGAAGTGTTTTAATGCCGTCTGTGACCGAACGCCATTTTTTCAACCTCGTCTACTTCCTGTTTACATTGAGCGTAATTCCGGGTTTCACCGGATGCGCCCGTCACTACCGCCCATTGGGAACTTCCAACAGAATCGGCCACAGACGGCATTAAAACACTTCTTTATTGAAAGATATGGATTATTACATTAAACTACTATGCCGTAGAAAGAGTTAACATTTGGGGCGTGGGGGTAAGCACCTTTATTTTTCAATTTGTACATGTTTGGGGAGTCTACGGGGTATAGTGCTGAAAGTCCATTGGCCATGGGGGATCAACCCTACAACTCTCGTAGATTGAAAACGTCAGAATCATAAATACGTCTACGAGAGTATTCTATAGTATGACAGTCATGTTTCAGGGCTAGGTAAAGTTTGTTATTAAACATAAAAGTTTGTTTGCTTGTTTGTTTTTAAATTAACGTGTACTCCCATTTCCCTCAACAACTGGTGCGCCAACCGGGGAATTTCCTAGGATAAACGGAAAATTCGTATCTCTGCTGCTCAGCATTATTAGTCAGGTTTAATTTACCTAATTGAATTTGTACGAACGTGTCCCCCCAGACGTCTCCCATTGAACCTCCCTTTACTAATCCTAAAAACCCTATTTCCAATTTCTTTGATAGGACAAGAGTGTATGAGTGATGAATTTGTTGACTCTTTGTCACATCGATGAGGAGTTGGACTCCTCTGAGGTCGCTGCCTTGTGCTTCCTATGTCGTGACGTGCTGAAGAAGAAACGCAGGGAGAAGGTGTGTTTTCAGTCACTAGGCCTACTGTAGCCCACATAAGCACCAAACACTGCTGAAATATTAGGAAGATGCCATGGCTGATAGGGAAATCTAAAGATGCCTCAAAAATAGTTATTTGAATAAACATTATAGGTTAAGTAGGCTATTTGATATTCCATAATTCCAAACAGCTTCCCTGATGGCCAGGATCTTTGTAAATGTTTTACTCAAATGAGAAAATTCCAAAGGTCCAGGCCACAGCATGACCACATTCAAATGAAATGCTTCTTTGTTGTGCCATTATTGTGCTGTTGTGTCCTACTGACTCATCTGCCAGTGAGGAGCCCCCACCGGGAGGACGCAGAGCCTTCGTTCTAATCCTCGAAGCTCGACAAAGCCAGATGGACTGTTGGTGGAGTTGAACCCACAACCTCCCCAGTGGTGGGCAGATACTTTACCACTGCGCCACCCGAGCGCTGACCAAGCTAGCTTTTCTCCCCTGTTTTCTTCCAGGTGAAAGATGCAAAGGAGTTGTTCCAGAGACTAGAAGAGAAAGACCTCCTAGAGAACCACTACTTCCTTTCTGAACTACTCCAGACTATTGGTCGAGTTGACCTGCTGAACCTCCTGGAGACAGACAGCAGCCGAACAGACGCGAGTTCTGACCCACAAACAGATGCAAGTCCCTCTCTGTCACACTACAGGTACTACAGAAACCTGTTGTTGTTGTCGGGCAGAAACCTTGTATCTCCATATTTAATATTGTTATGTTTTTTTCCTGTGTTCGTATGACACTGTTGCTCAAAAGTAGCAAAAACGGACGATCTACAAGCTCAAAATGCGCTGCATCGCGACACCTTGTGAAAACGTTCTTCTGTGATTACATGCCCAAAATAGGAAAGCATTAACATGAGCTTAAGACTTTATAATAACCATTGCCACACAGGTTCTTTTTTCCATTTCCTGAAAAGTTATGTTTTTGGACATACAAGGTTTCCACCCGACAGCGACGATATGAAGTATGAAGTTACATTCCAACACCACATAACTGCGTTTCTTACAAACACACAAGAAAAAAGCGTCTGTTCTTCTTCTTTTCAGGGTGATGTTGTATCAGATACATGAGGACATGACCCAAGAGAATTTGGATAAGATGAAGTATCTATTGAGCAAGGAGCTGGGCCGGGGACAGCTGGAGTCTTGTACTGTGAGTCTTTATCGTAGATACACTGAATGCATTAGAGCCCCAGATTTTTGGGTCTGATGCCGATCCTGATTTTGTGCTTCTTGCATGGATTTGGCTCCTTTTTGTGGCTTGGAAGCTTTAAGAGAGAAATAAATAAATATATATATATATATATATATATATATATATATATATATATTATATATATATATATATATATATATATATATATAATATATATATATATATATATATATATATATATATATATATATTTATTTATTTATTTATTTATTAAAAAAAAAAAAAAAAAATGTATTAAGATTATTTTAGGGCTTTTATTCCTTTATTGCCAGGACAGTAGGCTGACAGGAAATGGGGAGAGACATGCAGCAAAAGCCGTCGGGAATGGGACTCGAACTTGAATCCAGGCCTGAAAAACTAATATTCTGACATCCTGTCTTCATTTTAATAAGATGAAAGTTGTTGCAGGTCCCTGCAATACAACTCTAGTTTTCTCTAATATAGAAATATTGTGTACGATCTGTCTCACAAGCATAACGCTGATATGTGTTGTTGCACATCCAAGACAATGGCGGATTTTGCCACACCCGCAAATTCACACTCATAATGAATAATTCCTCGAGTGTCAAAGATGCTGTGGGGTGTGTTGCGTATGTGCTCATGGACACCTGTTCACATAAACCAAAATAAAAGCAGTCCGTCTCTCTTTCAGACCGCGCTGGACGTGATGGCTGAAATGGAGGAGAAAGGTTTGCTATCTAAGGAGAACATGGACACGCTCAAAACAATACTAGAGCAGTGTGATAGCCAACTGGCTAAAATAATACACAGAGAAGGTAAAACAAACGTACTCACTCTCACACAAATACATTAACTCATTAATGTTGAATTGCAGAAAAAAGCATTATCTTCATTTGCAGGCACCACTGTACCACAGCAGCGACCCTTAGTTCAGCCGATCAGCCACCAGTATCCCCATGGACAATATAGCATGGACAATCAGGTAAGTAATGTGAATGTCCGTGTCTTGTGCAAAACGTAGTGTGTATATTCAACTGATCTAATGCAAAAACTGGTTGTTTAAGAGGTTTTCCCTGTAATAAACCCTCTTGTCAGTGACTAATGTGATTGAGCTTGTGTTTTTCCTCAGAGAGCTGGCAACTTCAGTGTTCGACCATCATCACATGGTCTATCTATATCAGAATCTCAGCCCAGCAGTAAGTTTCTCCCTCTATCTTACTCAATGACTCGCTGATTTATATTTAGTTGTGTGTCGGTGTCGTGGACCAAAAAGAGCAGATCTACAAGCTCACAGCGAAGCGTTGTGAGCTTGTTGATCTGCTATTTTTGGTGCAGCTTTATTCATGCACACGCACTTGAAGGCCTTTCTTCTGGTTCAGTCCATTATGCATCAGACACAGTCACAGTTTGAAATAAGTGCCAGACACATGAAACATGTACAGTAGTAATTGGTCTCTCGATCCAACTCCTACCAGCCTGTCTCTTCAAAGCCTAAAAGATAATGAAGAGACCTACAAAACCACATAAAGCTATTGACTTCCTCTGACCACTTGGTGTCACTGTTGACCCTTTTGAGTATATCATAATGTTATAGAAAACTAGTATGCATTACTATTTTAGCAAACTTCACTTCAAGAAACACTGCATCTTTTATCACATCTGTTATTCTTGCACACTTTACATGAGGGAACTCAAAGGCAACATGACTGACTTCCACTATTAGTTGCAGGACACTTGATGGCTACAGGTACTCTGTCAGAAATACTCACCATCAGTATGATCACATGTGCATTGAACAACATGCCAATTGAACTGATATGTATTCTTGTTTGTAGGTCAGTGTGCGATATCCCTTGAAGGAGGACAGAGTCTCTGTCTTGACTCTCAGCCAAACACAGAGCCTGCCTCACTTCGTGCTCAGGTAAATATTAAGCCTGGCATGGCCAGACTAATATCACTGGCCAGACTAATATCTGCATAGATATTAGTCTGGAATCTCTGTGTGGAACCTGCATTTCCGAGGGGCAAATTCAAAAAATGCCTCTGGTAATAAACCCGCCCCATCTTTGCATACTGGGCCCTGATATCCCACAGTTATAAGTAGAGCTTCAGTGGGTGCCAGGCACAAATTACCAACAATCAAGACATTCCAGTAGAATACGGTATGATTGTCAAATAATGAAATACTTATGTTGACAGAACAAAACGAATATGTTCAATAAATGTAGCAATTACCAACTACTTTACATTTTGGTCTTTTTATGTTTAGAGCAGTGCAGAAGCTGAACACTCTTTTCAGCAGTACCAGGGTCAGAGCCTTCCTTTCCAGCATATAGGTGCAACTCAAATCATATACCCAGCCCGGATGGTATCGGAAATAGTACAATTTTAAATATAGGCGTACAGTATAATGATGCTAGCCCTACAGAGAAAAACAAATCTTGAGTATTATGCATGTAAAAACACCAACAACAGATCAGTGTTGGCATTGCAATCAATGGCATGGCACCCCTTACCCTCAGGACATGATCCACCAATACACCCCTTACCACACTTGGATCAGCAAACACAGGGCATCTGTCCCTACAGTACCCTGGTCCAATGCTCCAAGCATCTAGATTCTTCTCTGTGGAATGACCTTCCCCCCCAAATATCAGTTGGACTAACATTGTGTAGACAAATATTTTGGTTACTTATTGCTGTTCTTACATGTATCAGCACTATTGTCCAATTGCATAATCATGCATATATCATGGTGGATATGGATTTATTATTTGAGTTGCTTGCACTCAAAGCTCTGCCCCTGCCCACAATGCTCTGCTCTGAGCTCCCTTTTTTAAGTTATCTAATGTAATATAAAATTTGTAATATTACATTTGTGTTAAAAATGAATTTCGTGTGTGGGTTTGCATGGATCCTGCAGACCGATTACTACGCAATGACTCGTAATCCACGTGGGCCATGTGTGATCATCAACAACGAGATATTTTCTGGGTGCTCCCTGAATAACCGACCAGGAACGATGGAAGATGAGAGTATGTATACCTGTTTTGGTGATCTGATCTAATTTGTGTGTGGGGTATATGGGTTAATAGGTACTGAAAGTCAACACATGATTGTCATCTATGATTTGTGCTTTGATGATGTATAACATTATCTCTCTATGAATTTGTCTATCATCTTGTATCACACAGGGGCTCTGAGTAGAGTGTTCTCTAGGCTGGGCTTTGAGGTGACGGTACACAGCAACATGTCAAGAAAGGACATACATGATGTGCTGGAAGAGCTAGGAAGACAAAACTTCATAATGGAGGATGCTTTGGTACGTGGTGTTCAACATCTCCAAAGAGGCGTCACTCTTTCACTGTGCCTGTTCTGAACAGTAATGAGCCATTCTGCCTCTGGCCTTAGGTGGTGTGTGTGCTGTCTCATGGAGAGATGGGATGCGTGTTCGGTACCGATGGCGAGAAGGTGCTTCTCCGTGATTTGACGCGGCCCTTCACAAGCGGCCGTTCCCCTACCTTGGCGGGGAAGCCCAAAATGTTCTTCATTCAGGCGTGCCAGGGGAGCGACTATCAGAAGGGAGCGATGCCGCAAGCGCGACGGGATGGAGAGGGTGACAGACGGAGCAGCTTAGAGGAAGACGCAGGTCCAGTCTTGGCCGAGTCGGTTCCATGGGACGCAGACTTCCTGATGGGCATGGCGACCGTAGAGGAATGTAAATCCTTCCGGAATGTTAAAACAGGTTCCATCTACATCCAGGAGCTGTGCAAACAACTTGAAAAAGCAGCAGCCAGGTGAGAGGGAGGTTTCATCAATTATTAGTGCTGATGTATGTATTAAATGCTTCGCAGGTATTTAGGTCACCATAAAGAATTAATGCTCATGCTTATCTCTACGAAGAACACTTCTTTGTTTTCTTTACAAAATAAGCCATTGCGAGGAGAGTACCGTTGGCTTATTATCTCAATCCAGTGATGTTAATTCAAGGTGTACGTACTACGTAGTGTTTCAAAAGTACACATAGAGTTGAAAAAAATGCATAAATTACTTCACAACTAAATGACATCTGAAAGGGGACAGAATATTGCTCATTCATTCACAAACACAAACAATATTGTCTTAAAGGGAAACTTTGTTGATATTTTTCGTAAATCATGTTCTGATGTGAGGAGGACATGTGAAATCAGACAGTTCCCCATGCGTTCTGTGTGCCCAGAGCTTGCACTGGAGGAGATTTTTGACTTCCAGTAGGTGGATTTCAAACCTGTGTTTACTAATTGTGTATTACAAGTTTCACCTAGTATTAATCAACAGGTCTTATTTAGAAGTTCATCTTGTATCTACTGGCAGTTACATTTGTACTGAAGCTGTCTTGATGCTGGTGGTAAGAAAACAGAAGAAAGGCTGGATTCTTAATTTTTACGATGTGAAAACCATGCAGTTGTGACTTACCCCAATAGACGGATTTCCGCGCGACGTCATCACAGAGCAGAATGCGCAATCTGCGCATGCTCGGGGGAAACGAATTGTTGCGCCGTTCACTCTGTTGTTATGTTCGGGAGTTAGATAGCCATAATTATGCTATTATAGGCATAATAGGCATAATGCTGCTATTATATACAAACAGATCCAACTTCCAACAAATCATTTTTATTGAGTAAACAAGGTATTACAAACTGCATAATTTAATCTACTTTCATTAAACCCGGTGAAGATCATGTCTTTTATGAATGGACATTTGACCAGAGCTGCTGCGGGTAATGGCGCCCTCTATAGGCTCCCCCCGGCTCTGCGCGGTCATATCCTCTCATGTTTACTAACAGGAAACCTGTCTATAGGGATTCGCCATGCTCCAACACTGGACTCTTTTAAAGCTGCCTTGAAAAGACACCTATTCTTTCAGGCTTATGGCATATAGTTGTTTGTGTGTTTGTTTGTTCATTTGTCTGTTAGTTGTTCATTGTTCTGATGTAAAGCGTCCTTGGGTTTATGAAAGGCGCTATATAAATTCAAGCTATTATTATTATTACAAAATGTATGCACTGTCACAGTGTAAGTGCCTTCTCTTTCAACCTATTGCAGTCGTGTCTCATTCTGACTCAGATAGCGAGCATTATAGAATTCTACTATAAAAGGGGCAAATCTTTGATTTATTAATTCTTCAGAATAGAGTATTCGGTGCACATCCTTAGGGTGCTGTGAGCTTGCGTTGGAGACCTTTCCCCCATTGACAAAGAGCTCGCACACAGAATGCACAGGGAAGTGTTGTGACTGATTTTCATGTCCTCCTCGCAATATAACTTTGTATATAAATTAAATTCCAGTTCATGGGTATCAGAACAATATCATATTGTCTAAGCTGGAATTCAGTAGTATTTTCCCACTGTAATGTTCTATTCTACTTTTTCCTGACAGTGGCGACGACATTCTTAGTGTCCTGACACACGTGAACCGGGAGGTCAGCAAAGGACAGTTTATGAACTACAAACAAATGCCAGAACCCAAATACACCCTCACCAAGAAACTCATCCTCAACTTGGTCTGAGACAACGAGCAAATCTTTGGATTTAGTTTCCATGTGAATAAATGTGTCAATGGACATGACTTAATAACTTTCTAGTAAATTCTTCATATTTGTTTTGTTTTAGTGGGTCTTACTATCTTATGATACAAAGAAAAAGCAAACGCAATCCAAATTTAGATGTGATCGCTAGACATGGGAGATCACCGTCTCTCTTTATCTCTCGCTCTCCCCCTCCATCATACTACAAACATGAATGTGCACACACACAAAGCGTGTATGTAAAAGCCTATTGGCAGATTCAGCTGGGCTCCACACTGCTGTCATGTCCAAAGTTCCAGGAAATGTAGGCTTTCAATTGCTATTGATGGAGATATGTGCTATCCATTATCTGTCACAAACTTCTGGCTCTCTTTTTCAAGGACGCCCTGATAACAGCATATAAAATACATAATGAAAAACAATAACACACACTTGAATCACATTACAATGTCACAAGTTGAAGTTGGTTACTTAATTGTCAAATGTTGGATCTGATTTCATTTATAGCCTAAGTGAGACAGTATTTTGTAAAACGGTCAGCATATCGCGGCTTTACCTTTGGCACCCATATTCCAGTTCTGTGCAATGTTTGGACACACTGTTGTGTGATTGTTGCAGAGTTAAATAAATAGTATCCACGTTAAAGTTGGACTCATGCGTACGTTATTTAAGAACAACATGGTGTCAGAAGTCCTGTAGTTAATGTGGTGTATAAGCAGAATGCAGAAATAAATGCAGAAATAAAAGTACAGGTTAATTTGAAAATAAATAAATTTGCACATAGACAAATAAATGTATCTGTGTGTGACAAATCACTTATTTGTATTCATATCTTTCCATTTGTTTTGTTTATTTCGCAATAATGTTTTTATTTCTGTATTTTTTCAACCATATGTTAATGAGGGGGTTTGTCTTGACTTCAGCAGGTATTAGTGATCTAACCCAGAGTGATCAAACCCACACTGTGATGAGATTTCAGGGACAGGCCCTTTTCAAAGACTGGAAGTGTTCAGTAGAAACTGTAAAATTGTATTAATAAACTCCTCAAAAAAAGTTTGGAAACTTAAATGTATTATTCCTCCCCTTCAATAATAGCAATTCGCACACATGCTTGCCCATTTGACATTGTAAGGGGCATTCTGTAATCATGTCCAGCTCAATTCATTGATTTTCAGGTGCATTCTGTAATTTTCAATGTAAAAATGGTGCAAATGTACAAACCTGATACAGTAGGCTACATGCCTTTAAAATAACATTAAAAATATATATGTTTACCTTTGTCATCTTGCCAACCCCATTTTGTCACTGACACATGCACATCATTTGTCTTATAGCAGATATGTTAGAAAGTCATGGGCACAAGCAAGTTGGAAAAAAAATCACAAATAAATGACAATTTTCCCAATATATGTGAGTTTCAAGCAGTTAACTCACATTTGATCTCAAATCAGAATACGCATTGGATTCCCCATATATGAAAACCAGCACATACTACTGGTTGAAAAAAGCCCAATTCAATCAAGTTTCTACCTTTAGTAATACAAAAAATATATATATACACATCATGCTGGAGGATAAAATGATTCTTTGCTACTTTTGGTACTGTAGCAAAATAAAAGTGTGTGTGTCAAGGTGGAAACCTCCACATGAACTTTGTGTGAATAAAAGGATCCTTAACATTTTAGGCTTAAAAGTGTCAATTGCAATAGTCCATCCATATAAACGCTTTGCATATGTATGTCATATCATAATGTGCATATACTGTATATTTTCTTTTTATTATTTTATGCTATATACTAAATGTTCAAAATGGATACCTTTCTTAATGACAAAAAAAAATGTTGGTCCAAAAACAGAACAAAAACACTTTGTAGAAGCCTGTGTACATGTTCAAGTGTATCACATTTTAGCTGTGAGTATTGAAGAATGTATGCATCTCCTTCACTTCTTCAATAGTAATATTTAAAGCACTCTTTATATTTAGGCCTGAGATATAAAAACACCTGTCAACAACATCATTTAACTTTACCCAGGACATTCAACATTAACCAAAATGCTTTGTGTGTTGCGTGAATATACTCAGTATTTTGGAATCAATTGGAGATCGGTGTGAACACCAGATTTTTCCTCAGGGTGACCTTCTTGGCTTCAGACATCTGCTTCATGCGCCCGGGATAGCAAGATGATCCCTCCCTCTGGCTCACATCGCTGTTGACCCGATATAGGATGGTCATGAGGTCATCACCACTGTAGCAAACACACAGAACACTCAAGAATGTAGTACTGTATATGATGTAGCAATGGAGGTGGGTCGTCAAATGTTACTAAGAATTCCTTAATAATATATTCATCTCAGTTTTATGTTCATGAAACAAAAGAATGTCATGTTTCATCTTAATTATGATTTTGATAGTTACCTGCGACAGCCCTCTTCAAGCTGTTTCCATAGAGACTGCATGAACCAGCTCCCATTTATGGGGTCTCTAAAGGATATGTAATTCTCTACGGTGGACAGGGCGACCAGGAAATCTGCTTCCACAGGAATGCAGGCCACCTCAGAAGGCATTGCATCATCTTCAAGTTCTGTAAAGCTGTCTGCTTCCGCCTCGAACCCAAGCTGGACCCTCTTCTTGTCCTGGCAGGCCTGGATGAAGAACACCTTGGGCTTGTCCACAAGGACGCGGCAGTTCATTCCATTGAAAGTCTTAGTTATGTCTTCGATGTGGAGGAGCTCTCCTTTGGTCCCGAAAACACCACCCTTGTCTCCATGACTCATTATGCAGCAAACAAAGGCATCCCCGTGCTGTGGAAGAATCTCAACATTGGGCTTAATGAACTCTTTGCCCTCTCTGGACCACTCATATACTTTGGATTCCTGTAGTAGCTCAGTGAGGTCCTTCAAAGAAGAGAAGCGTTTCAGTGTCTCCTCCATTTGGCTCTTGGTTTTATCTTTAAACATCAACACCCTGAAGCCCAGCCCGCTGAATGTACGTGCCAAATCAACTGCAGGGGAGAAAAACACACATACCATTGACTCATTATACTTCAACCACCCAAGAATCACTAACATTGCCGCATAGGGTTCATTTCTCATGTTTACATTTTTAGATGTAAGGGAGTATGAGAGTATAAGTACTCTAGTATCAAGACAACATTCATACCAGCATCCTTGTTTGTTCCAGCTCTAGTTTTAAATCCATGTTTCTCAAAGTTCTCATTGTTCATGATCACACAGAGACCTGTAGGTTTGCTGGTCAACTTGTACTGGTCATCCTAAATCAGAGACAGATTTTGAGTTTTTTCACAAATACACAATGGTACACTAAAATGCCTGCTCCAGGAATAATCAGACCACTGTGCATGTATTACTATGACTAGTTGTGCAAAATTAGAAGTTATAACTACTATCTGAATACATTCAATACATACAAGTACATTCTTAGTGCAATTTGTGAACGTTTCAATTCAATACTTTAACTTACATTTACCTTCTGTCTTTTATTGTGGACAGGACCATCTGGACCATCTAGGTGAAAAAGGCGATAAATAAAATTACATTTCAAAACATAAAACAGCTTGATACCAATTTTATGAAAGGTTTATTAGTAAACTTTGTTTTAAAAAGTAGAATAATAGAGTGTTACATGGATGACATGTGTTCCATTTATGCCATGGGTTCCTATTTCTACCTAAGATTTCCAATGTAATTGTTTTGCATTGAGTTTTGAATAAATTAGGAAAATAAGCTATGTGGCAAACAAAAGCTTACGATATATATTACATATCAAGTTTCGTTCAACAAGATATTTTTTTCTATTTATAAACTACACAATATGAGTTTAGAAATGCACGTAATAGCTTAGATATTAACGGGTGCCAGTTATGTTATAAAACAAAACATGAAACTCACAAGCTTAAGGTCATGTTAACCACAGACCTTAATTTCTGCATAAATTGAAAAATCTGTGAGGGGGAAAAAAACATTGGGATTCTGGCCAGGAAAGAGGAAACCCCATTGCAAATTCACTTTGCGGTTTTAGGACTAGAAGGAAGTGTTTGTTTATAGTGGTATGTTACAGTAATGAAACCCTAGTACCCTACCATTACTTGCTTGCGTGGGATAATTTAAGGCATTATCCAAAGAACAAGAATTGTTGTCCCACTGTATCTTCTCCAGGTCATTGAAAGTGTCCTTGATATCAGCATCAGTTTGGAGTAGGTTCAGGAAGCGTTTGCAAGTGTCTTCTCCTTTATCCATAATCTTGTCCACAAGTCGGATGATGCCTCCCTCCACATTCTCCGGGTGGATTTTCAGATTTCTGTACTCACGAGGGTTTATCAGCTTATTCTCTGCAACTTTGTCAAGGATGCGTGTGGGGTCTGTGCACAGAATGTCCTGTAGTTTTGTTTTATTACGCATGATCGCATCTCTAGCTGTCATGTTGAACCTAAAGAGAGGAGGAATAGGGTTATTCATCAGTTATAGTTATAAAAACCATGAAAAACCACACATACGCAGCAACTATGCATGTTACTGTTGAGGAATTCTCAAAGATGACAGACTAGAAGAGTTGAATTAAGCCAGACATCATACTACAAAGGTTACCAACAGACCAAATGCACATACTACTGGTTAAAATGTGTTACTATTTATATCTGTGTATCGTGATGTGATTGTTCACTCCTGTAACTTGAACTCAAACTTTCATCATTTTCAACGGATATTGGCTGAGTAAGGAAACACCCTCAGCATGCAAATCATATAAAAAAGGGGGGTAAACCGTTATAACATAAAAACTGTGCTAATGCATCAAACAGTGTTATATGAAAGGTAATTAAAATGTGACCTATTATAATATATTAGATGTTTAAATTTCTCAGGCAGGCAATGAACAAAATTGAAGGTCTGTGTCTATCGATTCTAATTCTACAGCAGAGAACAGACTGAATCCTGAATGGCTTGAAAGTTCTCCCACTGCAGGGGAAATTCCACCTCACCATGACAGCATGTACTGTTTATTAATAATACTAATACAGTATACTACGGATAGTATATGAACAGTGCATACTGACTGTATAAACACGCACTATATATGTATAAATTAACAGTCTGTATGACTGTATAACAGGCACCACCCAGCCATCTGCATTCAATTACCTGTGTTTGAATCATTTTAATGGGAATGAGAAGAAATAAATCCTTTAATAGAAACCAGTCTGGGGAACATCAGGCCAGAGTGTTGTGCTCTTTGTTGTGACTTGTGCAGCCTATTTTCCTTTCCATTGTCATCCTGCTAACCACAATTATGTGATGGTAAACCTGTAGAACCCTGTTTAACCTGTGTGGCAGGAACCTGTATGGCGACACTCAGCCAGAGTGGTGGTGTAGGCGGATTTCCACTGGCATGGTACCACACCACACCACACCACACCGACCACCACAGCAGCGGTTTCCACTACAATGAAGTGGGTAGAGTGGTGTGTAAGTGGTACTAAACTGGTGCCTAAAAAGTACCCAGTCCTGGGTAGGTCTGAGCTAGGCCAAGCTGGGCCACATGCACAGGTGATTTGCATTTGTATACAGGACAGTTGGCCACTCACCTACATTCCATTGTTAGGCAAAAATTTACATTACAAATGAGTGTGAATGACCGGAGTCTGCTACTCATACCTGTGGATTTGAGCAGGGGTACTTTTGTGTAATGGAAACAGTAGATAATTTGAAGCAGTGCGGTTCTGGTCTGGTATATGCTGGACTGGACTGGTCTATAAGCCGTAATGGAAAAAGGGCTCATGTTGTAAAGCCTGGTCCAGTCTTTTGCATTTGTTTAGTTGGTGGTCAAACATGCCTGTGTGGCCTTTATGTCCTCTAAAAGCTGATAACACCAAATAACCCCTATTCCTCCCTCCTGTAAATTAACCTACTGTTTATTTCCCTAGTATGTAGTATATCCATACATAACGTTAATGTGGCTGTTTAAACTGTGCTTAATCCAGTTTCAGCACAAACATGGGGACAAATTAGTTCTACTGCTATGCCACCAAAATGTGGAATGCCCTACCAACAAATATCAAAAAGTGTAAACTAATTCCAAAATCGCCATAAAAGAGCACCTACATACGTAGGCCTACATATTCTAAGTTTAACCCCAGAAATGACCCCCCCCCCCTCATGTCCACAATGGAAACAAGCCCCTATAGGGCTTTTTGTGTTATCCTTTTAACAATCATTGTAAAATAGTAGGCCTACCTCTGTACTTTACAAGCGGTTAAAGTATTCAATCAATCACATCTCAAAATGCTGTCAACGTCACGTCATGTTATCTTATTAACTGCCGTTTTTACTTAAGTTAACTAGAGTATTTCCAATTTTCAGTAGGTTACTTTTACTCCACTACATCTCAGAGGCAAATATTGTACGTTTTACTCCACTACAATTATTTGAAAACTTAAAGTTACTAGTTAATTACTTTGAAATGTTGTATTATTATTACAAAACATACAGTATAACCACTTCAGCCCTTGATACGTTTCGGCCATTTGAAAATAGCCGATCTAAGCTCACAATGTGTCATGATGCAAGGCATTGTGAGCTTGTAGATCTGCTATTTTTTATAGGCTACATTTGAAAACTTGTGAAATGGGTCCTTCTGCATAAGCGCACGGTCACACCGCACTTTCATTCTACCTAAGAGGGCGGATTCTGACAATGCATTTCAATGGGATTTTTTTTGTTGCAGAAATACGCAAATGGCAGCAAACCGCTCCATTACCATTGAAATGCATTGGCAGAGTACTTTTACCACCACTGCTGGATTGGAAAACCTGACGAATATCGTAAATAATAAATATACTCGCATTTTATACATCCTTGAGATTCTGAGACGAAACGCATAAGCTGCCGTTGCCTAAGATTCAGAACATAGATACAACTGGTGAGATAGATATGATATTAAAATACTTACTGTCACAAGTTGTCCCTCGTAAAAGACGTGCTGCAAGCTACTATGATGAGTACATAGTCTGCTAGTACGTAGTAGTAGTGCTACTACTAGTAGTAGTTTAGTTTCACTTTGGCGGCATTTGCCAGATCTTGCGAGAGAAATAAGTAATCAGGTCTAGGAAAACAAGCCCTAAAGAAGCAACTTAGGTCAGTTAAAAACTGGGCACAAAACGTTTTCATGAAAATATTTGAGAACCACTGTTTTAAATGATGATAACAAAAAATGGAAGCAAGCATAAATAAGCGAACAAGCCCAACAAAACCGCAACTTACAATATTTACAAGCAACTTTACAGAAAAAGAAGCCCATCGCTTATAATAAGTGGACATGGCAACGCTGCTTTGGGGGGAAAAGGAAAAAGTTCCTCTTTTGAACGTCTCGTCACCCACCCTTCTTTCAAGAATCAAGATAACATAGAAAAGATGCTATCAACATAGTCCGTTTGTCTTTCTGTCAGACTAAAGAATTCAACAAAAATTGCACGTAAAAGTAATTTCACACACTCTTCTACACCTGACCTGAAAACCCATGTGATGACAATAAAAAGTTGAAATTGAGGAATGATCTTCAGGCATATCCACTTCAAATAAACTAAACAGTCAAAGACTTTAGCATTTATTGTAGCGGTTCCCAGCTGGGCATGAAAAGAGGTTGGAGCCTGACTGATGATTTTGAAGGTTCTTTATTATAAATCAACGTGAAAACTGAAACACACCATAAACATTTAATCAATAAACTGTCATAACAAACACATGTCCCAAACCAATAAAAGGTGCATATATCAAACCACAAACAGCATAAAAAGGTACCAACCACAACAATAAATCCCACAACAATAAGAAGGACATTCACCTTTTTCCCTCTCCAGCTAGGTGCTAAGTAACCAGGTGCTTTTCCAGTGGTATGTCTGTCACTCCATCAATAACACATATTAACCTAACCTATTGATTATTACCGTTCATTTAAATTAAAACACATGTTGTTGTGCCTATAATCACCGTCCACATAAACAGATCCTATCCTACACCCTTGTGGCCGGAGTGTGCTAAATAGGTCTATCTAGTTTAGGCATTTTCTTAGACCTTCTATTCAACAATGCCTGTAATTCACCAGTGGTAATGCAATTCAAATGCTCCAAATAAGGTAAATAGGCACATTAGGGTTAAAGTTCATCCATGGACGTCCACAGAATGACCTTGCAGTTGTATACCCGGTATGCAATACACATGTGCTCAACCTGGGGGTAGAATCTCTACCTCTTTGGAATTGTAGTGTTTTAGTACTGAATGGAGTACTTTTACAATAGAATATTTAAAAAGGGATGGAACACAGTGATACAGAAAAACAAAATCAATTTATGATCACATAGTAAATTGGGGCTTTGAGAGGGATCAGCCTTAATTAAGTGGCCATCATAAATCAGAGACACCCAAAGAAAATATGCACCTAAAATTAAATAAATAACTATGCTGTAGACCATGAACGATAGAACCCAAATTCTACACTAGAAATGAAGAAAATAATCATCTTGGATTAAGGCATAAATCTCATATACCAATCATATGTGTGCATTTATTCTAAGGAAAACGAATATCATCACATGGGTATTTTTATGAATAAATAACATTTTGCGTGCTGCATCGTCATAAGCTGCAGCTGCTTCAAACCTCTAACAGGAAAACCGTTGCCCTATCTTGGTTTTCCCATGTGTTGTGGCACCAGACAATATCGCCACATGAACAATTCCCACCTTGTTGCATAAGTCTAGCCTGGTAAACCCTCCCTCCGGAAATCTCATTTCCATTTGATTCCTGAAATAAAATACAATTGAGATTTCTGGAGGGAGGGTTTACCAGGCTAGCATAAGTCGACCTCTTCTGCAAAGAGGGAATGATCCATAACCACTCTATATACAGTACTTGTACCTCAAACAGCGAAAAAAAATCTTCATCTATTTTCGCAGAATGTTCTTCTATCATGACTAGGGATTTAGACTATTATACCCCCTGCCCCGCCCCAAATACTACTGTACAGTAGTATTAGCCTATATTTTGATACATAAATATACACAATAAAAATACAAAAATATATTAAAGGGATAGTTCACCCAAAGAAATGTTCTATCGATTAGTCACTCCATGGAGACTTGAATTCATGGATATGTTTTTGTCGCATTCCTAAGCGAATAATTTGATGACCAGCGGACCGGTAGGCAGCGGTTCCGGTAGGAGACACAAAGGAGACTCTTTGTGTTTCCTACTGGAACCACTGCTGGTCATCAAATTATTGGCTTAGGAATGCGACAAACCCCCAAAAAATATCCATGAATGCAAGTCTCCATGGGGTGTGTAATTGATAGAAAGTAATTTTAGGGGTGAACTCTTTAAAATAATGTACATATATAAAATCGAAAATGAAATTGGAGACTGCCACGAATATTCTGAAATTAGAATTTTCATTGGCATCCCTAATCATGACATTCCCAGAATTCGGACCGTTCATGTGGTTAAAATGGTTGGCTAATGCTGGGTCAGAGGTCAAAATAGGTCAGAATGGTGTTCTTGAGGATATAGGCCTGAGGGGGCACTTTGATCTTTTTTGATCAGAGCACCTCATCAATACAATATAAAAATAAAACTGTTAAAAAATATATGGTTTATTCGTTGTAGCAGATTTAACTGGCTTGCGGTGGATGGACGTTGTCATAGAAGGTCATCTTCATAGGCCCATTTGTAGACTTTTCCCTGTAGTCTTGAGGGTCCCGCTTGTATGTCTTGGAATGTTTCTAGAGAACATCCTGTAAAATTGGAGACATAATTCAGTTTGGAAAAAGCAGCACTGGGACTATTGGCTGTGTTGTATGACTATGGCTAAAGTCACTACCAAGGCACTATTACTATGGTTCATCACCTTTAGTATTCCTCCAGTTTCTTGGGTAGGAGTAGCTAAGCCTTAAGAGAAAAGAAAATCAGGGTTAGTGTGTGTTGGCTCAAGTCATCTACTTTCAACAACACAGACCCCAAATTTCCAACAACAAACATTCGTGAGAGCTTATTACACAATTACAACAAAAATATCTATTACTTGAAGCTGCTTACAAGGTTAGAATGGCTGTAAATGTAGTAGGTTGTTATACCTGTACCAAGGCGCCGGTTAGGAGCTAGGTTAAAATCATTAGTGGCTTGAATAGGAGAACCAGCTGCATCAAAATAACTTGTGGTTGGGTCAGTTGAAGACGTGGTTTGAGGGTTGTACCATGGCATTGTCTTCAGCTCAGGAAGCACATCTGTTAGTTTTGCATCTTGTAGCAGCAGCAGGAATGCCCTGCAAGTTGCCTCCCCCTTGAAAAGCATTTTGTCCACAAGTTCAGTGGCTGCCTCAAATGGGCGAGAGATGCTTTTCAAGTTGGCATACTCAAAGGGCACCAGTAGCTTTTTTTCAAATACACACTGGCTGACGAAGGTAATGTTTGGCATTAGAATGTGTTGAAGATCTGTCTTGTTCCGTGTGATCATGTTCTTAGCTGCCATGCTGATCCCTGGAAGAGAAGAAGGAATGACATTAATTTCTCATGAGAAATTTCCGCCATGTAGTAAGAGCTATAATAGTATATTAGATTGACATGGTTTATTATTCTCATACCCCTCCTTAACCCCTCCTTTAACATTGAGGTGCCCACAATGTTTAGGTGCCCACTCTTCCTGTATGTTTACACAAACAGTCATTTAGATAGTTGTAACTAATAGTATTGTAAAGTAACTATGTATATTTATTTACTTATACTTTGTAGATTTTGATTACTATTACAAAACACACTATATATATTATATATATAGGCTACATATAGGGCTGAAGTGATTAGTGACGACAATCCCACTTCAGCCCTATATATATTTCTGCCATTTGAAAAGAGCAGATCTACAAGCTCACAATGCATTGCGAGGCAATGCTGTGAGCTTGTAGATCGGCTATTTTCAAAGCATTTTTTTTTTTGACACATTTTGAACTTGTGAAATCCTGGTCCATCCTGGTCCATAGCCTTGAAGAACTCCTTCAAGGCTATGGACCAGAGCTACACAATGAGTAATTTTACTTTTGGTACATTAAGTATAGTTTCATGCCAATACTTTTGTACCTTACATTTTTTGTACATTTTGAATACGGGACTTACGTAACAGAGTATATCTATCTACATTGCAGTATTGTAAAACATGTGAACTTCTTCCATCACTGGTAACTAATATTTACACCTGATATACTAACAGACCAATGGTACTGAAGGCTTGGTTTTGCAAATGATCTCCTCCTCGCCATGGTTCATTGAACAATGAGCTGAGTTGTACCCATACAACTTGTATGAAGACAATTCTATGCGGGCGGCTCGTTCTTTCATGATATTGGCACAAAACTCCAGGCAGCGCCTTTGTCTCTAGTTTAACTTAAACATGTCCCTCCCTCAAGCATTCACTCCAATGCTTACAATCGTAAAATACCGACAAGAAATAAATATTCCTACCTGATTTAGGTTTGACGGGGCTCTATCGGGGCTTACATTGACTTCTATCCTGTCCTCCTGCTTGCTGACTGTGGTGGTGGGCACTGGACAGTGTGGCGGTGGCGGTAGTCGGTGTTGCCAGGTTTTGTGAAAGAAATAAGCAACCAGGTCTAGGGAAAACAAGCCAAAAAGAAGCAACCTGCACAGGCCACATGCACTTTAAACCTATATGCATCGGCTATTTGAAAATAGCCAGTCTACAAGCTTGTAGCTTGCACTAAAATGTGGAATATTTTGAATATTTTTAAAAACATTCTAACAACACAAATGCTCCCTGGCACAAAACATTTTCATGAAAATATTTGAGAACCACTGGTTTAAATAAGTATTTTTTTCTGGAAGCAAGTCTAAATAAGCAACTGCACTTTAGAAACAAGCCCACAAAAACGCAACCACCAATATTTACAAGCAACTTTACAGAAAAATAAGCATAAAGTCGCTTATAATAAGCGGACATGGCAGCCCTGGTCGACTAACTTTTCTTCTTCTGGGTTATCACAACCCAAAGGAAAGGTGTAAGTACCGCCGCCCACTGAACCGGCGTGTATAACGTTGTTTTTTATTGTCTTCTCGATTAATACCTGACCTGAACATGACCCCAATGCATCCACAGTAGAGTGTCGCTTTCTAGATCACGTATTCTGGTCAAACATTAACCAAATGACAACCACTATGACGTATGTTAGACCTCAACAGCCCCTTCAAAAGACCACTGATGAATAGGCTGTCTGTGAGCTTCCTCAGTCCTTCCTCCAGGTGTAGGCCTACATGCTCTCTGACAGAAACAAAGACTTTATAGTCTGAGTGTAACTCCCTCCAAGCACAGACAGACACAAGTGGTTTCCTCTACTGATTTATTTGGAAAGCGGCTTCAAATCCCTCCAAATCCACCGTGAAAACTATAAACAATAAACATAAAATAAGCATGTTACAATAACATAGGATGGCGTCATGCACAGCATGTCAAATAGACACATTTTACCGAGTAAAATACAGACAATAAAAACAAACAAACAAATACCTCGTTGGCTGCATGCTACACATAAAGGGAGTACTCTTCAGTCTTCAGGTCCTTACTTATAACCCTTTCTTATGACTTTAGACAGTAACCTTTCTTATAACTTTTAAGTTTAGACAGTCTCTTGTGCCCAGCATGACACAGAGCTTCTGCACCTTGCTGCTTGCTGCTGCTTAATGACAAAGTCCTGTGTGAACCCCATTCACATGAGAGCAGACCAACGAGACACAGAACGTGACTTTGATACTTCAAAATAAAAGCATTACAACAACTTCACAAATAATCATGAAATAATGTACACATAAATGTCAAAATGTAACTTAGAATACTTCTTAATTATGAACTTAGAATAACAAATTATTAACTTGTAGACGATGACAGCAGTTACACTGAGGTTTGTTTGAACTTGTCTGCTATATGAGAGCAGTGATGTAAAGTAACTTAGTACAATTACTGTCTGTAGGCCTGTGGTTCTCAAACCTTTTCTTGGACCCCCAAATTAATATTTAGGCCTATTTGTCCACAGACCCCCATCAGAAAATATGTTGTGCCATGAGGGACAATACAAGATGTTGTTAAAAACATATTTTTCAAAAATATTACAAATGTTTCACATTGTGTCAAGATTTCTTTTTTTTTAAATAGCATATCTAGAAGCGGTGAGCTTGTAGGTCTGCTATTTTCAAATAGCTGATGTATAAAATAGGTCTAAAGTGGTTCAACTTAATTTGAAGCTATTAACCAATTTTTCTGGGGACCCCCTGGAACCACCTCAAGGGACCCCTGGGGTCCTCAGACCCCACTTTGAGAACTACTGCTGTAGGCCTACAAGTAACAAACCCACGGTGAGTCCTTTAGGAGGGCCATTCAAGCAATCCGCAAGTGGAGCCTGCAGTACCACCACGGCCCAAGGACCATCACGCCAAAGGAAATGTTTGGATGGGGGGCGGTGCACCGGATCTGGCGCAGCGCTCAGGTCCTGGACCTGGTGAGACGAAGGAGGAGCCCGGCCAGGAGACAACCCACAGAGCCTAGTCCCTCCACATGCCAGAGCCTCCCAGAGTCCCGGCAGAGTACTTCCGGAGAAGCGGACTGAGTGGCCCTGTCTTTCCCTATAGGACTGACCGTGGGTAGCTACTGGGACGTAAGTCGGGGCTTGATCAACCCTGGCTGGGTCACCTGGGCGAGGTGATGTTGTATGTTGCGAGACCCGAAACACCCGATGACCCCAAGCTACAACACTGATGATACGTCCCAGTTGCATCCATGTGATGTTTTTCTTTATTAGTTATTCTATTTATAGTGGCTCATATGAATAGACTATGTGACAACCAGGAATAGTTTGGTGACCACAGGAGAGACTGTTGACGGCCGGAATGTAGACGGCATCCCGGGAGCAGTATGGGTTAGCGCCCCAGGCTGTGTCTTCCGTGAGGAAGAAGCCTAACAAACCCACGGTGAGTCCTTTAGGAGGGCCATTCAAGCAATCCGCAAGTGGAGCCTGCAGTACCACCACGGCCCAAGGAACCATCACGCCAGAAGGAAATGTTTGGATCGGGGCGGTGCACCGGATCTGGCGCAGCGCTCAGGTCCTGGACCTGGTGAGACGAAGGAGGAGCCCGGCCAGGAGACAACCCACAGAGCCTAGTCCCTCCACGTGCCAGAGCCTCCCCGAGTCCCGGCAGAGTACTTCCGGAGATGTGGACTGAGTGGCCCTGTCTTTCCCTATAGGACTGACCGTGGGTAGCTACTGGGACGTAAGTCGGGGCTTGATCAACCCTGGCTGGGTCACCTGGGCGAGGGTGTATGTTGTATGTTGCGAGACCCGAAACACCCGATGACCCGATGACATATATTATATATAATTTACAGATTTAGAGAACTATTACAAAAAAATGCATGGGAAATGGGACATTCTGCTTAATGAGAACCTTTACGCTTGGTACTGTACGTAATACGTATATTGTGATATTGGTACTACTTTTACTCAAGTAAAATTTTCAATACATGACTTTTACTTTGTTTTTGCTTGCTCTACAAACTTCATCCTTTTTTATGAACTAAGAACCTTCTGTTTACAAAACACATATGGCATATCTCATGCACCACGCACAGAGGCATGGGAGATATTGGTGACACCTACTGTAACTATGTGCCAGTAGGCCAACTTGTTTTTATTACACATAAATGACTGACATTTTCATGTAGCAGCCATCATGCTTCGTTGTATATGAAAATTGGAACAAAACATTTAACTACTACTACTAATTTCTTATCACTTATGAATAATGAGGTGCATTAGCACTCGAGTGTACAACATTTATATTTACAGCAGACTGGTCACCCTTGGTAATAAATGAAATGATACTTTTATATTAAACTTAATGCTTAACCACTTAAACCCTGTATATTTAGTTGGATCTATACTTGGTTCCCTCCTTTTGTCCTTCTCTTTGCCAAAAAATCTATTTTCGCCAAATGTTCATCCCAGAATAGGGATGCTAGGGTTCATGATGTGCTTAAGACAAAGATACATACACATTTTCATAGGGCCCACTTGATAAAGTGCCCAGTTCTCTTGCATTCCCTGGGTGAACACTATGATAACTCAGTCAATCATAGGCAAAGAGTTGGCTATCAGCAGCACACAGATCAGAGATCAAATAGACACAACTGTGACACCTAGTGGACAAAATACAGGAATGCCAAACAATTAAGTATCTATAATGTATTCATGCTTGAGCTTGAAAAAACAAATAATACACAAGCCAAATTAACATAACTTATATACAATATATTTCATATGACATATGACCATATTCCCTTTGTAAAACCATACTGTGATACAAAAAAACCTTTGGAAACCGTTTGTCTTCAGATACAGGTCAAGTATCAATTTGGCGCTTAAATGCATAATTCTTAGAGACTCAAAATGATAAATGCATGTCACGTTGTTCACGTGTGTGTCCTGAAGTAGGCGTGTAATGGTATTTTCATACAGTGTATACTTGTATAACCTAACATTACTTTTAATTCATTAATTGTATGCACTTGACAAAAGAAAACTAATCGTTTTTAGGGACTCCAAGGGGTCCTTGTGGGGGTTCCAGGGTGTCCCCAGCACAATTTGTTAATATAGCATCATAGATCTCACTTTCTAAACCTATTTTATACTTCGGATATTAAAAAATATGTACAAGCTCACAGTGTCATGCGTTATGAGCTTGTAGATCGCGTATGAAAAACGTATAACTGAAATAATTTAGATTTTTTTAAACACAAATCTTCTGTTATGGGGGTCTCTGGCACAACATATTTTCAGTTGGGAGTCTGGGAGTATTTAACATTAAAATGTTTGAGAACCACTACATAAGACAATATGCTCCACCAGAATCAGAACCAAAATCTGTATTATTACATCACATGCATGGACAGAATTTTCTTTGGTGAACTATCATGTGCTCTACAGCTGAGTTGAGTTGAACCATCATACCGGAATACCATTACAGCCCTATCCTGAATTATCCCAAAGCAATTGTTTCTTTGCGGAGATAGAACGCCATGACATGTTGCATTCACATCTCCATGTAGACATTCTCTGTTGAAGAAACCAACAAAACTGAGTTAGAATTTAAATCAACTTGAATTTAACACCCCAATATCTCCTTCTCTGTGTGCTGTGTACACATACAAATAAAATAGGAATTCAATTCAATACATACTGTAAATGATACATATTTTAGTGTTAGGGCAGAACTTATGAAGTGATTTGGCACATCCATAGAATTTGTGTGTGTGTGTGTGTGTGTGTGTGTGTGTGTGTGTGTGTGTGTGTGTGTGTGTGTGTGTGTGTGTGTGTGCGCGTGTGTGTGAGAGAGAGAGAGAGAGGCAGAGAGAGTGAAAGAGATACCTTGTCCTCGGTTGTTGTCTCTTGTTTTGTTCAGGGGGTGACTGAGCGGGACTATATTGACATCAAATGCTACACCTCTGTAGCTCTCTATCAGTCTCTCCAAAGTCCTAAAACACTCCAGTCTCTCTCCTGAAACCAACTATATATGCACACACACACACGCGCGCACGCACGCACGCACGCGCGCACGCGCGCACGCGCACGCGCACGCGCACGCGCACGCACACACACACACACACACACACACACACACACACACACACACACACACACACACACACACACACTGTAACACCTCCCCGCACACAGCATATACTGTAGATCCCGAGACAGATTTGCACTCCAGACATTGCGACCTGTGTGTATATGCGTGTGTGTGCGTGCGTGTGCGTGTGCGTGTGCGTGCGTGCGTGCGTGCGTGCGTGTACATTGTGCCTATGGACACTAACTAACCTGAACACACCAGCCATCAGAGGAGTATACAAGCCTGTAGGTGTGTACAAAAGGAGTCTTCCTGCGAACACAAAAAGAGTGCAGAGATTCAAGAGTGAAACAAAAAGATGCTATGTACAGTACGTATGTGAATACTGGAGCTTAACCACTGAGCTCAACTCATGTGTGATCACATCCTTTGTGGTCAACTCTATCAACATATGGCAGCTAATTTCATTGAATTTCACTCATTTAACTTACTTTAATTATTAATTTACTGATATAATCTATTTAACCAAGATACATCAGGCTTCATCAAAGCCATCCTCTATTTATTAGGCATTGAACAAAAGGGTGTTTCACAATGCACATTGTGAACCAACGAGCTATGAAAAACTATGATTCATACTCTTATTTGAGTGAGTTTTTCTTTTTAATATTTCTCATTTCTTCATTTAAAACCAAAGCAAATGTAAAGCTTTAATGAAAAATAGCTGGCATAGGCCATTACATTAACGCTGAATCAAATCACGTTTTCTGCATGCATGCATTTGGGTTTTAGTTTTACTGGTGTATATTTATGACAGAAGTAGTTTGCAGCTTTTCTGTCTTTGACCCTTTGATTCAATGTTGTGGAATGACTTAAATACAAAATAATCATAATCTGTCTCTAGGCTATTCTTGAATACTTCTCAATCATCTATCTCCTTGTAAGTAGATATGAGCATATTGCATAGAAATAAGTACTTAATATTTTGTTACCAAAGAAAGTTGTTTTTTTGAATAAGCTGAGCAAAAATGTTTTGCTTAAGTTGATGTATTCCAAGAAACAACTGTGTAGACCCTACACAATTATGTAAAATGTTTCACTTTTGATAAGGAACTGTTCTTCTTTCTCTTTTTTTTAAGAAGCAAAAAAAAAAAACTGAATTACTCTATTGAGAACTAATACCTATTCAAGAATAATCTAGAGACAAAGTAAGATTATGTTTTAGCAGCAATAATGTTGTCTTCCCTAAGTTACTGGGGTTAAAAAAGAAGATAAAAACAAATAAACAAAAAAGCTAATCAAAAAGAAATAAAACTTGAATCCCATTTTGAAGACTCACCTCACGCAGAGACAGTAAGCCCCTCGCACGGTCTCACTGTCTCTCAGCAGAAAGCTGCCTTCGAGCCCGTATCTCTCCATCAGCCTCTCTGTATCCTCTCTCCCAATTTTACCATAATAAATAGACTGAACCAGAATGCCCTCTGTCTCCATGTTTCTTTGAAGTCAGACACTCTTGTGTACCAATGTGAGTGCAGCAGATGATCACATGCAGATGAGCGTGTACAAAGGGTACAAAGCAGGAAAACATGGCCTCTGGGGGTTTCACACCTTTTTTGGTATATGCAGCTCAGCGGCAACGAGGTTGATGTTCACACACTTTCTCCGAACCAAACAATGGCCATTTTGTCTTTCGGCATGTGAGAGAGAACGTCAGTTATGTTGGTTAGAATTGGTTGTATTGTTGTAACTGCCGTATTTTCAGGTCAGTTCCTTTCTTGTAAATGACGACAACAAATTTGGTGGAAAATTGTTACCTTGCGAGACTAATAATAATTTGATCTCCACTCCTTTGGGGTAATTTGTAGTCACAGTACATTTGCACATACATGAAATTTGTCCTATCCTAATTATAAGGAGCAGTGAACGCTATTCGTACAGAGTTCAGGGAGCACTTATGGGTGAGGGGCCCGATCTTACCTTACCCCTTATCCCTAAACTTCTTTGCCATTTTTTACTATTTTGAAAAACATTTTAAAATAGTCCAAATAGCGGATCTACAAGCTCACAACGTGTCGATGTGATTGGCTAGTTGAACTATTTTAAAATGTTTTCCAAAATACTAAAATATGGCTAATACGTTTAGGGATAAGGGGTAAGGCGGCACGCAAGATAGGGCCCTTTCGTGTCTTGCTCAGGGACACTTCCGACACATACCAGACCAGGACTGAGGCGCAAACCGGGGACCTTCTGTTTCCCAGACAGCCTCTCTACCCACTCAACATTATAGAACAAACACTAAAGAGTGTTTGTTCTATAGTTTGTAAAGTGTTTATTTGACCTATGACCTAGGTAATATGTCGCCGCTGTCGGGCAGAAACCTTGTATGTCCGAAACTTTACTTTTCAGAAAAATGGGGAAAAGAACATTATTATCTAGTCACAAGCTCTTGTTAATACTGAATTAAATATTCATGAAACCCACAGACAGACTTAATCACTTAGAACCGGCATCCCTAAAATTGCCTAATGGGTGGGTGGGTGGGTGGGTGGACTATTGCAGCCCTTGTTTTCAAAATGTGTTAAATTTTGAGCTTGTACATTTGTTTTGTTATATATATTTTAAAATATGTGCATGTCAGAACAGCAGAAGTCAACAAGAAAGGAGGTGAGACTCGTGAGTGTGCTAGGTTTTGTTTTTGTTTTTCTACTTTCCAGGATGTGGTGAAGACACAGGAAAGTGGTATATTATTTTACAGTTACAGAGATGTGGGCATATGCCCCCTCACACATAGTTGCACTCAAGTACAACAGCCAAGGGGAAAACCGTGTATTCATCGCCAAGGGGGGTATGGGTCGTATCAGCAACCCATACTATTAAGTATGAAGGATATCGGAATCTATACAAATTCTTGCATCAAAGATATATAAAATCAATACCGATTCTATTATTAATTATGTTCAGAGTCATATCACTTGTATTGCTGTGTAACTCTCTGGATAAGAGCAGGTAAATTCTTAAAATATATAAATGTAAGATTTAATGTGATGTTTCACAATGAATCCGGTAAATATTTACCTTCAGTTAGATAAGAAGTAGCAGCTCTTGCCAGCACAACATGGCTCTTGGTTGGTGAAACTACTTTTAAAATGGGGCGTATAGTGTATTTATTAACTCTATATAAATAAAGAACCAGGGCCACTGCCACTCTTTTGGAACAACTAAAACAAGCCATTACACTTTACAGGTAACACTAGAAATATATAAATATAAATACATTTAATTTGAATGTAATTTAAAATGAGAAAAACAGAATGTAACTCTATGTGAAAATAATCAGGGCTTTTGCTAAGCCAAGTTAGGAATGACAAATTCAAATAAAAAGTTATGTTTTAAGTGGCGGATTCAACATTTCACCTATTGCATTCTATTTTAGAATATTATTATCTGCACATTATGTATGAAAGGCTGCAAAACATTTGTTACTAACGACTACAGGGATTTAAGCCTGAATTATACTTTATACTCGCAAACTAGAGTATACATTAAGCATTAGAAGTATTTACTTATTTACTTTACTCTCTCACCTCTCAGTATCCATTGTGACTGGGTGATGATGGCATTCTCCCCATCTCTCTCCCTGGGTGTGCTGTTCCTCTGTGGCCTGACTGCTGTCCATGGATATCATGTCAAAGTCACCAACCTGAATGCTAGTGATCTGCACGGAGACTTCTTGAACGCACCGGATCCCTATGTCAAGGTCTGGTGCGGCACTCACCCCTTTGTTGGGGTGTTTGGAGGGATGACCGAGATCGCCGAAGACACCTACAATCCTTCCTGGAACGCTGAGTTCAACTTCGTGGATGTATCGGTAGGTGACAAGCTGACACTGGACGTGTGGGACAGAGATGTGTTCAACGATGACCATCTGGGAAACTGCACCACAAATATCAAAACTGGTACTAATGAAGAAACCTGTAGCCTGAACTACGGAACATTGTACTTCACATACATGTTTACTGGATAAGATATTAAAACAATATTTTGTGAAAATATAAATGCCTCATACTGTACGTTTTTATTATGTTATAATTTACTATATACTGTATATACATAATTGTGGCACCAATTGAACTCCAATGAACTACACAACAGGAATTGTATATAGAAGTGTGTGAAGAAATGGCATCTGACCATTCAGTAAAGAATTAGGTGGATGTAACCTGAAAGTGGTTGAATCGCCAAAATAAGGGAAAAAGCTTTCAAAACACACACACACACACACACACACACACACACACACACACAATTTGGTAAATATAATAACTAATATTATAATTATATATCTACGGTACAAATCTTATAATAAATTACACTAAATATTAACTGACAAAAATGCAAACCAAAAAGAGGATGTGGCAGTTGAAATGATGCACGGCCAACCTCAAACTCCTGCATGCTGCACTGCTCGTTCTTTGATAAATATAGCAATATCTGGAAAGGATGGGTGAGCATACTATTAGAACACTGCCCCAGTGCCCGCTGTCACAGCTCAGGACACAAAGCTGCAATTAGCACAATAATTTCAACATACCTTCTACAATGCCGTCAATTGTTACAATCTTGGCTTTTGCGGTGACGAGCACTCCAGGTCCAGAACAGACAGCACGGTCTCATTAGGCATGAAGAACTTTGAGGAACAAGTTGCTTGTTAGGTAGCATTCCTGGCAGGCGCTTTCCATTGAATATGTACTCCACCATCCTTTTCAGGCCTTCTCCACTGAGGGGGTGTCTCACCTTCTTGTTCTGCATCACTTCTGCTCTCTGGAACAGCGATTTGGGGAGTTTCAGTGTCCATAAAGACTAAAGATTCAAGAATGTATTACCATTTCAATGAAACATTGATTGAAATTTGTTGGCGTGGGCTTGGGGTAGAAAAAAAAGTAGGTATCAGAATAAACATAAAAATAAAAATACAAAATAAACAAAACACATTTAAATGAATAAAGACGCACTAGTGGAGAGTTATGTTCATGACTTTAACTGATGTTCAGGAGTTACTTGTTAACCTTTTTCTGGGCATGTCATAATAGACAAACCTTCAGAGAAAATAGTTGAACATTTGGCAAAAATAGTAGAACTGCCTACAAGCTCACAATGTGTCGCATCACAACACTTTGTGAGCTTGACTGGCTATTTCCAAATAAATTTGGTGTAGAATACAGGGAAAAACGAAGGGGGCCAGGTATACAGTAGAAGGATCTCTAGGTTCATTCTATACAACATAGCAAAGCAATGTCTAAACATTGACATAAATATCAGGGAGAGAGAGCTAATGCATGTCACCCTTCATTTAAATGTGAAATAAAGATTGTCAGATTAAAAAGTGGATGGACCAACTGGCAATGTTAGGTTTAGGTAAGCAAGATAAGCCTATATTGATCTGCCAGTGCAAAGTCTCTATGGGCAGAGGAGCCAAGATGGGTATGTGGAAATCGTACCATGGCTGTTACTAGCCATGGTACGATGGCTAGTAACAGCCATCGTAACAGTACATTGTTCGTCTTTTTTATAGTCTATAACTATAACTAAAGAAAATGTGTGCATTCATAAAGCCTTTATTTCTATTTCTATATTGACAAACAAGCACAGAAATAGTTCTGTTCTTCTCTCCCTGCTCTCAATTTTATGGAAAAGGTGCCGAAGGGAGACGGTTAATTCTTCTCTTTCTGAGAAATCTAATAATCGGGTTTGTGATGTATAATATATGTAAAATGTATAATTTATGCTATTTACATCCTCAATAAAATGTGAATGCTTGTGTTTGTTACATATTATACAATGAAAAGTTGTGTTTTTGACTGCTGTGTAAACATATTAAACAATTCCAATAAGTCTCTTTGAGCTCAGAAAACTTGTCATGAGCATTGGGTAGACACCATATTTGTTGTAATGCAGTTATTTTATGGTCAAAATGTATTGTATTGTTTAATCAAATAATCAACAAATTCTAAAAAGCTAAACAAAGGTAACCTAGAGTTGTGCATAGGTGGGCCACATGGCTCACTGCCAAGTGACCTCAATGTCCTAAATAATGTCTTGACTTAAGTGTTCAAATGTAATCAGACTCAAACTTCAACAATGAATATCAGAAGTTATGGATGGCAATTGGATTGCTTAATAGTCCTGTTAAGCAATCCAATTGCTTAATAGGACTGTTGATCCCTAAAGATTTTGCACAACAATTGAATGGGGTTGGAGTTGAATTTGGTGATGAACACATGGTGCCATCAGTACGACACATCTTCAGTTGAGTACTTTCTGCGGTTTATCACAAGACACCCTCTACCGAGGATGGCCCAGAGGACCAGGTTTAGGCACAGGTTGGTCGCTGCAATTTTAGATGGGAAGGTGAGCCTCTGGCTGAGGTCTACCTGCATTTTCCAATCCCAGGCTGTCTTCAGTTGGCCTGAGTCTGGAGGTGATGGGTTGGTCTACCGTTTCTCCCCTTCAAGAATGAAGGTTGTTAACAGTGGGAAGGTAGTCTGGGCAATTAGGGGCATGGCGTTGGTGGGTTACCCTCTTGTTCTCAAGTTTGGCAGCCAAGCACTTCAGCACTTGGTTGTGGCGCCTTCCTTGAGTTAGCAAGGAAGCTAATGTATTAATCAACCATTGGCCTTTGAGAACTAATCTATACAGTTTAATGGCCTCCTGTTCTGTACATAATTGCGGACAGAGTAAGATAAAGCAGATACATTACAAGCAGACATTATCATTACAATAGTGCTATAACATATTTTTTTATTTTTTGAAAATGTCTGGCACAGGATGCCAACCTCTACGCACAACAAAATGACTGTTAGTTGCGCCTTGCTTCTGTCAACCAGTTATGTCGGCATCCTCCTCAGTCCTTTGATGTCCTTGTCCTCTTGTACCCAGTGAGTGCAGGGCTTGGATTTCTTCAGAGAACTGCTCTCCCAGGTCTCTGTTGGCCAGGAGGAAATCCTTCAGTCTGACCAAACCCTCAGTGTGCTGAGAGAGAGAGAGAGAGAGAGAGAGAGAGAGAGAGAGAGAGAGAGAGAGAGAAACAAGACAAACGGAGAGAGAATCAAAGAGTGCAACAGAGAAAGAGAATTGGAAAGAGATCTGTGTGAGGTGATGTGTCTGTGAATGCACACATGTACGCATGTGTGTCAAGCCATTCACACCTGTGTCTCGGTGTCATGAAGCAGCTCCTGCAGTGTCTCTTGCAGCAACTCCACTTCCCACTGGCTGATCGAATCAGCGCCGGTCTCCCACTGGCCTCCGATCTGAGGCTGTAGTCTGTCAAAATGAGCAGCATCTACTCGGTCCAGCCGTGAAACACACACTGACCAATCAGCTACAAGCATCTGGGCAGGCAGGCGCGCGCGCACACACACACACAAACACACAGACACACACGTCAATGTAGTACCAGAGTTGTGTCCTCATCTTGATAGTGCTGAGATGGAGTTGTATTGTACAGACACACACAAACACTAACCTCGTGTATTCGCTGTGCGGCTGTAGCCACCTCTGCTACATGGTTGAACCGTTGCAGGAGCATTTTTAGACTGGCCTGGTAGTGTCTCATCCATTCATCCTCCACACGCAACTCACATGAATGCATCAGTTCATTCCTACACCGGATCACCTACCATCTCTCACACACACACATACGCACACGCGCACACACACACACACACACACACACACACACACACACACACACACACACACACACACACACACACACACACACACACACACACACACACACGCAGACACGCGCACACAATTTGAAGAATATCTGTTAATACACATACTTTGAACTTGTGAAACAGATCAATACAATGCACTTGAGGTTATGTCATAAAGGGTACATGTTAGGCAGCTGAAAATCAGGCTTACAGCCTGTAACTAGATGGCAGGGGGGTTCACCTCTCTAACTAGTTTAGGGTCTACGGAGCTGAAACGATCGCAGTGGTTGATGAGGTTGAGCAGAGCTGAGGCATCGCACTGATCGGCCCCTGTCACGCGAAACTGGCCCCGTGGCATGTATGCCTGCACAGAAAGAGAGGGAGGGAGCAAGAGAGAGATACATCAAATACATGTGTCCTGTCTCTCTCAGCCTTTAGCAACAACAGCAGATAGTATACATAGCACAGTTTGTGTGTGTGGTCTGTGTGTGTGACCTGTGTGTGTGTGTGTGTGTGTGTGTGTGTGTGTGTGTGTGTGTGTGTGTGTGTGTGTGTGTGTGTGTGTGTGTGTGTGTGTGTGTGTTCATATTTGGAAGCCTCGGTAATGTCCATAAATCAGTTGTGAGAGGCCTGCAGATTGCAGGAATGCCCAACATTCTGTTCAGTGTCTGTGATAATTGGCAGTCGCCATATATGGAGGAGGCGATGCTTCCTGTACCCATGATCTGTATCCTGAAATACTTGTCGTTGAGTTTTACCAAGTTTGTGCATCTACTGTGTTCAAGAATTTCTTGTTAAATGTGAACGCAAATAAAGATGTTAAATGTGTGTACACACAACACAACCTGACTGCATTGATAGTCAATTCATCATCTTTGTTACTAGTTGATGAATTGAATACATAGGACCACAATGGCAACAAGTCCGCAGGACTTTTTTTATGTCATCCTTTTAGCTTTAATGTCTGACTGTACCTTGTGCCGTTTACATTTCTAACTAGTTAAGTATTCAATCAATCAAAAAAACACTCTATGGGTTAGGTTTAAGTCCTCTGCGAGGACAGATGGCAGTGGTGTACCGGTGCCAGTACCTTTGCCAGTTCCCAATGGTCATGTAGCCAGGAAGAGGGTCTACAGTTGTCCCAGTTCACCGTGATGTTGGGCTGTCTGTGGTGTTGTAGGATCACTGTCTGCCACTCAGAACAAACTGCACACACTGAAGACAGCTGTGGACGCACGCACACGCACACACACAGAATCAGAACTACTGGGTGACTGGGCCTTTGCAATGGTTTCTCCCATGCACTCTTTTAGGAGAGTTACAAACACATTTGTTTCGTGAGCACTTTGTCTTGTGAAGTTTTACCTGACTCACTTGTACAGGTTAGTTTTTATTTCTTGACGTTTTTATTGCTCTTACTGTATATGTTTTAACTTAATTGTTTATATTGTGGTTCATTGATTGTACAGCACCTTGTAACTTTGATTTTTTTAAATGTGCTTTCTAGTTTACTTACTATGTCAGACACGCACGCGCGCGCACACACACACACACACACACACACACACACACACACACACACACACACTTGTTGTTTTTATGTGGATTACGTGTTTCTCTGGCGTCCCACGCACCATAATTCTTCCCTTTTGGTTTTCAGTTTGAACCAAAGGTCTACTTCGGCGGTATATTAAACATCGACATCAATGAAACATGTTGAAACCTCTGTCTGTGATTCTTCACCTTATTCCGGGTGGAGGTGCATGACCTTTGACACGGTCTTCGTAAGCTGGTCTGTTGACGCAGCAGATCTCCATGGAAAGCTCTCATCTCAGCGTCAGTGAACACATGCAGACCCTCCTTCAGGATGCGCAGACAGTGGCCGGCTTTAAGCCAGTTCTTATACCCCTTATCATTCAAACGAACTGCCAGTTCTTCGAAAACCATTTTAAAATCAGGTTTTAATTTAATAAACAAACTTCAAGACAAAAGAGTCAGTGCAGTTAGCGGTAGCACAACAAACACAGGCAGCTTCCGTCTCGAGCTCCACCCATTCTGTGAATCAAAGACCAAGGAAGCTTCCTTGACAAAAAACAAGTACACGCTAGATATGTGCAGGAACAGGCCACACGGTGGCGATAGCTCCAAGGGAAAGAGCCATGGACGTTGTGAATGGAAGGCAGGCAGGTTGGTGAGTCATTGGTTATTGCAGGGGTCTTCAACAGGGGGTCCCCCAAATCTTTGTGTGATATGATTATTTTGTTTTACTTTAACCACTTGAACCCTAGTATCCCTTTTCTGAGGAGAACTTTGTCCAAAAATAGCAGATCTACAAGCTCACCTGAGCGGCTATTTTTGAAGAGTTATAGGTGTGTAGAGGGAAAAAAGAGCAGCAAAAGTGTATCTGAAACACAATTTTATATAATATAGAGGGGGTCCCTGCTTCAACTCTCTCTCAGCTAGGGGGTCCTTGGCCTGAAAACGTTGAAGACCCCTGGTCTTCAACAAAGAGAGAGAGAGAGAGAGAGAGAGAGAGAGAGAGAGAGAGAGAGAGAGAGAGAGAGAGAGAGAGAGAGAGAGAGAGAGAGAGAGAGAGAGAAGGGCTGGTGCATACAAGGTGCTCTGGATATTTTGCCTTATACCTAAACCCTCACACATGTTAACAAGACAGAAATGATGACTTTAGAGTGGCATTAAACAGTCACAGGACACACACAGATTAAAATACATAATGCACACAACAGCAATTATGAAAATGAAAAGACATTTGTGTTGTATCAAATAATTTCATCTTTACATGAAAATGTAATTAGTCTTTTAGGATGCACACAGAAAAACAAATATCCCTCTATCTTTCTAATTGGATCTCTACGGATTTGATGATAGTTAAAGTAGATTAGATACCCCGGAGTGTGTGTGTGTGTGTGTG
>NC_139942.1:40328577-40331077 GCF_963454915.1 Gymnoscopelus microlampas | reverse complement strand
TTTGGTCAAAGTTATATTATCGTTGCATTTTAATGCATTTTAAAATGTGAATTGATTAAAAAAAGTCCAGGCTATACACCCTGGAGAAAACTTAAATTAAATTCAAACATCCCTGATTAAATGTGCAAATAAATATGCAATTACAGTATGTTTAGCAAATATTGACCTAAAGCTATAATCTGGAACTTATTTTAAGGAATAAAATGTTAATTTAACCAATCTGCATGTGTTAATAAAATATAACTAGTACATCTCCAGTGGTTGGAGATGGTGTCCCTATCGTCTCCCATCAAGAAAATTTAGAGAACACCTGAAAAGTACTACTATTTATATAAGTGTAATATCACTCCTGGCCAAGCAGGGCTTCTGAAGAGCGGTAGACTTTTGGTCTGCCAGTCTGGCAGTCTCTGCCGGGGAACATCCAGAAAGGGTAGAACATGAAGGTTTACAGATTGCAGCTTTAATTTCTTAAAGCTGCAAATTTGATTCAGGTTAAATTTCAAAATGTTTTAATTACCATGGATAACGATCTAAACAGAAGTGAAATGAAAAATAAAGCCCTCATTAGGTAATTGTATATGCAGGATTTATAACCAAAAGTATGACAATGGCACATCGATGCTGGCATGGTCCTTTAACCACTTAAACCCCAGCATCCATATTGTGGGGAAAGCTTTTGCAGAAAATACCAGATCGACAAGCTCACAATGCGCCGTGAGCTTGTCGATCAGCAGAAAAGCAGAAAAGACACTAGTGTATTGAGGTATTCCGGTCAACCATACAGGGTTTAAATGGTTAAAGCATTATCCCCCCCTCCCTCCCCCCCAGAGGTGTCAATCAAAAAAAAAATAGGAATGATAAAGATAGGTTACAGTTTATTCAAGTCACCAGTAGATGGAGATGAGGAGGAGGAGAAAGGCCCTGTTCACCTCATTGTGTGTGCATGTGCACACACAATGTGTCTCCCTGCCTTGCAGTCTAAACTCCCTCCTATGTGGACTTCAAAGGAAAGGAAGGAACCAGAAAGTAAGGTGAATTAATTCCCCCCTCCCATCCCATCCCATCCCACCCCACCCCGTGCCCCTGACACAACTGCACTCAGAGGATATGACTTTAATTGCTTTCACTAAATACATAACCTGCTTTTATCCTTTTACAAAAGCCCAAAATGATGATCTGTGTAGAATCTACACACAGATGCGAGGATGCCCCGCATCCCCTGAGCAAAACGCTCTGAAAACAGCTGAGGAGCTCTATTCTAAGATGCTATTTATCCATTTTAAAACAACCCATTACGCACAGTTCATCATTACTGTAAATACCTCAAGCTGCACCCAGACTGTGAGAGTCTTCCCATTATGTCAACCTAAGGATTAAATGACCTACTAAACACACACACACACACACACACACACACACACACACACACACACACACACACACACACACACACACACACACACACACACACACACACACACACACACACACTGTCACTGCTGACCCCTACATGTGGAAGCAGCATGTAGACAACCACGTGTCTCCTCCGATACACATGAAATCGCCAGCAGCGCATTTTCACCTGACAGGGAAGAGTTTCACCGGGAGGGCGTAACGCGTGTGGAGGAACACGCCATCCGACCTAGTTCTTAACAGAGAGCGCCCTCCCTGCCCGGCTTCTCACCCTCGAACACAGGCAATTGTGTTTGTTGGAGCGAGCCAGATGCACCCGCCATCATGTGTCTGAATTGTTTTGCCATTACTTTGCGAAGCCGCGTTTTGCGCTGCTCAAAATGGCATCAGGGAGCTTTCCGTAGGAGCTTTTTGTAATAAAACGTAAAAGCTGTAAAACAGAGGCGACCCGATATAGCTAAATGGTTAGGGCACATGCCACATTAGCCCCGTTTGGAACCTCACTCTCGTAGCTCATGGAGAGTGAGGTTCCAAACAGGGCTAGAACCACATCTAACGCCTGACAGCGAGTCCCTGGTTTGACTCCTGTTGCTGCACGTCACTCCCCAGCTCTCTGTCTGTGTTTCCTCCCATCTCTGTACACTGTACTTATCAAATCAAGGCTCAGGAAAAACCCTCCCAAGAATAACTTAAAAACTTAAAAAAGACACACAATAAAGCTATATGGATCAAGACGGTCGTCGGTCATGACAGTCTTGTATCAAGGCTATATAACACTGTAACTGGAAATAAAACAACAAAAACAACCGGATGGCAGTGTAGCGCCAAATATAAAACCCAGTTTGTCCAGAAGTGGAAACACTGATAAGGATTTCCTCAGTACCCCCCCCCCCCCCCCCCCCCCCATTCGACCCAGAAGCCTTCAGCCTCAGACTAAACTCTGTGAAGTAGATCAATAGGAGGATTATGGCAGGGCCAAGACGCCAGTTATAGGGGGGCAGCAGCTCCGAGCTGCCTCGGTGAGGGGCAGGAGATTGAGCGGCTCGCCTTTGATCTGCTGCTGCTGTTGTGCCACCGCTGTTGTCAC
>NC_139942.1:40291077-40316077 GCF_963454915.1 Gymnoscopelus microlampas | reverse complement strand
CCTTCGTAAATGAATGCCCTACTTCGCCATACTATATAGTAGTGTCACACAAAAGTAGCAACAAAAAAGCCAATCTTGATCGGCTATTTTGGGGTTTTGTAAATATTGAACCAATGAAACGCAGAGGGTGAGACTAAATAATAACTACATTGGATCCATTGGAGCATGGGTTCATTTGTCCATTTTAGGAAAAGTAACAGCTTTGGACATGAGGTTTCCACCCGACAGTGTCAGCGATGATGTTTTGTCAGAGCACCAATACCGCGCCTGCTGTGTCATGGGGGGGGTCACAATGTATGTGTGTGTGGTGCATTTGTGAGGCATGTGCATGTGTGTGGTGTGTAGCATGAGTATGTCACGTGTGTGTGTGTGTGTGTGTGTGTGTGTGTGTGTGTGTGTGTGTGTGTGTGTGTGTGTGTGTGTGTGTGTGTGTGTGTGTGTGTGTGTGTGTGTGTGTGTGTGGGGGGGGGGGGGGGTGTATATATGTTTGTGCGTTCGCGTGCCACAGTTAATGTTTCATGACGAGGTGCTGCGTGGGTGTTTATGCCTGGATGCCTCCTCTCCGGGTTCCCTGGGTTTTATTCACAGGAGTGTGACCTGTGAGCTCAACGTGTGGTAAGCGTGTGTGTGTGTGTGTGTGTGTGTGTGTGTGTGTGTGTGTGTGTGTGTGTGTGTGTGTGTGTGTGTCTGTGTGGGCGCGTATCTGTGTGTGTGCCTGTGTGTGCCTGTGTGTGCCTGTGTGTGTGTGTGTGTGTAACAGGGAGGGCATTGTCGGGGGCTGAGGGAGCCATAAAAGATTCAGCTCCTCTGGCCGCATTGTTGTGGAGGTAACAAATGCTTCCCATTTAGTGATCATGCATGAGTTATAACTCCTACAATGGAGCTTATGCTGTCCGAGTGTGTGCCTGTTTATCTGTGCGTGCGTGCGGGTGAGAGTGCATGTACGTGTGGTGTGTGTGTACCAATACATGCATGTCTTTGTGTGTTTGTCGTTGTGTGTGCCTGAATATGTTTGTGTGTGGGGGGGGTATTGTTTGTGAGCGAGTGCGTGTCTGTGTGTGCCTGTGGGTCTGTGCGTTTGTGTGCATGCGTGCGTGCGTGCGTGCGTGCGTGCATGCGTGCGCGTGTGTTGTTATGTCTCCTGTCTCTCACAGCATCCTTGTGCGCACAGTCAAATCCTGAGTATTCATTTAACTCGGCGAGTGTACAAATGGACCGATTTGTACACTCTCCGGGTTAAATGAAACACTCAGGATTGTACGTGCGTAGCGCTTTCTTCAAGCAGTGGTCAGAAAGCTCTCCTGGTGAATAGCACACAGCTGAAACATCATGCAGCAACAAAGGCCTCCTCATAAAAGAACTTTGTGTGCTGTGATGATGTCTCTTTGTGCCTCAGGTGAGCACAAAGACATATTCCCCCGGCGTCAGAAAAAGGACTATAGAATGCTCCATTGGGCTGCCGGGCACTCTAATCTAACCTTCAGTCGCGCAGACGGTACTGCCGGGAAAACGACAAACACCACGTTAACAGAGACACACAAAAGAGGCCGAGGCACGCAAGCGCAATGGAACGACAGGCAACGAACAGGCAAACGTCTACGCCCCCACACACATAAACATTCATATATGCAATGCATGCACGTTCACAAACTATGCATGCATATACTAGGCATGCATGCATGAGTTAATGCACCAGGTGGATGCATAGAGATACGCGCACAGCACACAAATGCACTCACATAGAGTAGTACACACACTTGGCTCTGTTATATGTAGAAGCCCCCTAACTCTTCTGTCCTCTCGATCAGAGACATGAATTTCAGAACAAAAGCGAGCGATTCCACCTCACATGGAGGCTTTCTGACAGAATTCCTAAACGTGACGTGCCGTCTCCCGCTGCAGTTCAAAGGCCCTCGCAACAGCGGAGGGTGAGAAACAATTGTGTGCACTTGTGTGTGTGTGTGTGTGTGTGTGTGTGTGTGTGTGTGTGTGTGTCTGTGCGTGCCTGCGTGCATGAGCGTGTGCACTACGGTAAGCCAGTGAGCACTTCAAACCGAGGCCCTAATCAGCCTCCCGTTGCCCTCCCACACACAAGCTCTCTCTTCCTCGCTCCACATCTTCTTCTCATTCGTTCGCTGTAGCTGTGCCTCCCACACAAACTTCCTTTCTGCATTCTCTGCCTCTCTTGTTCACCCCCCCCCCATATTCCCCAACCGCCCCCCCCCACCACCACCACCACCACACACACACCCCTCTCCTCCTCTCCTAAGAGGCAGTGGTGTTGGGACTGGGAATGGCACAGAAGGTCTCCAATCAGAGGTCGGCAGAGTGCACCTCCCCAGCGCTCCTTCAACGCAGTTCCTGCCATGCATGGTGTCCTGGGCAGGAGACATCCTGGACTGACACGGACATGGGACTAAGCTGGGACAGGGCCCGGCTGATCTGGGATCTGTTCTCCCTGTGGAGGAGGTGTCAAGGCCGCAGGCGAGTGCTATGACGCTGCTTAAATATTAAAGCTAGCGACCCATGCCTGTCTGTATGCGCACGCGTCCATCCTTGCATGTGTGTCCCATTGGTGTGTCTGTGCATCCCTGTGTGTGCCCTTGTGTGTGTGTGTGCGCACGCGCGCGTGTGTCCGTGTGTCCTTGTGTGTCTGTGGGTGTCTATGGTCCATAAGTTGTAACTGCTTGAGGTGAAGTGAAGTGAGCAGAGTGGAATGGAGATGGATAATGCAGTAACACTCGTAACAATGGCATGGAACAAAGAGTTTGGGCCACGACAGATCCATGCAAGCCCACTCCTCAAAGTGAAATATTGTTGAGCGGAGAGGAGAGAGGAAAAGGCGGACAAGGGAAGAACTTAGGAAAGGGGATAGGGAAGAGAGAGAGACGAGAGGAAAAGAGAAGGACGAGCACATAAAAATAAGATGACTAAGATCCCTCAGCTGCCAATAAGGATAGATGCACGCACGCACACACACGCGCAAACACGCACACACACGCAAACACGCACACACACGCATGCGCTCGCGCACATACACACACACACACACACACACACACACACACACACACACACACACACACACACACACACACACACACACACACACACACACACACACACACACACACACACACACACACACACACACACAGAGCGGCTTCAAGCCATCATACACATCGCCTGGAGCACAATACAGCTCGTTAGTGGGTACATGTTCAAAATGAGTCCCTTCTCCCTTCCCAGCCCCCCTCTGTCTCTCAAGCAGTTGTCACCGTTATTATTTCCAAATGAATACGCACAAATGCACTACATTGTTTGACAGAATATGGTATAAATGTAGTCTGTGTTGCTATATGACACATATATAGTACAGAGTGTGAGAGAGAGAGAGAGTGAGGGAGGGAGAGGGAGAGAGAGAGAGCGAGAGAGAGAGAGGGGGGGAGGGGGGAAATGGGGGAAGGAGGGAGAGACAAGGAGCTAGGGAGGGAGAGAGGGAGAGAGAGAGGGAGAGAGAGAGAGAGAGAGAGAGAGAGAGAGGGGGAGAGGGACAGAGAGAGGGAGAGGTAAAGAGAGAGGGGGAGAGAGGGAGTGAGAGAGGAAGGGAGCTATGCCACAAACACGGAACTCAATTATCCTGCATGTTTGGGGAGAAAAACATGCAATTAAATATGGATTGGAATAACTTTGTCCTTGCACGTGTATGTGTATGCGTGTGTGTGAGAGCATGTGTGTGTGTGTGTGTGTGTGTGTGTGTGTGTGTGTGTGTGTGTGTGTGTGTGTGTGTGTGTGTGTGTGTGTGTGTGTGTGTTTACTTCTACGTGTGTATGTGCATGTAAGGCCATATGCTGTGTGCGTGTGTGGGTATATAGTGTGTGTAGGCTCATTTGTGAATGTGTGAGGAAACACCCACAGACACCTGACGAAGGCGTGTTGAGATCAGGGCTCCTCGAAGCAGCTCGTGGGCATTCAGTTAAATTATGAATTTCAGCACTCTCGTTTCAGAGGGCAGGATGTGGGGTGTCGTTGCTGTGAGATATAGACAGAGCACTGTTTTCATCACCACCACTGTGATTGTTAATTAAAATCAGACAGTCGTTTGTGCGAGAAATAACTTGGGCTCATTTCCATTCTCCACAGCGTCGAAAATGTAGGCCACGAATGCAGGCTCTGGAGTATAGGGTTGCCTTGCTACAGTTAATCGTAAAGTAACTGACTATAAGAAATAAACGATAATGGATCATTTAATAAAATAATCAATTAATAATCTATCCCTATTTTGGGCATAGGCGAAAAGTTTACACGTTTTTCAAAAGATTGCTGTTTTTGCCAACTCAATCGCCAGAGGAAATGTTGTCACTGTACATTTCTGCAGAAACGTTTAGCATCAATGTTAATGGACCCCAAAAACATTACATTTTAGGTACATTGCATTTCAGTGTTTAGATTTATGGTTTAGGGATCGCTTTTTGTGAGGTTATGGTTACGGTTAGGGATAGGTTCAGGGTTTGTTATTAGACGATACATAAAATCGAGGCACGACTCAACATGGACCGCATCTGTCCGTTGCATGCATAAAAATGTTGTCACTGAACGATGATCGCTATGGAAATAATCGATAGTTGCAGCCCTACTCTGCAGCCTCCTGCAACCCCACGGATGAAATGACTGACAGCCAGGACAGGGCAGCTAGGACAGGAGAGGAGAGGAGAGGAGCCCCTTGTTTGTTATCCCCCTGACAATCTGCAGAGACAGACACAGACAGACAGATGCACACGTGCGCGCGCACGCACACAGGGGTATCGTGTGGTCACACAATCTCATTTCCATAATCTGCCTTTTATTCAGACGGCACACGCACACACACACACACTCACACATACCCACACATACCCACACACGCATGCACGCAAACGCATGCACACACCCACGCATGCATGCACGCGCACAGCCACACACACACACACGTGTAGCTACCTACGATAAATGGGCATACATATTCGCACACGCAACGCTCTGCGTGCCCTCAGGGGAAAATCGTACGCCCAACGACACATAATGCATGCATGCATACGTATATAACACACACACATCCTCAAACCTCTCCATTTCCTCTGTGCCTAGTGGGATGTGTATACTATTATGTTTTAAGGGAAGCAGGCACTGAATTTCATCATTCATATGTTATTCCAACGCCTTAGGACAACTTGGTCTATATTACTGAGTATATTCACTAACTTGGCTCCCATTGGAAAAAACAAGTGTTTGTCCCTCCCCACCATCTGTGAATTCATACAGAGTAAAACAATAATCCTCAGTTACACTTATGTGTCCATTTGGGTCTATTTTTACTCTGCCAAGTTAAAGTAGCACTAAAGGATTTTACCGTGTATTATACGTCTCCTTACAAAATACAGTAGGGCATATTATGGGAAAGGTTGGCAATATCAAAGAGGATTTCCTGGAGGATATGAATACATTTATTTTATGGTGCAGAACTCATGCAAATTTTAGTTAAACTGCAGTTCATGGTCAGCTGGTATGGATCTCTAGTTTGTATTATTAATAGAAAGTTGTTGATGTTCACCAACACTGCCTGGACTGCTGACAGCCATTCAAATATAGGATGTACATTTTTTAGTGGTCGATATCTGTTAGTATAGCTCAAAGCTAAGATAGATGTATAGGTATTTGCCTATATACATAGACAGACATACAGACTGTTATTTTACGTCCCTCGATAATCAATCGATGGATAGATGGACAGATGCACAGATGGACAGATGGACAGACAGATAGATAGACAGATAGATAGATAGATAGATAGATAGATAGATATATAGATAGATAGATAGATAGATAGATAGATAGATAGATAGATAGATAGATAGATAGATAGATAGATAGATAGATAGATAGATAGATAGATAGATAGATAGATAGATAGATAGATAGATAGATACAAAGACAGACAGACGGACAGACGGACAGATGGACAGATAGATAGATAGATAGATAGATAGATAGATAGATAGATAGATAGATAGATAGATGAATACAAAGACAGACAGACAGACAGACAGACAGACAGACAGACAGACAGACAGACAGACAGACAGACAGACAGACAGACAGACACAGAAAGACAGACAGACAGACAGACAGACAGACAGACAGACAGACAGACAGACAGACAGACAGACAGACAGACAGACAGACAGACAGACAGACACAGAAAGACAGACAGACAGACAGACAGACAGACAGACAGACAGACAGACAGACAGACAGACAGACAGACAGACAGACAGACAGACAGACAGAGACACAGACAGAGACACAGACAGAGACACAGACAGACAGACCGATCATTCGAGGGATGGATGGATAGATGGATACACAGACAGACAGACAGACAGACAGACAGACAGACAGACAGACAGACAGACAGACAGACAGACAGACAGACAGACAGACAGACAGACAGACAGACAGACAGATAGATCAGACAGATCAGATAGATCAGAAATTGGGTGATGAGGTGCTATTCCATTACATTACACAAATTCCCTTGGGCTTGTGGGTGTGTAATAATGCATTTATAGATATTATATTATAAACAATAATACATATAAAGAGTTGCTCTTGTTTCCCATGGCGTTCCCAAACAGTTCATTCTCTTGTCTTGAGTGCTTCTATCTATCTATAATCTATTTAGCCTGAAGACATATGAGTCATGAATTGTTAAATGGCAATGGGCAATATAATAGACCGTTCATCTGTCTAGTTAGAGACTAGGCCGCATGCTCTGGCTGGTTAGCCTAGTTCAGTCCACGGGGGTTTGGGGCCACAATATAAACTCCTGCTGCTTGAAACCATTCAGCACCGTTTAGTGAGGAAAGCTCTCTGATGGCTTTTGTCTTCCATAGACTAACTAGTAGAATGACGCAGCACGGCGCTCCTTTGATGCGTTTGATGCGCCCCGTTAACAGTTTAAATTTACACCTGCCTCTTGCATTCCTCTCCGGGCGGGATTCCTCCCATCTTTAGTGGGAATGTTTGTTCTGTGTAACACAAGGCTCATTCACATTTAAGTCTATGATGTCTATAATGAAGTGTGGAATAAAGGCTGAAATGAACATTGTTGGCCAGTTAAAATAAGGACAGACACTCCCTCGGTGATTTTATTACTGGGCTGACTCAATAACGTCCAATAATCATCATATCTTCTGTCTGGGCTATTACGTTTGATTGGCAGCATGTCGGATGCCTCATGCAGTCAGTGGCTAATATGCCATATGGCTAATAATAACCTAGATTAAACTTAGATGGAATTTCGAAATAATGTTGTCGGTCTGCTGAAACACAATGGTGAAAAAGGCAATAGGCTGCACGATGTATGCAGCACAGGGCTGTTGCTCCATCTTTAATAAATGCAAACATTTGTGCCTGGCTCCATTCATTGATGGCTCACTTAACCTCTTAATTTATGTAAGACCACCATAGTTCTATTCAGGCAGCGGCCATCGGTCACACCGCCCGCTCATACAGGGACACCGCATGGCCTTTTTAGCCCTTTCATCCCTGCGGTAATCGCTGCGTATTTCACGCAGCAACGAGCGCCACTGCCAGCGAGAGTTCGCTTAATTGTCCTCGTTATTGACAAGTCGGTTCCGGTGTATTAGTGATTTTCCACTCCTTGTGGTTTGGTGAGGACATCTGTGGGGGGTCAGGGGTGAGGGCAACCCCGGAGCTGCGTCCATCTGCCCAACAAAATACCCATGTCTTTCACACAAGGACTGCTAAACACCTCTAATATCCCCAATACCATTTGCATTATTAGACCTAATGAGTAGTGCAGTGTTGGCTATACACTTAGAAAATAAATAAACAAACAAACAAATAACATTTTAAGCTATCAATTAAATAGTATACACCAACATATGCCTAAACAAAAACAGCCTTTCAGTGGGTTTTATTGTGCAATCAAAGGCATATCAAGAGCAAACTAGGACACACACTTTAAACAGCTACTTCGAGAGAGCTTCCCAAATCCTCTAATCTTATTTTTGGGAGGACAACGAGATCTTTTCAGTGGATTTTCAAAACATTCGCGCCCTCTATTATTAGCACACTTGAGATGTTGGAGAGGATGTTATAAAAATAACCAGTGGTAATTAATTCCAATATATCCCAACCCAAGGCATTATAGTCATCATATAGCCCTATATGAGACTGCATGGGTGCAGTTTAGAACTGCACAACTGAACGTTTTCAGGCGCTCAAACAATATCCACGTTATCGTTATCTCTCCTGTACAGTTGGGCATCATAAATGCCCATCTGGGCCTGTCTGTGACAGTCCATAACCATTTGTGTGGTGTCACTGATTTTATTGGTTAATAATAACAGCGCAATGGGAAGCAGGTTTTTACAGGGGGTGGCAGCTGGTCTCAAACGAACAACCACACATCTACAAGCAATTCCAGAGATAATAAAATCAACTACAATGGACAGCAATATGACTATGATAACCTCAGCAATGGAACATACTTGGCTATAATGTACTCAAGGACAATAGGGGAGACCATCTTATTCCATGTGGTTTCCAAGGTGGGATCTGGGGACCCCCAGGGGTCCCTGAGGAACAGTTGAACCCTATATTATCACTTTTCAATTAATTATGAATCACTTTGAAAATGTTTAACAACATAAATCTTCCTTTATGGAAGTTCATGGCACAAAATAGTTTCCGATGGGGGTCTGCAGCCAATCACATATCAATTTTGGGGGCTGCATGGATCTGTCTTGAGGGATTAGGGGGTCCTTGACTTGAACATTTTGAGAACCACTGCTCTATATTAGGCCTATATGCGAGATCCCTTCCCCTCTAGCTTTGTGCTCGGCCAGTTCCAGGTTTTGTGACGCGCCTGTCTGGGCCCCTATGGGCCCCTATCCTACCCTATACCTAACCCACCCATGACCTAGCATCTCATGGCGGAACAAACCCAGTTCAGCCCCACAGAGACCCTGAATATAGAACAGCTATTCTATCTAATGAGGCAGAACTTGGTGGGTTGCGTCTATAAAAACTTTGCCAGCCTTCTGTTCTTTGGCAAACAAAGCCAGAATTTGAAAAGTTTCACCCATTTCCCCCCTTATCCCCGCGTGACACACACAAACTGCTTTAAGATGAAGCAGGCGCGCGCCCCCCTTTTTTATTTCATTGAATTTATTCTCAAGAACAACGCTTCCACGGGGAGAGCTTTGATATGGCAGGGTTGTGTTGGAAGGGGGTCTGTGAGGAATTCACGGCAGAAAATGTTTCCTCTATTTCTTAATATTGTAATCTATGAGATATTCTTCCCAGACCCAATACATATAGGCTATACTAATTTGACTATTTCCCGCGTTGTGAACAGGGATAATTGGGTAGCCTATTGCCTGCTCTTGTGTTGCGCATGCATGCACATAGGCTATGTGTAATGATCATCTAACAGTCTGTTTACATTAATGTTTTTCTTTTTGATGCATGGCAGAGCAGAGGAGAGGAGAGAAATGTATGCGCAGTGACAGTCCCACATAACTTTATCTTCTCGGATGAATTTATACCCCCTGTGCCCTTTTGTTTCGACGTTTTTAACAACTTCTGTCAATACCTCGATCAATATTGCCATGCATAATGCATGTCGCACATAAAAATGCAATTCAAAGTGTTCTGAGAAGAACAAACAATAGTGTGTGAGTGAAGGCTTGCGACGTGGAGCGCATTACATGTGGTTGTGCCACGCCAACACTGCCTCACTCCCTAGAGACAAATTATGTTCACTTTTTGGGACAATTTTGACTTCAAGGCACATGTTGACGTTTGGTCACTGAGTCACAATATGCCTTTTGAGGGGCTGTTAAAGCAGGATTCATATAGGCTACATTGTAGCTTGAAGAGCCGCTATTGTTTTGTTATGTTGGTGCGCGACACCATCATACTGTGGAGGCTATAATAGAGATCAGAAAGATAATTGTTGATCTACTTTGTTCTTGTTTGTGTTGTTGGTTGAGCACATGCATTGTTTTTGTATTTTTGCCTCATTAAGGCCCCAAGCGGTCAGCACGAATTCAATCAAGGCATGGCTGCTGAAATATTGATTAAGGCCTACAGTGTGTATATGGAGAGATGATATGTGCAGGTTTCTGGGTGCGGGGCGTTTTGTTGCATATAGACTAAGTTATTTGTCTTCAGTCGCTTGTTTACTCCCACGGGAATATCAGCGCCTTTCGTTCAAAGTGTCTCTGGCAAGAGGGGACATGTTGCTCGCATAATGCTGGCCTGGGTTTGTTGTGCTTATGCATGTGTGTGTGTGTGTGTGTGTGTGTGTGTGTGTGTGTGTGTGTGTGTGTGTGTGTGTGTGTGTGTGTGTGTGTGTGCACGCGCGCGCGCGACGGTGTATTTATGCCTATGATTTATGCGTGCAGTTCCGTGTGAATGTGTGCGTGCACATGAGTGTATGGGTGGTGTATGTGGGCGTGTGCGTGAGGGCATGCGTGCGCGGCGTGCCATCGCATTATGCGTTGCTCTTTATGAGGCGTGTGCTCTAATGTTCAAAGAGAATTCTCTAGTTTATGGAGGATGACTTCGTAAACAGGGAGGATTTTAACGATGTTATGTGAGGTTGAGGTGCAGCTGCATGGGCACCTGTATTATCTGTAGGACACCGTCCTCTAGTCCAATTAATAAAGCCCGGAGGGGGGGGGGGGGGGATTCAAAATAATCTTCCAGGGACTTGAAAGAGAAATAAATATTGGACAACTTCTTTCACCTAGCCAGTGGTGGAAAAAGTACTCAATTTCTTTACATAAGTAAAAGTATCAATGCTGCAACGTGGAAACACTCGGTTACAAGTAAAAGTAGGCCTACAGTAAATAAAGAATGACTTGAATAAAAGTAGCCTACAAAAGTATTGGCATCAAAATATCAATAATAAGTACCTTTACCCTTTTGCAGAATGTCCCGTTTCACAAGGTATCATATAACATCTTTTGAAAATAGCAGATCTACAAGCTCACACACAACATGTCAATGGGTTGTGAGCTTGTAGATCAGCTAGTTTAAAAAGGGCTGAAGTGGTTAATGTATGTTCTGCAAAGCAAACTGCAAAGTAAAAAGTACAATATTTGCCTGAGATTAAGTGGAGTAGAAGTAAAAGTATTGAAAATTGGAAATACTCCAGTAAAGTAAAAGTACCTCAAAATCGTACTTGAGTAAATATACTCAGTTACTTTCCACCACTGCCGCTCGATATGTGAGTGAGTGGCAGCCGGAAAAGATGAGAGAGAAACCGTTAAGACTGGTATGTATATACTTCGTCGTACGACGGTGCTGCGCGCCGAGAAAAGCAGATCTACATAAGCTCACAACAGCCACACACACCATCTTGCCATGAAGTATAATTTAAACTTCATGCAGGCAGCGAGTGATAGTGATGACTCATATAGCCTCTCTTCAAAAGTGGGTTAGTGCCCAAAGTTGATCTAATATATACGACTGCAGGCATCAAAGCTTTCACTCCAGTGGGACATCATTCATCTGTAGCTCCACCAAGCTACTGATGAGCCGAAATATGACCCAAAGTTTGACTATTATAGTGTGATAATCATGAAAAATGACTCATAGCACGCAGAGATAAACGGCTGATTTGAAGCTTTCCACAATCCATCACTTCAGCAGGGGGTCCGTCCACAGCCCGTTTCTCACATCGAGAACGAGAAGACACCCACAGCTATAGCACTCGCTGGTAATTTGACATACTATTAAGCATGACCTAACAAGACACAGGTAAAATCATCAATGTGAATTTAACTGCATGGCCCATTTGGGTCAATTGTGTACATGCACTCTCGCTCTCGGGGCTTAATTAATGAGGATAGCCTATTCTACTGTGCATGCAGTGGAGGAAGACGTATACTCAGATATTTAACTTAATAAAAAGTAGCAATATCACAGTGTAGAAATACTCTGTTCCAACTAGTAAAAGGCCTGTGTTCATAATGTTACTTGAGTAAAAGTACAAGAGTATAGGCAAAGTTCTAAAATGTTTGAAAATAGCAGATCTACAAGCTCAACAGCTTGCAATACATGTGAAACTAAAGTATGATGAGCAAAACAAGTTATTTTAATTAACCTGTATTTGATTAAGATATGATCAAACGACTAACTGATGCATGGTACACCCTAATACGCAGGTGAAAGCTCCTTATTTTCTTTTCCACAAAGGCAATACATCAAACTATTTGTCCACCTTGCCTGAGAGGTTACACGTTACTGTGAGCTTCAAACAATCAATTCTCCTGCAGAGCGCTAGTGGTGGAATTACTCCGATAGCTACTAAAAAAGTAGCAATACCACAATGTAGAAATACTTTGTTACAAGTAAAAGTCCCGTTCAAAATGTTGTCTTGAATAACCTAAAAGTACAACGGGTATTATTATTTCAAATTACTGAGGCTATAGCTACAACAAGCCACAATCATGTTATTGGATTGTAATTAATGATGCCTTCATTGCAGTCTTACGTGGGACTGCTAACCCTAACCTATAATACTGTAACAAGCATAATAATCTAGCATAATATTAATATTAAATATTCATCTAAGGTACAATATCTAATCACTAAAGCTGTCAATTAAAGTTAATTAAAAAGTATAATATTTGCCTCTGAGATAGAAGTAAAGTATCAAAAATATATAAGCAAAAGTACCTCAAAAGTTTATTTTACTGAAGTGCAGAATGAGTAAATGTAACCTACTAAGGCTACTTAAATTCCACCACTGCTCAACAGACTTTCACATATTAATGAGAGGAGAATGCTACATCCGTATGTTTCTTATGTATAGCTATAAGGTGGAGGGACACACACATAACTTCACTGGAGTGATATATCCAGACGTCCGCCTGTCGCTCCCAACCTCCTTCCACGCTTTTCTTAACTCGTCCACCCCATCTGTTCATCCAAGCAGCCAGGGCACAATCTGGCTCACTGCAACCATCAGGTATGTGCACGCGTAAAACGCGCTCGCTCGTGCGCGCGCAACGTCCTATGAATGAACCTCCTCAGCCGTTTATTAACGCCAGTGGTGGAAAAAGTACTCAAATGTTTTACTTTAAGTAAAAGTATCAATACTGCAATAAAGAAATAATCTGTTTACAAGTACAATTCCGGAATTCAAAATGTACGTGAGTAAAAGTACAAAAGTATTGGCATCAAAATGAACTTAAAGTAGCCTACCAAAAGTAAAAGTAGGCTACTCATTATGCAGAATGTCCGATTTCAAGTTTTCAAATATATGAAATCCTTTGAAAACAGCAGTACAATGTTTGCCTCTGAGATGTAGTGGAGTAGAAGTACTGACAATTGGAAATACTCCAGTAAAGTAAAAAATACCTCAAAACTGTACTTAAGTACAGTACTTGAGTAAATGTACTAAGTTACTATCCACCACTGATTAACAGCAGCTCCAACTTTTAGCCCCCCTTTTGTCTTTTTTTTTTTTCACCAACAGAAAATCAGACTAAACTTGAGTCTCTCAAGCAACCGCACAGCCTAAGTTGGAACAGAACAGGCTTATGGACATTGTGCATTCATACAGCATCCCAGGACAGGACAGGACAGAGAGACCTACCGAATTCAACCGTATCCCTTCCCCCTGGATTCTCCCACTATATAGACTGATGTATGGGCTAAAGTTGTTCCCCGGCCGACTATAACTTAGGCCATTCCCTTTATTGGGGCTTGATGTGTGAATCTTTATGTGTGCCCACCCCTGACCTCCTCCTGCATCCCCGCTCCAGAATGCCATGCGAATGGAGGCAGGGCGGCCAAGCGAAAAACGGCTGGACAAAAGCTGATGAGATTCAAAGCAGAGTAAAGGGAGTGAAAGAAACAAGGCGAGATGGGAGGAGGGAAGGAGGAGTTCAGGGGGGGAAAGGGAGAGAAGGACCCTTAAATCATCATCGGAAAGTCATTAGAAACCTGGCGTGGCCCGGCGTTGACGGCCGCACAGATTGCCCGCTACCAAGCACAATACCGGTAATGAAGTGTAAGCGAAGTGGGAGTGTCAGGAGACAGATTTCTTTGCTGTAGTCACTCCGCAGCCCCAAAGTTTCCCTCAATCTGTGTCTGGGGGAGTAAAAAGCTGCATTCATGAGATGTTAACTGTTTTGTTTGTTGGGAGGAATTTATTCAAAGTGTTGCAGCTATCAATCGACAGATGGGCCGTATGGTGATGGATCTGAACCGAAGTTAACTAAGGAGAGAATGAGACAGAGAAAAGAGAAAGAATGTTTAATGCAACTGGACGTTGGCAATCTGGTGACGTTCTGGAGCCAGTCAATAATAGCTGTTGTTGTGTGGTTTCGTTTAGCCCATAGGAGCCACATTGACTCACTCCTTTCACTTCAAGTTAAAGCAGTTGTACCGTTTTGGTTGACATGCACGTAAAGCGCGAATCACATAGCATATCATTTAGTTGCCTCCAAAAGACATTAAGAATTCTCTCCAAACAGTCTACGTGTTGGCAATCTGGGAACCCATCGGCAAAAAAAAGGGGGGGGGGGGACATTTTTGGCTGCTGTGTCTTGAGAGATTAACGTGTTGGAGTAGTGAAGCAACGTCTTATAGGTCTATTTAATTTCACTACACAATTTATAATAGGTCAATTAGCGCATTTCACTTCAATGTGAAATCCATGAATGGTCCCTTTAAATGGAGTGAGTGTGATCCTCTCTCGGAGACCTTAGCCAGCTATATTATTAGTATAGGCCATGACACAGGTTGCTCAAGTGCTCTTGTCTCTTCTGTCGAGCTGAACGGCGCATTCACTCTTTAATCATATCTATCAATGGTCTGAGGAGATGGGCCATTATGTAGACAGATCCTCGAGTGCGATTCTCCGGTGTGGAGACACTGGAGAGCAATAATTGCATAATTAGTGCCGGGGAACTAATTAGAGTGGTGCGCTTGTGATGGCACGCGAGTTAACCAAAGGTTAGATGGGGATTGAAGGGGCGCGCATGAGGGTGTCCAACAGCTCCAAGATCGATTATTTAGACACCCCTCGCCAGATCCTTCTCTTTCTCACCGTGCACCCCCCAGTCCCTCCCTGCTCCCCCCGTGGTCGCTTATCTGGCGGACAATAGGGACCAAATCGCTCATTTCCATCTCAATGACTTAAGCTCCAACGAGAGGCAAGGATCAGGCGACCAACTCAGGACCAAATACCCTGCGATCACTAGAGCAAATGGGACCACAATGCTGATGGAGAGAGAGAGGGGGGGTCTCTAAAGATTTTCGCTTCTTCTTCTTTCTGTCTGTCTTTTTTTCTTTAAGAAAATGCTAATAATGTCTCGTGAAGAATGGCTAGGATTTGGAGGCTCTCACTAATTCTACTATTGTTGAACTCGCGTGCAGACTAGTGAGATTGACATTACAATCACGTGAGAGATGTGATTTTGTGTGTGCGCGCGCGTGCGTGTGTCCTTCAAAAGATATCTCTTCGGTTTGCCAAGTATAGTCCAACATTCTGAAAGTCTCCCCCCCCCACACACACACACACACACACACACACACACACACACACACACACACACACACACACACACACACACACACACACACACACACACACACGGGAAGAGTTTAATCCGGATGGCGAGGCTCATAGTGTAATTTGCTTTTGATTGCTCTCTTTCTCTGTATGAATGCTGAACGGTAGGTATAGAACATCATTCAAATTCTGTGTATTCTAAATACACAAAGAATTGAGAATAAACACGGTGGTTCTCACACGACGGAATAAAACAACCCCGCTGAGTGGATTGTGTATAGTTGAATGCGCCCGTTGCGTTCAACTTGTCAAAATAGTCAAATAGTCTCTTAAAACCAAACTTAATAAAGATCTGTCCGTTGAATCAACGTTGCTGCTTCTGAACGCTTAGCACCTCCGTTTTGGTGTCGGCCCAAAACGGTGTAAGACTTGCCTTATCATGCTATTTGACTAGATGTTGTCCATTCAGGAGCAAGGCTGCTATTTGACTTGCTGTAGCAGATGGGTTCTTTATATATAAAAGAACATGCCAACTGATATTAGCTTCTCCTGGAAGGCGAGAGTTGCCTCTGAAAAAAGCTTAAGGCTGTGTGTGTGTGTGTGTGTGTGTGTGTGTGTGTGTGTGTGTGTGTGTGTGTGTGTGTGTGTGTGTGTGTGTGTGTGTGTGTGTGTGTGTGTGTGTGTGTGTGTGTGTGTGTGTGTGTGTGTGTGTGTGTGTGTGTGTGTCCGCGCGCGCAAGAGAGAGAGGGAGAGAGAGAAAGAAAGAAAGTCGAATGGGTCTGGTGAAAGAATGAGAAAATCTCTTAAAGAGCCATGACGGGGGCCTGGCCGTTCCCTAAATGTATTTTAATAAGAGGTAGCTCCCCTCATGTCCAGGCTACCTCATTCATCCCGTCTCTCCCTCCAATAAAGGAGCCTTAGTCGGGAGACTCGGGACCACGGCAGGTTTAGGCATGGGTGGGACAAAGGCCGCATGTGGTGCTGTCTCATTATGCTGCCGTTAGGCGGAGGGCTGTATGGAGTTTGGAAGCAGCAGGGGCCTGGGTCCCCACAGGCCGGCTCAGGGCCACAATACAGCCGAGGACGGCTGCAAAGGGAGACCCAGCCATGCCATTATACCGCCGCTACTAACGAGGCCCTCATACGCCTTTGATATAATCTCACTATTGAAATCCTGATAAATCCCCCCTGCATTTACGGCCAAATCCCATTTGTAACGGGTGTGTGCAAAGTATGTGTGTGTGTGTGTGTGTGTGTGTGTGTGTGTGTGTGTGTGTGTGTGTGTGTGTGTGTGTGTGTGTGTGTGTGTGTGTGTGTGTGTGTGTGTGTGTGTGTGTGTGTGTGTGTGTGTGTGTGTGTGTGTGTGTCGTCTTCACCTGCGTTCTGGCAGGCGAGGCCACGGAGAGAGGCAATGTCTGGCATGTTAAACCGGTTTGGAACATAGGCATTAATTGTATTTTTTTTTATCCCCTGTCCCGCTCACATGACGTCTCGTGATAGGATCTAAGATGAGTCCAAATTGGAAAAGAATCAATGTTTAAATGGAAATAGCGGATATACTCACTTTAATTGAATCAAGTTGATCCTGATTCATGGCAAAAAGTAGAACAAATGTATGGAATATTGGATTATGGGAATAAAATGGTAAATTAAATGATCCTATTGCCACAGTTAGAAGCCATCCAGCCAAATGATCATAATGTTATTTAATTTGAAACCGTCTGATTCGGACAGAAGAATCAGATTAAATTACTGACACTTCATCAGACGGTCTGATCTGAAGTGCCATTATTTTAATGTTTATTCTGCCTGGATGGAGGTTTGAGGTTGAATGGAGTTGATTATCAGTAGACCACGGCCAGGTCATCCGGCCCCAGCCAGCCAGCCCTATATTGCAATGAGCTACAGACGACACGTGCACGGGGACAGAACAACTGTGTTTAATGCGTAAATCTCATTATGGCGAATGTGTAGTCAGTGTATAGCATCCTGAGCAGACACTCCTATTTAAATGCTTTGTCCTCTAGCTCAGGGACACTGCGCATCTCTGTGCCCCCTGTGTCGGTGCGCAGACTCATTTAACAGCCCCGGGAACATAAACAAGCAACGGAAACTATTGCTGTATTAAATCAAGCCCCGCGTTTAGCCCACATTTCGGTGCCAAGTTTTTCCCGTACAGTCCAGGAATCTCTAAACAGGCTTAGAGGTCTTTCAGAAGTCCCCCATTTCCCGTTCAAAGCGCGGATTGGTCACACAGCAGCTCATTTGCATGCTGCGCCGTATAAACCCTCCCGTCACTGCAGCCCTTTCGCGCTGAGAGAGCACACACCTCGAGGAGAGCGCATACATACAGCGTGCGCATTGTCAAACCTATATGGCATTATAATATACAGGCTTTATAGGAAGAAAAAAAGCTGTGGCGGAGAATCGACAAGAAAGGGAGAAATTATTGGGAAGGCTTCTTTTTTTTCAACTTAGTTTGGTTGAACGTGGACAGTTGACTGAATTTGTTATTATAATTTCTCTGTCAAAGTGTCAAGGATGGGAGGAACAGGGTGGAACGGTCTGGTGCCGATGTGCATCTTTCTGGCTGCCCTGACGGCTCTCACACGGGGGAAAACGGTGAAATTTCAGACATTTGAAGAGGACGCGCCGGGGACTGTAATCGGAAACTTGGCCAAGGACATTTCCTCCTCTCCCTTCCCGGGCTCCAAGACCAGTTTCAGGATGATGAAACAGTTCAACTCATCCTTCATCCGTCTGAGGGAGAGCGACGGGCAGCTGGCCATCGGGGAGAGGATAGACAGGGAGAGAATCTGCAAACACATCCTGCACTGCATCATCGCGTTCGACGTGGTCAGTTTCTCCAAAGAGCAGTTCAAACTCATCCACGTCGAGGTGGAGGTCAAGGACATTAACGACAACTCCCCCGAGTTCCCCCGAAAAGAGTCGAGTTTGGAGATCTCGGAGAACACGGCGGTGGGCACGAGGATCCCGTTGGACTTTGCCGTGGACGAGGACGTGGGTACGAACTACATCCAAAGCTATCAGATCTCCGTCAACAGTCACTTTTCCATCGACGTGCTCAGCAGAGCCGACGGGGTTAAATATGCGGAGCTGGTCCTCATGAAGGAACTCGACCGAGAGACGCAGAGTTCTTACGCACTGGAGCTAGTTGCTATGGATGGCGGCAACCCATCCCACAGCGGAACGACGCGCATCAACGTCAAGGTGAAAGACTATAATGACAACAGCCCCGTGTTCGACAGGAACAGTTTCTCCGTGGACCTGCCCGAGGACGCGCCGGTGGGCTCTCTGTTATTGGACCTGAACGCAGAGGACCCGGATGAGGGGCTGAACGGCGAGGTGGTGTACGGGTTCGGCCACCAGGTGCCCTCCGAGATTAGACAACTTTTCAGAGTGGACCGGAAAACCGGACGCCTCACCCTCGAGAGCCCGATCGACTTTGAGAGTAAGAACACTTATGAGTTCGACGTCCAGGCGACCGACCTGGGTCAGAACCCGAGCCCGGCGATTTGTAAGATCGTAGTGCAGGTGCAGGACGTGAACGACAACGCTCCGGAAATTTCCATCACCCCCATGACATCCATCACGGCGGGGATCGCCTACATCACCGAGGCGGCGGCCAGGGAGAGTTTTGTTGCGCTCGTCAGCACCTCGGACAGCGACAGCGGCGCTAACGGCCAGGTGCACTGCACTCTGTATGGACACGACCACTTCAGGCTGCAGCAAGCCTACGAAGACAGCTTTATGATCGTCAGCACTAGCCCCTTAGACAGGGAGAAGATCCCCGAGTATAATTTAACAGTAGTCGCGGAGGATTTAGGCTCGCCTCCGTTCAGAACCATCACCCAGTACACCATTCGTTTGACGGATGAGAATGACAACGCTCCCGTGTTCAGTAAGCCCGTGTACGACGTGTCCGTGGTGGAGAACAATGCTCCCGGCGCGTACATCACCACCGTGGTTGCGAGAGACTTGGACTTGGGGCAAAACGGGAAGGTCAACTACAAACTGGCGGACACGTACTTCATGGGCTCTCCCATTTCAACTTTTGTGTCTCTGGACCCGGCCAGCGGCTCGCTGTACGCGCTCAGGAGCTTTAACTATGAGGTGATGAAACACATGGAGCTCCGCATCACGGCCAGCGACGGAGGCTCCCCGCCCCTCTCAGGCAGCGCCAGCGTCTATGTCCGGATAGTGGACCAGAATGACAACGCACCGGTCGTTACGCAGCCCGCCCTCAACAACGGCTCTGCAGAAGTGCTCCTGCCCCGCGACGCACCCACGGGCTACGTCGTCACGCAGGTCGAGGCGCGGGACGCGGACGAGGGCGCGAACTCGGAACTATGGTACAGTCTGGCCGCCGGGGAGACGTCCGCGTTCTCCGTTAACAAAGCCACCGGGGAGATCTACCTCAATCAGCTGCTGAGCCACCACGACGTGGACGAGACCCTGAGCGTCATCGTCACGGTGAGCGACAACGGGCGGCCCGCGCTCACCTCTACCGCCACGCTGCACTTCCTCCTCATCGCGGGCGCCCCGCCGAGCGACAGGACCGTGTACCGGACCGGCGGGGGGGATGACATACACGCGCAGTGGGACCTGTCGGTGGTCATTATCGTCGTCCTCGCGGGGAGCTGCACTCTCCTGCTGCTCGCCATCATCCTCATCGCCACCACCTGCAACCGGCGCAAACGAGACAAGAGCGGAGAGGACAGCGACTCGTACGGGGAGAAGGACACGTTAGAGCGGAGTCGGACCCACATCGACAACCCGCTGCTGCCTCTCCACGGGACGGCGGGAGGGGAAGGGTTTGAGGAGCACTCATACGCCAGCCAGCCTGGGGGGTTCACCTCAGCTCACCCAGGGAGCAGTGACATGTGCTCAGCTTCAGAGGATGGCAGTGAGGTCCCCTGTGTGTATGACTCAGACAACAAGCCCCGGGGGAATAAGCATGAGGTGAGAATTCAGATTTATGTTTTAAATATATACAGTAATTGTTCTGCACACATAAGGAATTTATACTATATACTATGGAGTGGGGAGTGATATTAATTGAGGTAGGCTATTTCTCTGTCTTGTCTACAGGGCTACTCCACTCTGCCTGGCTATGGGAATAGCAAGGAGGCGGTGAGACCCATCACCATCTGGAAGGGCAACTCCTATACGACCATCTCTGCCAGGGACCCAGTGTTCAGTGGCAAAGACAGTGGCAAGGGTGACAGTGACTTCAATGACAGTGACAGTGACGTCAGTGGACCAGATACTGGCCTGAAGAAAGATGGGGCCCTCCTCCCACCCATTGTGGCTCAAAATGGTAAGGGCAAAGAATTGAATATTGATAAGATTGATGATGGAGGAGTATCAAAGTGAGATCTGTGTGTTGCCAAATTATTCCATTTCAAGTATCCCCAGTTTGTTATGCATATAGCCCACGGACCCCCATTTGATGCAATTTGATCTCTGGGACCCCAATCTATACTGTAAAATCCTCAGTGTTCATTTAACTCTGAGAGTGTACAAATGGAAATGGATCTGTAAGGGTCCATTTGGTTTGTACACTCTCAGAGTTACAGACAAGGATCCATTTGGTTTCGAACCATAACTAATTTAGCTGGGGACCCCCTGGAACCCCCTCAAGGACACCATGATGGGGGACCCCGGGACCACACGTTGAGAACCAGCTGATCTTCTAGATTACAGATCTATAACATTGTCTGCCTCTATATCTCTCAGGTCTATGGGCGTGCACCAGCGAGTGTAAGGTCCTCGGCCACTCGGACCGCTGTTGGAGCCCCACGGCGGTGCGCGCCAACGCCGCGCCGTCGCCATCGCCGGGCATCTCCCCCGCCCCGACCGTGGTGGTCTCCTCCTTCAACGGCATGTCCAAGACGGCCTCCCTGCCGCGGGACCCCCACCGCAGGGGGGACAACTTCTACCAGGCCCACCTCCCCAAGACAGTGGGCCTGCAGAGCGTCTACGAGAAGGTGCTGCACACAGAGTACGACTACGTCCTGGTCACCCCGCCGAGGCCGGCGCGGGTCCAGTGTCACCAGGAGATCAGCGACGTCTCCATACCTGTTTACACCCCCTCCCCGGCACGCTGTCCCACCAATGACGTCTGACATCACACACGCACACGCACACACACACACACACACACACACACACACACACACACACACACACACACACACACACACTTGAAGAACTGTACACTGTGTTTAAAACAAAAATATATATAATTTATGAATCATTGACAATGAGAATCATGTGTAAAAAAAACTTATGAGATTATTTGTTGCCATGAATGTGTATATGCAGTAATATACACGATTTTTGTGTATTTGGAATTTTAAATGTTTTAATGTAAAATCTACATTTGGGAGTCCATTCAGTCACTTTGGGGGAATTTGTTGGATATAAAGTGTATCTTATGGAAATTTCTTTTTGTACATACAGAGACTTTATTTTTTATAAAAGTAATAATTAAAAAGTGAAGATATGTAAATATGAATTGTAAATATTGACCTTTAAGCATGCTTACTATTTAAAATGGCCCACAAAACTATTCAGTTTGAGGCCGGAGAACCAGGATGTATCAAGTTGATAACAATGTATGAAATTATTATTTGAATGCAATAATGACAATTGTATAGATTTCTTATGATCACAATATTCTAAGAGAAAAATAAACTTGAAAACTGCAGTTCCGAAAACGTTGCCTTGTTTGAATTCCTTTAACGTATAGCCTTGGCTACAGTATGTTACTGACGTCAGTCATCGCTAACGGCCAACAGGTGTCGCTGTTGCCACGGCGGTGGGCTCCTGCCCTTGCAGGTGCCACGAGAAGGTCAGTCCCTCTTGTGAATTGGATTTATTGTGTCTGACCAGATGCTAAGGTAGGCTAGTATAATGGCAGATACAGATACTTTGTTGCCCCACGGAATCATGGAGAGACCAATACCTCACTCTCCTTGAGCTATTTCTTTCTCACTCGATGCCTGGGGTGTGTGTGGTAGCCTTATTGGGTTTTAAAAATGGCCTATGTGATTTATCTTGAAATGTATGGAGAACTGGTGTGTAATGTCTCCTGAAACACTAAAGGGCACAAAGGGGATCGTAAGCCAAGGCTTGACAAATTCCTCAATGATAACGTGTTTTATTTCTCCTCGCCAGAATCAGAGAACACTTTTTTCCCCCTGCACCACACTATGAGAAAGTGATTTTTCTTTTGTGCCAAATACGTGCCGAGCAGCCTTGCGGAATTCCTCATTATCATTCTCTGACCTTCACGAACATGGATCCAATACAATTTTAATCACACAAAAGCAGCTTCGGAGTCTGTGAACGCGTGGAGGGAGTGAATGGGTTGTGGTGGGGAGGTAGGAGAGAGAGAAGGAAGGTTATTTAACTTCTCAGTCCACTGCACACACTGTAACCTACGTGTTGCCTCTGAGCTGGAGAAAACATGGCACATTCCTCCGGGGTCACCTTTAACCTCCAGCACAGTTTGCAAAGAGAAAGTGAGATGGTGTGTGTGTGTGTGTGTGTGTGTGTGTGTGTGTGTGTGTGTGTGTGTGTGTGTGTGTGTGTGTGTGTGTGTGTGTGTGTGTGTGTGTGTGTGTGTGTGTGTGTGTGTGTGAGAGAGAGAGTTACAGAGAGACAGAGAGTGAAACAGACACAGAGAGGGAGAGTGATAGAGAGAGAGAGAGAGAGAGAGAGAGAGAGAGAGAGAGAGAGAGAGAGGCAACAACAAACAGTAGGCTACTCGCAGAGGGAACTGTCCAAGGTGATTTGAGGAGAGTGTCCGCCATCCGTAGAGCCTTTATGTGTTTTGCAGCCTGCCCAGTGACCAGTGCCCACCCCATTCCTCGGGTATAGGCTAATGAATTCCTGACCTTTTCTTCTTTCCCCTAATGAATACACGGGCGATAAGCATACATCAAGAAAATATATGGCCGTAATCACCATATAATCGAACCATTATTCACAAGAGCGAAAGGTTAACTCGTTGCAGATTTCCCATGGATGGACCCCTTGAGCTGTTTTGCTATCTGGTGGTTTTATTATCGCCATCTGTCTCTCTGTAATCTGCGACGCGGGTTCAAGCGTCATTTGCACCATTATTCCAACCAGTGTCACGCAAGTACAGTGTGTGAAGCACCCCCTGCCCTGGGGCCAGTTGCACCACCTCACACTAAGTCCAAACTTAGCCTAGTTATAGCTTAAACACATTCAATCCGGGAAAGTGTCTCTGTCATTTTAGATTTCTTTGGCTATTCAAAAATAGCAGATATACAAGCTCATTGCGCGGCACCGAGTGCCGCGCTATGAGCTTGTAGATCTGCTATTTTTTTTTTAAATCGTGAAAATGAGTGCAAATCTTTGAATATATATTTAAAAAATGTATATATATATTTAAAGATTTGCACACATTTTCACATAAAAAAAATAAAAATAGCAGATCTACAAGCTCATAGCGTGGCACTCGGTGCCGCGCTATGAGCTTGTATATCTGCTATTTCTGAATAGCCAAAGAAATCTAAAATGACACAGATACTTTCCCGGCTAAATGGGCTTTTTAAAAAGCCATTTAAGCTAACTATATGCTAAGTTTGAACTTAGTGTGAGGTGGTGCAACTGGCCCCTGGGCAGGGGGTGCCAAAAAAGTACTCATTAGCAGGCTGCCCTCCCTGACAACTGACGAGGGCAAGAAGAGTGGCAGGTGGGAAACAGAAACGCATATACCTTCCCCTGGTCACTTCCACAAGCCTGTTATAAAAATATGACTTCTGTGAATGAGCAGTGGTGGAAAAAGTTAATTTTTACTTACTTAAGTAAAAGTATCAATAGGCTACTGCAATGTAGAAACAGGCTACTCTGATACAAGTAAAAGTCCGGAATTAAAACATTACTTGAGTAAAAGTGCAAGTATTGGTATCAGAATGTACTTAAAGTACTCATTATCGCATGTGAGCTTGTAGATCGGCTATTTTCAAATGTATATAGGGCTAAAGTGGTTAATGTATGTTTTGTAATAATAATCAAAAGTAACTAGTAAGTACAGTTTTCAAATAATATTAGTGGAGTAAAAGTACAATATTTGCCTCTGAGATGTAGTGGAGTAGAAGTAAAAGTACTGAAAACTGGAAATAATCCAGTAAAGTAAGAATACCTCAAAATATTGTACTTACGTACAGTACTTGAGTAAATGTACTTGTTACTTTACACCACTCACACTGGGTGATAAAACACGACTTCTGTGAATGAGCAGGTCTGTTTGAGAAGGGGGGGGGGGGGTGAAAAACATGGAGAGAGAGAGGGGGGGACAGGGGAGGTAGAGACGGGGCTGGGGGGCGAGTGGGGTGGGGG
>NC_139942.1:40201077-40286077 GCF_963454915.1 Gymnoscopelus microlampas | reverse complement strand
TGCCTGACCAACATCAAAACATGGATGCTATCAAACTTCCTAAAACTCAACTGAAATAAATCCGAAATCCTAATCATTGGCCCAGACTCCTTCACCTGTTCCACTTAAGACTTCTCCCTTAACATTGATGGCTCCATTGTCACCCCATCCACCCAAGTCCGCAAGACCGCAACCTTGGTGTCATCCTGGACCCCAAACTCTCCTTCCAGTCCCATGTCAACCAGATCACTAAAACTGCCTTTTTCCACCTTCGCAACATTGCCCGCCTTTGTCCCAGCCTATCACACACTGCTGCTGAGACACTCATTCATGCCTTCATCACATCCCGACCAATAGCATTAGCCTCCTATACGGTGTCACCACCAAGGTTCTCAAGAAACTTCAGTATGTACAAAACTCTGCTGCCCACCTGCTCACTAGGACCCAAATCACACCAGTCCTCCATGACCTTCACTGGCTCCCAGTCAAACACGGAATAGACTTCAAGATACTGATCACCACCTACAAGGCCCTCAACAACCAAGCTCCCCGCTACCTTTCTGAACACCTCCAACGCCCCATCCCGCTCCCTCAGGTCGGGTAATGCCAACCTCCTGGACATCCCGAAGACAAAGAAACAAACCTGGGGTGACAGGGCCTTCTCAGTGCCCGCTCACTCCCTATGGAACTCACTCCCAGCTCACATCAAAGCTGCCCCCACCCTCACCACATTTAAAACCACACTCAAAACCCACATTTTCAGACTTGCATTCCCTACCTAATCATAATCCCCTTCTTCAACCTTTTTTTCTCTATAGTTTTTAACCTTTTGACTATTTCCCCTCCTAATCAAATCATGTTTTTAGCTTGTTTCTGTGACTTTGAGTACTCAGAAAAGCTAATGTAAATTGTATGAATTATTATTATTAAGACACCATAGGCCCTCTCCATTTTTCCATGCCTGTGTGTCGTACTGGGAGCATAACAAGACATATATATTATGACTATCTGTACTTTTTAGCGGCACTAGCCGCTCTATACCTGCCCTTTAGGTATAGAGCGGATCCTGCTCTATACCTGACTTTGTCCGTGTTCACCGTCAACGCTCTGATTGGTCAGACACGTCAACGCTCTGATTGGTCAGACACGTCAACGCTCTGATTGGTCAGACACGTCAACAAAGTGATTGGTCAAGCTTCACGTGACAGGTGGCTATAAACACATTATAAACACATATCGATGACAAAATGTATCAAAGGCGCCGCTACCTTCACACAGGGTGTGATTTTTAACTTACAAGTTGTCGGTTTGAGAAAAGTTGTTAGCATATTACCCCCCCCCCCCTCATTTGTGTTCTTCTTACCCCTTTCTGTCTGCAGGAGGATGAAGTGATGCCAGCCAAGTTTGAAGAAGATTCTCTGATCTGGGTGGCATCTGACACTCCGCTCTCTGACTCTGCCTTCCTCAGCAACAAGATCAAGGATTTGTGTGGAGACCTGCCAATTTTCTGGCTCCGCCCCACCTACCCTAACGGTATGCAAACAGACACCATCAACAAGATTATTAGCAGAATGAAAACATATGGCCTTTCGGTAGAATCAACTCTAATGAGACTATGCAAGGGTATCACGTGACGTGCTGATGTCATTACAGGCATTGCGTCATGACTCATGATTATAGAAGCAAAAACTCCAAAGAAGCCTTCTGACGAGGTTGTACATAAATCAGGTTGACGTCGGATGAAGCAATGTATGCATTTGTAGAAAACCCCTAAGTTGCAGTGTATTAAAGGAGTAGTTCACCCCCAAAAATGACTTATTTTCTATGAATTGCACACCACATGAAGCCTTGTATCCATGGATTTCTTTCTTTTTTTTTGTCGCATTCCTAAGCTAATAATTTGATTCCCGTCTCCTACCGGCTAATGTATCCGGTAGGAGACACAAAGTAGATTATTTGTGTCTCCTACCGGAAATACACCCGGTCATCAAATTATTGTTTTAGGAATGCCACAAAAACAAAAATAAATCCCTGAATTGAAGGCTTCATGGGGTGTGCAATTGATAGAAAATAAGTCATTTTTTGGGTGAACTCCTCCTTTAACCAATAACCATATGAACCGTTCCCAGTCTGGGGCAAACATTTGACAAAACTAGCAGATGTACAAGCTCACAATACATTGTGTTGCGACATGTTGTGAGCTTGTAAATCCACTATTTTCGCAAAGATATTTAGTGTAGAGGGTGGAAAAAAGTAAGGGGCTTATTATGGAGTCCTGGGGGACTCCGGTCAACTAAATCTAGGGTCTAAGTTGTTAATAGCTAAGGTCTGAATAAGTTCTGATCGTGAAACCATGCATAATATCGACTATTCAGAGAAAAACGACATCCTCAAAACATGTGGTTATTCATCCAAACGTCTCCAACTAACATTCCCGCAAACAACTGCAGCTGTCCTCAAAAGCCACGCGGTTCCCATGAGATCTGCATGTTTTACTACTGTCAGGACACTGAACCTTTGATGCATGCAGGAGGACAGAGGAAGAGGAGGGCGGCTCCTCGCCTTCGCCGCCAGGCGCCTGCCGCTGAGGAAGAGGAAGACGTGGAGGCGGAGTTCAACCCCGAGAACCCCTATCAAGTGAGTCACACACACATTTGTAATACTATAGTTTTTATGACACCGATTTTATGAATGCCATTTTCACAATCTTTGCCATTTTGACATAAAAAATTGCCGGTGTGCAACTAATAATAAATCGTCCATAACTTCTAAATGTCTAATCCTAATCCTAGCCCCAACCTGAATCTTTTTCTAATTGTAAACCTAGCTCCCCAAATCTCAAAACAACCATTTCTCTTCTGAGGACCAGGTAAATTGTCTATTGCCACACATTTGGTCCTCACAAATATAGTAAGCATACACAAACGCGCACACGCACACACAAAATGGTACACACATTTACATTATATTCCGTTATAATCTGTTATATGCCCACAGCCACCTAGAATATTCACACAGCTGTCCTTTGGTATCTGAGCGCTACCTGAGGACGCTACGGCTGGCGAGCCCTTCTCACAGCTGTGTGAGAGGCAACAGATGTCAGGGTCACGGCGAAGGGCCCGGCCTGTCATAGCAAATCTGAGCGCTCGTGGGTGTGGCGTTTTTTTGTTATTGTTGTTGTATGAATGTGTGTGACAAAGTGTGTGTGTGTGTGTGTGTGTGTGTGTGTGTGTGTGTGTGTGTGTCTCTGTGTGCTGCTGTCTGTTTGACGAAGCCTTTCAGAATAGTCCCGTCTAAAGCTCTCTTTTCAGCCATTGAGGACATGTGAATAATTCTACTCAAGACCCCCCTTCCCTCTCCCCACATGTCAAGCGCTGATGCACACACATATACACACACACACACACGCGCGCGCGCAGACTCCCATACGTACATGCACACCTCCCCTCCCTCTCTCATCCCTTATGCTGGGGCCCAGTTCCCTAATCCCCACTCTCTCTCTCTCTCTCTTCCTACCCCTGAGAGAATGGCGTGTTCCGCAACCCCCCCACACACAACACACTCTTTGACAGCTACAGAAAGGGGGGGGTGGGGGGTGTTAGAGCACAGTGTGCGTACACGTCGGAATTTTTTCTTTTTTTTGACAACAAAAACCCCCACATCTGACAACATCCCCTCCTCCAAATCCCTGCGCCTGTCGGAAATGTATTTTTAATTGGTCTGAGATGAGCCGTCTCCGCCACTAAACCTCCAACGCATCACACGTCCCCGACGCCGGAACGCGAGCTTATGCAGTGTACACGATGGGAAAATAAACCCAACAACTACTAACCGCTGTCTTTCAACCCCCCCACCCCCCCACCCACTCACTCCCCACGCACACACACGCCAGAGAGGTCTGGAGGGCGAGGACTCGGAGAGCACCATGACCTTTGACCCCATGCTGGACCACATGGGGATCTGCTGCTCAGAGTGTCGCCGCAGCTACACCCAGTGCCAGAGGATCTGCGAACCCCTGGGAGGCTACCACCCCTGGCCGTACCACTACCAGGGCTGCCGCGTGGCCTGCCGCGTCATCATGCCCTGCCGCTGGTGGGTGGGACGCATCCTGGGCATTCTGTAAAGGGCAAACAACACCTCTCCTCTGGGAGGGAGGGGGGGCAGTGGAGATTGTGGGTGGGTGGGAGGGAGGGAGGGAGGGAGGGATGTGGAGTTTTGGAGAGGGGGTAAATAAAGGGAGTTTAATGCCTGATTCATACTTGGATGCAATTCGTGTCACGCACCGGAAAATAGACGATTTACAAGCTCACTATGTGACGTGAAGCGACGCGTTGTGAGCTTGTAGATCAGCCATTTTCAACGCGTGTCACCGGTGTGCAACCAAGTATAAATTAGACTAAAGAGAGAGCGTGAGCAAAGAGGTTCAACAGGGTCCCAAGTCCTGCCTTGGTATTCCGTGTAGGTCTGTGCGTATCGTGTGCTAAATTGGCACGTCCCACGACCAAGGAATTACAGTAACAGTCGACGCTCAGTATTGTTCATTAGAAATGCATGATAACAGAATCTGGGCCACACATATCATAATATGTAAAGGTATGCTAAACCATATACTGTTCCCGCGTACCGTATAGCTCAGCTCATTAAAAATACAACACAGCTGACTGAACCAAAGATTTAAGTTCCACTGAACTATAGATTAAGACCCTATATACTGTTGAGGAAAGACTGAAAAACAAAATGGTGGACAAACACTCAGCAAGCCCATTTACAGTCGAGCGCGTTGAGGCCTGTGTCACACTGTTCATTAATGTGGAAATCAGTGGGTTTTTGTGTACACTTGTACTGATTTTCTTTCCTGCCATTCATTGCTTTGTGATGTAAATAAATGTACAAGATGAGAGGTATTCTATATAGGCAGAGTAGCAATGTGTCAAACTGCATATTGTGTGTGCTTAATGTTTTAGCAGCCTAATGTCTATTCAAGTTTAAACTGTTTCCTTCACTCAAGCCGTTTTCTTCATTAACTTTACTGCGCTATGTCCTGAATGCTCTTCTCCACTGTATTTCCATCAAAATTAAAGCAATTTTAAAGTTAAGAAATGTCAAAGTGCAACGTCAATAAATAAATCTTTTTTACGTAAACTTTCAAACATCACCCCGCTTATCTGTTATTACAACTCCACATGACATATAGGGGCCACTTAGATAATAGATAAACATTCTGCACTAAAAATACACAAGTCATTTGCTTCTCATTCCCTCTGTTTATGCCACACAAAACCATTTACAGTTTTTTTCCCTCTTCTTGCGGATGTGTGGCATCCCAAGCATTGAGCAGAGAGAAGTTTCCAGAGTGCTTTAATGTCAGAGTTGCAGCTCTGGATCTCTTTAATGAGACTAAAGACTCTGCAGCCGTCACGCTCCCAGATCTTACCCACGATGCAAAGCGCTTAGCTCCTTTTGATGTCAGGGGAGCAGCTTCAGGCGGTAGGGGGAGTTGGGGGGTGGTGTTACCCAGACGGGGTGGGGTGGAGGAAAAGTGTGTGTGTGTGTGTGTGTGTGTGTGTCAATGTGTACGTGTGAGCTAGGGTGTTGCAGTAGCTGGTAGCTAAGAGTCCCAACCGCTGCCACGAACAGGGTCCCGTTTGATCGTCACGAGATGAAACGATGTGCGATAAATTCAACATTTAACCCTGTGTGAGAGGTCTGATGATGCGGTTGACGGGGCCTGATCCATATTAATGCTACCGTGCCAGGCCAGGGTATTCACTCCCCCGCAGCTGTAGCTGCGTTGTTTGGTGGTGGTGGTGGTGGTGGTAGTGGTACTGGGGGGGATGTACTGTAGGGGTTTGAGCCCACTTCAGCTCTCTGCCTCTTTATAGAGAGCACTGCGCCATCTAGCCTTCAGACCATCTCAACAACCATCAGACTGGGACTGGTGACTGGAACTGGTATAAGGCAGCTGTTGTGTGTGCTGTGAGACAAGTTCAGGGATTTTGTGACCACGACCATTCATTGCAAATTATACCACTACATTTTAAGAATTTCAGTTACAAATGTGTGTACAGTACTTCCCCACACCAAACTCATGACGAGCACACCCATGTCCATCCAGGCTATAATGATATCCAAAGCAAACCCGCCCCATTGCTGGTGTTAATCTGTCGAATGATTGCTCACAAATCCCAAGACATAAAGTTATTGTAATCGATGTAAGTATCAAGTGTATGGAGGTGAATAATTTCTTTCACAAGCCAAAAACAAGATTCAATTACATTTTTCTTTAACACTTCAAAGGTTTCCTTTTTATTAATCTTTACATTTTTATACAACCAGTGAAACAGAACTTTTGTAAAAGGCTTCCTAAAAGGAGAGTGTTTTCGTTTTTTTACACTTCAAAGAATTCCTTTGTATTAATCTTTACATTTTTATACAGGTGGTAAAACAGGACTTTCGTAAAAGACTTCCTAAAAGGAAAGGAGAGGAGAGAGGGGAAGTGGGAAAAAAAATCTGAAAACCAGCTTCCAAAACATGACCCAGGAGAACCAAGCATGAACCAAGTTATTTCTCTGGTCTGTCTCTCGAACAAATATCTCTCAAATACCCCCTAAATAAAATCTAAATTATTTTTGATAATTATTTGAAAAGACCTAGGTGTATTTGAGGTTACTAAACGCCTAATAATAATAAATGCCTGGGTCTTCAGAGCCCAGGGCAGCCATCTTCGGAAAACTATGCAAATTGGATTTTAATTTGTGTGCTGCTGCTGGCTAGCACTAGTAACCAGAGCCAGCTCTGCCGCCAACTAGTTAGCATAGCCAGTCAGAAACAGTTGGAGCATTCCCCATAGTGAGACACCTCACTCTGTATCAGAGAACCAGGGTTAAGAATGTAATCTAAGGTTTTGCTATGTTTACTATGGTCAGTTCTGGGCAGAAATCCAGTGCCCTGCACTCGGGTGGCACAGTGGTAAAGTCCCTGCCCACCACCACCGAGGTTGTGGGTTCGAATCCACCGTGGTGCATCCGGCTTTGTCGGGCGTCCGTGCGAACACAATTGGCCCGTGTTCGGGGGAGGGAAGCCGTCGAGAAGGGTGCCATTTGTAACTGCATGTATTACTACGGGCTGGGGCAGCACCTGTCAGCAGGGAGTGTTGGGCGGGAGGAGTAGGACGAAGGCTCTACGTCCTCCTGGTGGGGGCTCCTCACTGGCAGGTGAGTCAGTAGGATACAACAGAAGTGACGACACGGAAATGTGTGTGGGGAGGAATTCATTGGCATAACGACTAAATTGGGGAAAAAAAGGGGGGAAAAAAATATTGGCTACTCTAAATTCAAAGAAAATCACACCCAGTGTGAAGTGAGCGGTGTTATTTAAGGTCATCACAGTGATGGAAGAAGTTATGAATTTCATCATGCGTCTCGCTAGCCAATCACAGAGTGGTCTGAATACTCATCAGCCAATCACAGTACAGGGAAAGACTAATTTTCACGACGGATGGGTCATGGGTCGCAACCCCACTTATAGGAGCAGCTACACCGCTCAAAAAAAGAAAAGATGTAAAAAAAAAGAAAAAAAAAAAGAAAAGAAGAAATCCGGTGCTCACACCATGGGATGTTTACTTCATACTGTGGTCCCCCATGCCGTGGGACCAGCCTTCGAGTCTGCAAATAGATGCTTCTGTTGATCCACTCCTTCCTCCATCCCTCCCGGCCTAAACTACCGCGAAACCTGGCCCATGGGGCGTCCCAAGAGACTGGGGACAGCGCATCTATCAACGGCCAGCGGCTAGAACTCAGCTGTGGGACACACAGCCCCAGTGTCCGCTGAGTGAAGCCACAGCACAGACTCGCCTGAGGAAGCAACTAGCAGGAAGAACCAACATGCTACGGTTCTAGAAGTGATCGAATTACTGCTCAACAACAGTACTATAATTACAATTATTACCTATTTCCCAACATGTATCGCAAATGTGAAGATGTTGACATGTCGGTAATGAGAATGGGTGGTAAAATGATGTTATGGTGTGAACCAACTGTTTAAATCAGATTATTTTATTTTAAATAATGATATGCTTTTATGTTTCATGGTTTAGGTATTATTCATTTGTATGATTCTCTCTGTATAATAACGTTCTTACTGACTGATTGGGCTGTTTACGTGTTTATTTAATAATTGTACTTACTACTTATTTATTAAGTATTTTATTGACAAGTGTATTGCATTTAAGGGATGTTTATGTAACACTTGGGACACTAGCGTGGATGCTAATTTACGTAGCGTGATATACTAAGGTTTTATAGGATTCATCTCTTATCAAACAAACTAGCAACTTTACTTGCATCATAAAGGCATCATAACAAAATATCAAGGTACAAACACAGGGTGGCAAACATACAGGCATATGGGTCTACATTTTACATTATTAGAAAGTAGGCCTGCAAAGAGAGTTCCAGGGGAAGGCCGCAACCAACCAGGGCCTCAATAGTAGTATAGTCTCAATGTATTTCAGTACAGTACCATCAGAAAGTTTCTACCTGTGGCGCGCTGTTCTGACTCGTGCTCTTGCGATCGGGGCAGAAGGAGACTTCGGGAATCGGGCTATTTTTGGACATTTTCACAAAGCTCTTAAAATAGGAAATGTACTGTAAGCGTATACTTGCATTGAGAAATCTTTTCATACATTTTATACAATACAATTGTGACAACGCAGAGGCCATATTGTTGCTTCCACCTTAATCTTAACCTTCCCTTTGATTTAATCACCACCCTTTGACAAACCCATCAATCAAGACCATTGAAATGACTTCCTTAAGAGGATCTTTATTGCGTTGACTCAGTCCTGGTTAAGGGTCATGAGCTTATAGGAGAGGAGTGGCAGGGCACAGGGCTCCATGCTTGGCTTGCTGGTTTTTGGTGTAGCGATAAGGGTGTGACTGTCACTTCTGCTTGCTGACGCCAGTAGGTAGAGCTGGGCAATATATCAGTATTATATCGGTATCGCGATATGACACTATATATTGTCTGGGATTTTGGATATCATGATATGGCAAAGGTGCTGTCTCTTCGATGGTGTTGTTTTAAAGGCTGCATTGACCATTTTCAACCTGGTATTCCTATTTTTGGCATGTCAATACAGGCAAAAATGTTCAAATTGTGAGAACAGCAGATCTACAAGCTCGTCGTAGATCATCATGTGACACCGTCGCGTGATGAAGTGGTTAAAGTGAAGTGGTTAAAGTTGCCATAACTATTCCGGAGGTTCTATCATTTGCCTTCACCCACTTCTTATTTTAAATCATTAGTGATGATTATCACTGTGTAAATATTTTGTGAAAGCAACAATAGTCATTCCCACAAGGTATTTGGTCAAAAATATTGCAATATTTGATTTTGTCCATATTGCCCAGCCCTACCGGTAGGAGACACCGGAGCTCTGTGACCAGTCGTGGTGGAGAGAAGAGGTAAGAGGACATGGCTGAGGTTGGGGATGAAGACCAAGAGAGGACTTCCAACAGAGGAGAGAGGCGAGAAGAAGAGATGGAGGGAGATGAAAAGAGAGAGTGTGTGTGTGTGTGTGTGTGTGTGTGTGTGTGTGTGTGTGTGTGTGTGTGTGTGTGTGTGTGTGTGTGTGTGTGTGAGTGTGAGAAAGAGAGAGAGAGAGAGAGAGAGAGAGAGAGAGAGAGAGAGGCAGAAAGAGAGTGGTTCAATACTTCTTGAACTCTACGTCATCAGGTGGGCTCATCTCCACTTTTCTTTTGCCTACATCTGTCCAGTTGGTGCTCAGGACTGTACCACCTGACTCCATCTGCAGGGGGTGAGGGAGAAACAGACGATGACATAGTCTTTAATAGTTAATGGCTATCGATAGCAAAGACTAGGTGTACAGTTAATCATTACCGTCAGTGGCGTTTGTCTTTTCTGTTATGCAGAAAGCCAAAGAAGCATTCACATTATACGCCAGGGATGCAAGCAGTCTTTAAAGCTTCAATCCATAAGTTTGGCCTCTGAGGTAACTGCAACGATGTCCGAACTACAATACCTCCTACCCGACACCAGGGTCCAAATTCCTCAATGGAACAGTAAGACCACCTCCAACCACTGCAGATGTACTAATTATATTGTTTTAACATACTCAACAGATTGGTTAAAATATAATTAATTGCAGTGCCTGGTATTGTGTACTGCATGTCTGTCCTCTTCAACAGCGAGTTACACTGTTAAGTTTCAGTTTGGTGATGTCATGCACCATAAGCTGTGATCGGTCAGTCTATGTTCGTGGGGACATGCAGACAAACCCTATTCTGACAGAATGCAATGGATGGTTTGATTATGCCATTTTTAAAGATTTTCTTCTATAAGATTTTCTTCTATTCTTCATTAAAAAAATAATTGTTCACTTGAATGTTCTCTGTATAAAGTTAGGAGTTAGTACCGCGTCATCAGGGGAGGAGCGGCAGCAGCGTGGAATCAGTAGGACTGTAGCTTACTAATCCTTGTACTAAAATATTACTGAGGTTAGGGTTAGGGGTTAGGGTTAGGTTTAGGTATAGTTGTACTGAGGTTAGGGGTTAGGGTTAGGTTTAGGCATAGTTTTACTGAGGTTAGGGGTTAGGGTTAGATTTAGGCATAGGAAACTGCTGCTCCGCAGCTGCTGCCCCGGCAACACGTCTTTAATGTTAATTAACAATAATAATAATAAAACTTTATTTATATATCACCTTTCAAAATTGTGTTTTACACATGAGGCATGGTACACAAAAACAACAAGAACAAGAAGCAACAAGAGACATTTCAACAATCAACATGATACGACTAAAATTAATATGAGTTAGCACTGAAAGCTAATCTATAAAAGTACGTTTTCAGCAGGGATTTAAAGGGGGAGACCGATTCAGCAAGCCTGATCTCCAAGGGCAGTGCATTCTAAAGTTGGAGCTCTGGTACTGAAAGCCAGATCTCCTTTGGTCTTTAAACTGCAAACTTGGCTTTCTAGAAGTGCTTTGCCTGAGGATCTCAGACAGAGTGTTGGCACATAGGGGGAGAGCAGATCAGATATGTAAGGCGGAGCAAGACCCGACCTAGCCTTGTATGTCGTGAGCAGGATTTTAAAGTCAATTCTAAAAGGGATTGGGAGCCAGTGTAGAGAAGCTAAAATGGGTGCGATGTGGTCGATTTTTTGGACCCAGTTAAAAGGCGAGCGGCATCATTCTGCACTAATTGAAGACGATGAATAGATTCTTTTGTGAGGCAGGTATAAAGAGAGTTACAGTAATCTAAACATGAGTAGATAAATGCATGTATGACTTGTCAGGTCAGGGATGGATAGAAATGATTTGATTTTAGAGCTGTTTCTTAGGTGATAAAATGAGGATTGAATGACTTTCTTGATACGATGTTCAAAGTTAAGGTCGGGATCAAAGGTGACACCTTGATTCTTAACAGTGGGCTTGAGATTTGTGGTTAGTGGGCCATGGTCCTTTTCTATTTGGGCTCTGGCAAGAGGAGGGCCAAACACTAGAACCTCTGACTTTGCATCGTTAAGCTGGAGGAAGTTGTTAAGCATTCAACTTTTGATATCAGCAAGGCAACAATAATGAATCAGTTCAAGGACCTTCATCACATTCTTTGTCTGCTATTATTCCACAATTTTGCATAATTATTTGTTGATGTGTATACAGTAAAACACACAGGCATTTTGTGCTTTTTCCGTTGGTTTAAACCAGATCATTAAGCATGAAGTAAATTACTTACAAAAACTTTACTGTATTTCAAAGTGTTGCTTTGGTCTAAATTTCAACAAATATTTTATAAGGAATTAAAATACCTTTATAAGCTAAATAATCTTGCCATGTTGCCAAGCTGGAATACACTAATACCAGTATCAACATTATAGAAATTCAACATGATTGTTGGCACTTTAAAATCATCACAAGACCATGATATGAAATATCTCGATACAATAGAATCTTCTTAGGTCTACAGAATGCAACAGTTTCTACCTCACTAGTGAAGAGTCCGGGCAGAAGGGGAAAGCCTCAGAGAGATTAACAGGACATGATTTTATACTTCCAAAACACATGTCAAAAACAAGACTCTCCCTGTCGCAATAGTGAATGTTTCATATTTAACTCGGCGAGGGTACGAATTTGGTTCCATTTGTACATTGTCTGAGTCACATTAACACTCAGGATTTGACTGTGCTTTTGGGAGATGTGTTGCGCGTTGACAGCGAACACGCGTCATGTACTCACAAAGGACTTGTTCATGGCGCGCTTGACCTCATCAGAGCCGTCCGAGTAGATCTGCTGGAAGAGGCTGTTGAGCGCCGCATCTCCCTCAAGCTTGTCCTTCTTCTCCTCCTCGCTGATCTCTCCCACCACCTTGTCCCAGTTCCTGGTGCCTTGGGCCGATGACGGATACTGGCCTGTTGGGTGGAAGGAGACAGCAAGCGGCTCACGTTAGTCCGGGTCACAAAGTCGGGCAATCAAATCACAGGCTTTAATTATTCATGCATTCACTTTATATTTAAAACGATGCTGACCTTTGGTAGAACCTCGAGTTGTGCTGAAAGGGTGGTTTTGAACTGTTTCACCATACAAGATGGTCTTTATTGTGTACAGGTACATAAGAGTGAATTGCACTTTTGTTTGGCAACTCAGGCATTGTAGCAGCATTAGAAATAGTTATAAAAAAGAACAAACAAATATACGCAACAACAATAATAATAATAAGGGTAAAAAAAAGTGAATAATTAAGAAGAGGACAGTTTTGACATGTCCTAGCGCTTAAAGTGATTGAAGGTGCTGTGCACAAGGTTCTTAGCCCTAGATTATCTTTTCATTAAATCTAATACTGAGAGTGAATGGAATCGTCAACTTCTGGTTCCTCGATCACAGAAGCATCGGATAAGGAACATATTTGGACTTGGATATCATGGCCAGGTAGCTGTACAACTCAAGTTTCTATCAACATCACTTTAAATAAGAGTTGACAGTCTGCTTCCTCTTTATGGGCTATTTTTTATTCTATACAGTAGAGGCAACCGGAAAGTGGAGAGGGAGACAGCGTAGGAGGAGTGGTACAGGAGACAACACTCTGGTGGGATATGACCCAAGGCCGAGCTGAACACTGAAAAATACATGCATACTGTACATTATTGCAATATTTTGTAAGAATATCAAACATGATTATTTGCACGCCCACCTTTTTTTAGACTCGAAAAATGCTAAATAGTCGCAGAAACCGTGCGTCTCCGTATTTCAACTTTGTGTTTTTGTGGTAAATTAATGCCCTTAATTAATGCATGACTTCATCATACTTTTGTGGTGTCACCCAAAGGTAGCAAAAACAGCCCATCTATAAGCTCATGGACGCATTGTGAGCTTATAGATCTGCTATTTCCGCTATTTATGAAAACTTGTTAAAGTGGTTAAGTGGTTAAGTGGGGTTTTATAAATATTTAACCGATGTAAAGAATTAACAAGAGCTTGTGACAAAATAACAAAATCGGATCCATTGCTCAAACAGCTTTGGACATACAAGGTTTCCACCGACAGTGATGATTATGTATATTGTGAATAACTGCATGTAATTACTATACCATCCCTGGACACAGTCGTTTTATTTCTGATTGGAAAGAGCGCTTCAGATGGCGCATTAGTTTTAGAAGAGCTGCATGGTCTTGGGCACGGATCTGTGTAACCACTTTATCCATATTTTATACTTTGGCTATTCAAAAATAGCAGATATACAAGGTCAAAGGCAAAGCGCGCCACTGAGTGCCGTGCTATGAGCTTGTAGATCTGCTATTTAAACAAATCTTGAACATTTGTGCAAATATTTGAATATATATTTTTTAATTCAAATCTTTGCTTCTGGGGGTCTCTGGAACAAAATATTTGGAGGGGGGGGGGGGGTCGGCGGACAAATATAATATAAATATAATCATTTTGGGTGGTCCTTGACATGAAAAAGTTTGGGATCTGATATTTAAAAAATAGCAGATCTACAAGTATATATGTAATGTATATATGCTATTTTTGAGTGGCCAAAGAAATCTAAAAATGACACAGATTCTTTCCCGGTCTAAATGGGTTAATGCCATGTGACAAAGGGAGTACCTGTTTGAAGCCCTGTGCTCTTTGGCCAAAATCCTGACATTTTCCCAGCTTTCGTGGCCCCGTGGTGCGAGCGCTAAAAAGCAACTTTGTGTCCTTTGCTACTGAAAAACGAACTTCTGCAGAGCCACACCGTAACAAATATTTGTAAAAAAGGCCATGGGTAGATATTCCAGCCTGTTAAACACATAACCATGCATGAATATAATCTGTGTGTGTGTGTGTGTGTGTGTGTGTGTGTGTGTGTGTGTGTGTGTGTGTGTGTGTGTGTGTGTTTGGGGGTCCTTGGCATGGATAGTTTAGGAACCCCTGCTCTAATACACAAAGTGCCATAGCCTCTGGATTCAGCCCTCCTATTTTGAAATTGCTTTTCCATTGTGTAGATCAGCTATTTGAGAATGTTTTGTAAATGTTTCTGACATTCCAATAAATAGGGATGCCATTTTTTTGTAACTGTCCCCCCTCCGGCACCTCCTGGCCACTTTGAAAACCACTGTATTCGCAAAATATTCAAAACAAGCAAAGCATGTTGTTTTCCACCCTTCAGAAATAATAATTTGAAAGTACATGATATATTATATATTCAGAAGCAAAATCGCAGTCCACTTATCCGGCAAAAAGATGTCAAACGTAGATTTTAAGCCGTCAATATTGCACAGCTCTACCAAGTGGGGGTGTGGGCAGGGTTTTAACAAATAAAAAGTGGTACTTAAGAGGATATCCTGCAGCGAGGGGGTGAGTACACGTAATGCGCTTGGTTTGACTGCCCACTTACCTTTTAGTTCACAGAGAGAGAGAGAGAGAGACAGAGACACAGAGAGAGAGAGAGAGAGAGCGAGAGAGAGAACACACCAAGTATTCAAGTATTAATCTTGACAGTAATGGGACTGCGTGGGTTCAAATCGCGTCTCATATTTTTCACTGTCACCCCCCCTGCCTCCGCTGTCAGACTAATGAGGACTACGTTAAAAAAAAAACGCAACACGCAAGCCAACATTGATCCTCACACTGCCACCGAGAGAGAGAGGAGTTATGATGAGGCCAACACAGACACAGACAGAGAGAGACAGACAGAGAGAGACAGACAGAGAGAGAGAGATAGAGAGACAGACAGACAGACAGAACAGTCATTTAGCTGATGCTTTTATCCAAAGCGACTTACAGGCAAGAAAACTACTTCACCAGAAGTCTAACATGCATTCTCTTCTAAAGCAAGCAACTAAGAGTATACCTAGCGCTAAGGTAAAAGTGAGACAGAGAGAGAGAGAGAGAGAGAAAGAATGAGGGACAGAGATCAGTTAACCACTTGAACCACAGCATCCATATCCTGGGGGGATCATTAGCCAAAAGAAATAGCCAAGTGTAGAGGGTTTAAGTGGTTGAGAGGAGGTGAACAGAGAGAGAGAGAGAGAGACAAAGGGTTTGTACTGACTGGGGGTGAAGTGTCTGACGCTGGGCTCCTGTCCTGCTCCTTCCAGCGTCTCCCACCTGATGGCTTCTGTCTTCTTCATCTTGAGCTCCACCTGACAGAGGAAGAGGAATGATAGAGAGGTTGTTGCTTTTTATCGATTGTTACATTCGCTATGGCGACTGATGCTGACATTTTTAACACACATCAAGCTTTCTCACAATAAACTGAGCTGACAGAAGGAGGGTGGGGGGGGGCAGGAAAGAGAAAGGGCAGATTAAAAATAACAGCCATCGGGAGCGACAGCGGTTTGAAACACAGGACAACACAGAACATTGTTGCTGGGCCAGATATATACGCTCAGAAACATCATCATCCCAGCCCCTGTGTGTGTGAGAGAGAGTGTGTGTGTGTAAACGTGAGGCTATGTGTATGTGTGTAAAAATGAGACTGTGTGTGTGTGTGTGTGTGTGTGTGTGTGTGTGCGCGCGCGTGTGTGTGAATGATGGACATAGGGAGAGATCAGGGAGATGCGGGGGCACCGCTCTATCTGGTGCTTTCCTGACAGACATACAACACTAATGAGATGTCTGTCAGCCCAGGGGCCAGAGAGAGAGAGAGAGAGAGAGAGAGAGAGAGAGAGAGAGAGAGAGAGAGAGAGAGAGAGAGAGAGAGAGAGAGAGAGAGAGAGAGAGAGAGAGAGAGAGAGAGAGAGAGAGAGAGAGGAGAGAGACAGTGAGAGAGAGAGACAGGGTGACTGAGAGGGCGACGGAGACACTTCTTTCTTACATGACTGTATATAGGTTTCAAGCTGACTACTTAATGTGATTATGACTGGTTTTTATGATCTCCAGTTAAGGTCTCTTGAATGCTTTGGCCATATAAATGGATTTTCACCACACCAACAAAGAACGCTGAAACTGAGAGAGGGGGGGGGGGTGAATGAGCATGAGACAGAGAGGAGGGAGAAAAACAGAATGAAGGAGAGAGAAGAGAGAGGGACGGAGGGAAAGAATGTGAGAGAAGTTTAAATGAAATGGGAGGGAAAGGGAAGCGAACGGACAAAAAGAACAAAAGGTGTTGGGGAGAGAGAGAGGGGGTATTTATTCTATTTATATTCACATTCATTTCTTGACGAATAAAAATAAAACGATTATTTTTTTGTATTAAAAAAACGAATGGATACCATAATCACTTAAAAAATTATCGATAGTTGCCTCGACTTCATGCAGTGGCATCTGGGCTAAGTCATCACACCAGAAGAATGGGCGCACACACCATGCAGACACACACACACACACACACACACACACACACACACACACACACACACGCAGACAGACACACACACACACACACACACACACACACACACCATACACAGACACTGAGCTACACTGACACGGCACATGCTGGTGAGACACGCAAGCTACACTGTTGTGTGTCACCGCCTGTTATGATGTGTGTGTGCGCGCGCGTGTGTGTGTGTGTGTGTGTGTGTGTGTGTGTGTGTGTGTAATACATGGGATGCAGTGTATGCGTGTATGTGTTTGACAACGCTGGTATGTCTGTGCAATTAAAGGCTATTTCTGCTCCATTGGGCGATAAGGTAATTCATTCAGCATGGTGTCAGGACAGGAGAGAGATGGAGGGAGAGAGAGAGAGATGGAGGGAGAGAGAGAGGGAGATGGAGGGGGAGAGAGGGAGATGGAGGGGGAGAGAGGGAGATGGAGGGGGAGAGAGGGAAACAAAGAACAGCCGGGATGAAAAGAGAAGAGCAATAGCAGAGAGAGGCGACAGGGACAAAGAAAGAGTGGGCGGGTGGGGAGAGAGAGAGAGAGAGAGAGAGAGAGAGAGAGAGAGAGAGAGAGAGAGAGAGAGAGAGAGAGAGAGAGAGAGAGAGAGAGAGAGAGAGAGAGAGAGAGAGAGAGACCGAGATAGGTGAGGAGAGGGGGGGGGGGGGAGAGAGTGAGAGAGAAAACACAAGGTCGAGGTCTGTGGCGCGACGTAGAGAACATGGCGAGCGAGTGGGAGAGACACAAAGAGAGACAGGTAGCGAGGTAAACACTGGTGGGGTGTGAGAGGGGGGGGGGGGGGGTGAGAAAGAGAAGAAAGAAGAAAATAAAAAATGGTCCAAACAGACTGTAATCATCCCGTGAGGTGATGAGCTGCTACGGCGCCGCGATGGAGCGCTTCAGTGTGTGTCAGCGTTTTTAGTTTTTTTTTTATTTTGCTCTGCGTTTTAAAAGGCTGCCTGCGCGCGCGCGTTCGTGTGTGTGTGTGTGTGTGTGTGTGACTGTGTGTGTGTGTGTGTGTGTGTGTGTGACTGTGTGTGTGACTGTGTGTGTGTGTGTGTGTGTGTGTGTGTGTGTGTGTGTGTGTGTGTGTGTGTGTGTGTGTGTGTGTGTGTGTGTGTGTGTGTGTGCCGGATGTGTGGCTGTGTCTCAGTGCTGTGCCGTTGTCACTTGTGTTTTGATGTGAAACTCTCCACATGTCCATGCATGTGTCCACACTCGCGGATGTATTCATGTATGTACAGTATGTGCATATGTTTATGTATGTATGTATGTATATGTATGTATAGTAAGTATGTGTGTGTGTGTGTGTGTGTGTGTGTGTGTGTGTGTGTGTGTGTGTGTGATATTTGGATTTGTGTATGCGTTTGTGTGTGTGCAATCCTGAACCGAAGTGTGTGTATACACTACACTACGTGTCGTGCATGTGTGTGTGTGTGTGTGTGTGTGTGTGTGTGTGTTTGTCCCCGGAGTTCATGCAACATTAATCTAGCTGCCACATCTGTGTGTCTGGGCTTTAAAGGGATATGGCAGGCCACGGCACCGGGTGTGTGCCACTGACAGGCGAGGAGACGCCTCTTTAAGAGGCTGTGACAGCAGTGCCACGCACGGAGGCCACCACCCACTGGACTGCACACACACACACACACAAGCTTATTCATGCACACAAACCCACATGTACATACAGTACGTACACACATGCTCGCACAGAAAGACCAACAAACACACAAACAGACACTTTCACGGTCCCTCATGTCCTCAAGCGGCGCTTGCGCTCTCTCTCTCTCTCTCTCTCGTCCTCTTATGTACAGATTTCAAAACAAATGCTGCTAAACGGATGGCTAAAGGAAATAAACGCAAACACTCGCAGATGCTGACAGGCGTGCAAATTAACCCATTGAGACCTGAAGCCGATTCTACACTTCTCCTAAATCTCAACAGTATTCTGAAAAACGTGTGTTTCTATATCAGTGGTGCTCAATCTTTTTCATGTCAAGGACCCCCAAAATTATATGTATTTGCCCGCGGACCCCCATCGAAATATTTTGTTCCAGGGACCCCCCAGAAGCAAAGATTTGAGTTAAAAATGTTCGCTTTAGAAATATATGTATTCAAAGATTTGCACACATTTTCAAGATTTTTCAAAAATAGCAGATCTACAAGCTCGTAGCGCGGCACTCGGTGCCGCGCTATGAGCTTGTATATCTGCTATTTTTGAATAGCCCAAAGTGTAAAATAATGCTTTTTAGCTCAAATCAAAAAATGACACAGTTCCAGGTCTTAATGGGTTAAAGAGCGGAGAGATGCGACTTTACTCATTGGCTGAAGGGAGATGGGAGATGGTTTCGGAAACGCGACGAATCAGGCAGCGCGTGTGTATTCCAGAGTGTGTGTGTGTGTGTGTGTGTGTGTGTCTAGACGTCTGCTCTGATCAAACACACTGGTGTGTAATTGGCTCCCCATCGTCATGGTGACCCCCGGGGTTAGGCCGTCCTTCATGGCGAAGGACACAAGGTCGCTGTGATACGCACACGCACACAAACACACACCAACACAACTCCACAGAAACACAGTATAACTGGCACGAGTGTGTTGAAAGATTGGAATTGTCAGACTCTGTTGATGTGGGTGTGTGTGTGTGGATGGAGCATGCGTGTGTTAATGGTGTGTGTGTGTGTGTGTGTGTGTGTGTGTGTGTGTGTGTGTGTGCGTGCGTGCGTGCGTGCGTGCGTGCGTGCGTGCGTGCGTGCGTGCGTGCGTGCGTGCGTGCGTGCGTGCGTATATACACTCATGCCCGGCTTAGCTTCCCCCGCTAAGACTTTAAAGGCAGCGGGGAGATGGTGCATGAATACTGGCAGTGAGGAATGAAGGCAGCCCATTACAGAAAGAGAGAGAGAGGGGCAAAGAGAGAGAGAGAGAGAGGAAGTCAGAGAGAGAGAGAGAGAGAGATAGAAATGGGAAAAGAGGGAGAGAGAGACAGACAGACCTTGGTGGGGGTAAATCAACAGCTCCTGGGGTACAACATTTTTTAAACGCTCATTAGGGATGCGTGCCAATCTGGAGGAACTTGATTTGCTGACGCTGTTGTTCACGTGTCTGTTGTTGGGTCGGCTCCCCCCCCCGCCGCCCTCTGCCTTCTGGGGCATGACTTTGAAACGGCACTGAACGCGGCTCCCAGAGAGGATGTACATTTACATTTTAAAAGCATGTTATTTCCCTCTTTTTTTTTGAGTGGGCGGGGGGCACGGAGTCTTTAACAGATAAATGTGGATGTGATCATGGATGTGTGTTCTTAGAGCTGTGTGTGTGTGTGTGTGTGTGTGTGTGTGTGTGTGTGTGTGTGTGTGTGTGTGTGTAGGGCCATGCATACCCATGGAGCCCAGTGGACCAGGGAACAGGCAGGTCTTTGTGGGATTTGAGTGGAGAGGGTGGAGGGTCTGTACTCTCCTTCTCTTCTCCGTTAACCTACTCTCCATTGACAACCCCCCCCCCTCCCATTTTCTTTAACACTCAACTTGGGTGGTGGTAGTGTGTGTGTGTGTGTGTGTGTGTGTGTGTGTGTGTGTGTGTGTGTGTGTGTGTGTGTGTGTGTGTGTGTGTGTGTGTGTGTGTGTGTGTGTGTGTGTGTGTGTGTGTGTGTGTGTGTGTGTGTGTGTGTGTGTGTGTGTGTGTGCGTGCGCGTGCGTGTGTGTGTGTTCCTGACATAGGTCACATTTTGAAGCACATGTATTGGGGTTAAATTGATGGGTATAATCTATAATATAATAATAATTTCTATCCGTTATGGTTAAGGTTAGAGTAGAGGTTGTTCATAGGCATGTATCAATTAAGGTTACAGTTAGAGTAAAAGGTTAGTGTTAGATCAGTTACGATTAAGTCTGATGCAAGGTGATATGGAATGGATGCAAGTTAATGCGATGCAGTTCAACCAATCGCAAAACCAACGTGTGTGTTTGTGTGTGCGTGTGTGCGTGTGCGTGCGCAGGGTGACCATGTAAGAGCGAGAGAGATAACAGCACAAAAGCTACAGAAGAAAACAGTAGAGGGACAGAACGATGAAAAGAAAGACAAATCGAGGAGAGAAAAAAAGAGAGCAAAATCCAAAGGGGGGGGGGGGGGAGGGAGAAATGAGTGCCGAAAAAATAGCAGGAATAGAAAGGATGGGGAGAGAAAAAGAGAGTAAGAGAGCGGTCTGTTCGGTCTGTCTAAGGCGCTCTCCCTTCCCCATCTCTCCCAGACTGAGTGCTTGTTTAAGCTTCCACACACGTGCACCTCTGGTATGCAGTGTCCACTGTTGCCATGGAAAAGTGAGTGAGTGTGCATTTGAGAGTGCGCGCACACAAGCCTCTGTGTGAGTGTGTGTGTGTGTGAGAGAGAGTGTGTGTCAATGTGTGACTGGCCACTGTTTGTTTTTGAGATTGTGCGCGCGTGTGTGTGTGTGTGTGTGTGCATATGGTTGGTATGTGTGAATGACCACTGTTTGTGTATTTGTATGTACAGTATGTATGAAGCGAGCGGAGGAGGGCAGGCAGGGATTTATTTTTTTCACTCCTCCGTGATGTGAAGCTGGAGGCTTCAGATAGAAAAGGCTGGCAGCTTTCTGCTGCTAAACTTGCTGATGTGTAGAGAAACAGCCCCGGTTCCCCTGCCCAGGCAGGTCAACCTCCACCCCGCGCAGCAAAACCGTGCCATTGACATCTACGCTGCGGACACGGAGAGATCTACTACACACAACACAGGACAACATGAAACGACCTAACTTATCGTTGCTGTCGGGCGTGCAAGGGGGGTTTTCAAAGTCAGTAGCCAGCCACTGACCAAATGCTCTTCACTTTTTGTCTCCTCTATGGGAGGTGACCATTCCAAAAAAGGCCCAAAAACTAAATCCCATTGGGACTTGTAAAAAAGTGCTGAATCCGCCTGGAGACATCTTTGGCATCCATCAGCCGTTGCGGCTGCTGGATGAAAGAAGTCAGGTTTCTTGCGGTGTTGGTGACCCGAGCCCTCGCTGCTATACCCAGGAAACAGTGAGCACCGTGTTGTTGCCATTTAATCTCCGCTATCGTATTCCGCAGTCAGGAAAAAATACAAAACAATCAATTTCTTTCTAGGGCTGCGCGGTTTGACCTAGAGCCCGACCGATACCCATGGGCAGGCGGATATATCTCAGCTGATATAAGGCCGTACATAAAATATTTATGCCGCCGTTTAATCCGACGACCTATTGGCGTTCACGTCAAACAGAAGATTAATGTGAATACCGTGTGTTTGTGCTATCTGCCCCGTGCCGTTGTGTGTGCCGAAAGATCAGCGATTCATCCTTGTTCAGCAGATTTCATCAAATATCTAAAGATGCATCAGTGCAATCCGTGAGGGAAAAGTTGTTGTTAAGACTGTGAAATCCTGAGTAATCTTTTAACTCTCAGACTGTACAAACCACCAGTGTTCATTTATGCTTTTGTACACTCAGTGCACTGGCTGGTATTATGCATTTCAGCAGCAAGGGAATTGCCAGACATAATGGTTGTCTGCCATTGTTTTCCGATCTTACTGCATATCGGAATCGGCTCAAAATATCCAATTGTGTGACCCGTACCTGTCACATGATTGTCACAATATGTTATGGAAAAAGCTCTCTCTCTCTCTCTGTCTCCATGCTGTATTCCCCTGGTATCTCTCTCCCCGCTACACTCTGTACTCAACAGTCCTAGGAGCAGACGGAACTCTCACAGCCTGAGCAAGCACACAGACTCAGTCAACACTGGAGCACAGTCATTAGCCCACATCCCTTATACACACTAATTAGTCTATACTAAAAAGTGCCCTTCCTACTCATTAGAGCCATAATCACCTTAAACAGTGCTGGGGTACTCTCACAGGACACGGCTTTAACATTTCAGAGTGTGTGTGTGTGTGTGTATGCGAAGGTATGTGTGCTTGTATTTGTTGCTCACTTTTTGTGCATCTGAGTGTAGATATATTTCATATTGTTTGTGTATGTACATGCGTAGGTAGTAGGTAGGCATATGAATGCCTGTCTAATAAATAGTGTGCGTGTGTACAATATATCCATGTTAGTGTGAGCCTGTGTGTGTAGTATGAGCGTGTGCGTGCGTGTGCGTGCATGTGTAGGTTGACATTTGAGTGCCTGTGTGTATATTCTGTTCATGCTGCGTGTGTAAGCAAGAATAGGTAGGCGGCTGCTGCCCATGAGTGTGTATCTGCAGTTCATCCTGAGTGTATATGTGGGTTTGGTGTGTATGGGTGCACAAATCTCCCGTTAACTCTATGAGTTATGCTAAGGTGTCTACAGGGGACATATTTAACAAGCCTGGGGTGTTTTCTTCCCATTTCTCGTGGCTCCAGCAGGCTTAACAGCTTTAAGGAATTATAGACAGACAGCTGCAGCCTACTTTACACTGCTGCTTTTGGACGGCTTTTTTCCAAAAGAGGTTTAGAAGCTAATCGCACTGTGATAACCTTAAGGGCTTGTGCAAGTGTTCTTTTCCTAATTTCTTTTCTCTTTTTCTCCAGCTCAATGACTAGAAAAATCCAATGCAAAGGCGTTGGTCAGTCTTCAATTTATCATTGGCTAGCGAGACAGCAGGAGTGTAAACTGAGCCACTATCACTCTTGAGGGTTTGTTCTTTACAACAATAATAATAGAGGTGACCCCAAGCAGTTGACTATTGGACGATGGATTGATCCAAAGAGCCTGATTTGACTGCCAATGTTAAAGTTGAATTGTGTCAAAGTGTTCCTGAGCAAGACAATTAACCCTTAATCTCTCCCTGGGTAACTAAGATGTGCGGGATGTTCCTTGAGCTGATGGTAGGTGTTGCATACTAATACTGTTACCAGCTCAGTGGCCTGAGACTGGCAGGTCGAGGTTCAATTCCCGGCCGAAACATACCTATCACTATAAAAATGTTACCCAAAGCTTGGCACTCAGCATCAAGGGTGGGATTGGGGGTAAGTCCCTACGACATTCTCCATGGAGTGTACCCACGCTACAGAAACAAGAGATAGGCTCCTGACCTATGGGACACATGGCTCGGGAAGTGTTGGTTCCCATGGCTACTTAATTATTTACTAAATGCTGTTAATAAAAAGAAAAAAACTCATGTACTTTAATCAATCAAATTTGTGGGACCATCGGAGCAGCACAATACAGACATTTCAAATAATGAGTGAGGAAATGGATGTAACACGTCCCATTATGTCTACATGCTGGTACATGCTACATATATGCTCATCTACACTTGTATGCACGTTGTTAAATAGGCCTACATATTGCCATAGCAATGATTCACTCACTTCCTAGGCTTCTTTTTTCACAGACCAGAAGATGAAACTGGTCATTTTTATTGCAAAACCAGAATCATTTAAACTCAATATTATGGTTGTTTTATTTGAACTTGACATCATAGAAGCATGAGATTAATCATGTAATGTTACTGAATGATCATATGAAAGACAGCCTTTAGGCGACTTAACAGCTGTAAGTAGGCTAATCCCTGTAAATGAACAGGAGGGCAGCAGGAAATAATTACTTGATAATTAGGAATTATTTTCATATTCACACACAGATTTCTGTTCGGAAGTTTAGGTGAATGATAGACAATTAATTAAATTGTAGATTGTGAATCTGTGTTCACCTCTCTTTAGACCTAAATCAAATTACACAGCATTTTTTTGTAAAGTTAAACTGAAATGACCAGCTAGTTGCTGCGTTCGGTCACAAATACCTTCTTATGCCAAGACAAACTACTTTTCTTTTGTCTGGTGTGGAAAAGATGGAAGCCAATGTCGCAAGTGAGAATTATGTATCAATGACGAAGGCAATACCACGATTCAACGATCATTAGACGATAGGCAAGACTTGACCAATCAGACTCAACCATGTACATTCTTAGTTGGGGACACCCCTAAATAATAATCATGATGAGAACTGACAGCATCTTTCCCCCGGTCATCAAATGATTGGCTTAGGAATGCGATAAAAACTAAACAAATCTCCATGATTCAACGCTTCATGGGGTGTGTGATTGATAGAAAATACGTTTTTTTTTGGGTGAACTACTCCTTTAAAATCACTGCTCTGGCTGTGTACTGGCCATAGTGGAGGGTTAATCCCAAAACACAGGTTTACAGAATAGGGGCATCTGGTGGGACAAAATCTACTGGCATCTGGTGGTTGATGTAAAAGCTCTAGGCACAATATTTCTGTGCGGAAATGGTGACACAGATAAGCTCTAGAGTCTAGACTGCGAATAAGCAATCTGGACTCTGACAGACCGACTGGGTTGATGGGGTGGATGGTTGGGTGAGTGGGTGCAGTACCTTGGTGGTGAGGATCTTAAAGGTGCTCTGTAGAGGAGTGATTGGATGAAGGAGCTGCAAGGCGAGGCTGTAGTCGTCCCCTGATGGCAACCGCACTGTGGCAGACAGCTGGAGGGAGGAGGGACCACACACACACACACACACACACACACACACACACACACACACATTTATATTACTATACTTGTGAGGACATCAAAACTTGACATAACCCTAAAATGCTACGTTATATGTAGTTACACACCGGTGTTGCACACCAAAAAGAGCAGCTCTACAAGCTTATGATGCGTTGGCGCGACCCTGGTACTATAATCAGTACGATTCTAACTTGAATCTTTTTCTAAATGTAAGACTAACATTTTTAACCATAGAAACAACCATTACTCTTAAGAGAACCAGGAAAATTGTCCTTATAATGTCTATTTCTCAACTTCTATTGTAGTTGTGGGGACATTAATATAAACACACACACACAAACACAAGTTGCTAACACAGGTAAAATTCAGGGTTCTACAGAAATTGAAAGTTTAAATTACCGTTGAATATCGGGAAGCTAAATCGTAATTTCAAATTCATGAGACTATGTTTAAACAGTTTGACCGAGATCTACGTGGGCTCCAAGATTTCTTGGAGGATTTATTTTTATTTATTGGATTGAAACAAATTCTTGTTTGATGAATGCACGCCATGTTGACGTCCTGAATATATAAACAACGTACAATAGCAAAATCCCCCCCCCCCCAAAACATCATCATTGACCGTCGGAAAACAAAAATCCAAATTGACAGCGAGAGAGCAAACGTTGACCTCTCCCCTGTGGCTGCACAGCGCTGAAGGAGGAGAACTCAACCCAGATACCAGATAAGAAAGACAAAGATGGATAAGGAAGGGTGGTGGTGTGGTGTGGTGGGGGAGGGGTGTCGGCGATGTCCTTGTGAATAATTGTCAGGCTGGTTGTGTGACGGCAAGGAGTCTCCTGGCACTGTGTCCCCTGCAACCGGACACTGACCCCTGAAGACGGCTTGTTACAGCTCCCTATACAGCCTGTCACGAGTGGCGTGGGTCACCGACAGTGGTGGACCGCAGTAACCAAGTAACATTTTCGGGCAGAAACCGTTTATCTCCATTATCCCATTGAGACCTGAAGCCGATTCTACATGTCTCCTAAATCTCAACAGTATTCTGAAAAACGTATGTTTCTATATCAGTGGTGCTCAATCTTCAAGGACCCCCAAAATTATACGTATTTGGCCGCGGACCCCCATCAAAATATTTTGTTCCAGGGACCCCCCAGAAGCAAAGTTTGCTTTAAAAATATATCTATTCAAAGATTTGCACACATTTTCACGATTTTTCAAAAATAGCAGATCTACAAGCTCGTAGCGCGGCACTCGGTGCCGCGCTATGAGCTTGTATATCTGCTATTTTTGAATAGCCCAAAGTGTAAAATAATGCTTTTTAGCTCAAATCTAAAAATGACACAGTTCCAGGTCTTAATGGGTTAAGCAGAGGTTTTCCACCCAACAGAGACGATTTACTTGAGTGCTGTACCTAAGTAAATTCGATGCGTACAATTGTTCGCTTTGAAAAAATAAATATTCAAAGATTTGCACACATTTTCAAAAATAGCAGATCTACAAGCTCGTAGTGAGACCAGTGAGGTCCAGCTCCCTACAGCCTGTCACAGTGGGCGTGGGTCACTGAGGTGCACAAGGAGGCCCACTTCCTCCTCGCCACGGTCTGCACTTGTCAAGACGCCAGCCCACACACACACACACACACACACACACACACACACACACCACCACAAGATCTCTGGATAGACTCGTCACATTGAAATAATGGAATGGCGAAATATAACTGCGGTCTTATGAGAAGCGCTACACAGAGACTTAAGCCCTGGTGCGATGTATTATATCGTCACTGTCGTGGCATAAACCTCCTATCTCCATGTCCATGAAAAAGCACTTTTTGTGCCTTTTCCGTAATTAATGAATTACTTGATCATACTACGGCGTCACGCGAAAGTATGAAAAGTTACAGATCCACAAGCTCGAAACGCGGCGCGAAACGATGCGTTTTGAGCTTGTAGATCTGCCACTTTTGCCATTTTTTAAATTTGACTCCGTAAAAGTAACAGTTTTGGACATACGAGGTTTCCACCCGACAGAGACGCTATGTTGGAATCACAATATTGACAACTGTGGTTTCCCAAGTCGTAAGAGGCTCCCCAATTTTGAGGTGTTCCAGAGAGCTTCCTCAGCCTAAGTATTTCGGTAGGGTGCATATTTCCAAATGCTCGGCCGACAAATGGAGTTGCCTGTCAGGGAAAATCTGTCACTTGATGCGTGGAAGGAGAATCCTAAGCATTAGCATGTCATTATCTTTTTTTCCCCACAGTTTTCCCAAGTTTCCTTCTACAGCATATTGTTTGAGCACTGAAAGAAAAATTGCGTAGAAAATGTTCTGCGTGTATCGTAATTCATATTATGCTATGAATGGCTGAAAGAGAAATGATGAAATGTTTTGGTCTCCATAATTGTACTGCCATAGATGTAGAATGAAAAGGTAACCACAAGTCCAACACAAGATTTCAAGTAATTATATCAAAAATAAATACAAATTGTCATATTTACATCATTACTTGAGACCATTGCCTTTGATCAGTAACATTCTACAAGGCGACTCTGTTCAAATTTTACAGTGAATTCACCCAGAGTTTCCAAGAGAGCTTTGTAACAGAGACCTGGCAACGTTAACGAGATACAAACTTTGTAAAGTTGGGCACAGTAACTAAAAGAAATTGGAAACGGGGGGGGGGGGGGGGGGGGGTTTCAAGTCTTTTAATATTAATTTCCAATTCACTCAATAACCGTAAGTAGTGTACAACCACTGCACACTTTGTCACAGGGGAGACGGATAATTGGAAACTCTGCCTTTCATCTTGAATTGCCCTAAATATAGTAGACACATAACCACACACGCGCATTACACAGATCTAGTTAAAGATATATGAAGATATCTGTACTTTGCACCAAAACTTTCCAAAAGCTGAGGAACAGTTGATTAAGTGTGAATGTGGGGAAAGGGCGAACGAATTCTTTTGATATGGGGTTAGACTCGGTTTATTATCCTATGAGGACAAACACAGCCGTTTTCTCTGGGGTTCCCTCCAGTTACCCCTCAGAGAGAGAGAGAGAGAGGGAGAGAAAGAGAGAGAGAACTGTAAAAGGAAAAAAGAGAGCGAGAGAAAGGGCTTTCTCCCTGGGGGGGACTTTGAGGCTGATCTTGGATCAGCTATGCTTTCTATCTACTGACAATTAAAGAGGTTGGGAATTGCGGGGAAGGTAAATTGTTCTTAGATCTCGACTTGGGGGCAATGTTTAACAAGGCACCACTGGAGGCATAGTTGGCTCCCCTGGGACTGAGTGCATGTGTGTGCATGTGTGTGCATGTGCGTGTGTATGTAACGGAGAGAAGACCCATCTAATGGTTACCCCTGAGGAGAAAAGCCCAATAGGAACACACACACACACACACGCGCGCGCACACGCACATGCATTTCCATTTGCCACAAAGCCCAAGTTCTTCTCTACTACTTTGAAGTGTGTGTTGATGTTGTGTGCGCGTAAATGCACCTACCGCTGTCTCTGAGAAGTTGACACGGACCCCATCCTTCGGTACATTCTTCACCATGATTGAGACAATTACTTGGGACTCCGTCTGGTACCAATCATATCTGTGGAGCGCCAGAAATTCACACACACAGGCCACAGAAATGCACACAGTACTGTTTAGCCAAAGTCTGAAGAATTGGTGATGATTTACAATGACAATCGCAAGCTCTCAGTTATGTCTCCACAAAACTCCAAACACACATCTACACACTCACACGCACGCACACAACCCCACTCACTCGATTAACACAGATCAAAATTAGGTGGCTTTTGTTTTGACCATTAGGGACCTTTAGTTAGTCATTTTAAATGATATGACAAAACAACTCAACAAAATCGCAGCTCAAAAACAAACCGGGCACAAACACAAAACACTGAAAAAAGGATTGCTTGGCAACAACTAACTGTCCGGGAACGTTTGTGTACTCACTTCACGTGTGGAGCTGCCGGTGTCTGTTGGAAGATTCAGTCACCGGAACAGACAATTAGGCAGTGTGTTTGGGGGGGATGCACAAAACAAATGGACACAGGCGAGACACACAAAGAGAGAAACAAAGAGCTTAGTAAGGCTTCATCTGGAACAGTAGTGTACACACACACACACACACACACAGCACAGAGTTGCACACCACGGCTAATGCTGAGAGCAACAGTGACCCCCGGTGGCCTGACAGAGGAACTCACCGTAATGACTTCACCATTCTGGCTATTCTCTGGAAAGAAAGCAAGAGATAGAGGTGTTAAAAAAAAACAGGGGACCTAATATCGCCGTCATGTCAGTTAAACTTTACTCTACTATTCTTCAAATTGATGATCTCACAGCTACACCACACACACACACACACACACACACACACACACACACACACATAAAGAGATATAAGAGAGATATAGCCTGCATTACACATTGACCAATAAGCTGTTTACCGATTGGTAACGCGATAAACATGCGAACAGAATCTGCATTGGGTTTCAACGTGTTTTTGCTGTACACATAGACTCCTCTCCAATGGCTCCGAAGCCAAGTTGTTTACTTGTCTGTCCACGCCCATTAAAAGCCCTGTGGGCCCCCTGCCAGCATGCCTGCTCACCGTTTACCAGAAAGCTGTCATATATTATTCAATACATTCATTAGAGAGAGAGAGAGAGAGAGAGAGAGATAGATAGAGAGAGGGAGAGGGAGAGAGAGAGTTGACGGCGAAAGGAGATATGACGCGAGTTAATGTTGTCTTAATGAGGTCGTACTTGAAAAGAGGGAGGGCTGTGGGGACTGTTGAGATAAAAAGGTGTGTGTGTGTGTGTGTGTGTGTGTGTGTGTGTGTGTGTGTGTGTGTGTATTTTGAAGCGTACTGCAGTGGTGTCAGACAGGAGCTAGGGACAACCAGCTGCTGCGCACACTGGAAACACATTGTCACCAGAAGAAGAACAAAGACACAGACGAGTGGAAGTCAACGATGACTGCGAGACGAATAATCACTCAAGGTGTGTGTGTGTGTGTGTGTGTGTGTGTGTGTGTGTGTGTGTGTGTGTGAGAGAGAGAGAGAGAGAGCAAGTATGAGTGAGCGTGTGTATGGATAGCATTCTTTAAAGTTTTGGGGCAGGGATTTACACCAGCGAGCATACTGCTGTGTGTGTGTGTGTGTGTGTGTGTGTGTGTGTGTGTGTGTGTACACGTGTGTACACGTGCTTCGAGCCTCATCGGGGTTTTCAAGATTGTCGGCAGGCAACTGTGATGAATCACAACGCTTCTGGGATTTAAACTTGAGCTGCGCACGTGTCAAAACCCATGTTCACTTGGAACGATTCAGGCCTATAATAGCTGCCTTCGCACACACGCCATCCAGAGACGCACGCACGTGTATCCTTAACGGAATGGTTTGAACCCTCTCGAGGAGGGGTCGCACGCTCCAATACTGTGCGCGCGTTCCACCTGACGCATACCGCGGCCGCCTAGACAGGAGGTGGAGGCTCAGCGTGGGACGGCACAAAGTAGGGTGGAGGAAGACAAAGTGTCCTGTTAGCTTACTTACTCTCCATCATCTCCTCGCAGCGCTTCATCCAAACCTCAAAGGATTTGTCGGAACCTGAGGGACGACACACCAGAGAACAAGGAGTCAAATACGTTACATAATAATACTGAGTGAGCGTGAAAAGCCTGACTTATGCTTCGGTGACAAAGCATCGACTGGGAACCTGTAGCAGAGACTCCTACGTAGTACTTGTGTCACCTATTTTTCTATTTTTGCCATGAGCACCGATGTTCTGAGACGGTCTATTTCTGTTAGAATTGTACAGCACTTTGTGCTAAAATGCTATGTACTGTAGCTCATACAAATGTGTTCAAATAAACCCTACAGCCAAATCAATGGGAAGTTAATGACAGATAGTTATTACAAATAATTGCGTATCAAATTACAACTTCAGTTTGCACAATTAACAATCACAGAATATTGATGGAGGAGCATTGTACATTGCTTTACTTAATTCCATCTATTTAATATGAGGTACAAAAAATCTAATAAATAAATGATATTCCCCAAACCATCCTGATAAACAATTATGTTTAATAATGTAATGATAAACTAATTGATTACAGTTTATCATTTTAGCCCAGTCCGTAGCGTGCTCGCCTTTGAATTGCAAGGTTCAGGGTTTGATCTCGGGCACTGCCAACTCAGCGTAGGAGTAGCACGGCTTGGGTAACTAAGACGTGTGGTAAGTGCTGGGAGCTGACAGTCGGGGTAGTGCTCCACCTCAGCAATCCATCTCCCAGGGGTCTAGCACAATGTAAAGGGGATAGATGCCCCCGTTGCTCGGCTGATACGACAATAAGCCACTCCGACCTACTTACTTACTATATCAATGTCAGTGAGGTGCCGAACAAAGTGGTTGAATTCTGCTCAACCACTTTGAGAACTTTGGGAAGTGGCTGGAGGTATAACAGTTAGAGCAATGTTTTATCAATAGAAGTGCACGAGACCACAGGTCTCGTGCACTTCTATTGATAAAACACTGCTAAGGGCCAACACAGTTATTAAGTAAGAAGCTGTTATCAAAAGCTATTAAGCAGGTAAGGTAGGCTGACTCTATCCTCAAAACACTGTACATATGTCTGAATTTGCCTCCTAACAATATTGGGTCACTGGCAAATTAGAGAGAAATGTGGCTCCCCCAGGAAACAACAAGAAAAGGACAAATGGAAAATCAGTGGACCAGAATGAAGGAGACATGAGAAGACGGGACAGGTGTTGCGAGGCGGAGGTGGGGAGGTGCGAGATAAGATAACCGACAGCAACTCAGCACTTTTTTTTGGACGAGGAGAGAAAAGAAGAAGATCGGTGCACCGCGGAGGAGTTTGCAATAAGTAAGCAAACAGCTGGGTGCAGCAGTGGCAGAACTGAGATGAACTCTTGAGCACACTAGAGCCCAGCGTTTTGTCCCCGAGGGCAGGACAGGCTGTACTCACCGTCCAGCTGGTGTCCCCGAGTAAAGGCTGCATGTGATGACTCATAGCGGTTCAGGTGGTACTCTGCTATTCTGCAGGGGGTCAAAGAGAGAAACATTACAGATGAAGCACACTCAACGATGACTTCATCCCAGAGCACGTGCTGCCGTGGCTGTAGAGTTATCACAAATGCAGCCTTTAGATGCCCTGGGTGGGGCTGGGTTGTATGATAAAAAGGGCAGTTAAAGGTGATGAACTTGTCTTGCACTGATTGCCCTAAGGCAGTGGGTCTCAAACGTTTCTGGATCAGGCCCCACTTGAAAATCTCCAAAGCATTTGCGGCCCACCCATCTGACCACTTAACATGGCATGTTTTAATTGTACGGTCAATCAATCAATTGCGTTCCGGGTTGGGTCAATGGAACTAACGTAGTATACTTTTTAAGTTCTTATTTATCACAATGAAAACTCATTTTTCAAGGTTTTTAAGAAAAAATATGGGGGCCCACTTGCATTATCCTGACGGCCCACAGGTAGGGAATCACTGCCCTAGGGATGATATGGCAGCTAAAGGGCCACCGTGTGTTTAACTGATGAGGGAACTCGCCATGTCAGCACCAGGTGGTGCAGGGATAAAGTACTCGTACACAACACTGTGGAGACTGGGGTTAGATTCCTCTGTGGTGCCTTGATGTGTATCTGAAGAAGCGGATACACCCTACCAGGCCAATCATGGAGGTTGGCAGTGAAAGGTGCCGTGTAGTGAATTGTGCATGGGGAATTGGTAGAGCAACTACCTTAATTTGGGAGAGAAACAAACACGGAATAAGTAGAACAACAAAATCTGTGAAAGAAAAATGTAATTGGTAGAACAACTAAATTGGGGGAAAAAACATGGCCAAACATGGTTGCTGACTTGCTGCAATTGTTTGGTAAGATTCATGGCTGGGGATACAATGGGAGTTTGTCTGTCCACACACTAATCAAGACGGAGCGGATAACAGCGACCTTTGATGGTCTAAATTAAATGTGTAGTTTAACATTCAGTTCAATTTGTTTTGAGTTCATACAGTATGTACATTATACATTATTCTCATCTTTACGTCCTTACTGCTGCCTCCTCTAACTAACCCATCATCAGTCTGTCTCTCACACACCCACACTGCCTCTCAACAGTGGTCGGGTTCTTCTGATTCAACTATGCCACCACTCATTTATTTTACACTGTGAAGCCATTTGTAAAATCTGTTTCAATATAAGCGCCATCAATTAATTATTGATCATCCTTTTGACATGCAATGAATTGAGGGCAGAAATATCACAGATGATGATGGCTTACATGTGCATGTGATGAATTAATGGTACGGAAGCTATAAATATTCACAGCCCTGCGTAATGATAATGCATAATGACAGCTGTTCTCCTGCTGTTGGAGAACTCCGCCGATGCAACAAAATCAGTGAAATTGCCCTTTTTCTTTGCCATTCTCCTCACCGACAGGTCTAATGACCTGTCATTAGACATTTCGCTGCTTGTGCACTGTACCTATAGAGTGAGTGACAAATAATACAACCCTCTTGTATCTGGTGGAGCCGACACAAGTATCAATATACAAACGGATGTTTAAGAGTATTTCTAAATCCATTCATGGCGAGCCATGCAGTGAAAATCGGGCTTGTGCAAGTGTGGCCAGTTTCACAATGATTGATTCATTAAACCGGAATCAGGCGAATGTGCAGCTTTGTATATCTGATGAAAGGAACGTGTGCATATTGATGTCTTTGTATGTACAAACTGTTTTATACAGTACAAGCGTGTTGAAGACTGCAGGGTTTCCATGCCTTCACATGGGGTCTGTATGATTGAATGTGTGTGTGGAAGCACTCGTGTGACGATTACTTCTCAGCAGTGATGGAAGAAGTACTCAAATGTTTTACTTAAGTAAAAGTATCAATACCCAATTGTAGAAATGGTCTAGTTACATAGTTACTATAGTTACAAGTACAAGTTCGGTATTCAAGATTTACTTCAGTAAAAGAACAAAAGTATAGGTGACATTTTTCAACAAAAATAGGGAAAATAGCAGATCTACAACCTCACGATGCATCACATTCTGAGCTTATAGAGCAGGCTATTTTCGCACGACATCGTCGCATAACAAAGTAGTAGTATAGAACAGGTCTTCAGTGGACAGTGTCTGGGCTGCTACAGAGAAAGCCCTATCGCCAAAGTGTTTTGGGCGACACTGTGGGTTGTCTAGCAGCCATTGTTTGGGAGGAGCCGAGTGGCCCAACAACAGTTCTGTCTACGGGTACGAGATAAACAAATTATCCTCCGGCCTTCATTCTTGCCCTCAGTATCCAACCTTGGGCATGGCTACATCAGACATGCAGATATAGACAGATATAGATCTGATATGCCTGACTTCAGTTGGATAACCTCAGGCAACAATGAACGCTGACAGTACGCTCAAGTGATAATCTCTCTCTACATACACTGTATATATAAAGATAAAAATGTATTAATATTTCAAACTACTAGAACGCAGATTGTGCCTTCAATACAGCATGCAAACATTTACCCCCCCCCCCCCCCCCCCCCACACACACACACACACAGATACTGTTATAATATAATATATTAGAGGTTTGACCTGAGTATCTGTACTGTTTCCCTCTCATCTGCGTAAGCATACAGTATTGATATGTTCTTGTCGACCATGAGCGCTGCTTTATCAGGACACTGCATGCTCAAGGATACGGGATGCAACTGTTGAAGTGCAATTCATCTTCCTTGTAGAACATCAGGTTCTCTTGTTTGTGCTTATTCATATAACCCACCCTGCTTCTTTCTGTTCTAACTCACATATCTTCCGGTCACGTAACGTGACTGGGAATAAGTATACTGTATATTCTCCATGTGTTTAATAAACTTCAGAACATGCTGTGTGACATTGCCTTGTGTCATCTTGTTGTCCAGGCTTGTTTAACCCATTAAGGCCGATTCAAAAAATGTCTTCTAGATCCTAACAGTTTTCTGAAAAACATATGTTTCTATATCAGTGGTGCTCAAAGCTTTTTTCATGTAAAGGACCCCCAAAATTATATGTATTTGGCCGCGGACCCCCATCTCAAAATATTTTGTTCCAGGGAGTCCCAGAAGCAAATATTTGAGTTGGAAATTTCCGCTTAAAAAAATAATATATAGCAGATCTACAAGCTCATAGTGCGACACGAAGTGACGTACTATGAGGCCAAGGCCACAACAGATAGTTACAAAAAATCCCAACACATACAGACACCCTTTCAGGGCCCAACGTTGACAAGTTATTTTTTCCTTCTGGACCTGCAGGGCAAGTACTTCTTAAATGTACTTCAACTTGCCCCATTTAAATGTCTACTTGCCCTGCCTAGGGGGTACTGTAGCGGCGGTGCTACTCGTAGACTGTTCTCACAGTTTACTTCCAACTAAAACCCATTTTGATTGATTGAATACTTTATTAGTTAGAAATGAAAACGGCACATGGTGCAGTAAGACATTAAAGCTAGAAGGATAACACAAAAAAGTCCTGGGGACTTGTTTCTATTGTGGTCCTATGTATTGCCTGTTGATTGTGTGCAAAACAATACAGAGCAAGAGACCTTTTTTTTTTTTAACTACCAAAATACATCAGTCATATTTAATTGAGAATTGATTCCAAGATCCAACTATTAATTTATTTGTAACATGGACAGGTAAAAGCAAGATGGCAGGAACCAAACCTATAGAATCAATCAGTCGTCATTTCAGAACAGACATGCTCAGCAGGGCTCCAGAGTAACTTTTCAAACTAGTATTGGTTAATGTCAGTACGGTCGCTTTAAGACCGAGACTCAGTCAGCATCACCAAGCAATTGCATCATCAAATTTGCAACTGCACCGCATAACCTACAAGCTAACAGTGCATTGCATTCACTCCACCTACATGTTAGCTTGCAGATGTTTTTTTTTATTTTTTGCATGCGACACCATACTACGGATTGTGTGTGTGTGTGTGTGTGTGTGTGTGTGTGTGTGTGTGTGTGTGTGTGTGTGCGTGTGTGTGTGTGTGTGTGTGTGTGTACACAAGCTGTGTGCATCTGACCCTTGCACGCAATCTGACCAATTGAAATGTAGCAACTACCAATTGTGTGCATCAGGTGATTCAACTGAATTAAAAAACTTTATTAGACAATTGATATATGTTGTGTGTGTATATACATGATCATGTATATGTGTGCCTCAGTGATTTTATTTAACTAATATGACTCTGAGTCACTTTGAGGAACAGGATTGTTGCATTTAACCATACACACCATATATACAGAAGTTCAGAACACGTAAACACACGCACAGATGATGAAGGTGCAGACAGGGACAGACCAGCCTAATGATCATCAAACCCTTCACACGAATGCAATCACGTGAAATGATAACTCGCACACTCATTTTGGTGGCAGTCTAGAGCCCCTGCTTAGGCAGAGAGGTTCAGACAAGGCTGACAGAGGCAGCCCACACTGAATGAAGATATTGAGAAAGAAAAAGCAAACAAAGAAAAAACATCGCACTCAACTGGTACTGTACATGCCCTGGGCGGGCAACTATTATTGTCAGACCCTCACCCTAGACATTAAATCAGATTATGTTTCTAATGTTATGCCACCTACCCTGTTCGCATTAAGGCCACAGGAAGGCTGGAATTCAGCTGCAGCGCTTTCTTGGCATCATCAACCGCACCTGCAGAGTGATAGAGACAACAGGTACACAAGCTCAACTCATCATCACTGATACACTTTTTTTAAATATTTTTTATCCCTCGATTTTGTAACCCTTTTTTTTCACCCGGTGCCAATTTGCTAAGTGATCCTGGGCACTACACTCCCCCCACCAGCCTAGGGAGGCCAGGGCCGAGCTCATGCCTCCTTCAATGCATGAGAGCCAACTGACCTTCTTGTCACCCGACAGGGGGGAATTTCCCTGACTGCCCATAGTCTTGACTGGGTCCCCCCGTCTCTGTTTTTGTTTTATTGCAATCTCTTAATGTTTTCTGTCTTGAATCACTTGAGCCCTCGCATCCCTATCCTGGAGGGAACATTCAGCCGTAAATAGCCGATCTACAAACTCACAACATGCTGCGACACGCTGTGAGCTTGTAGATAGGCTATTTTCGGCAAAAACATATTTGGTGTAGAGTGAAAAAGGAGCAGATCAAGTACACAGCCAGCCAACCCCGGACAACTAATTATGAGATTACGACGTATAGAGGGTTTAAGTGGTTAATGTCTTAATGCTTAATATTGTAAAGCGCTTTGAATTGCCTTGTTGTTGAAATGTGCTATACAATTAAATTTGCCTTGCTATAGTAATTCATCATAAAGTGAGAAATAACAACACAAATCTCATACTAGAAAAAGACCGCAAGGTCGAAACGTTGTCTAGTATTGCTGCTGTGCTGTGAATAAAATTGGAGCATTTTAAAGTGAGTTGCGACTTGCGAGCCCCCATCTTGTTTTTCAAAGAATAATACCAGCCAGCAGCCAATGTTGAGGAATATTGACTGTTGTTGAATAAGACTGATTGTGCTAGCAGCTATTGTCCTGCACTGAAAACAAACCAGACCCTTTCTAAAACTCCTGGGCTGGTGAAATTATACTAAAAGTGGCTGGCAACTTTTGGAACCCATCAGCAATTGTGGTCGGTAGACTAAAGTAAACACAGTTCCCAGTCTGAGCACCGTCACTCAAAAAGAAAAAAGAGAACAGGAACACGTTAAAGTGTTTCTGGAGAATCAGGATTGGGTCTGAGGTGGATCCAACTTACAGCTGTAGTTCTTGAGCAGTATGTGGGCATAGGCGCGTTGGCACAACCACTCAGCATTGACACAGTCACCCTGCAAGGCCTCATTGAGCTCCTGGAAGAAAACATCTGGCTTGTAATATCGTTGCTGTCGGGAAGAAACCCCCCATCTCCATATTCTAACTTTTTGTGTTTTTTTGTAAATTATCGCCATACTTGATCATACTACAGCGTCACACAAAAGCATCAAAATTAGAAGATCCACAAGCTGGAAACACGAAGCGACGCGTTTTGAGCTTGTAGATCTTGCTATTTCTTTTATTTTAACCCTTAAAAGTAACAGCTTTGGACATATGAGGGTTCCACCCGTGACCCGACAGAGACGCTATGTTGTATCATGTGCAAATAGAAAATCTATACATGTATATATACTGTATGAGATCATTTATGTCATGTTATAACTATTGAATATAAAGTAAGGTTTGGAACGGGGTTGCATTTACAGTGTCCTGTCCCATTTTATCCACATAACCAATTATAAGTCATTTTTACCAATCATGTCCCTCTTTACCAGCAGTTATCAGCCACTGGAGCAGTGTGGTGGTGTTTACCTACAGAAACACACTGTCCTATCGCTGTTTGGTGTTTTCACTGTTTGTTTTGGTGGACAGGGATGTTTTTGGGCAACCAAAACTAACGGTGAAATAAAAACACTGCCACCAAAAATACAGCCAGTGTGTGTTTCTGCCAGGTAAACAGCACCACACCCAGTGGCTCATAACTGCCGTTATAGAGGGAAATGATGGGTGTTTATTTATGTATTGTATTGTTCTGTTATGTAAACAAACAAAGTTGCATTCTATGCCTTTAATAAATGGACTACTGAAGCCAAATAAGGCAGAGTCAGTGGTCAATCTGGGCAGTGGCAGATAAGAAATACATTAGTTTCAGCTTATTTTCTGATAACAGAAACATAGCTTATAAGCTTACTGATGTTCTTACAGGGTTCCCACACATTTTTAACAATGACTTTTCAAAACGTTTCCATAACTTTTCCAAAGTATTTTACCCCATTTCCAGGACTATAGAAATCATACAGTGCAATAATGAGACTCTTAAACCAGTGTGCCATCAATGCCCCAAGACAGACTCGAGCGAAGGTGTCACGTGACAAAAAGAACAGATCTTACAAGCTAACAACGCATCAAGTAGCACTGCATTTTACCACAATTTACCAATCTTTCACATAATGTTAGACAAAAACAATGTATTTCGTTGCTGTCGGGCAGAAACCTCTTATCTCCGTATTTTAACCCGTTTCTTTTTTAATCATACAGCGTCACACAAAAGCATCAAAAGTAGCAGATCTACAAGCTCAAAACGCGGCGCGAAGCGACGCATTTTGAGCTTGTAGATCTGCTACTTTTGCCATTTTAGAATTTGGAAAACAGTTTTTCTAATTTCAAAATATTTCCAGGAATTTCATGACCGTGGGAACCCTGTTCTTATGATGCCCTGGACAATTGTTTGAAATGCACACCATTACAGTGTCTAAAAGCTAAGGATATTATTTTAAATAATGTGTGAGCATTTACCAAGCCATCGGTGTACATATTTACATTCTAAAACAGACAGAAAGGTGTAGTGTAGGTTAATGACATCAACATTGAGCTAAACTATCGAAGAATGTAAATGATTTAACCTTCTCCTCCTGATTTAAGGTGGATAGTCCCAGGTTTCACGGGACATTGAAATGTTGAAATACTCTGTTACAAGTTAAAGTCCGTAATTCAAAATTTACTTGAGTAAAAGTACAAAAGTATTGGTATCGAAATGTACTTAAAGCACCAAAAGTAGAAAGTACTCTTTATGCAGAATGTCCCATTTCACAAGTTTTCAAATGTATAAAAAGTATTTAAATCTTTTGGAAATAGCAGATCTACAAGCTGGCGCATTGTGAGCTTGTAGATCGGCTATTTTCAAATAGCCCTAGTATAATAGTGCTGAAGTGGCTAATGTATGTTTTGAAATAATAATCAAAGTAACCAGTGTCTGAAAATTTAATATAATTGTAGTGGAGTAAAAGCACAATATTTGCCTCTGAGATGTAGTGGAGTAGAAGTAAGTACTGAAAACTGGAAATACTCCAGTTAAAGGTAGGGTAAGTGATTTACTTTGGTTAAATTAAGTGTTATATAGCTCTATATTCTGATAGTACTCATTGCTATAGAGTGTTTGTTCAGTAAAAGGAGTCTCCCATGTCTCTCCAGCTCTTTATTAAACAGAAAATGCATTTTCAGTGCTTTCTCCTGATTGGCTAAAATGTTGTCACCTACCTGAAAATGTACTATATTCTGTTTACCAAAGAGCTGGAGAGACCCCTGTGACCGAACAAACGCTCGGTAGCAATGATTACTATCAGAATATAGTACTTAAATGTTTTTAACAAAAACATTTTTTATATATATATATCACTTACCCTACCTTTAAGTAAAATAAATACCTCTAAATTGTACTAAGTACAGCACTTGAGTAAATCTGTACTTACTTAGTTACTTTACACCACTGACGGCTGATGGGACATTTAAACATAATGTCTGTTTCTCTCTCCCTCTCTATTTTCCCCTAAACGTTGCTTGTGCTCTCAGCATAAAAACACAACCATCACTGGAGGAATGATGCTAACCTGTGCTAACGTAGCCAGCTAGCAACAACATGGTGTCAACATCAGTGATGATGATAATGTTGTAAACCCTCTGCCACAGCAGACATTACAAAGTACTGTATCGATCCCACCATCATTGTTTAAAACGAATACACATTATAGATGGTTTGTGAAACGTTATAACCTTAGTGTTTACCTCCAGGGCTCTGTGTGGATCCTCATCAATGAAGCTGTCGAGGAAACTACTGCTGAAATGATGAGAACCCACCGTTAATTCTCCTCAATATCAGACAGACAACATGGAAATTGTATGTTTTTACTCTGTGACAATGTGTGCGACCTACCGTTCGGTCGCCATGTGTTGTTTGTGTTACTGTTTATTATATTATTCACGTTTTACAAGGCAGAAAGTTCTAGACGAGAAGAGAAGAGACCGAAAGCGAAACGTGACAACAAACCCAAACCCCCGGTGACCCACGCCAGTGTTGCCAGATATTGCGAGAGAAACAAGCAACCAGGTCTATGAAAACGAGCCCAAAAGAAGCAACTTAATTGGCCACATGAGCACTTTAAACCAACATTGGCTATTTGAAAATAGCAGATCTACGGTCCGGGTTCTAAAGTATATGCAGGACCCAAATTATACTTTAGTACCCGAACCATTTTTTTTTTTTCAAAGTTTTTCAAAAACTTAAAATGTGGAATGTTTGGAATATTTTGTTTAACATTCTAACAACACAACTGCTCCGGTGCTCCCTGGTTGGCACAAAACATTTTCATGAAAATATTTGTTTAAATAATAATTGAAACAAGCCTAAATAAGCAAGTACACTATAGAAACAAGCCCAAAAAAACGCAACTACCAATATTTACAAGCAACTTTACAGAAAATTCCAAAGTCGCGTATAATAAGCGGACATGGCAACACTGACCCATTCACACACAGCAACACACAACCATGAAGGGCCTGTCAACACAGACCGGCCATTGCAACGCTGCCATCTAGCGACCTGGAGGAAGGACCTCTTTTGCCAGGGTTACCCATAATAGATTTGTGTTGTTAAAATGTTTCAAAACTTTTCCAGATTCTTTACTTTTTTCTCACAATAGGTTGCATCGTGGCGCGTTGTGAGCTTATAGCTCGGCTATTTTCATATAGGGTTTGTATGTATATGGTTAAACAGATTGTGATGCTATTAACACATTTTCCTGGGGACCCCCTGGGCTGGAAACCCCTCAAGGACCCCTGGAGGTCCCCGCCCGGACCCCACTTTGAGAACCACTGATTTACTTCATGGAGAACTGATGTAGGCTGCAGGAGTTTTGTACTGGGTGAGATAACTAGGATGAGTGATGCATTACTATAGAAGTGATGTAGGAGTGATGCACCACACAGTAAAATCCTATTCATGTATCTACATAGTGTACAAATGGAACCAAATGGACCTGTAAGGGTGATTGTAACTTCTCTCTAGAGGATTAAGGTTAATGTTTATAATATTGTGTTGTTGAAAATTATACCTTTGTGGATGTCGACAATAACAAGTTCTTTACAAACCCTTTGCCTGAAAAGAAAAGCAATCCAATATACACTTTTGTCCAAAAGAAATATCTGCATTGCCATTATTACATGTATTATTTAATTCAAAATAATCAAACAGAAGTGTATTCACTGTGGTATAATTAATTTCAATCATGACTCACACCACTAGTGGTACAATTACCAAAGACTCAGCATTTGACAAAATTAAAACTTTTATTTTGTGAATATAGTATTTCAACATTTTCTTTTCAACATGTCATGAATTGCATGACAGAAATGAAAAACGACAGAAATGGAACAACTTCGCTATCTCTGCTCCCAAGTTCCAAAAAACACATTCATTTGACAAAAATATCAGACCTCGACGATAAAGCAAAGCAAGAAAATGCTTTATTTGGAAATGAAGTGAGGCACAGTTTTTTCATAAGATAACACAGAGGGGAGGAACCGTTTTAAGTATATTCTAGCCAATTTCACCATAAGGGAAAACAGCCGACCTCAATTTCATCATAGGGCCAACCATTTCACTCCTTGCATAGACGACTTGAGTTCAGAAGGTGAAACAAAGTTTGTGCATCAAAATTAAGTATTACAATCCTGAGGAATAAAATGGCAGCAAGGCACAAAGTCAAACATTTTCATAAATGTATATAATATACAATAGATTATACACACACAGAACAAGACGTTACAGGACTAAATAAGCATCCATAACAGTTACAACTAAACAGTGTGTTTCACAAAGACGTATAACCAGCAATTACATTTTTCAAAAGGCACTGTAGCTAACTGAAATGCTATGAGAATTTCTCAAAATTGATTGTCAACTATAAGAGTGAATCTGAATCCACTTTAGGTACATCTGACATACTGTATGTACGCACATAAACAACAGCGCCTTCATCTGAATTCAATATGACAACGAACTCTTGGTTCCGCCTACGTACTCAACATAGGAATAGATTTATATAATATATTTTATAATATGGAATGTTGTTCCCTCAATAACCATACATTAACACAAAAAAAAAACTTAAACAGGGACAGTTGGATCACAATGAGCTGAGACATTGAGGCACTTTGAAAGGCAACAGCAGGAGTAAACATTAGTGCAAAGCTCTTTTTAAGGTAGAGGAATGAAAGAGAGAGCTAGAGACTGAGGAAGAGAAGAAAAAAAAACAGTGTATTGTTTAGGAAATTAGCTCCATTACAGCGGAGCGTAAGTGCAAGAAGAAAGTGTGATGAGTCTCTGCAGAGTGGCCGTACATTCCAGTGCATTACTGTCTTTGGTAGGGTAGACGACAGTTAGGGCTGGGCAACATATCCACGTATTAATATTGTGATCTGAAAACTAGATACTGTCTGGGATTTTGCATATCGTAATATAAAGTGTTGACTTTTCCTGGTCTTAATCACTTAAACCCTATTTTACTCTTTCAAAAATGTTAAAAAATAGCTGATCGACAAGCTCACAACACGTCGTGAGGTTGTAAATCTGCGATTTGTGTTATTTTTGAAAAATCATGACCAAAAAAAGACAATAATTTTATTGTCACAATACAATATTATCATCACAATATCGAGAGTGGTATTTGGTCAAAAATATTGTGATATTTGATTTTGTCCATATCGCCCAGCCCTAATGACAATTACAGAAAACGATGCAGAGCTTGAAATAATAATGTCATAAGGCATCCCTGTGTGCACACACAAAGCTCCAAGGCTATTAAATTCTCATTAAGAGGGAAAATTAGAATGCTGCGAGAGCCTGCGTTCTGTTCCGGACATCCCGAAGAGGAAGTGCCAATCTAGGATTACTAACAAAGGTTCCCGTCACCGTCTTAGTCATGAAGATCTATAAAAAGAAAAGAGAAAAAAAAGTGGGAAAAATCGGATCCTAGATCAGTTCTCCTACTCGGGAGGGACACTTCATACATTTGGGCCTCAGTCTGCTGAGATTGTCATGACAACAAGGTGCGGCTTCCTCTTCTCTGTGATTGGTCCTGAGTCTGTGTGGGTTTGCATGTGGGGTATCAGTTCTATTGGTCAGAGCTGGTGAAGGGCATTAGCTGTAGGTCCCCCAGGTGGGTCGTGGTCTGTCCCGAGTACGTCTCCTCTTCAACTTTGATGGTGGGCGCAGTGGGCCTCCCTGCCCCTCTCTTACAGTCCACAGCCACCTCTGCGGCGCCTTGCCGCTCGCACAGGCTCCCCAGCAACTGGGCCGTCTTGAAGACGGAGGCGTGGCCCGCAGGCTGCAGCGACTGGACCCTCTGCAGGTTCTGGAGTGTCCGCAGCATCTCCGCAGACACGATGGGCAGGTGCTGCTGCTGGATGAGGCTGTTCACTGCAGGCCTCAGGACAGTGCCCCGCTGGGCCTGGGGCCGCGGCGTCGTCCTGATCCGCTGGTTGGCTGAGGCCCGTGCCAAGCCGGAGGAGGTCTTCTTCTCCGTTTGGCAAGGGTCTGCGTCGTCCAGCGACTGGCCGCTTGAACAAGAGCTGTCCTCGGGGTTGTCGCTCATGTCCTCCTCGCCGCCACTGTAAACGCCATGGTCGTCGTTTTCCTCTTTGATCCCGTCTCCGTCTGTGATGTAAATCATGTTTTGGGGAAGTGAGGTGAACTGGTAGACCAGCCTCTGGCCCTCCACCTTGTTTAGGATCCCTCTCTGGTAGTAATACCTACAGCATTTGTACACAGATGAGCAGGATTAACAAACACAAACTGAACACTTGATTGTTGCTATTGTCTCTAACATAATCTGTCAGCACAACCCCGCTTTTTCTTTCTGTGCAACACATTTTAAATACCACCACAACAGTAACAATGCAAACAGCCGTCTAGCTAATGCTAACAAGCTACCCACATCATGGATATATTTGGATCGAGTTATCTTTTGTGACAATTTGGCTGTCACACTCTGCCATATCAGGGGACAGTCCCCCATGCATACTGTATGGGCTCCACAATAACACTCCCCCGCTCACTATTTTCAATGGCCCAGTGTACAATTGTGAATGGTTTCCAGAAATACAAACAACCCAAGACATTTAATTCCTCTCCCTGAACTGGATAATAGATTCCACCGGACTTTTCTCCTGCGCTGGCACAGTGCTTAAACAAAGTGTGGTGGATAAAGGTCTGACTAAGTGGAGCTTAACTAAACACCTATACATCATACTGCCAAACAGTCAGCTGTGTCATTAAAGGCATTGAATTATCTGTGAATGACCATAGCCATATAGAACATTACGCCTTAGTATTATCACAAGAGACTAAGTTGCAGGTACGACTATAGCAACCGTATGTTAGTGAACACTTCACTTCTGAGCATGCTAAGAAAGCCTCCAATGTTATATTTACTATAATGATATGCTAGCTTGCATAAGTATTCATTGGTCTAACCTAAGTGCTCTGCCCATGGTCTCGTAGTTCATGTCAGGCTTGTTCTTGTGTTTGCCCCATAGTCTGGCCACTGCCTTAGAGTTCACCAGCTTAAAGATGCCCGTGTGGGGGTTGGTCCATTTGATGTATCGAGGGCAGGCCTTTGGATCTTGCAGCAACTCCATCAGGAACTGCCACAGGAACAGCGTGTTTCCTCCTAAAGAGAAGAAATTATGTAATCCTAAGTCATACTTTCTATTTAAACTTTTGTAAAGATATTTTCAACTGGAGGGATGGAACACCATTCTAACGGCCAGAGCATATGATTCACATCATTTAGGCATATACTGTACCATGCACTCGCCCACTTATGGAGAATGTGGAGAAGGATTACTCATTTGAACATCTTTTTTCCACATCTCTGTGCCTGTGGTTTTTGCACCACTGATCTCTCAAATGCGAATTTGTCTTTGTAATGAGGGGATCAGGCACTGCAACCCTACTATTACATGATCCTCTATATAGTTGTCAATGGACTGTTCTTTCTGACCACGTTCTGCATTGATATTTTCAGTCAAATGAGGAAGAGTTGCTCTTCTATTTTTCCTTACATATCGAACTAATGCACAAGCATCGAATGCAAGCATTTGGCCACAATTTCTGACTTATCTTTCTCATAGAAAAAAAATGCAGAAGTCACTTTAGTTTAGTCACTGTTGTAACTGAAACACTAGCCAGTTGAGCAGTCTTAGTGGTCTTAGTCATCTATGGCTAAATACCGGCATGAGACTGATAGAGGACAAGTACCGTGAGGGAAAGTTGGAAAGAACTTTGATGGATTAAAGGGCAGGAATAGGCAGGCCATGAAGGCCATGGCCGCCGTTGGCCCTCAGTTTGGCCTTGTGCCCTTCAAAGAAATGGCATGCCCTGAGGCCACAGTGGCCTTAATGCCCCAGCTGACTGTACCACTTTCTCCTCTGCCTCTTTCTTGTCAATATGTAGACACCAGTGTCTCTTTCTTGTCATGTAGACACCAGTGTCTCTTTCTTGTCATGTAGACACCAGTGTCTCTTTCTTGTCATGTAGACACCAGTGTCTCTTTCTTGTCATGTAGACACCAGTGTCTCTTGTTGCGATTCTGCATTCTTAACTCCCCTGAGTCCCCATCTTTAAACCAATCCAGTGACTTTGATTGGTGCAGGGCTTAGCATGGATCAGATCGTAAATACCATCATTTATTTATTTCACTGCAAATAGTCAACATATTAAATTAAAAATCATCCTTAACCCTTAAATGCTATTAATTCTTTCAATGGACTAAAATCCTGTTCTATTTGATGGCCTTCCTGCCCTGGCATTTGGCCTTAGTGCCCTAAAAAAATGGACAACAAATGCCAAGTGGCCTTGTCCCTAAAATGACGAAATTCTAGGCCTGCTCACGACTGAAAAAAGGTGTATGGCCGAGTCCTATTATGCTATTTGTGAAAGGAGCCCCCCAGACTAGCTCCGTTTCCTAGACAATTAACACAATATGTAAAGTTATGACACCTGAGTAATATTGTTCCTGCTGTTCTACATACTGCCAACCAGGTGAAGAAATCGCAGACTGAGGCTTTGACCTTTGCTTTTATGAAATAGCCGAGACTGTCAGGGTCTTATGGAAGATGCTTCTAAACATATTGCTAGTTTGACTACTTCAGATGCTCTAATCTTTAACCCATTAAGACCTGGAACTGTGTCATTTTTAGATTTGAGCTAAAAAGCATTATTTTACACTTTGGGCTATTCAAAAATAGCAGATATACAAGCTCATAGCGCGGCACCGAGTGCCGCGCTACGAGCTTGTAGATCTGCTATTTTTGAAAAATCGTGAAAATGTGTGCAAATCTTTGAATATATATTTTTTTAAAGCGAACATTTTTAAGTCAAATCTTTGCTTCTGGGGGTCCCTGGAACAACATATTTTGATGGGGATCCGCGGCCAAATACATATCATTTTGGGGGTCCTTGACATGAAAAAGATTGAGCACCTCTGATATAGAAACATATGTTTTTCAGAAAACTGTTGAGATTTAGCAGAGAGCTCTCAATAGCTCTCAATGTGACGCAGACGCATTGAGAGCTTGAGAGTTGAGATGCTGGCATCTATGGAATACAAATGACTGACATCAGTCTTGGCGACTGAGAACTTTAATCCATGCGCACCACAATAACTCTTTCATAGTCACGTAGATCTTTTTCTCTTGCATTCTTGATCCAAAATCAAGGTTAGGTGGGCATGCTCAGCAGTGTTTTTTTGTCAACTAAAACTATGGCGAAAAATGTTTGTCGATAATTTTTTCACTGACGAAAACGAAATAAAAGCTAAATACAAACTAAGCTACGATTACTAAAACTATGACTAAATATATTGACAATTTCATCAACAAATAAAAACTAGACTAAAATGTCAGTGAAGGACTACTGGAGAAGAGATCCAGTAGAACTAAACGACAAGTCGTTCTGTTTCGCTTGGGTGTTGCCCTCTGAAAATAGCAGATCTACAAGCTCACAACACGCCGCACTGCAGAGCGTTGTGGGTTTGTAGATCGGCTATTTTCAGCATGCAACCAAGTGTAAAATCATCAAGGCCCGCCAAAATACATTTTAGTCGACTTAATCAACTGTAGATTTAGTCGACTATAATCTTATGATAGACAAAAACTAAAACATTTCAGATGACTAAAATATGACTAAAACTAAATGGAATTTTATTCAAAAGACTATGACTAAAACTAAACCAAAATTTGCTGTCAAAATCAACACTGCTGCTCATGCTTTTATGCATGCCACAAAGCATGGAAGGATGTTAATTGCTTAATTGTATCTGGAAGCATCTGCATTTGTTTCCAAGATGATTCCATATGACTAGCTGGACTATTATGGCAGACTTTGCACCTTTATCTTCATGGGGATACAATGTTGTTCCATCTACTCATGTCAGGTACAGTTGTAATATGCAGCTTTACTTCACAGGATACTTTAAACACAATTTCCACCAGAGGATGAATAAAGTTGAGCTGATCTTATAGTATACCTTTGTTGTATCTGCCCTTCTTCACAATGATGTCAGGGGTCGGTGATTCCGCCCTCCGATGTCGAGATTTCTTTCCTGAACAGACAAAGAGCGAGCATGTCATTTACATGAAATAAAATCATTATAGTTTTCAAACTGTTCACCATCAAGCCAAGAAATAACTGACCTTTCTTTTTGGTTTGTTGCAGCCCGATAGTCTCCTTTGGCAACATGTGCCACTGGGACTGGTCAACAGCTCCCACAAATCCCTCAGCGGACACGGTCACCTGGGTAACAGGAGTACTGATGACATTGCCCAGTGACGATAAAAACATCTGAGCTAGAAGAGGAGGGAGCCATAAGCAAATGTAATTAGTGAGCACACTGTAACCAGTATGTCTAGAAGACAAAACAGCACAATCAGTTGCATGTCCTTCACAAGAAAAAACCTGTAGAGGCCAAGTGTGTGAGTGAATACTGTTATTGCAATGTAAGCCCTATTTTAAAAAGAAATCAAGAAAATGTCTTAAATGATTTCGAAACTCGCTGATCTGCAGAATCAGAAGAATCAGATTCAACTTTATCACAGGTTTACAGGTGTAAAAATAAGTGGGTGAAATTCCTTTTTTGTGCAAGCTCCATTGTTTTTGGTGGGGGTTTCTTGTTTTCCTAAAAGCTCACAAAGCACAGAGATCGTCTATTTTCAAAACGATGATGACACATGCCCAAAATAGGGAGGCTAAAGAGGGTTAAGTGTGTGTGTGTGTGTGTGTGTGTGTGTGTGTGTGTGAGTGTGAGTGTGAGTGTGAGTGTGTGTGTGTGTGTGTGTGTGTGTGTGTGTGTGTGGCCTGTGCTCTAATCGTTTGAAATTAAATATTAGCACATTTCTATCTTTAGGCTATATTGTACAGCATATATAGAGAGGAGAGATAATCACTCGGACAGACTAACAGTAGTGCTGTTGTTCCAGGGAGAGGAGGGTGTCGGGGGAGTCCATGTCGAGCAGTGAGTCCGCAGCAACCAGTGTTTCCATGGTCTCCTCTTCTCCACTCTCACATGGTTCCACTACACACAGGCCAGACAGGAGAAAAGAGACAAGCAAATCAACCCTGCTGCAACAGGTGGAGGGGAGGAGAGGAGAGGAGAGGGGGATCAGGTTCAAACCGAGGGCATTGTATTTGATGGGGACGTGGGTCTGAAGGCCCCCTACCCACACCTACACACACAGAACATCAATATCAGCTAATGATATTCTGCTAAACAGCAACATCTGTTAGCAGTTGTTTACCTTTGGCACAGTGACATTGTGAACACCACTGTACCATCGTCGGCATTCCCGATTAAACAAAACAACAAGAAAACTACTCTTTTTAAAGAGATAGCCCAGAGTGTCTTTGCACCCCATTAATTTGTGATCAGTTCGACGAAGTGGTTTTGTTTCGAGCTAACGTTTGCCAAACAACTTCAGACAGTCCCTCCTGCTCCACCTAAACTCTGCCGTGAAACAACAGAACAGAACTTACTTTTAATGCCCTGCACCGGTGAGTATCGAGCCATAGTGGTAGTGGACATGATATCTGTCTACATCTTCATGATCATTAGAAATCATTAACTTTTTTTTTTCACACGGGCTGCTGTTAGGTTGTTATGTTCTACTTCCTGACTGTTTCTGAGGAGGAGGAGGGTGGTTCATCATGTGCGACTGACGGCTCTGACTCAGTGTTGCCAGGTTTTGCGAACGAAATGAGCAACTAGGTCTATGGAAACAAGCCCAAAGGGGGCGACTATATTGGAAAATAGCCGATCTACAAGCTCAGCTCACATCTGCTATTTTCAAAACAATCTTGAAAAAAAAAATTCAACATTTTGAATATTTGTTTTAACATTTTAACAACACAACTCTGGTACAGGGGGGTTGGGGTTAGTCGTAGAATACGACTCTCGTAGATGTATTTTAAAATGTCAGAATCATACAATACATACGTCTAGGGTGGGGTGACTGGGGTCACAAAATACTTTTAGATGGGGGGGGGGGTCCGTGGACAAATACATATTAGTTTGGGGGTCCTTAGTTTGAAAAATGTTTGAGAACCACTGGTTTAAACAACATTAGGAAGCGAGCCCAAATAAGCAACTACAATTTAGAAACCATCCAAAAGTCGCTTATAATAAGCAGACATGGCAACGTTGCTATTACTGCGCATGAGCACCGTGCACCCCTATCTCATCCACGCGCACGCACCCACGCACCAGCACCAAACATGGCGTTAGCTCTGAACTCACTGTCCTCCTGTCCTACTATACATATAGGCTACTACCTGGTCTGCCTCATAAAGCAAAGGCGCTGAGCAAAAAAATGTGTAGCCTACTTTAAGTAAAGTAGCAATACCACACTGTAGAAATACTCTGTTAAGTAAAAGCACCAGTTTTCAAAATTTACTTGAGTAAAAGTACAAAAGTATTGCCATCAAAATATACTTAGGTACTAAAGTAAAGTGGTTAATGCATGTTTTTCAAAGTAACTAGTAACCAAAGTTTTCAAATAATTGTAGCAGAGTAAAAAGTACAATATTTGCCTCTAAGGTAGAGGAGTAGAAGTACTGAAAACTGGAAATACTCCAGTAAAGTAAAGATACCTCACATTGTACTTAAGTACAGTACTTGAGTACATGTACTTAGTTACTTTCAATCACTGACTGTGAGTCAACCTGTACACCAGGGATTCTCAAACTTTTTCATGCCAAGAACAACCAAATTAAGTATTTGGTTGTGGGCCCTCATTTGAAAATATTTTGTGCCATGTATAATGTACAACATTTATGTTGTTAAAATGTTTTAAAAGAAAATAAGCAGATCTAAAGCTCACAAGCTGTGGGTCTGTAGATCCGAACCACTGCTGTACACTGCAAAATCCCAAGTGTTCATTTATAGCTGCAAGCCGTAAAAAAAAAAACATGTTGTACCTGAGATTTTAACCAAGGTCTCCTGCATGGCAGAGCAGACTTCTACTATACTCTTCAAGCTAGAATTATTGCTTGGTCAGGGGAGAAATTGTGTTTATGACCTTCAGGCGAGGCAGCACTACTTATCAGCCAGTAACCCAGTATGTCCTATAGGCCTACTACCCAACACCTGGGCCTACATTTCTCAATGGAAGAGTGTGAGTGGGGAGACCACCTCCAACCACTGCAGATGTGCTAGTTAGTTTAAGATTGGTTAGAATAACATTTGATTCATTTGAATAACTTCAGGATTACACCTTTAAAGGGGTATTTCCCTATTTCACTAAAACACTCCTGGTGTCATTTTAACGCCTGCTCTGGCTTTTGCGTGCACCACCCCACACTGTTTTAAAATTGTTTCATCATTTTATCAGACATACCCCCTCCTATGAACCCAATGAACTTCAAACTTCATTTTAACCACGTTGGACTCATTCAACACACAGTTCCTGCTTCTGGTGACTAATATTGTCCTTCTAATGTATGAGGGGGCTGTGTTTTTTCGTTTACATTTTTTGCCCCCGCCAGGCCGAAGGCACGGCAGAGACTATGTTTTGCACGCTGTCTGTCTGTCCGTCCGTCCGTCCGTCCGTGTATGTGTCCGTCTGTGTATGTGTCCGTCTGGCACCTCGAATATTTCAGATCAGACTGTGCCACCAGAAGGCCGATTTTTGCCAAACCTTTTTTAAAATATATAACTCCCACAGATTTTGTTCGAACATGACGCAAATCGGTACACAGTATCTCTATCGTCATGTGATCAAGACGGATCTGTCCAATTTTTCATATTCCATCCTAATTGGCTAACACTGACTTCCAAAGTTTGCAGGATTGGTCAATTTTGAACAAAATGCCTCAAATCATGAACGCAGCGTGCAATTTCCGTGAAATTTTGCGCGCACATTCCCACTAGGCAGAGGAAGAAACGACACTTGAAAACTTTCAAATCAGCCTCATGGTGGCGCTATAACAGCCCGATTCACGTTTTTAACTATAACTGGACGATCTGGCTGAAACTTTGCATGCACACTCCCTAGGGGCCAAGGAAAAACCTCTGCCCTGCATTTTTCACATCTGCCTTTTACAGCGCCACCAGGAGGCCAACTTTTGTAAAACACATCTTTTGATATTTTCTGTCAGACTTTGTCCAAACATCACGCAAATCGGTACACAGTATCTCTATAGTGATGTGATCAAGAAGGATCTGTCCGATTTTTCATTTTCCATCTTGATTGGCTATAAGTTTGCACGAGTGGCTCGTTTTGAAGAAAATGCCTCAAATCATGAACGCAGCGTGTGATTGCCGTGAAACTTTGCACACACATTCTCAATAGGCCTAGGAAAAAATGTCACCCTTTTCACATTGGCCTGGCGGAGACACTTTCTAGTTATTTTAATTTTTTATTTTTTCATTTAAAAAAAGGAAAAGAAGCATTAGAAGGAAAATATTTGTCAACAGAAACAGGGACATGTGTTTTTAAACAAGTCTAACATGGTTAAAATGGAGTTTGAAGTAAAATGGATTTATATAGGAGGGGGGGGGGTCTGATCAAATTAATGTCAACTATTTAAATACTGAATCAAGCGACTTAAAAACTGTTTGGGGTCCACACAAAAGCCTGAGTACGTTGAAAGGGCCCCATAAGTGTTTAAAGTGAAATATCCCTTTAACTCAGAGAGTGTGCAAATGGGCCCTTACAGGTCCATTTGGTTCCATTTGTACACTCACTGAGTTTAATTAACATTGATGATAGTGAAACTTTCCATAAGTGGGTGAACTTCAGCTGTCAAATGCTGACAGGCACAGTCAGAAAGAATGTAAAAGTGAGTGTCAAATTCTGTTAACCCATTTAGACCTTGTTACACCTACACGTTGTTACCTTTCAAGCTGGGAACGCCTCTGTGTCATTTTAGTTGTTGTTATATATATCGCCGTTGTCGGGCAGAAACCTCTTATCTCCATATTCTACGTTTTTGTGTTTTTTCGTAAATTAATGCCCTGGCCTACTTGATCATACTACAGCGTCACACAAAAGCATCAAAATTAGCAGATCCACAAGCTCTAAACGTGGTGCGAAGCGACGCGTTTTGAGCTAGTGGATCTGATACTTTTGCTATTTTTGAATTTGAATCCTGAAAAGTCACAGTTTTGGACATATGAGGTTTCCACCCGACACAGACGATACAATAGCTCAGGTCTTAATGGGTCAATGAATGCTTACCTTTCTGCAGATGCTGGTGGTCGTCTATGTAGGACTGTTCACAAGTCAGTCCAGAGTACGAGAGCAGGTGTGTATCGGGTACCTGTTCAACAATAACTGCCGGGTAAGCGGGGTGCCCCTCCAGCTACGAAACAGGATTAAAACAAATCAGATCCAATTTGTAATTAGCAATTTAGGCATTTAGCAGACCCTCTTAATCCAGAGCGATTTACAGTAAGCAAGGAAAACACAAGGTAATACCTCAAATGCATAGCAATAGTAATCTATAGGATCATATAAGTAAACCAAGCAAGAACCTATCATCAGTCTAAAACGGTTTAGACTAATGATGGGTTCTTGCTTGGTTTACCTACATGGTATTATCAAACAAATCAATAATCTGTACTTTGAAACTATACACACAATAGGATGCCAGGTCTGCAAATGAACCTGGCATCTGTCTACATAATAACTAATCTAAATTACATTTTAGCCTTTGCATAAGATTCAATGCATCAATCAAAATGCACCTGAGCACATACTTCCACACACACATTCACTCAAAACCTTTCGCCCACGCCAGTGAAAGGCCTTCGTTTTATTACCTGTGACATGTTGTTAACATGATCACTGGCAAAATCAAAGATGAGTTCCGTCTCCTGCAGCATGGTTAAATTTACAGCACACAGATGCACACAAGAACAGACACTCTACGATGATGATTGCATCTCCGGGGCCAATGATTCCACTGCACTGGCTTTATATGTCTTTGCGTATAAACAGATCCAGTTGGGGCGAATAGCTCTTCTTCAACAACAGTGAAATGACTGAATCAAGTCTGTCGGAAGAGTGTTCACTCCAGGATGCAGGGGTGTTTGTCTCTTTCCATCCAGTTAGTATGAAGTGTCCACAGTAGAGAAGCTATGAGACTATATTAATTGACCAGAGAGAGGCGTCACAGGAAGCTCACTCTCGCTCAGCTTCTCGTGCTCTTGATGAGGAAGCGGGGGCTGCCAATAACCGTCCTGTGGTCTGTAAAGGAACCTGCCAAAATGAGAACAGAGAGAGAGAGAGGCCCGTGTGAATGAGAGAGAGACAGAGAGAGGGGGGAGAGAGAGATGAAGAGTTGCCACATAGTTGTTCACACCTGCTATAAGAGAAGTGCAACAGCAACAGTACAAGCCCAAAAGTTAGAGATGTGTCCTGAGTCGTGACTGTGAGTCTAAAACACACACAGATGAACACCGTAGTTTGATCAATCTCTCTGTCTCCCTCTCTATCTCTATCCCTCTCTATCTCTATCTCTATCCCTCTCTATCGCTATCTCTCTCTCTCTCTCTCTCTCTCTCTCTCTCTCTCTCTCTCTCTCTCTCTCTCTCTCACACACACACACACACACACCACACACATACACACATCTCACTCCCTCTGTCTTATCTTGCCTCCGAAAGAGGCCAAACCAGCAACAGGAAGGAAGTTTCTGCATCTAAATGTGTGCCCGTGCTTATAAGTGTGTGTGTGTGTGTGTGTGTGTGTGTGTGTGTGTGTGTGTGTGTGTGTGTGTGTGTGTGTGTGTGTGTGTGTGTGTGTGTGTGTGTGTGTGTGTGTGTGTGTGTGTGTGTGTGTGTGTGTGTGTGTGGGTGGGTGTGGGTGTGGGTGCGGGTGTAGAGGGGGCCCAGCTGTATATTACACTTGAAGCTGCAAAAAAGAGTGAGAGAGTGAGAGAGAGTGCGTGTGCGTGTGCGTGTGCGTGTGCGTGTGCGTGTGCGTGTGTGTAGAGGGCCAGATGTGTAATGCATTGAAGCTGCAATCTTTTTTCTTCTTCTTCTTCTTTTGCACAGCAGCAGTACATGGCTCAGCGGTGTGTGCCACAATACAAGACATGCAAGGCCGGACTGCACACTTTAGGATAACAACATTTCACACCACTCCTCTGCTGTGCTCCAATCATCACTCCCCCAAAGTATGTTTTTATCTCTAGTTCCTCTCTAGCGTAGATCAATTCTGGAACAATCAGGATGTTGAGGCAACTGGAGTCAGAGACACTTCAGTATTTCTAAGATAGAAGTTCATCACATGAGCTTGGGAGAAGTAGCCTACATGAACCACTAGAACCCTATTACAAAATGATGAAACAACATTTCGGAGGCATTTTTGGCTGTTATGACATGCCCAAAATAGAGACACCAGGGTGAAAGCGGTTAAACAAGTAGTGGTCAAGTAGTTCTCTGTCGATAGAGAGACCAGACCATCCTCATATACATAGATAAGAGGTGGAGCTTGTGTCATATAGTCACAAGCTGTACCCATAACAATAAATAGCAAGCCAGCATGAAGTGGTGTCTCTTGACTCTATAATATTCAAATTGCCAGAACATATAATAAGGCTAAGGATGAATGACACCCATATATCACATGCACGATGCTCTGTTAGTCTCTATAAACACTCCCTTGATCTCCTCTCCATACATTGCACCTGTCCGTCAGCATAATTCTGGTGATTACTTAACTTGAAAGCTACAGTAAAGCGACCGTTTAACCTGCTTCCCTCTATTGCTGTTGTACCATGACCTCACACACACACACACACACACACACACACACACACACACACAACACACACACACACACACACACACACACACACACACACACACACACACACACACACACACACACACACACACACACACACACGTGTGTGTCAAATTACAGCAAAGTGTACCATAGTGTTGGCATGGTGCCGTTTGCACACCTGCATGTACTAACTCAGTCCCTCCCTGAACAGTAGCTCTCAATACTCTGACTCTAGCTGTGTGAATAACCCTCTCAAATCATTGCTTGGGTCTTAATTATCTCGACAAAAGTAAATGGCAGGAGAGAAGGTATGCATTCGTCATTCGTACCGCTCTCTAGTATTGATACTTCCTTTCTCGAGAACCAATGACGCTTCAACTGACCGCAGTGCTGTGTGTGTGTGTGTGTGTGTGTGTGTGTGTGTGTGTGTGTGTGTGTGTGTGTGTGTGTGTGTGTGTGTGTGTGTGTGTGTGTGTGTGTGTTTATGAGAGAGAGAGAGATAGAGAGAGATAGAGAGAGAGAGAGAGAGAGAGAGAGAGCATGGTCATAATATGTGTTTGCGTGTGTGAGCTGGAGGTGCGGTGTGTCTGGGTCTGTTATCACACAGGAAGCACAGCCCAGATAGGAGGCACCACTTCCTGAGTGGAGGAGGTCCACTGGGCCTGCCATGCAGCCTGATTCATGCTTCGTTGCACGACGGTGTCGCGCACCCAAAATAGCAGACCTGCAAGCTCACAACGCGTCGTGGATTTGACACGTTGTGAGCTTGTAGGTCTGCTATTTTCGGCACGCAACACCGTCTCGCAACAGAGCATAATTTAGGCTTACCACTGCCAACATCTCTGTCAGCAATGGCACTCTCATTCTCAACTCCTGATGTTTGCTGCTGTTTGTGCTCGTTCATTTGCATAGATGTGGCATGAAATGCAGAGTACTGGTACAACATTTATCATTTGATTATGTGAATGTGAATCCTGTGAAGAAATCTTAAGGAAAACAAAGGTAAAAAAAATGTATACACTTGTAAAGCAATGTAATTTTCTTTCGAAAACAAAGTTGATATTTTACAGCGAAAACAAGAATCAACTTGTGTGAACGAAACCTCAACTAATCAGTGGTAGGCAACAGGCGGACCACCAGCGATGATATCTGGCCTCAGTGGCCTGGTAAATTATTTTGTTAATTATTTACAATATCTGACTGTCCAACAGGCTATAATGTCCCCCCACCTGAAGAATGCTTTTATTAATGTTGGGACTGGGAGTGAATCACAGGCAGGTGTTTCTTAAGGCGCAATACACTGCTTCTCTCCATATCTAGTGACCTTGAGCTCCTGTTCTATGAAAGAGCTTGTTTATTTCTGTTTGAAAAGGAGTATGACTGTCTGTCTCCAGATAAAATGTTCTTTAACTTTTTAATTAACTAAATGTCTTCTATGTGCAAAATTCAGATGTGACCTGTCACCTGCACAATGATTATCTAAGCATTTCTATCAACATGACGGCCTGTCGCAAGTTCCAGTTCTTAAATTAGCCACTGATTATGTTCTGGCTCTTCATCTAACGGCTTAGAACATTTTTTAACTGAGGCCAAACTTACTTGCCGACCCCTGAACTACATGAATAGTTTGATGCAAAAATACATGCTGACGCATTTTCATTCGCTGTTTTGTTTTTGTGACTTTGCATAATCCCCAATGATTAAAATTTACATAATACTGTATATAGTACAGTACCGTACATTTTTTAAATTCAATTAAAAAAATATAGAGAAAAAAATAATATTTAAAGAGGAAAAAGAAATCCTCCTGTATTTAATGGTCCAATCAATAATCATGCAGATGGGACCATTACAATATCATACAATGATATAAATGGTGTCCTATTTAACTGGTACCAGTTTGCAATCTGATGTCTATTGAAGAACTATATGATCAAAGTCACCTCAGAGTTTGCTATGATAACTGTATACATTTAGTTTCTCTAATGAGTCTAATCTCTCTTTTGAGCTCTTGTTATTATACTTTAATTATTTTTTGTTATTGTTGCTACAGTGTAAGGAACAGCAATCAAATAATTCTACTTGTGTGTACTTGTACATAAGATATAATGTAGATATAATATAATACAATCTTGAATCTTGAATCAAGATTATCAGTATGTAGTATAAAAAATAGTTTTCCAGTATAATCTTAAACATTATTAGACCAAATTCAATTTGGCCCGTAAAAGCATCAAATCTCATACTGATACTTATAAACATAGACATTCCTACATAGATGTTACTAGTATAGTGCTTGCCCTAACAGAAGCGACACTTTCTGTCTCATACAAGCAGCTTAATAGTAGTCTTCAAGAGACAAGACGGTGGCCGCACACACTGGCCGCACACACTGGAAGTGCCAATACTTCATTTTTGGAGGCAAAGTAAAAAAGAAACCAACGTTTCGGCAGGTAACTGCCTTCTTCCTTACCTAGCAAAACATTGGTTTCTTTTTACTCTGCGTCCAAAAATAAAGTATTGGCACTTTGGTTACCAGTGTGTGTGGCCACCTTCTTTGCCTCTTGAAGACTACTATTTCGATTATTCTGCCGTTGTCCGGCACCACTATAAGGACTTTGGTGTGCGTAGCATTCTCGTGCACAGTGTCATACAAGCAGCTTATCATAATAGACCATGGGGTGCCATTTAACTAATGTCATGTTCAAATGTACATCTGCTACATCATACGGTCAATGGGTAACATAATCGTGTAATGATACTCTGTAATTTGTCACTGATTTGATGGTCGACTGGTGTTGACAGCCAGTGTTTTGTTGGTTGTCACTGAGCCCAGCAACCTGCCACCCTCACAGCACAGTGCCTTTGTTCATCAGTCCTTTGGTATATATACTGTAGGTTTTGTCTCTGTGGTCCCAGCACTGAGATCTTAGTCTGTGAAGTGGCTGCCAGACCCCTAAGGAGCCCGATAAGCCCCATAACATTAATTCCCCAGGTCTTGTGATTGTGTGTGTGTGTGTGTGTGTGTGTGTGTGTGTGTGTGTGTGTGTGTGTGTGTGTGTGTGTGTGTGTGTGTGTGTGTGTGTGTGTGCGTGCGTGCGTGCGTGCGTGCGTGCGTGCGTGCGTGCGTGCGTGCGTGCGTGCGTGCGTGCGTGCGTGTGTGTGTGGCGTGGGTGCATGTGTCCGTGCGTGCGTGCGTGCATGCGTGTGTGTGTGTGTGTGTGTGTGTGTGTGTGTGTGTGTGTGTGTGTGTGTGTGTGTGTGTGTGTGTGTGTGTGTGTGTGTGTGTGTGTGTGTGTGTGTGTGTGTGTGTGAACTAGGCCAGGATGATAAAGCAAGGCAGTAGAGGGAACAGCTGATAAGCCTGCTGTCGCTTGGGGTAACCAGAGCATTTGGGAACAGGGGTCATCGTGGGGACTGGAGGGTGGTCATAACTTTGTTGGGATGACCTTCTGGGTCTGGATGTTTGTGTGTGTTTTTGTATTAGTATCCATGATGTGGGGACAAAAACATTCCCAGAAGGATAGTAAGATCTGTCAAAATCGACCTTGTGGGTAGTGGGATACCACAGGATTTCATTTCCATGGCTAAAAAGAATTTTTAGAGCTAAGGTTACAATTAGTAAAAGATTCAGCTTTGGGGTTAGGGTTAGGATTAGTCATTTGGGGGCTTGGTTTAGTGGGAATGTGTGAGGTTTAGGGTTGAGGTTAGGGTTAGGATTTGGGTTAAAAAAATGCTACGGCAAATGGTGAAAAAAATAATATTTATGAAAATTAGCTTTTGATGTCCCCGCGGGATACATTATATTTGTGTGTGTGTGTGTGTGTGTGTGTGTGTGTGTGTGTGTGTGTGTGTGTGTGTGTGTGTGTGTGTGCGTGTTTTGATTGATTGAAATTTTTATTAGGCAAAAAGAATGTAAAACAACACAGTTACATTTATAATACTTTTGTCTAAAAGGTCCGGCCAAAAAAGTCCTTGCGGGCTTGTTTCCATTGGGGTCCTTGAATTAATTTCATAGACAAAAGTGTGCGTGTGCGTGTGCGTGTGCGTGTGCGCGCGCGTGTGTGTGTGTGTGGCTTCTGCCCTCATTATCTCTGATTTAATACTAGCCATGTGGTGTTGTAATCAAACTTTTTGGCGGGAGCTGTGAGTTTGCAGTCTATTTGTATGAACAATCTTAGAAGAAAAATACTTTCACTTTCTCTTAAGAACGCAACTGTCATTTTAATAGTGTCAAAATTAAAATCTAAAAGCCCAAATGGAACACAATCACTGTACAGTAAGAACATTAAAGTATTGCATTTGCAGTGTTAAGAATGGTTCACTTTCTTTATAGATGTCCTGTCGTGTAGAATGGAAGCAAAGGGCTTACCTTCTGCTCATGGACTGTGACTGTTAACTGTCACTGCAGCAGCTGGCTGGAACATCATAGAGAACAGGAAGCTGTTCTCATCCCCTTTCACAAACAAAAAAGAAAAAAAAAGAAAGAAGCACATGCAAGATCTGCCTCAGTGGTACAGGCCTAGGATCAGTTTCCCTTTCTGAACGTTGCTGGAATGAAACGACTCTACAGACCAGAGGTCAGTGCTGTGGATTCTTTTTTTGTCCCTGTCTATTCTGTGTCCTTGCTTCCCCTATGTGTTTTTTCTCCTTCAAAAACCCCTCCCCCTCCTGGTTTTGATTGGATACCTGTTTTGTGAGTCCAGGTAACCAGTGGAGACCATTGTGGGCGAGGGAGCAAACGTAAACACAGGTTTATTTGCAATGTAAAGCAGTGAGCCAAGCAACTGATCAACTGATCTGTATGGGGTATTATATAGGGGCAGGCCTGCACTCATTATAGGCCTAGTAGGCCTATATACAGTGTGTCAATGTGGTATAGGTACACAGAGTGGATAAATAAATATACACTATATGGAATAACTTTATATAACACAACTTGTGAAAATAGGATATCATTGGCAGTGGTGGAAAGTAACTAAGTACATTTACTTAAGTACTGTACTTAAGTACAATTTTGAGGTATTTGTACTTTACTTGAGTATTTCCAATTTCCAATACTTTTCCTTCTACTCCACTCTCAGAGGCAAATATTGTACTTTTACTCCACTACATTTACTTGAAAACTTTAGTTACTAGTTACTTTTCAGATATAAACTATGATATAATGAAACATACATTAACCACTTTAGCCCTATTTTATACCTAGGCTATTTTCAAATATTTAGTACTTTTACTTTTGATACTTTAAGTACATTTTGATGCCAATACTTTTGTTCTTTTACTCAAGTAAATTTTTTATTTTCGATTTTTACTTGTAACGGAGTATTTCTATATTGCAGTATTGGTACTTTTACTTAAGTAAAGAATTTGAGTACTTTTTCCACCACTGGTCAGATGAACCATTGGTCATCTGACCAGTTTCATTGGATTTCATTGGATCAAATCGACAGGAAGTGGAAAACACACAGCTATAGGAAACAGGTGAATAGGTACACAGAGTGGTTAAATATATATATATGGAATAAAAATAACAAAACTTGTGAAAATAGACTGACTGGTAAAAGAAAGATTGCATTACTTCTAAATTAAGGAAAAATGAAGTGTTCAGTATTGGGTGTTGCTTGTTTTGCATAATGTTTTGCACAATGTGGTATCATAATACATACACCATACTGAGCTAGGTATACACACAGTTGGCAGACACAAACAGACACAAACATGAGGCACACATGGTGCACTGCAAACTAACTTACCCACAAACGCAACTCTTGCGGACACACACACACACACACACACACACACACACACACACACACACACACACACACACACACAGTGAAACAGTGAAACTGAGCTCTCTTTTTACTCAGACACTGGTGCTCCCTGGTGGCTGAGATCTGTAGGCTGCAGCAACACTCCCATGACCTAGACGAGAGAACTTTGATTAAGAATCCTTTTTTCATTCCCTCCCTTTGTTCTTTCCGTCGTTAATGATGGGGAGGAGAGTGGGGACAGGGTCCTATGTTCTAGAACCAGAGCTGGTGCAATAACCCTTTAGTTGAAAAATTAAAGAAATGGCACCAATTAATTATACACAGCATCAGTTCTCTCTCTCCATTAGAGGCCTCTCTCTCTCTCCCCCTAGGGGTGCCATAACTACCTAGGCCTAGCTTAGTCGCCTGCTGTGACCCTACTGTACATGACAGGCGGCAGTGGCTCGGGTAGAGCGGATGGATGGGAACAGAGAGGTTCCCAGTTCGAACCCGGGCTCCCCCAGAGTTAGTGTCGAAGTGCCAGAGCTGGCGAAAACTTCTGGGAACTCAGATTAGTGTCGAAGTGTCCCTGAGCAAGACGCTGATCCCCTAATTGCTCCCAATGAGCAGGTTGGTGCCTTGCATGGTTTCCTCTGCCATCGGTGTATAAATGTGTGTGTGAATGGGTGAATGTAATGCACAATCTTTGTAAAGCGCTTTGGATAAAAGCGCTATATAAATTTACCATTTTATCATGCTTTTTAAAACCTAAAACATTGAGACTGTTTCATATATAGCCTGGTGCGTTTAAATCTCCTTTGTTTGTACACCAAAGCTGACTAGCTATTTCACAATAGCCACTTTTACAGGGATTTATCACTGTGTTTGTAAGAATACATTGTAGCGACATTCTATGTAAACATGTTATTGCTCTCAACATGAATAAAACACTGTCCTGCTGCCTACCATGGGAATATTTCAATAACGCACATACTAGGACAGGTTACTATTAGTAAAATATTTAAGTATACGTTAATGTTGTGTAGAAAAAATAAAATAATCTGAGGATAAAATAAACACACACACACACACACACACACACACACACACACACACACACACACACACACACACACACACACACACACACACACACACACACACACACACACACACACACACACACACACACACACACACACCTGCGGCCTTAGGGGAGAGACAGACTGTGTGACAACTGGGAATCATTTTCACGCCATAATCTTTAGCTGGGGACCGTTACAGTACATGTTTAACGTTAACGTGACTTCTCGGTCCTTCATTCCTATGCTCCTCTCTGTTTTTGCTCGACTCCCATGTCTGTCAGCTTCAAGATTCAAGAATGTGTTGGTTTGGCTCAGTGAGGTGAACTCCCATGCTGTTTTCATAACATACTGTAGCAGGGAATATTTGATTGTAACAATGTGTGTGTCAATGAATTAGGAACAGATAGAGGGAGATATGGAGAGCGGGGAGAATTGTCAAAAAAAATATTCCTATCGACTTCAGCGGTGCACTGCTGTTGACCCAAAGAAGTATGTAGACTCTATGCTTTAAAATAAAAACTATAGAAATATAAAGATCCACAATGACAAAAAAACATATAAAATGGTAATTACATAGAAGTAAAATATAAGAATGAATTACAATAAATAAATACAATTATTACAATAAAGTTACAGTACAATAAAAAGGACTGTAGATAACTACACACTTCAAGCTTAGCTAAAAGGTTATGAAAATAGGTTTTTAGTCTAGCTTTTAAAAGAAGTGACGTAGAGTAGATGTATAGAGTATAGAGTGGAGCCAAAGTAAACTGATTTAGAGTGTATTCTAGGTTTAGAGAGGAGCCCTTTATCTGATGTTCTAAGAAGGGATTTAGTCGGTGCGTATGCAGTGAGCATGTCAGAAACATAGGCAGGAGGATGTGGTTTGTGCACATAACAGCATGTGGTCCGTGCATTAACTGGCTGAGCCTCCAGAAGCTTCCCTTTTACAGCTGAGACTCTGATATCAGCTGCTTTCTGCTGAGGTAGACCTGCAGAGAGAACAGATTAAAGAAATATTCCACAGTCCAAAGTACATCAAAGTGATGAATCCCTTCTGTTGGCCATGTCTGCTGGCCTTCTGTTGCTGTTACTCTGTGTGTGGTGTACATGTGTGTGTGCGTGCATGCATGCGTGTGTGTGTGTGTGTGTGTGTGTGTGTGTGTGTGTGTGTGTGTGTGTGTGTGTGTGTGTGTGTGTGTGTGTGTGTGTGTGTGTGTGTGTGTGTGTGTGTGTGTGTGTGTGTGTGTGTGTGCGCACACACATGTTTGTGTGGACATGTGTACAGTATGTTTGTGTGTGAATGCGTGCGTGCACCCATTCACATCAGTGAGTGTGTGTGTGTGTGTGTGTGTGTGTGTGTGTGTGTGTGTGTGTGTGTGTGTGTGTGTGTGTGTGTGTGTGTGTGTATGTGTGTGTGTGTGTGTGTGTGTGTGTGTGTGTGTGTGTGTGTGTGTGTGTGTGTGTGTGTGTGTGTGTGTGTGTGAAACAGTTGAACAATTGAAGTTTCACCTGTGAACAATTATTTAAAGTGTGAAAGTGTAGAGGCCAAATATGATATTACAGTCAAACGTACAATGCAGATACAGATTACACACATAATGTATGCATTACACCCATGTGCGCGCACGTACACGCTCGGACGCATGCGCAAACACACACTCACAAACACACATTCCAAATCATACTTTGTTTGGAGTTCTGCTGGGCAGTGTGATGGTCTTGGCTTGACATTGCCTCGAAATCTTTGCCTTGAAGTGTTTCCATGGCTTTCTCTCTTTCATCCCCTCTCTCTCATTCTGCTTTACATACATACATACACACACACACGCACGCACGCACGCACGCACGCACGCACGCACGCACGCACGCACGCACGCACACACATGCACACACATGCACGGGCGCTGAAACAACATATTTGCTTTGTTCAGTCCAAATGTTAGTACAACCTCTGCCAGATTGAAACCTCTCCCATCGAGTCCTGTGACCAATCCTTTAAAAAATAATAAATGCAAACAGTTGAAGATTATTTTTTTGCCAATTTCTGCTTTATTTTAGATAGAGTGTACTGTATGAGACAGGAAACCGAGGTCAGAGAGAAGGGACGCATGTGAGACAACAACAAAGTCAGATTAAAACTCGGATCCTCGCGACTCACAAGGAGGACTGGCTGAACCACCAGGAGCAGGCAGCCAGTCCTTTTAAAATGTTAGGTTAATGTACAGACAGGTCAGCGATTGCCAACCTGTGGGCCGTGTGGAAATTGCAAGTGGGCCCCCAAATAATTGGCAAAACATTACGAGTTTTCATTGTGATAATGATAAATAGGAACTTAACGTATACTATGTTAGTTTAATTCATCCAAGTCGCAACGCATTCGATTAATTGATCATTAGAATAAACATGCAAGGGCCTACTCTGTGTGGAGTTTGCATTTTCTACCCCTGTCTCCTAGGGTAGTTAATACCCTCACAAAAACATGTTGTAATCCTGGTCGCTATGTACCGCCTCCCCCATGACAGCCGGGGCACCTGATGGAGGGGAAGGGAACTGGTTGGAATAACGTGTTCCTTCCACACGCTACGTCCTACCGTGGAAACTCCCCCCTGTCAGGTGACAAGAAGGTCAGTTGCCTCTCATGGGCTCCCTAGGCTGTGGGGGGAGTGTAGCGCCCGGGAAAAAGTACAAAATCGTGGGGAAAAATAAAATAAAAAATAATAAACATGCTCTGAAAATGCACATGGATCGCCCATCTGACCACTTAACAAGGCCGCCGTGTTAAAGTGGTCAGATGGGTGGATGAACACTTTTTTTCAAGTGGGCCCTGATCACAAAAGGTTGGGAACCGCTGAGACAGGCTACAATGTAATCCAATCAGATAAGAACACAGGCGAGAAAGGGAGGTTTGCTGGAAAAGACTTGACACCAGGTGGATAATATACAGCACAGGATCCAGACCTAAGCCAAATAATATTGTTATGGTGCTTGTTTAACAACACAATTCATGCAAGAAGGAGGGAACATCAGGTTCACAGAGTTTAGTTTGGCTTGAAGAAGGAGCGGATAAAAGCCTCGGCCTGTAGCAGCACACCCAAACCCAGGAGACGCACCTGCCCTTCATTTGAACAATTTCTACTAGCTTCTCACATCTAAAAGACAAGCACTGAATGCAGCCAAAGCTTGCTGATTGTGGTGCAGTGTCTGTGTGTGTGTGTGTGTGTGTGTGTGTGTGTGTGTGTGTGTGTGTGTGTGTGTGTGTGTGTGTGTGTGTGTGTGTGTGTGTGTGTGTGTGTGTGCGTGTGAGAGAGAGAGAGAGAGAGAGAGAGAGAGAGAGAGAGAGAGAGAGAAGACATGAACAAGAGTGTGTCTCTCTGGTCGTCCTCAGACGAGCCCTCCATCGTTGCTTCCAGTCATCCCGGTTCTCCATACATCTGGCCAGTTCGTTGGTACTTTGCGCTCCTGCATCATTCTTGAGTACATCCTCGTGACCGATGACCGTGCGTTGGTTCCCACAGCACCAATTTGCTGGCTGGCAGTTCTTCATGTCTTTGCCAGTGTCCTGCTAGTCTCATTCTCCTGGCTGCTATTTTCTCGCTCACACTCGGCATTCCCCCATACAGGATCTTGTTGGTAACATGTGTACTCTTGCTGATGTTAAGTACTGCACGCAACATTCTGGTGTAGCACCCATCTAGAGACTTCTGCAGGGTTGGCTTCAGGGTCCAGCATTCACTGCCATAGAGGAGAACAGACTCTACCGTTGCATAGAAGAAGCTGAGTTTGATTTGACGGGGGAGGTTGGAGTTCCATACAATGGTCATGCCGTTCAGAGCCCTCCATGCAAGTGCCTTCCTCACTTTAAGATCTTGCTCGGATGAGTTGACCCATGAGCCCAGGTACCACACAATGACAGGCAGAGGGCACACGAATCATGACACTCACCACCCCCGAAAAGACACACACACGCACGCACGCACGCACGCACGCACGCACGCACGCACGCACGCACGCACGCACACACACACACACACACACACACACACACACACACACACACACACACACACACACACACACACACACACACACACACACACACACACACACACACACACACACACACACGTGCAATGCCCCCACACACACAAACACACACACACACACCTCAAATAACTAGAGGTTACGAATGTAACCCCGGTTTTAGTAGGTTTGGAGTTTACTACTCACTATGGGATATCAGCGCCCCCAGGCGATGTACAGAGCAACACACACGCTCCCGATGCCAATTCACTGATTGGCTTAGGGTATGTCACGAGTCCGGAAGACCCGGGAGTACAAAAGCTCCACGTGACATAGGCTCTTCCTCTTAACATTCACCTCTCTGCATGCCAAATGCGCACAGAAAGGGGTGTCTGGTGAGTAGTAAACTCCAAACCTACTAAAACCGGGGTTACATTCGTAACCTCTAGTTTTACCACGGTTTTCCGTTTACTACTCACTATGGGATTCATAAACCCCCCTTGAGGTAATGAGCCACACAACCCTGACAGGCCCGCACGCCCCTCAGCCCCTAGGTCCCGCCCACACGGACGTGACCTACGGCCCCACGGGCGCCCCCAACCCACCGGGCTGGGGCGCGGGATAGATAATAAAGACTAGGCCCTGACAGGCTCCAGAGTCCGCCTATTTACTAACAGGCAGACACAGGCCTGCCTCATAACTCAATATGAGGAACAGGGCCCCATCTCCTGGGAGCCAGCCCAGCTGGTCTCATGGAAACCCCAGAGGAAGTCGAGAGATAGGGAGAAAAGCCCCAAGCCTACTCCCTTCCCTTCACTGGCCTGGAGGCATCTGCTACACCTAGGACCGCGCGCGCCAAGGACGCCGCCGCCACGTCCAGGCTGTAAAAGGCCGCAAAAGTCGAAGGAGACGACCAATTTTCCGCTGCACAGATCTCCTGGATCGAAGCCCCCTTGCAGAGAGCCCAGGACGTAGCCATGCCTCTAGTAGAGTGGGCCCTCAGACCCCCCGGGACTGGGGCCCCACTGCTGACATAAGCTAGCTTAACGGCATCTCGGATCCATCTAGAAAGCGTCGTCTTAGTGACCGCCTTCCTCTGAACCCCCACGCCAAAAGAGACAAAGAGTTGCGTCGATGAACGATTGGCCGCTGTCCTCTGACAATAGAGCTTCAGGGCTCTCACTGGACAGTGCAATGCAACCGCTTATCCTCCGCCGAAACGAAGGGAGGCGGATGAAAAGCCACCAACTCAACCGGGTCTGGGGCCACCACCCCGGTCTTTGTAACGAACGTCAGGTTGGGTTTAAGCAAAACCCTTCTGTCGTTGTTCAGGAACTTCATGCACTCCGGACTCACCGAGAGCGCGTGCATGTCGCTGACCCGTTTAGCCGTAGACAGGGCCACCAAGAGGACCGTTTTGAGACTGACGATCCTCAAATCAGCAGACTCAAAAGGCTCGAACGGGGGACGGCACAGTGCATCCAGCACCACCGTCAGATCCCAGACTGGGAACAGTGGCCTGTTAACCGGTCTAGCTCTCCTGGCGCCGCAACCGGCGCACTAATGGATGCTGGCCCACCGTCTTGCCATCGAACGCCTCGTGGCAAGCCGAATGGCCGATAAATACACCTTTACTGCTGAGAAGGATAAATCCCGGGCTAACCTTTTTTGTAGAAAGTGAGAATGCTACACACCGAGGCCTGGAAAGCCATCACCACCGGTGACTGCTCCAGACACCAAGATGCGAACATATTCCATCTAACATCATAAGCATTCCTCGTGGACACGGCCCTCGCGCCCTGAATGGTAGCCACCACGTCAGCGGGGGGGCCACACGAGCTTAAAATTGCCCTCTTCACGGGCCAACCCACAGGTCTAGGTCCTGAGGGCGTCCGTGGGACACCTCGTCCCCTCCCTGCCGCAGCAGGTCCACGAGGACAGGGAGGGCCAGAGGCACGTCTTAAAGGAGCGGAGTTATCTCCGATCTCCACGTGCCCCACGCTGGGACCACCAGCAACACCGACAAACCCAGGAGTCTGATCCTCTCCAACGTAGGAAGGATCAACTCCATTGGCGGGAAGGCATAAAGCAGTTCGCTCGGCCAACTGTGTGCCAAGGCGTCCATGCCCATGGAGCGGTCCCCCGCCTTCACTGAGAAAAAACGAGAACACTTTGCGTTCTCTTCGGAAGCAAACAAATCGATCTGGGGGCGGCCGAACCTACACCAGATTTGGTCCGCCACTTTCGGATCGAAAACCACTCTCCGTAACGGAGACCGCCTCTGGACAGCAGGTCCGCTCCGCGGTTCTGGAGGCCCGGCACATGAGACGCCTGTATGGATGCGAGTCGTGAGTCGCACCATAGCGTCATCTGCGCGCTAGACCGTCCAACACGAAATCACAGCTCCTATACTGACCCCCTGGGACAGAAAGGTTGCTCGTGACCATGGTCTGAGTGCCTCCATGCACCATGGAGACACCGTCACTGAGCGACGACCTGAGGTGGGCGGGATCCGAAGAGCCCTCAGCCACCTCTGAGCAGGTCCCATGTAGAGCCTGCCTTAGCGGATTAAGTGAGTGGCCGAAGCCAGAAGACCCACCGCTTAAATGCATTGTTTGTAAGTAACTTGACGCCCCTGGCGGAAAGACCTCACAAAGCCAAAACGCTGTCTATCCTCTCCTTGGATAGGCGTGCCCTGAGCGTGTTCGAGTCCAGCGAGATCCCCAAGAAGGTGGCCCGCTGGGACGGAACCAGAACGCTCATCTGGGCGTTGATTGTGAAACCCAGTGACGTCAGGTGGGAGATGGCCACGGTCGTGTGCCGCGCCACCTCCCACTCCGAGCCCGTGGCTATTAACCAGACGTCGATGTAGGTCGACAGACGGATTCCCTGTCTCCGTAGTGGAGCAATGGCCGCATTGGTACACTTTACGAACACCCGCGGGCTCAACGACATACCAAAAGGGAGAACCATGTACTCGTACACTTCCCCTTTGTAGCCGAAGTGCAGGAAATTTCTGTGTGGAGGCCAGATTGGAACGTGGAGGCAAGCAACCTAGAGGTCGATGCCCGTCCACCAGTGCCCCTGACGTACCGTTCGCAACGGCTTCACGGTCGTCAACATTGAAAAGGAACCCATTAGGCACTTGTTGAGGCCCTTCAGATTCAGAGAGGGCCGTACGCCCCCCCCCCCCTTTTCTTCTCATCAGAAAAAAGTTTTGAACAGAAAACCCCAGTTGGTTCTGATTCGTAGATATTTCTCTGATGACGCCCTTGCTCAGGAGAGAGGCCTCCTCTCTCAGAGTCAAGGCTGCTTCTATCTTCCGTTTGAGAGAGAAACACTCGTCAGACATAGGAAGTAACACAAGGCATATGGAAAACACACCAGTGCAACCACAATGTGTTGTTGTTGTTGTTCAGGGGAGCTGATCAGTACAACCACAGTGTGTTACTGCTGTACTGAGCTTAACCAGTAAAAAACACAGTGCAACGCTGATGTACTGGGAAAGTAAACAGATTCGGATGCAACCCTCCCAAAAGCTGCTCACCGAGCGAGCGAGTCGGGAGGGGGCGCCGCTGTTATCAGTCCCGTGGACAACGTGCCCGTTTCCACTGGGACCGATGACGTCGCCACGCGGTCCAGTGGACTCGTACTGTGGCGTCCGCTAGTGTCTACCATGCTGTGAAACAGGCCTGACAGGCACAACTGCTCATAGGAGGTCATCGACCCGGGGACCCCCTGGGACCCCTAGCGTCGTGACCTCCTGACCGGGACTGGATAATGTGCTTGTGTATTTTAGGACATTGTTAATGGAACAAAATAAAGCACAGAGACAGTATAAACAACATAAACAGTTTCAACATACTCTTATGAAAAACCCTTTATGTGTGTCTCAAAGCACAATGTGCTCATAGGAGGTCATCGACCCGGGGACCCCCTGGGACCCCTAGCGTCGTGACCTCCTGGCCGGGGCCGGATAATGTGCTTGTGTATTTTAGGACATTTTTAATGGACCAAAATAAAGCACATAGACAGTGAAAGCAACATAAACAGTTTTAACATACTCTTATGAAAAACCCTTTATGTGTGTCTCAAAGCCCAATGGGCTCATAGGAGGTCATTGACCCGGGGACCCCCTGGGACCCCTAGCGTCGTGACCTCCTGACCAGGGCAGGATAATGTGCTTGTGTATTTTAGGACATTGTTAATGGAACAAAATAAAGCACAGAGACAGTATAAACAGCATAAACAGGTTTAACATACTCTTATGGAAAACAATTTATGTCTGTCTCAAAGCACAAAGTGCTCATAGGAGGCCATCGACCCGGGGACCCCCTGGGACCCCCAGCGTTGTGACCTCCTGACCGGGGCTGGATAATATGCTTGTGTATTTTAGGACATTTTTAATGAAACAAAATAAAGCACAGAGACAGTGTAATCAACATAAACAGTTTTACATACTCTTATGAAAACAATGTATGTGTGTCTCAAAGCACCCGATGAACCGGAGCCTCCATCGTGGTAGTGCAGACAAAGGGCTAACTAGCTTAGCTTGTAAGCTCAGCCTAGCCTAGTCTAGCCTAGCTACAGGTCGCTTTAAGCCTTTAGCTGCTACCTGAAGCTGTTTGGCTAACCAAGAGCTATGGCCACCGCAGCGTTGTTTTTAGGGGGGGGCTGGCTAAGCGCTGCACCAAAACAACACTGCTCTTTAACTGTGTCGATGTTAGTGAGGCTAGTTAGCCGCTACGTGAAACAACAGCAGCCAGACTGGAGGCTATGCTAACCTAGCAGGTACCACAGCTGGTGACGGCTAACTCACCAGGAATGAGGAGACGTTGACATCCGTTTCCATGGAAACAGGTGACGTCGACACCTAATCCACCGTTAGGGACAGTGAAGAGAAGTAGCGCTGGTCCTGACGGTAAACGCGTGGGGGTCACGTGACTGAGTACGGAAGCATCCCACGCTGCTCCCTTGGTGTTTACAAAGTCCGTCGCCATCTTATCTAGGCCCCTTGGCCTCAAGTATGGGTAGCTGGAGACCGGGAGGGGAAGATCTGCGCGCAGATCTGCCAGGGGAAGATCTTTGCTAGTGACGTCACAAATGGGCGGGGTTTAGGGAGGAGGGGGCGGGGCTCCGTGACTGTTTTTTCTTTTCAAAACTTTATTGAACACTGTTACAAATCAATGTTACTTTATGGATAAGTCTTGTTTATTATTTTACAATGAACGTGTTTTTCCAGTGGTAACCTATTTATATCATTGATATATTAAATAAGTTTGAAGAGGCTTAATGGTGATTATTTAGTGAATTATGGACAATTTGTTTGTTTTAACAGAACGTTTTATTAAATAACTTATAATCACCATTAAGCCTCTTCAAACTTAATAAGTTTGAAGAGGCTTAATGGTGATTATTTAGTGAATTATGGACAATTTGTTTGTTTTAACAGAACGTTAATAAAATGTTTTCGCGATAATATATTTGTGTCTCTATAATATTAATATGTGATATAATATATAATAATATATAAAGATGCCTGCCGCCCATGGCTATCCAAAAAATCTTCTAAGTACAAAGCACCACCAGGTCCCTGCGGAGGGGGGTCCCCTCCACCCAGCCCCGTATCCAGGATCGGGGTGCCTTGGTCTGGGTAGAGAGGGACCCCCGAAGGGGGTCTCCTGGTTGTTTTTGAAAAATACCAAAAATTATTGAAAGTACAAAGTACCACCAGGTCCCTGCGGAGGGGGGTCTCCTCCACCCAGCCCCGTACCCAGGATCGGAGTGCCGTGGTCTGGGTAGAGAGAGACCCCCGCGGGGTCCTCTGGTTGTTTTTGAAAAATACCAAAAATATTCAAAGTACAAAGTACCACCAGGTCCCTGCGGAGGGGGGTCTCCTCCACCCAGCCCCGTACCCAGGATCTGAGTGCCGTGGTCTGGGTAGAGAGAGACCCCCGCAGGGTCCTCTGGTTGTTTTTGAAAAATAACAAAAATATTCAAAGTACAAAGTACCACCAGGTCCCTGCGGAGGGGGGTCTCCTCCACCCAGCCCCGTACCCAGGATCGGAGTGCCGTGGTCTGGGTAGAGAGAGACCCCCGCGGGGTCCTCTGGTTGTTTTTGAAAAATACCAAAAATATTCAAAGTACAAAGTACCACCAGGTCCCTGCGGAGGGGGGTCTCCTCCACCCAGCCCCGTACCCAGGATCTGAGTGCCGTGGTCTGGGTAGAGAGAGACCCCCGCAGGGTCCTCTGGTTGTTTTTGAAAAATACCAAAAATATTCAAAGTACAAAGTACCACCAGGTCCCTGCGGAGGGGGGTCTCCTCCACCCAGCCCCGTACCCAGGATCGGAGTGCCGTGGTCTGGGTAGAGAGAGACCCCCGCGGGGTCCTCTGGTTGTTTTTGAAAAATACCAAAAATATTCAAAGTACAAAGTACCACCAGGTCCCTGCGGAGGGGGGTCTCCTCCACCCAGCCCCGTACCCAGGATCTGAGTGCCGTGGTCTGGGTAGAGAGAGACCCCCGCAGGGTCCTCTGGTTGTTTTTGAAAAATAACAAAAATATTCAAAGTACAAAGTACCACCAGGTCCCTGCAGAGGGGGGTCTCCTCCACCCAGCCCCGTACCCAGGATCGGAGTGCCGTGGTCTGGGTAGAGAGGGACCCCCGAAGGGGGTCTCCTGGTTGTTTTTGAAAAATACCAAAAATATTCAAAGTACAAAGTACCACCAGGTCCCTGCGGAGGGGGGTCTCCTCCACCCAGCCCCGTACCCAGGATCGGGGTGCCTTGGTCTGGGTAGAGAGGGACCGCCAAAGGGGCCTTTTCAAAAGATTTTTTGAATTTTTTAAAAAGAACCAGGGACCCCCTTTGGCGGTCCCTCTCTACCCAGACCGAGGCACTCCGATCCTGGGTACGGGGCTGGGTGGAGGAGACCCCCCTCCGCAGGGACCTGGTGGTACTTTGTACTTTGAATATTTTTGGTATTTTTCAAAAACAACCAGAGGACCCTGCGGGGGTCTCTCTCTACCCAGACCACGGCACTCAGATCCTGGGTACGGGGCTGGGTGGAGGAGACCCCCCTCCGCAGGGACCTGGTGGTACTTTGTACTTTGAATATTTTTGGTATTTTTCAAAAACAACCAGAGGACCCCGCGGGGGTCTCTCTCTACCCAGACCACGGCACTCCGATCCTGGGTACGGGGCTGGGTGGAGGAGACCCCCCTCCGCAGGGACCTGGTGGTACTTTGTACTTTGAATATTTTTGGTATTTTTCAAAAACAACCAGAGGACCCCCTTCGGGGGTCTCTCTCTACCCAGACCAAGGCACTCCGATCCTGGGTACGGGGCTGGGTGGAGGAGACCCCCCTCCGCAGGGACCTGGTGGTACTTTGTACTTTCAATAATTTTTGGTATTTTTCAAAAACAACCAGGAGACCCCCTTCGGGGGTCCCTCTCTACCCAGACCAAGGCACCCCGATCCTGGATACGGGGCTGGGTGGAGGGGACCCCCCTCCGCAGGGACCTGGTGGTGCTTTGTACTTAGAAGATTTTTTGGATAGCCATGGGCGGCAGGCATCTTTATATATTATTATATATTATATCACATATTAATATTATAGAGACACAAATATATTATCGCGAAAACATTTTATTAACGTTCTGTTAAAACAAACAAATTGTCCATAATTCACTAAATAATCACCATTAAGCCTCTTCAAACTTATTAAGTTTGAAGAGGCTTAATGGTGATTATAAGTTATTTAATAAAACGTTCTGTTAAAACAAACAAATTGTCCATAATTCACTAAATAATCACCATTAAGCCTCTTCAAACTTATTTAATATATCAATGATATAAATAGGTTACCACTGGAAAAACACGTTCATTGTAAAATAATAAACAAGACTTATCCATAAAGTAACATTGATTTGTAACAGTGTTCAATAAAGTTTTGAAAAGAAAAAAGTGAACAGTCACGGAGCCCCGCCCCCTCCTCCCTAAACCCCGCCCCCTCCTCCCTAAACCCCACCCCCTCCTCCCTCCCCAAGATCTTCCCTTGGCAGATCTGCGGCAGATCTTCCCCTCTTGGTCTCCAGCTACTCATGACTCCTTGGCCTGGCTGGAGGAGGCGACGGAGCCGCCTTCCCTGAAGGAAGCGCTCTGTCGCCCCCCAGAGGCTGGCGTGACACGGTACTCAACAGATTGTAAACACAGCGGGTCACTGGGTCCGACCCTTGACCCGGCGGCCATTTGTGAACCCTCCGTCCCACAGTGACGCTCTGGCGCCCCCTAGTGGACAGAGGGTACAAACCGGCGTGGCCGGGCTACCTAGTTTAGCTTTAGCTTAGCCTAGCTTAGCTTATTCTAGCTACAGGTAGCACTTAGCTTTCAGCTGACCAGCTCGTAAGGTTTACATTACCTGCATTTTATTCAAGCATGTCTACAATGTATCCCAGCAGCGTTTGGAAAGTCGCCAAGGGACAGTCCAAGCGCTTTGGGCTTATAAGGGGAGGTTATCAACACGGGGACCACCTAGTGATCCCAATGAGTCGATGCCCCCCGACCGGCGTGGCCGGGCTACCTAGTTTAGCTTTAGCTTAGCCTAGTTTAGCCTTTAGCTTAGCCTAGCTTAGCTTATTCTAGCTACAGGTAGCACTTAGCTTTCAGCTGACCAGCTCGTAAGGTTTACCTTACCTGCATTTTATTCAAGCATGTCTACAATGTATCCCAGCAGCGTTTGGAAAGTCGCCAAGAGACAGTCCAAGCGCTTTGGGCTTATAAGGGGGGGTTATCAACACGGGGACCACCTAGTGATCCCAATGAGTCGATGCCCCCCGACAGTTGTTGAAAACAGGCAGAGAAGTATCCCATTAGTGTCTATCATGCTGTCAAGTCAGGCCTGACAGGCACAATGGGCACAATGGGCTTATTAGAGGAGGCCATCAACGCCCGGGGACCCCCTGGGACCCCTAGCGTCGTGACCTCCTGACCGGGGCTGGATATTGTGCTTGTGTATTTTGGGAATTTTTAATGGAACAAAATAAAGCACAGAGACAGTGGAAACAGCATAAACAGTTCAACATACTCTTATGAAAACGTTTTATGTGTCTCAAAGCACCCGATGAATCTTTTCGCGGTTGCTCTTCATCCAGGAGCCCTCACGCTGGATGTCGGCGTATAGTCTCGTCCTTCGTGGTACAGACGCCGGCCAGAGGAGGCTAACGAGCTGGTGTTGTCCTAGCGAGCAAGCTAAGCTAGAACAGCGCTGCTAACAACCTGTTGCTTAGTGAGGCTAGCCATTCGTTGAAACCAGCCGCCACAGGATCGAGGATCTCTTCCTCGGTTGAGGCCTCACCGTTGTCTCGTCTAGTCCAGCCGACCAGGGTCCTAGCCCTGACAAGCCGAGCGTTGAGTTGAGGAACGGTGAACATCGCGCAGTTCGGGCACGCATCTGGCTCGCCCGGGTGGGTCCCGGCGCAGAACGCGTGATCGACCCCCCAGCAGTGGATGCAGACGCGGTGGGGGTCGTCTGCGGCGACGAGGAGGTCGCTTTCCGCGAACCTGCCACTCCACGGTGGTTCCATCTTGGTCCTCGGTCTGGGAAAACAACAGGCTAAAGGCCTAGCTAGTAGCCTAGCTCCTAGCGTTAGCCTAGCAACTCGGTTAGCTTACATAGCCGCTAACCGGCGTCAGACCAAGAATGAATGAAAACACTTAGAAATAATTCAGGAAAATTTTTATATAAGTCTCGGGAGATGACTTATAAGTAGCAAGATTTTTCCCGTGGGGAATACTCCTTATTCCCGCTTTGGGTTACGTTGAAAAAATCTTTATACTTAACTGTTGTGTGTGATAGCTGTCTGCGCATTCACATGCAGAGTGGTGAAAAGAGGAAGAGCCTATGTCACGTGGAGCTTTTGTACTCCCGGGTCTTCCGGACTCGTGACATACCCTAAGCCAATCAGTGAATTGGCATCGGGAGCGTGTGTGTTGCTCTGTACATCGCCTGGGGGCGCTGATATCCCATAGTGAGTAGTAAACGGAAAACCGTGGTAAAACTACTGATATCGGTGAGAGGATGGGTGTTAGGAGCAGAGGAGGAGAGGTAAATACAATACAAGGACCGAGTCAATTGATTCTGTCGCCTTTTCAGCACCAGTGTCACAGGGTTCGTTTAGTTTTGAACCACGTCGAATCTTGTGAAATGATTCAAGGAACTGTGAGGCAAGACGATTTAGAGAGGGGACATTGGAGCAGGGGAGACGTAATGGGTACAGTGTGGGGGTGGTGGGGACAGAATACAAAGGAGTGAGACAGAGTGAGAGAGTACCAAAGGGAGAGATGGGGATAGGGGTGAAGAGATGATTCACTGAGGAGGAGGGGTGCGTGTGGAGGGATCACAGGACAGAGGGCTTCTTTGACGGCTAATGTGACATGCGTGACACTGTCATTGCCTGAGGGAACATTCCCAGGTCAAAGCAGCAGACTGATGTATTTTTAAAGGACCATACCGGTGGTCTGACACATTGAGCCCAACAGCTTAACCAGCATTTCGTTTTTGGGTCAAACGCATTTTAAGGCGGGGATCGATTTGAAAGGTCTAACCAAAAACCGTGCAATTGTTTTGGGCCAATTATTCAGGTAAGTTCAGTAACATTTTGAAAATCCACTGTCATGAGTGGATGCCTTTTCAGTTGACTGTGTCTAATTGTGTAGGATTGGATCATACCATCGAGACATGATCCAACCCTACAACCCTTCCCGCTCACTTAGATCAACTAACATAGGAATGCTGTCTGAGCCTTCCTTAAAGCACCCTGGACAATACTCCACATGTCCCAGACTCTTCTCTCTCCTGGCTCCCAAACTGTGGAATAAACTCCCAATTTTCCGCTGTAGTCTGATCACAAGCTCTTCAGACTCCTTGTCACTTCACTCTCCTTGTATCCTTTCTTGATCTTTTGTCTTTTCTTTTTTTTACCACCACAAATGTTAAGAATGTGATTTAGATAGCATGTAGTTTAGACAGATGCTATGTTAATTGTTTACCATCCAAGCTTCTTCAAGGCACTATATTGTTGTCTCTGCACTCTACTTACCAGACGATTTACCTTGTTGTTTATTGACTAGTGCTCATGCTCATGCTTACTCTGCTTATTTGAAATTCGCTTTGGATAAGAGCGTCAGCTAAATGCCTAAATTGTAAACAAATAATGTCTAGAAAATATATGTTGTTCCACGAAGGCTACTGAAGTATAGTGTCGGTATAATTTCATTTATTACAAAAACAAAACAACTAACAAACAAAAAAACTCTTGTTCTATCAGTTGAGGTAAACATTCATATTAAAATGTCATGGAGCAAATTCCATAAAAACAAAAAAAAAAGCCTCAATAGCTTCGCAAGCCAGTCTCTCAAATCAGTGGTTCTCAACCTTTTCTGGGTCAAGGCCCACTTGAAAATCTCAAAAGCGTTGAGAGGCCCACCCATCTTGACGACTTAACACGGCAGCCTTTCGGCATTCACCAACGTTTCGGATTAAAGGAGCGAAACGTTGGTGAATGGTGGTTGGCTGCACCGGAGGAGGTGCGACAGGCAGCAATGCCCAGCACTCCATCTACCTGCACATTTACTGATCAATCAATCGATTGTGTTGAGGCTTGGATCAATGAGTAGTAATATACAGTACACTATCAAAATGAAAACTTGTTTTTCAAGGATTTATAGAAAAAAATACCATTTTATATGAATGTTATATATTATCATTAAAATCTTAGTGTTTTGCCAATTATTTGGGGGCCCACTTGCAATATCCTCACAGCCCACCAGTGGGCCCCGGCCCACAGGTTTGGTAATCGCTGCTCTAAATCATCTGGCAAGGCGGGAATATAGCCTCAAGAACAGGCCCAGTATTGTAGGCTACTCCATACAATGTAGTACAATTACTGCATGACTATAATACAGCTGAAATCACAGATCAGTAGTTCAGTGGGAATAAAAAGGAATAGGACATACATATCATAGGAAGAGCAGAGACAACACGTTAAAAGGCACAAAAAAAAAGGCTGTCAGAAAACTATGAAAAAGGTAAAGTTCTTTTCACCAAATAAACATATTGTAAAAAATATAGAAATAAATTCAGCTCAACATTTACATTTTCCAAAAGTACTGTAATTTGCTAATACGTGTTGCACCACATCTCACTAATATATCTCTCAGGCAGCAAACGAAATTCACATCATAACATACGCCATCCAATTACAACATCTCTTCAAGCTTTACGAGCTGTCATTCCTAATCAACACGACATTTGCCTTGCAGAAGTTAAAGGAAGACTTCACCCATTTTCAACCTATCTTCATATAATTGTTCCTCACCAATGCTCATGATAAAATGGTACCATTTCTTTCTCACAGGAGGGCTGTGGACACTCCAGATACCCGCCTTCCAGTGACATCGTTAGGCAGGTTCTTTATTTTTTCAAACAAGATTTTAACATTTTAATTTTGTATTGTTGCAAAAACAATGGCTTCCATTATAGCATGATAACTATTTCCAGGAATAGAAAGCTTGCAGTTCTATTAGCTTGGATTCCCCATTGATGATGTCACTGGTAGGAGGGTCTCTGAACTGTCCACAGCCCTCCTCTGAGACACAGACAGAGTGGAACAAATGGTACCATATTATAATGACCATTAGTGAGGACCAATTATATGAAGATTAGTTGAAAATGGGTGAAGTTGTCCTTTAAGCTGAACAGCGGTGAATCTCAAGGAGTGAGCAAGTAGGCCGGGGTTCAGTGTCTTTGGTCGGGAAAACCTGTGAACTTTTGGTTACCTGTAAGTCACTCTTAGATCCCCGCTGCTGTGCATTTGCGTAACGGTTTTGGACATAATTCCTAATCAAAAATAACTATCCTTTTTTTTGCATTGAACTTTGCATTGTATTTTAGTTGTCTACTTTCATTCCACACCTCTTATAGAAAGAAACCAGCATTCATTTTTCAATAATTCAGCATTCGGAGTTGTTGTGTGGATGGACATCTGTGCAGTTCATAAGGCACTTGGTTAGTGGTTTAAATCATACGTTTACCTCACTGATTAAGAGGCATCTCCTCATCAGGGTTCTCACTTCAGTGTGGCACATATCTCTGTGGCAATACTTTAGCAAAAAGTGCACTTTATCAAGGTGAAGGTCACTTAATGTAGGCTAATGGTTTGGATAAGGCAGGTTAATGATGGCCACTTATCACCCACAATTCATTCCAAAAGGCTTTTGGCCTCTTTTTGTCCTTTCTCGTCATTTTAGGCCCTTACAACAGGTACTGTATAGGCTTACTTCTTTAGCCTAATTTATATGTTGTCGCACAACAGTGTTGCTTGCCGAGAACACCAGACTTTCAAGTGGAACAACGTAACATGTGGTTACGTTTTTGAAGAAATCTGGTTATTTTTGCAGAGCCACACTATCTTACGATGCAGCAGCTTTAAGCCGTCATGGTCTTATTGGTGAGGCGTGAGTTGCTCTGGTCTGTGGCTCGGTCGGTGACTTTCAGCTTCATGCATGAAGCTTTCTCCTCAATCAGCATCTCAGCAGGGAGGCACCAACAACACAGACAGGACTGGATGGGGAGAGGAAGACAGGGGAGAGGGAAAGAGAGCAATAATGAAAGTGGAGCAAGGACATGCATGGAGTAGGACAAAACGTGAATCCATAATGCAAACAATACAACGTTAATTTTGTATGTTTCAAAATATGAAAAGTTACAGTATTATGCAAAATATGTAGAATTTTATAGATAATGATGTAAAAAAGGAAATGGTGTACTTTGAAACATAAAAAGGAAGCAGTCTGTGCAGTCAAGAGAAACCAAAGGCTGAGAAAACTTTGAGGATTCTTCAAATTCTTAGGTGCTTTTCGGAACGAAAACATTTCTTTTCCTATAACCGAAGTATTTCAGTCTTCTTCTTTCTCTTGGCTTGTGGACTATGCTTTACATGAACTATAAACATATGGAATCAATTTTTCTTTGCGGTGTAGAACATGAGAACTTTAGTGTCACTACAGTATGTGCATAACGACTCCCTTAACCTCATCAACCTCAGCAGCACTTCCCTTGAGAATTTGTGAAGCATAATTTATACTTGGTTTCACACCGAAAATAGGCCAAAAAATCTCACGACTGAAAGTGTCTGTCAGGCTAAGTCCCAATCTGCGATTTGTGAAACAGCATGAAAGGACGCTAGCGCGCATGGACCAGACCTTACCCGGAAACAGCTCTTGAAGCGCTTGCTGACCACGTACAGGGCGATGGGGTTGATGCAAGAGTTGATAGAGGCCATGTTGATGCCAATGTAATCCAGGACCAAAAAGAAACTGGAAGAGACATATACATATACGTTAGACCTGTCACATGTTTGCAGGGCGACTGCAGTCCACCATGCATGCTCATTTGAACTTTGTCTTATGTTACATCATCATTAGTTGATCTGATCTTAACTTGTAAAACAACACCGTACCTTAGCAGTTCACAGCGGTTGGGGTCTTTCTCATCATAGAGGGTGAGCTTGAGGATACGGCTGAGATGCAGGGGAAGCCAGCAGAGAGCAAAGACCAGCACAAGGCAGAACACCACCTTAGCCACCTCCCGCCGCTACACGCACGCACGCACGCACGCACGCACGCACGCACGCACGCATTCACGCGCGAGCGCACACGCGCACACACGCGCACACACGCGCACACACACACACACACACACACACACACACACACACACACACACACACACACACACACACACACACACACACACACACACACACGCACACGCGCACAGTCACTCACACACACACACACACACACACACACACACACACACACACACACACACACACACACACACATACAATATTTTGTCGTACATTATGGTGGCAAAGCACGGCACTATGACATCATGAGGATGATCAATAATGATCTATAAGAAATATTATAAACAACCCCCGCTCACAAACAGCTGCACCATTAATTGATCCATTGATGATCCTTTCGTCAAAACCATCCATGCATCCATCTATCCATCCATCTACCAATCCATCCATCTATTCATCTATCCATCCAACCAACCAACCAACCAACCAACCATCCGTGCATCCCACCCTTTACCACCCATCCCACCCTATACTTTTACTGCTCCTAGTATTGATGATTTCTTGTATAGTATTATCCTTTTAGCATTATTATATAACTGTACCTCTGTACTTTTTTTTTTTTTTACAAACTATTAATAAAGTATTCAATCAATCAATCAAAAAACTCCACCTGTTTGAGGTGGTCACTAAGAGCGATCTGGACTCCATTCTTCTTGCGGAGCATCTCACAGGTCATCAGAGTGTAGAAGACAGCGGTGCAGGCCAGAGGCAGGCAGAAATACACACTGAACAGCCACCAATCCTTGGCCAACTTATAGAACTGCAGGGGTAGGATAAGAGAATAGCAGCATTGTACAAAGTTTTCGGTAATACAGACCCTGGGCAGATTTACGAACTGCAAGACCAAACCGTAAAGACGGTTGTAAAATAGTTATAGTACAGATGGTTGTTAGGTAGTTAAAATGTGTATCTCCACATTGATCTGGACCTGAGCGAACCACAAGGGCGTGTCTCTGTCCCAGACCTTTGGTTGTTCTTATTGCACATCCAAACTCACTTTATCCAAAGACCTCAGTGAGACTTGAACTATTGTTCACGTTATTTCTCAGGTGATTGAAAACACACAGACAGCAATATATTTGTTGGTCGGGGGAGCAATAACTCGCATGATTTATCTTCATGGCTGTAGTGCTAGGGGAAAGTTGGACAAGACACTTTTCCAATCCAATAGACAATTTAAAGGTGCTAGCCATGGAGCGTACATACATGCATGCATGAGAGTGTGTATCTATTTACCGTATGTCTGTATACTGTATGTCTGTAGGCATGTGTCCACATGTGAACGCACAAATGACAAATTACATCCTACTGTGCATGCCCGTGTCTGCCTGTAGTTTAATAACTCTTATATACTTTTTTGTATGACAAATAGCTAATGTAGTAGATCTACAAGCTCATGGGAACTCATGACGTGTTGTGAGCTTGAGGATCTGTAATTTAAAAAAAAAGTATTGAACATTTAAGTGAGTCAGTTTTCACACTCAGGATTTTCCTGAGTAAATGTTTGCGTTCATGCAAATTCACATGCACATGTGAATTGCAGCTGTGTCAACAACAGTCTCTGTGTGTCTGATATTCCTTGATGGTCTGCAAGGTCTGTTTGTTGGTACACTGCAAAATCTTGAGTGTTAGTTTAACTCTGAGAGTGTAAAAATGGATAAACAAGTGTAAAAACAAATCCCTTAAGGGTACATATTACAGTTAAGCTAACCCTCAGGAAGGTGGTGTTGTAGATTTCCAATTAGTACGAATGAGACGTCGAATTACAAGTGAAGCAAAGGCTATAGCCCTTGATGTTTTGTGGGCTTATATGCGGTGGGGAGTACCCCAGAGATGGCAGTATATGGATTAGGATTAATTGTCATATTGTAAATAATGTGAGAATGTTTTAAAGAACTGGTTCAAAATGTCTGTTAACGATTCTCAGGACCAAAACATATGTCCCACAGTTGCGGGATATAATTTCTTATTGGTTTATGCTGAGTTGTGTAAGTGCCAAATGCCAATACAAACACCTTGGCAGTAAAGCATTTTTGATGTGTTGGTTTAACTTAGAGAGTGTAACCTAAGCTCAGAATTAACGTATCCTCTGTATCATTTGGCCAACCCTATACCGCTGTTTTCCTGAGTCTTTTTATGGTTAGGACAGCCACTAGCTCGCACTAGCAGATAGCTGGAAACAGATCCTTAAACTGTGCTTATCTGCCCTCCTGCTGCCAATGGGAAAATAGTCAAAATAGTCAATAGACAGCGTTATCTTGCACCAAAGTGATTAGAGCATTGGTTCTAGAGACTACTGACTGAGGTCCTAGTACTGATGTCATAGACTGGCCACATGACGTCTGAGATCCACATGGAAGTCACACCATTATTAAACCCTGTATTGTTACATAGAAAGTAGGTCATGTGCACGTCCCAGGGCTGCTTAACTACTCCTGTTTTCTTGACATTGCTCCAGTTTTCTTGACATTACAAGAAGCCATTGGTTTCCATTCATTTAAGGTGCTACAGTATGTAATATACTTGTATTCAGTGGGCTAAACATCCAATAACACCAATAGGGTCCTTTAAATATCAGTTTATCACAACGCTTCGCATCGTGACGTGTTGTCAGCTTGTAGATTAGTTATTAGGCTACTGCTATTGAAAAAGAAAATCAATTCAATTCAAAATAATTTATTAAAATAAGATATTTCTATAATCGATTAAATTGATTTGTTATATCAATTATTGCACCCCTATCTCGGAAAGAAAAAACATTTTAGTTTCCTCATTTCCTTATTTACCATCTCTACAAGCAGCGTCAGGTCATCCCCAGAACAAAATATATTCGTGTCGTCAGCAAAAACAACAAAATCTAAGTCATTAGAAACTCTACAAATATCATTAATATATAAGATAAATAGTTTGGGGCCCAAGACT